>NW_026086604.1:103300314-103900314 GCF_022539395.1 Myiozetetes cayanensis
CTGAAGGTGATCAACTCTGTTAACCGCATTTGTATTTTGTGGTATTTTGAAAATGTCATTTGAAGTTAGCAGCCTTGACTTTTTATCAGTGTTTCTAAAAATGTAGCTGGTGCTATTCAAGCTGTTTCCAGGATAGTGTTATTAATACAGATCCTCAAGTAAGAGAACATAAATTACTTTTCATTTTACAAAGTCTTTCTACTGACTTACCATGCTATGTCTTGGGATTTTATCTATTGCAGATGCCTCTTCATTCTTTTATGCGTCAAAATGAGGGTTGCCTTCTGTAATAGAACAGGACTTAATTCCCAAAATTCACTTGAAAATTAGACAGCTTTGTTTCAAAGTGAAAATGGCAAACACTGTAAAATACTGATGAAAATATTTAAAAAGTCTTCAAACCCTCAGGTTTTTGGTAATTAATTTGCCATACCCTCTGGTGTTTTTACCACCACTTCACACAAACTTGGGGGAAACAGTGAAGGCGACTGAGGTGCGTGATTCAATAGCCCAGACTTTGTAAACATATGCAGCTCACACTGCTGTTGGTGGCAGAGACCAGCATTTCAGTACCCAAATAGCCTTGGAGACAGGAAGAGGAAGGTGCTTCCCAGGATCTTGAGCCCTGGGAGCTTTTACTGCATACCAGAACCAGAGGGCTCCTGGAGTGACTGAGATGAAAAGCTATTTGGGCAGGCAATTGGTACCACTGACCCACCAAAGTAGTGATATCATGTCTGAGCTGGACACACAGAGTAGGCAAATGAGGAAGTTGCTGCCCTTCACTCTCTGAAGTCTGGCTACAGAGTAGATAGAGCCAGGCTCTCTGAGGTGCTCAGGGAAAATTCAGAACTCAAAAGCTGAGATTTGCTGCAAGGGAAATGCTAGCTGGACATGAGGGGGAAAAAATCCCCTGGGTGAGTGTTGCAGCCCTGGGAGAGAGAAAGCTTCATCCTTGGAGATGTATTCTTTGGAGAAGCTCAAGACACAGCTGAACATGGTCCTGAGCAACTTGTCTTCTCTTTGGACATAGCCCCGAAAGCTGGACTTGAGAGCCACCAGCAGTCACTTCCAGCCTCAGCTATCCCATGGGGAAACGACTTTCATGTAAGACACCCAGACAGGGTAGTCATTCAAGGACTGATTAAAACATTCTCACGTCCTTCAGACAGATAAGATGAAAGAAGAGAAATGGCTTCAGAAGAAAAGTTTAGACCAGAAACCTTGTTCAGATACTCAGGTTATAGAAAATACTCTGTAAAGTTCTCTCATGCACTTTTTGCAACATACAGTGAAAAATCAGTTGTCTTCTAAAAGGATTTAGTTCAAAATCCTTCAGTCAGCAGCAAGCATGACAACAGCCAATGCTCAGAAGCTGAAAACCATTGCTTATTCTCAAAGTTAACTACTCTTCCAATTGTTTATGGTATTGTGGGTTTCGTTTTTCTTCAAGAGACAGTTCTTGCTAGAAAACATTCACAGTGTCTGTAATGATGATATTATAATAAGCTTAAATGAGTGCAATTTTTTTAATTCCTCAAGAAATCTTCCTACTACTATTTTTTTCCCCACAAACTTTTTCCAAAAGTAGCTTTGCCTTTACTGCCTTTGGATGTTGTCTCCTTGAGAAAAAAAGTCATTATAGTGGAGGAGGAAGACATAAAGCCATTTATAAGCCAAGTGATGAACTTTTTAAGGCTGAAAATATTCTGAAAATACAGGTAATCCTCTCCTAAATTATAATACAAACAAAGCTGTCACAGTCTTCAAATCTGATGTTAACATAAGGCTTTATGAACATCAGCTGAGGCTTTCTAGTCCTTTCCTAGATATGGAAACATAAATTATCAGTTTTCTGAATTTAAAGTTCAACCTAGAAAGGAAGATAATGCTTGGTAAAATCATGATTTAAATGCAAATTAAAAACCTGACTTTATGAAAGTGTATGTGAGTAGTGATTTCTCATACTGTTTAGGTTTAAAATTCCTCAGTAACAATGGTTAAAATATTTTAAGTGCTAAATTACAAGTTAGCTTCCCAAACTAATTCAACTAGATGGTACAGCAGATTGCAAATCAAAGTTCTCATCTTTTCCTTGAGAGACTGGTCCAAAGCCAGTTGAAGTTAACTGGAATCTTTCAAATGAATTCACTCTGGATTTTGGAAAACAAAAAAATATGTAAGCACTTATGTCTTTTTAATTCTCTTCTGTTCCCACACAGGATATGTAAAGGAAGGGGACACTAATAAGTTGAATACAGGCTTCTGACTGTTGTGTCCAGGGTGCAGTAGTGATGTCTGCTAAATATCCCATTTCAGTGCTGTGGTGAACAGTTCACATAATCTGCAGACAAGCACTGACAGCTCCCTCTGCTACTGCAGGCACGGTCCACCCTTTCAGGCTGTAGATCTTACAGGGGCACTGGGTCATCCTCTGCCAGAGCAAAGTCCTTCCTTGGATCTGCCCCAAGACTCCTGCAGCGCCCTCACTCTCCTGATTAACATACCTGTAGGAGATCAGTGATGTGCCCAGCGTTCAGTTTCTCTTACTAGTCGCTGTAAGTATCCATGTGCTGAGTTTGACCTCTTTGTTTGGCACGTTTGCACTGCTAAGCCTGATTCCAATATTTCCAAGTCCATAAAATATGGTCTTGCATCTTCCCATGGAGCATGACATTCTTAGTTCCATCTCATTCAGCCACCTGCAATGCGCTTTGAAGTCAAAAGGCTACTTGAAACTAAAAGGCATTTTTGATGCTCATCTGTCTCAGGTACTGGTATCACATGGCAATCAGCCAGATTTCCAATTCTTCTCTTTTTGCACCAGCACAGATCAATGTAGCACAGGCAAAACCCCAAAGCATAAAGATATTCAGGACAGAAGCTCAGGAGAAGCTAGCTGCTGCTGCTGGGAGCAGGAACGAGAGGCAGAAGTGGGGTCTGCTGCTATTGGGAGGCATCCTCCACATCTGCCGCCCAGGCACTGCAACCCTCACCCCCTGTTCAGCATTTTGTATTACACAGCATTTTACATCTGCAGGGAGTAGGGTTGTGTGCTTTAGGTGACAGGGTCTGAACCTGCTGAAGAATTTGCATCAACTCCTGCCAAAACTACAGCCTCCAAGTGTTTAAAAGTGCATTAAGTTTTAAAATACTTTTGCAGGACCAGAGGCTACCAGACCGCAAGCTTTTCAGAAAAAAAAAAAAAAAATTAAAATTCTGGACATCTGCATCCTATAATGGCAGGAGTGCAAATTTAAGACTGTGCTCCTGTCTCCTCTAGCTCCAAGTAATGATAATGCACAGACCTGTAACAATGAGAGTATTTCCCAACAGATTTCTGAGGATTTAGATCAAGTTCATTGGCAGCCTTGGCAACGGATGCTTTGATGTAGTTCAATAGTTTTTTGGAAACCTCTGCTGTGAAATGACTAGCTAGGCACCAAAACATACCTCCTGATCACGTTTCTTTCATAAGCACAGTAAAGCCCGAGCCCTCCCTGCTGTCTGCTGCTAAGCTAGCTGCTACTTGGCCCCTGTGACAAATTTCTCCCCTCTTTTTTAATGCAGAAATGCTGATCTGGCTCCTTTTCTCCACTTTGTTCTGAAGTTTAAACCAAAGGCTGAGGTGCAATCCCACAAGGTTCTCAGCACACATGCTCACTAAGAGCAAGATTTTGGTATAGTACCAGCTGATTTCTCTCCATTATGTCTAAATATTAAATATGAGTCCTAGTTCATTCTGAGGTGTATTGTTTTTTTAATCATAGTTAACATTTTATTGTAGGAAGCCTGAGGCTAGTACTTCAGCTGCAATGCAATGATGAATATGACAAACTTCCCTTCCCTAGTTTCCAAATTTACACACTTTCTAAAAAGCCCAAACCTTTACAGACTAATGCTTGTGAGCAGACCCTGAAAAAAACTGTCTGTGAGCGTAAAGCAACCTATACAATGAAAAATATGTAACTTACCAGCTGAAACTAAAATTACGTTGCTTCAAACAATTTTTTTCTATCTTAGCTGCTGGAGAGGTGGAGGTGCTAAAACTAACTACAGCCTAGTTTCACCTAATATAAGGGGTTAAGGCATGAGGCACAAGGTTAGTGTGCAAAAGTGGGCCTGTAACCTTACTGGAAGTGGAAAGCTGGCCATAATCTAGATGCTTTCTGGGCTAATATCTCATGACTTTCCTGTCCTTGGGTAAAACACGAAATCTAGATTAAAAGCTCCCCCTTGGTTCAGGAACACAGCCAGAGAGATTAGGCTGGGTGTCAGGACCTACTCCCAGCTGCTCATGCTGCTAAAGGAAATAATGTGGCAAATGCTCTTCTGCTGCAGGGCCTCTTTGTGTAGAGAGTGGTCCTTGGCAATGACTGCTTACTTAATATTAGCTTAAGTATTAGCTACCTGTCAGTCACAGGCTTTGGATCTGGCTTTTCAGGAAGATAAAAGCACTCTATGCACCAAAGAAATATCTACAATCATTTACATTTGGGCACATGGACAGAGGAATGTTCCCGTCCAGACTCATGGAAATCAGTCCAAAGCTGAAGAAGCCTGTCTGTGAAGGAGGTGGAAAATTTCAAAAAGTGAGAAAAACTTGAATCTATATGAAGAATCTGGGTCCACCCTCCCAAGCACAGCGATAGGCAATAGCTCTGCACATAACATGGGACCCTCATCTTGTCCCACTGAAGTGGATCACAGGGTGTCTTGCAGCACCTTCACCGCCTCACTGCACTGGCAAGACTAGAGAAAGGGAAATCCCTTTGGGAAACTTTGTCCCCACTGGCATGCAGGAGTGTCTGACCATCAGTTGCAAAGAAACAATTGCACATCCACTGGCAAGCTCATACACTTTAATTTTAGGGGCTTTAAGACACTGTTATTATATTTGGGAGCATTTTTTTTTTAATGTTTGAATGTTTGGGGCTGGTGAAATAGCCTCAGTGGACGATATTTGGCGCTTCATGTATTTTCCACGCAAGGTGAGCCAACAAGCCTGAGGCAGCCGTGGCTGGCCAAGTCCTCTTCCCTGTTGTGCCGACTCATGATGTGCCAAAGAAGCCCCACAAGTGGTTGCTCAAAAGTGGGAAGGCAATGGGGGGAGATGAAACTCTGGCTGCCCATTCCACTCCTCTTCAAATTATTCTTAACATCCAGGAGGAGAAAATATGGAGAAATTCTCTCCCTGCATGTGCAGGCTGGCTAATGTGAGACTCTGGCCCAACATGTGATGGTCCTTTATTTGGATGCAACTTCTCTCCCACTCCCTCACCGCTGATGATGAAAACCCCCAAATTTGTCCCAGAAACATTCTACCTGGCCGTGTGGAAAAGGACAACTGTCTGCTGTGGAAAGAGCAGCAGATTGGGCTGTGGTTACTGACCCTGTCTGCGGCTGAGGTCTCCGCTGATGGAGAAGCCTACATCCAGCCTTCAGCGATGCTCCTGCCTTCCAGAGGTGGCTGGCAGATGTTGCTGATGTCTTTGGCTGCCCTGAGTGTCCCTCATTCAAGGTCCTGCACGCAATTCCTTTCTCTGCCAAGTGGTTAAAAAAAAAAAAAAAGAAGAAAAAGAAAAAAAAATTAGACTTACACTTAAAAAAAAACAGTTTGGAAAATATGTTGCTTAAAATCAACCCCCATTTAAAAAAATTAGTTCAAGATGTTGTCACTTCCTGAGCCAGGAGACACTGGGAGCACAATGCAGGAAGCCTGTCCAGCCTCTACACTGCCGTCGGACAGGGACAAGTTATTATAGTGTGGGTGAGATTAAAAAAGGTTTTGAGCACCCAGACAAAATTTTCCTTTGTCTCTGTGCAGTGTGTGTGTAACCCAGTCTGTGACCTGCACTGACCAGGGGATGGAAAAGAGATTCATCAGTTATACCTCTATGAACTCACTTGTTTCAGACAAACGGCAAACAGCAACACATACCCATCTGTGGTAAAGCCTATTTCTGCCATGTTGTCAGTGGGATGTTGTTAAAGAGGCTGCCACAGACTCCCTTCACCCCACGAGCCGCCCTCATAAGATCAAACTGCAGAACTGCCAGGTAGAGATGCAGCAGGATGCTGATGCCAAGTAATCATAGAGTCATAGAATGGTTTGTGTTGGAGGGAACCTTAAATATCACTCATCAGTTCCAACCACCCTGTATGGGCAGGGGACACCTTTCACTACACCAGGTTGCTCAAAGCCCCATCCAGCCTGGCCTTGAACACTCCCAGGGATGGGGCATCCACAGCTTCTCTGGGAAACCTGCACTGGTGAGACCAGTGTCTCACCAACCTCACAATAAAGAATGCCTTCCCAGTATGTGATCCAAATCTACTCTTACCCTAACGCAAGAGGACAATGAGTCAGCCATGAGAGACACAGGAATAATTAAATTTTTTAAATGAGCAAGAATACTGCTCTGTGCGTGGGTGGGTCTGTCTTTGCTAGGCTATGATACACGTACTAAGAGCACTGAGGCATAAGGATGTCTGTTACCTTCTGTGCTGTTACCACAATATTTGTCTTCCAGCATGACCATGCAATCACATTCACAATGTATTTTAGAATAGGAGAGGAGAGGAGAAAAAATTTTTTTTTCTTTAGCACTTCTGGACCAGATCCAAATCTCTTTAAAGTCAGTGGGCATTTTTCCAGTGCTTTCATTAGGCTTCAGGTCATACCCTGACTGCAGTAGAACAAATGGGCATCATTATTTAGGGAGATCACCTTTAATAAGCAGTAAGTTTCAGTGTGGGAGAGGTTTAACTCATATTTGGGAGTTGATACATTGCTTACTAACACTCTGGCAACACTGGAAGATATGTACTTTTGGAAGATTCCCTACAATTGACCATTTCAAAGAAACATAAACTGGGATCTGCAGTGCATAAGGTGTAGCTTCCAAAAGCCTCTTCTTTTTCTTCTCTCTTTTCTTGTTCCTTGTTTCCTTAGCCTGTCCAGATCCCCCTTCCTTTGATTTACCTTACAGTCTTCACTTCAGTGTGTAGACTATGGACTCCAAGGTGAATTTCTTGGTTTTAAGGCCACTCAAATTTGACCTTTCTCCATTTTTTTTTTAGCTTTGCAGCTCTTTTCAGTGTCTTGCAAGTTAAAATATATAGTATTGTAGCATGAAATAAAGGTTTATAAGCCACAAGCAAAGAAGTGAGAGTTCTATTGTCCATGTATATTTTAGTAGACAGAACCACTGGTAGTGTTGTATTAATGGCTGGACTCAATTATCTGCAAGTTTTTTTCCAACCTAGACAATTCTGTGAGTCTATGATTAACTTTCACAATTATATAATTTAGTAAGAAATTATAATTGTTTGCAAGTAGAAATTACAGAATTTCTTCCTCAATATTATCTGTATACCTTTCTGCAGGCTAACATAAATGAAGTTTAAAATCTCTAAAACGTGCTCTAAAATAAGTTTTGTGTATAGAATTAGAGCATTGAAGTTGGATCTCCCAGGACCCCCTGTAGAAAGGATTGGATTTCCTATTTTAATGTTATCAAAGTTTTGACTCTAACTTTTGAAAGTAAATGTCAGAAGTTATATTTCAAGTTAATTTACTGGCAATTGAAATGTTTTGGTTTTTTTTTCAGGGGTGAACATTTAACAAACCAGTCTTTGATAATATTTTTTATGCGCTTAAATATGAGTTTAAGAAACTGAATTTTGAAAGTTGAGTGTCATGCCTTTGGTTTCATTTAACAATTTTTAAAAAATTGTTGCCTGTAAATTAATATTAAAACCTATACCTATACACTGACAAGGTTTGATTAAATAAAGTGATTTGAAAAGCAGAAGAATTTTTCCCCTGCCACCTAAAGACTGCAGAGATGAGCAAATACGTTTCATTTGCCTCCTCAGATTTTGGTAGAAGAGAAAACATTTGTTTTCTCACTGAAGTCAAAGAAGTTCCATTTCATCATTAGCTGCTGGAGTATTTGTTCCATATTTAAGTAAATGAAAAGTGTGACTATAGACTTAAAGGTTTCAAATCAGCTGATAATAATAATAATACTCCAAGAAATCAGTTGGATGATAACGGAGGATAAAAAAAATCTAGGAAATTAATCACCACACAATATTTCTATCTCTATCTGAAGTAAAAATTATAGCAACTTTTGTTAAAATTTGCAGTATAAGACAATAATTCTTGCACAAAAAAAATAAATTGAGAAACATGAATCTATGACTTTGTTTTTTGTTGTTGTTTTACAGATACTGAGCTTAAAAACTCCTACTAAACTGAAAGATTTTATTTTCATTACAGAGATATGCAACGAGTCACAAAGTCTTTGACCTAAATGCCTGTTTGCTTGCGTATGTTTTCTCCAAAAGAGAGAATTAAATATTATTTTGCTTTAGGTTATTTTTCAACATAGAGGCTATTTTCAGAATTAAATATAAAAATAATTTCTACTTGGTTATACATGTTCACTACCTGGGGCTGCTTTGCCCTCTCTTTCATAGGTGCATCTGTGCTGTCCCTCTCATTGAAATAGAAATAACTCCTATCCAAAGTTTCTTCCTAAATTGAAAATATAAGCAAAGGAGGTCAGAAGAAAAGAGGTTAACCATAATTTCTAACACTATAAAGTCATTCAAGCCATAAATAGCAAGGTGATTTGGTTTCTTAGTGTATGCCATGACTTTAAAATGAGTGGTAAGGAGTCTCCAATGATGGAAACTTGAGGATTATTAAGGGTTATGAATATCAAAGTAGAAATGGGGGCATAAAGCAGGCCAAAGCTGTGCTGGCTCTGAAAAAGTAAGGGTTAGGAGTAATATTCACTGATTTCTTGCCAGAGAAATTCTCCTTTGAACAAAACATTCCATGAAATCCACTGTACCTTGCCTGTGTTCCAGCAGCTTTCACAGAGGCAAGGTATCACAGTGGGACATTTTCCTGCTCACCCCATGTAGTCTGGTGCTGAGCACTGACAAATACCAAACATGCTGTGTTTCAGACCTCCAGTTCAGACTGAGACATTAGATACTGGGTGCCACAATGACAAAAAAAAGGTAAAATTTGATCTGGAGTTACCTTGATGGCCTTGGGTTAACATTTGAGCTTGGCTTTGAGGGTGCCCATTTGCAGAACAGATGCAGAACTCAGTATCATGATGTCCTAGTGAAAGCACAGTGTTACACTCTGGATTTTTCAGTAGATCATCTCAGTTCTTCCCAGTCCTGTTCACATCTCACCCTGCCATGCCTGCAAACATCCCTGTGGCCTAAGTTTGCACCAGAATCAAATCTTGGCCTTAGGAAATGCACTCATTGGCAGAAGTCTGCTGTTTGCTTCCGCTTTCTTTTTCACTGCAGTTGAGTCTTTGATCTCAGTGAGTGCCACCCCTGCGTCGTCTGGCATGTGCTCTTTAGGGGATGCTGAAACCCCAGCAGACTTCTGCCAGGAGCTCATTAATTACGAGAACAGAAGCGCCACCCGTGCGCTGTGCCAGCATGAGGCTTCCAGGTCTTTGACGGTGTGTGTTTATGCAACTGCAGAGAGCGCTGGCGTCTGCTCTGCTTTGCAGGGTGACAAGGAAACGACAGAAAATTCAGGGGTATGCTCGCTTGCCACTTACGTGAAAACATCCTGCTTTCATCATGCCAGAGAGGGGCCAATGCCAACACTTGGCAGTGTGAGGTCACTTCGCCAGTATCATGCCACATGTTCCCTCGGGTACTTGCACAGACAGACCAGTAAAGTTGAGGGGATTCACATTTTGTTTCAGAGGCAGCTGACCATCATGCCACTGTTGAGGTCAGTGGAAATGGAGACAAAATTGAGCCAGGCTGGGCCACGGAGCTCTCTAATATTGCCCTTGGAGCTCCCTGTCTCCAAAAGGGTTGTTTTCCTGGATTTCATAGACAGCAAATGGTATGTAAGAGTCAGCAGCTTGCTTGGCTCCAGCCAGAGTAGCTCCACTGGATGCTGTGGACTGACACTGGTTTATGCTGCACAAAGATCTGGCACAAGGTCTTTTGCAACTTCTGACTGCCGTGAGTAATTCAGATTCCAACTGAAAAATAAACCCATTTTAATAGTTTAAAAATGTAAAATTAATGCTTCATTTCTTGACTGCTAGCATCAAACCTGGCTAAGGCAACTATCTGTAATTTTGTAACATCTCATGAAAACACTCTTTTCCATCTCCCTGGTGATTTAGCCTTCCTCTAGGAAGACCCTTACCAGGGTAGTAGGAGTTCAAATGAAGAGCTTTCTTCAATAAATGTATTTTAATGGTTTATACACTGATACAGAGCATCGCACTTCGCTGATTACTTTGTCAGGATTTGCTACAAAGGAACATCAAAATAAAAATGAGTTTCATGAGCAGATGTCAACCCTTTTTAATTAGACTGAAATAAAGCTTTATAGGAACAGGAAAAGATGAATAAGACTAAAAAACCTTAATATAATGATCATAGGAGTGATGAAAACTTCCAAATTTGGTGTTATAATAATTGCATGTAAGATGAACAGTAAATAAGATCATTAATAATGACTACTTGCTTTATGACCTGGAAATTAGGTATGTTATTCTTCTATTACACGTCTATGTATAACATGCATGTGAATATAATACACCACTAAGAGTGAGGGGTGTTTAATTGCCATCTGAACAGGGATCAAGCATTTTAGTACCATAGCAGGAATGTTTACAATATGCCTGTGAGTGTTTTACAATACTGAAAAAATGGAAGCAGCAGGATGGAAAACTGGAAAAACAAAGTGGTATGAGAGAGCCTGGAGCAGAGACCAGCCATAGGGTAGGTAGAGAAGGAAAGACTTTTGGCAGGAAAGTATAAGCTTAAACTTCAATGGGTGGCAGCCAAGCTTTGCAGCTACTGCAGATAACCTGAAATAAAATATTAAGAACTATAGAGCTACCAGGCCTGTGCTCTTCTGAGAACTGTAGAAATTTCAGATGCTAGGTCTTCTTAGAGTTTTCTAGTATTCCATGAAGAGATTTCACAAGGTAAAATAAAATAAAAAAAGCAATAGGCAAAGAACAAATAAGGAATCCAGATCATTGCCATACTGAACCTGGAACCAAAGATATTTGATAGACTCTGTCATGATGCTTCTTCATACCCAGATGCATATTACAGAGCCTTTGATGTTCCTGTTACTGAGCACTGCAGTGTCAATCTTGAATTGTTTACTGGGGATGTCTCCTTTCCTGTCATACTTGCCAAAAAAAAGCAGCTGAATGTCTGTCTGAAGATGAATACTTTATTTCTGTTATCTGATGCTATGCAAAGGGTGAGACTAATCTCTCATTGTCTGTCAACAAAATTAAAAAATGGACTCTCTGGGTATAATCTCCCACTGTCCTTGGCTCCATACTTGCATAAACTGACAGAAAGTTTTGGCTTTTAGTTTTCTAAACAAATTAGATAATGCAGTGGTCCAGATGCTCTTCACAGAAGGCTGTATTACAAGTATATTGCCAGTACAAACCAATGAACAAGAACTGTAGGCATTCTCAAGCTCCCTTTTTGTGGTCCAGTTAGCCCAGCACGCTACTTCAGCGAGCATGGTGATGGAACCAGGTGATTTTATGCAACAGAGGTTCCTGCTGACTGGAAGAAAGACAGTGTTATTTTAACTTACAAGAAGGGCATGAGGGAAGACTCGGGAAACTACAGACCTGTTAGTCTAACTTCAGTGCCTGGCAAAGTTACAGAGAACATAATACTGCTACTGAAAGGCCTTTAGAGGACAACATAATCATCAGGCACAGACAATATGTGTTCATAAAGGGAAAGTCTGGTATAACTTATTTAATATTCTTCTAGTATAACATGGATGAAAGAAAGTGAATGAAGTTTTTCTGGATTATGGTTTATCAAAGCTTTTGATACTGTTCCTCACAGCATCCTTCTGCACAAGTTGGCCAACTGTAAAGCAAGCAGGTACATAGTTCACTGGGTAAAGAATTGAGTGAAGGTCAGGGCTCAGTGGGTGGTGGGGAATGGGGCTACATCTGGATGGAGACCAGTCACCAGTGGTGTTCCTCAGGGTTCAGTTCTAGGGACAGTTCTGTTCAACATATTTATTGATGATCTGGAGGAAGAAATTGGAAGTTTGCTGATGTTACTAAACTGGGAGGTGCTGTTGACTCTCTCATGGGACAAGAGGCCTTGCAGACAGTGTGGATAGATTGGGGTGTGAATAATCAACAATGGCACAAAATTGTACAAGAGCAAATGCTGGATTCTGCACCTGGGATGGAGTAATACCTGCCACAACTACAAATTAGGAGAGGAGTGTCTGAGGAGCAACCCCACAGAAAGGGGTCTGGGGGTGTGTGCCCTGGCAGCCAAGAGGGTAAAACACATCCTGAGGTGCATCAAACACGGCACAACCAGGTGGCCAAAACAGGTGATTATCCTGCTGTATTTAGCACTCGTGCAGGCTCATCTTGAGTATTGTGCGTCCCAAAATTTAAAAAGAATGTGAAGATCCTTGAATGTGTCCAGAGAAGGACAACAAAATGGTGAAAGAGCTGGAAGCCATGTTCTCTGAGGAGCAGCTGAGGACAAAGGGTTTTTCTAGTTTGGAGAGAAAGAGACTGAGGGGTGACCTCACTGCTCTCTGCAGCTTCCTGAAGAGGGGAAGTGGAGAGGGAGGTGCTGATCTCTTCTCCCTAGTACCCAATGCCAGCATGTGTGGGAATGGCTCAAAGCCACTTCCAACAGAAAGGATATAAGTGAAGGATTTTATTTTATTTTTCCCAACTGTTTCAGGATGCTCACAAGCATTATCACAATGTGCAGGTGCAGCCAGGAGCAGGTTAATGCAATCCTTAGTTTAGCTTGAAAAACCATCACCTAAAGTCTGACAAAGGAATGTCAGAGCCAGAACATTGCAATTCCCCTACATCTTGTGCAGAACTATTGGGACTACGTAGGGAGAGCTGATTTCTGTCTCACTCACATGTCTCTTGTGGCAAAGAGTTAAAGGCACAGTTTGTATCCAACACAGTTGCTATGAACTCCACCTCTCCAGGTAAGTTTACCCATAGGATTTCTGGCAAGATTATGAATTATGTTCATCTTCCTGGTAAGAGTCCTTCACCCAGGCTCTGCAGAGAATGAACATGCTCGTCTGTAAACATAATTTCTTCATAGGACATATTTGTTTTGACCACACATCCTTCCTGAAGTCCGACATACAGAATAACCCAAACAATGGGATTGCCTGGAGCCAAAAGAAGGGGTGAGGAGTGAACCCAGTATCCTTTAAATCAGAGACAGAGACTGGGTTAACCCACAGATCATACAATAATCCTGAAAATATGTTACTGATATTGAAAAAACCCAAAAAATTATCTTTAAAATGTTAATCTTTACCAGAAACAGGAAAGTAGGTAACTGACTCATGCACAAGGAAGGCTTTCTAGAAAAAAGTCTCAAAAGTTTTAAAAATGTGATTTTCTCTCTTTATTTGATAATGAATTTTTTTATGTATGAATTTGTATTTTTGCATTCAAAAAACCCAAACCCCAAATGTTCTCCCACCTAGTTTAGAATTATTTTTTGTCTGGTTTTAAATTATTTTGACTTTTAGCCTTTGAGGAGGATGAACAACAACCAATGTCATGTAACACTTTGGATGCAAAATCTCAAATTATATGGCAGCAGGAATGCAGGTCAAGCAGTCTCTGTTTCCTGAAGACGAGAATGAGGGTCAGTAACACACAAAAGAAGGAGAGAATTGTGGTATTTTCCAAATTATGACACATCTTGACGACACACTTATGAGGCATAACTTTTGCCTTCCAAAACTTACTCTGCTGTGCTTCTTGAGTAGTGATGCATGAAATGCACTCTCACGCCTGCCTGGAGCTTGTACTGCCCACAGGGATAGCTGAAAAGTGGCAGCTTCTCAGGAGACTGGAAGCCTGGAGCTCTTCCAAGCACAGGTTGTTTTGCAGAAGCAAGAACCCCTGGAGAAATGGAGCCAAGGGAAGAGCAGAGCTCATTCCTGCTCCATGTTTGCAATGGGCCAGAGAGCCAGAGAGAGCCAGGGCATGAGTGGTGCCTTGGAGGCACAAGTGCAGTGTGCAAGAACCAAGCTGACAGAGGACAAGGAGCAATCCCTGGTGCCCACCCATAGGGCCAGCCCTGGGAGACCTGGAAAGTTGCCTTTCCCCAGATGTGGGGCATGAGGTGGATGAACACCAGGCAGCAATCTAGCCAAAAGGGACTGGAGGAGATCTGACCAGTGGTCACGCTTGATGATGCAGAGGAAGGCCAAAAAATCCTGTGAAACTGTGCCAGTCTGTCCCATGGGAAAATTCCTTCCTGATCCCAACACTGGTGATAGGCTATTCACTGAGCAAGTGAATGAGACCTGCCTCCTCGTCCCACAGGTTGGTCATGCCTCCCAGGAGATGTCCAGTCTCTATTCTCCCTCAGCCTGGAGCCATCTCAGGGCCTTCTGACAGTGGCCACATGCAAATGGATGCCCAACCAGCACATCCTGAAACAATTAGCTTTGGCTGCACAAAATGCATTCCCATATTGTGATGGATCTAGCAACAATCCAGACTGGAAGTAACAACTCCCTATATAATTAGCACTGAGTGCCACATTAAAATAAGAAAATAGTCACATCCTTTAACCACTATAGATGGAATTTTTTTTGGAAGTGCAGGTGTCACTTGGCTTTTTTTTTGTTTTGTTTTTAACGATGGCTATCGATGGACTGATCTGAGGTTTATATCTTATCCCAAACATTTTCCTATGACCTGCTGTTACCTAGCAGGGCACTTTAATGCCAAAGTTTTTGGTACAAAGCAAGTGCTGTTTGCAGCAATTGAGTGCAGTGATTCTGCTCACACCCTCAGGTTCAGGTGGCCCAAAGTTCAGTGCTCAAGACACCTGACCAAACACATACCACACTCCTTACAGCTCTGTCCCAGCCGTGTTTCAGGCAGCTGCTGCAGAAATAAAGGAGGAAGCTTTAAAGATATATTGTGCTTGGCTACCCTTGCCTGGAGCTTTTGGCTGTCAGGGACATGTTTCACTGTGAAGGTAATATACAACATTTCCTTCTGCTGTTTAAAAAGATCCTGTGGAGAGGGAGATTTTGTTAGTGAACAACATGTCTGACATCATGATAGCACTGCTCTAATACAGGCAAAATTAGTCCCAGTCTTTGAAGCACAGTGCTTTTCTTCCTGTGGCTTAATTTTTGCAACTGACCATTTCACAAGTCCAGCTCGGGTGGCTTGCTGATGGGAAAGACAACAGGTGGATGGGAACGTGTCCTGCCTTTCTTTGTTCTGGACTTCTCCCTCTGATTATTTCTCCTAATGTTTCCCAGAGGGACCATCAGTACTCTTCATCCACATCTGTAAGAGTGAGACTGCTGGAAAAATAATACTAAGGGCAATATCATTTTGGCAGTGCAAGCTAGCACAAAGTGGAAATTAAATGGAAGGGAGCTGGGTGCTTCCAATGTCCAAATTCAGCAGCTCAGTTAGGAAAACTTTTCTTGGAAGTGAAAGAACAGGGTCATAAGTGCCGACTGTTTATTTCCACCGGCTAGAGATTATTTCACGCTTAATCTATCCACTCCAGAGGGAGGTGCAAATGTTTGGTACTTCCTTGTGGTGAGCCCGAAAGGTCAAGTCCACCCAAGGCCTCCTTCCTTCTGCAGGGCACCCAAAAGCCGTGCACTGGTCCTCGCGGGACCATCAGGCACTGAGTGAACAGTGTCATGTGAGCAAACCCCATGGGTGCTCTGTCAGACTGGTCAGGCCTTTCAAGGATGTGTATTGCCTGAAAAGAAACGCTGATGTTTAGAAACCTTTAAATTTGGATTTGTCTGCCATATCTTTTCTATAAATCCATAAAACAGGCTGAGAGGGGCATGCAAAGGTGGTTCTCCATCTTCTTACTTTCTTTGCCCTACCCTTTTCTTTTCTTTGGGGTGTTGTTGACTGGTTTTGGGGCTATCACTCTGCTGGCATACTTTAATTTTGCTTTGTCTCAGTTCTTTTTTCACCTTGCTCTTTCACCGCTGTTTTTTGTCCATTCTCACCCACATGCAACATGAACCTTACAGATTTTTGAATGAGATTTCCAATCTAAGATGTTCCAGCAGGCTGGACACAGGGAAAAATGTCTTCAGTTCAGGTAAGATTTGTCCCATGGTAAGGAATACTGCCCGTTGCTCACAGCCTACTCTGTGTTCAAGTAATCACATTTGACTACAAAAAAATCAAGGAAAGATCCTGTGCTGGCATAAAACATCATTTTTCTTTGGAAATCTGCAGAGTACTGAGCCTATGCACTAGTAAAGGAACATCATGCCTTTGAGCTCCCTTTCAAATCTACAACAGAAGCATCTTCTTTCAAAGCTGAATACCAGTCAATGTAATTATTCAGAGTTCAGTCCTTCTGAAAGGCTGCATTATCTGTTACTTTCAAGTGGAAGTTCTAAGGCTGAAAAGCTTTATATTAAAGCTACAGATAGCTTTATAGATATGGATTTTGTTTCATTACAAACCTTTAGGACTTTCTAAATACTGACGCCTTAAGATTCTTAAGATTTGTAGCACATAGATTTTTAATATAGCTGTATAGTTTCTAACACTTTAAAATAGCAGTTAACAGTTACTAAACCCCCTTTTCTCATGCTTTGTGTCAAATTCTTGAAATTCTTAAAATTTTGTTTATTGTACTTTCCAAGTAAAAAGATTTTAGCGAGTACATCTTGTTTGGGACATATATCTAGAAGGACAAAATAAGACATCATAGTAGTCAAAGCAACGTAGAAGGCCTGGAAACCTTGGAGAAACTCCAAAGAAGGCATGTGATGCTGAAGATGATGATGAAGAAGGAAGGGGTCTTGAGACCTCTGACTCAATTCCGGGGAGGAGTGCCAAGGGGCAGACCTGAGGGGGGTTCTGGGGGCAGACAATTCTCAGATTGGATGTATCCATTAGATATGATAATTAATCGGTGTTATAAAATTTTAGGAGCCCTGTGCTGTATGGTGCACTTATTTATTTAGTGTGTCTGAAGTGCTTTAATGAAATACCTGTTCTTTATCTATATTAACATTGTCTAGAAAGTTCTTTTCTTCCATTTTAGACATAATTTCTATTTCTTTAATCCAAAAGATTTTCTGAAAATAACTAAGTCTTACAGAATGTCTGTAGAAGAATGCTGGGAGAAAACATCTCCTTTTCCACCTTTCTATGAAGCAACTGCTTGAGAATGAGCTATGGTCATGCATATAGGATTTATTACAAGATTTTACTTTAGTAAAGGAAAAGCAGCGTGGGTTGCCCAGCATAGCTCCCCATTTCCTTTGGGGAGGTGTGTGTATTTCTTGGGGTTAAGTGTCTACAGCCTCTCCAGAGCCCAGAGTTTTAACACTGTCATCATATTTGGTAGTCACTCAGGCCACCAGTAAGAGTATCTGGGATGTCACTCCATGTTACTTGCAGCATTTCCACCTCCTGTGCTTTTACCAGTGCAAACTTCTACGAGCATCAAGAATGTCCTTCATTATACAAATCACTGAGATACTGCAGCAATAAGCAAGGGCTGCTACCTGGTACCAGTAGGGTGGTAAAAAAACCCCAAGTTCAACATCCATATGATAAATTGCTCCCCCCAAGCCCCCAAATTAACAGAGGCAGCCTTCATATAAAAAAGAAAGGAACCAGCTGAAGAAACCACATAAAAATTAACTTCAAAATGGCATGGCAGTGGGAAGATAGGAAGAGCTTTTTCCACCTCTTTGAAAGTCCGGTAGGAAAGAGGAAAAGACCTGTCAGGCCTGTGTGTGGGTACAGCGAGCTCCCTGACAGACCCTTGCTTGAACTGGGAAGTGGGGAATGAGGACAAGACAGTGGGGACAGACTGAAGAGCATTGTCTGAGCACCCAGGAGGCTGTCACAGACTGATGGACTGGTGCAGGTGGCATGAGCACAAGCCCCTGCCAGTCAGGCTGGGATGGCAGTGGTAGGGGTGATGGGAGCAGGCATGCGTTCTCCACCAAAAACAAAACTGAGGCGTTGGCCTGGCCTGAAGGATAATTTTAGTGCAGAGGGTGAAACCCTACCCTCTCCTCCAGCACGACATGGGCTGTGGCGTAGAGCTGGCAACTCAGCTGCTGCTGTTTCTGGAATGTCAAAGCTGTTTATCAGTGCTGGGCAAGCGTGGGAAAAACCTTAGCGGGGAGCAGGGTGAGCTCAGCAGGCTTTCCTTTTGTTTCCTCTCCTTTCCTTTTGCTCACGAGTCCCTTTGCCTGGCGTCAACAAAGCCTGAGCTGAGCCCAGTGAACGGTGACGGGCAGGTGCTGAGCGCATGAGCAACACCCCCGTGCACGGAGGGAGCGTGCAGGGGTGCAAAGGGCAACCCCAGACGTGTAACACTCACACGTAATTTTATTACATGTTGGTAAGGCAGAGGCTGGGAACCCTCCATGACGTTTGTGCTACTGCACCAATGCCTCCTGGCCTCTGTGGGCTCCACTGGCTGAGGCAGTGATGTTGGCCCAGAGGTAACACGGTCAGGAAGGCAAGAGAGGGCAGAAAGCAGAATTACTCTTCCCATTTTGCAGAGCAGGAAAGAAAGGAGTCTGAAGCAGGTTCCCATGGATGTAGTGGCAAGAAGAGTAATTCTTCTGTGTTCAAATGCAGCAGGTAGCATCCTTTTAAAGGCACATATATTCCTGTAGGTAAACAGGCAAGTCATCAGTCACACACTCATGCCTGCAAAATGTGCACTGCTGGGCTATTTGTCTTTGTTTCAAACAAAATATCATACTTTAACTATGTGCATCACTTAATTCAGTACACAGTTTCAGGCTCCTTCCTGAAACAGCCATATTAAACCACATGGATCTTTACCCTGGAGAGTGTTAAACCAGTAAGCACTCAAATTAGTGTTTGGAAATTTACTCTAACATGTTAGCAGCATCTCACCACTCTTATCCCACATTTCTGACAGTTTTCTGGGATCACTGATTGGATCATAAGCTTTTCTTCCTCTCCCCTTACCAAGCAGTAAGTGTTTAAAAAGCCTTCCAAGTTTGCTTCATTTGTTCCTATGCCTGAGTACAGATGTGGAGATTGAATCTATATGTGTTTGAGTCTGTGCTGTACATTCAGCCTCATGGAAAGGCAGCTGATGGAGACCTCCGGATCTTTACAGTCAGGGACTTCTGTCTATTTGTGTGGGTGCTCTTTTGAAATCTTTATTCCTCGTGGCTAGGGAGAAAGCAACTAGCTGATGATCTCCTGATGTGCCTTTCTGTCATGTGGGAATGTCCTGCAGTTTGCCTCCAGGACCAGTTTGTGGCCAAGGATACAGGAAATGCAGGATGTGGTGCAACAGCCATGTGGAGACTTCTCATCAATTGGTATTTTGGGACACCAGAAATTGCACCTGAGCCAACGCTGGTCTTTCTGTTGGACACCTACACGTTGTTCAGCATATGTTGCTCACGTATGGTGATGGCTGGAACTGCTCTTAAACTTGACATGGGACAGCTGGCAAAATTAAAGAGGTCAAGTCCAGCTCAGATCCATCAGGTATTTAGGTGCTGAACTACTGCTGAAAAACATGCAAGTGAGGGTTCTAAACACTGTTTTGGAAGTGGACTTCACTGACACTAGGAAGTAAAGGGTGGTGGGAAAAGACATTACAAGGAGTAGGTGTGAACACTAAAGTAAAATGAACTTTGAGGTGAGAAAGACATGAATTCTGTTAGTGTCCCAAAATGAGAATAATGTATTGTTCAGAGAGTTCTTGACCAAAATTTACTTTGACTATGGATTATCTTGTTTCTTCCTACATTCTTCATAAAAGTTGGCATGCACTGGTAAATGGCAGCACTTCCATGGTGTGCAGCATGGCTTCAGGCAGCAAAAGCTGTCCCTAATACTAAAGTTAAGCAAACTGTTAAAACAGGAATGGAACCAAATGCCCAGATCTCCTCCCCAAACTCAAACTAAACCTTTTTTTGAGGTTCAGGAATGTTTGGTTAACTCTAAATAAAACAATGCTGTGTTTCTACACATCCTGCTTTCAGCAAAGCCTCCAAGCAGAAACATAAAAATATGGCAGGCAGATCTATGTTTGCACTATTTCTGGCCCAGCTGAAACCAGGAAACACTGGAAATCTCACAAAATCAGCTTTGTCTCACAGGCTATCCAGCTCCCAGTTTCTGTCACTGTTATCCCGCAGAATACAATGTAACTCATGCACATACCAATTTATTATTAATTTTCCACCAAATAACTATGATAAACAAATTTCCCAGACTATCAGATATGCAGAAACCCCATTTTTACTCAATTATGGCAGCATACTATACAGCTACCTTAAATTCCCTTTATGCTCATTCCTATTGAGTCACTGCCATAGTTGCACAAAGACAAAATGTCTCTTGTGGTACATGACAACAGACCGAAGCAAATCGTAACAAAGATAACAACCCAGGCATACGCAATATTGTCCCTCATATTCAGTTTGTGGCTAATTTAAAATACGCAATCCTAAATTTTGTTGTTTGACATCTCTTTGACAACTCTCTTTATTGAACGCGTAGAGCATAGGCATGAAGACAACAGCATTGTTTTAGAGGTACAGATGTAGGCATATAAGATTGCCCTGTATGTCACGGCAAAATTTTTAAAGCACTTTCAAGTACAAGAATTTTGCAAATTTATATTTAAAGGAACGTTTAATGTTATTTCTAGAAATTATATCACTGTCAGCAAAACATAATACAAACACTCAGAATACCCAGCTATCTGCTCGACTGCAACAAAGCCATCCCAAACAATACAGTACCACAGCTTCATGTTTGCTTGCCAGATTTATTATATTTTCCAGATTCTAACAAGACACATATTAAGAAATGCATGTTAATCATTGTCCTAATGAGAACAATATGCAGTTAGCATTTAGGTTGACACAAAAAAATACAGAAGGCGAGTACAGAATAAATGCACTCTAAATTCAAGGAAATCCAATCCTTCTTTCCACTAGCATGTTTCAGTGAAATGGCCCTGTCCGAGAGAAATTTTTTAATGAACTAGCTAAATTTCAACCGGTATGTGTATGTGTTTTCATTAGGCACGGGGCAAAGTAAAATGCCATTCTGACCACAACTGTGAAAGTAAAATAACCACTGTCCCACTTGCTTACGCACAAAAAGCTATGACCATATAAAGCACTAAAGGCCAGCCCAGCATCTCTCTTTCAGAGACAGCACGCTTCCCACTGTTGCACTGTTTACGGCAGAGAACTTCCAGAGCAAACAACTACCCAACATGCGTGAGAGGACAAGAATCTGTCTTTAAACTTATTTGCAAATAATAAATAAAGTGCATTTCTTACAGAATAAGCCGATTAATTTCATTCGGTAAAAGTGCAAAACCCATCACTATTCCACACTTCTGAGAGCCTGAAGGCGCATGAGGGTTTGGTTTGAATTTTCTAACGCAAAGTATGTGTGCCTCCCATCCTTTTTTTTGGTTCGTTGCCCTTAATGAAACTTTCACTCTGTCCACCAGAAAAGGATGCGGAGATAATAAGATTTTAGATGCTGATGAAACAGCAAACAAAGCAGGCATCAGTGTAATGGGTGCAAAAGAAAGCAAGATTGTCATGTCTGTTTAGATTGCAGTGCCTTGCTGCCACGCTGCACAGAGGTCATCTAAAACCTCTCCCTCCCATTCCTCTCTCCCATCTCCCTAAGCAGGTCCCACGGCTCCCTCTTTGACTCCATCTCGACCACCAGGCACTGTGTGAAATATGATTTTGCCTCTACTAACTACACGCTAAGAACAGCCTTTTTGTCACATCTACCTGGAATTATAAAGGTGTTTCCACACTCTGAGGAAATACTTTTGAAAACAGCTACTAAAGCTGTTTTGAGTGCAGTACCTTTCAATCTCTTTGCATATGTTAAAGTTAGTGTTGCCTTAAAAATGAGTGCTGAAGCAAAATATGACTGAAAAATGTCTCATCGCATCCTACTGGAATCCTTCCCCAAAAGTGCAGTAAATGAATGAAAACTTTGGCTTACTGGTTTTGGAGGTGTACCCCTCCCTCCTTCCTTTCACACCATTGTCCCAAGAAACAGAAAAGCATTTTTTGCATGTCAGCTAGAATTACATGAACAAAGCTACTCCAGTTTCTTTTCAGAAAGAACAAACATTAGCTTGAAAATTAGACTACCAGATTCCTGAAGAGTGGAAGGAAAAAAACCCCAAACAAACAGAACACAAAGCAAAATAAAACCAAAAGAATAAATTTCCACAATTTTGATGTATATTGTTTAAAACAGTATTTTTCACTTAGGGATGAGGTTTTACTCAGCTCATGTTTCCCCTCAAGTCCCGAGAAGTGATGACAACATCTAGCTTTTCCTTCTAGACATTACCTGTATTGCAGTCTGCTTATGCTTTGTTCTCTTGAAAAAATAAATAACAAAACCATTGCAAAAGGAAAATCAGCTGCAGCTTAAATAAATAGTATCTAGAAATATGACCTTAGTGGTAACTATGTAATACTGCAAGTGCATCACTGAACAGATTAATGTGATTGAAAGAGATCTTTTGTGTTTGAATATATTTCACTTAGTTGTATGTTTATGTTCTCTTTCAAGTGAAAACTTACAAATTCCCAAAAGAGCAACAATTAGCTTGAAAAATCAGGTTAGACATCGGCAGCTGACTATTAAGGACCATCCTCTTGGCTAATACGTGTTTGCCCGGGTCAGCCAGTGTCCATACTCAGCATTCATCTTTCATCCTTGTCGGCTGGGCTGTCTGGCAGGTGCTCGGTGGGGTAAACACCGAGGGGTCGGCAATGCCCAGATGTATATCAAAGAAGCGAGTGGAGGTTGTCACGCTGTAGTTCTTCGTGTAGGTTTCCTGTACTGGGTAACAGTCTTTGACGGTGTAAACGCCGACCCACGATTCCACTGTAATCAAACAGAAATGGGACTGCTTTAGGTGACAGGAATGAGTGCACGTGTCATGATGATGTCAGTCAAAAAAAAAAAAAAAAAAAAGGCCACTCCTGAAGCCGGGCCTATAGGCTGGAACTGCCCACAGTTCCATCCCTATGCATGGCAACACCAAGGAAGGCTACAAAACTGGTGTAATTTGGACACCGCAATCATCTCAAACCTGAACATCTTGGTGTCAAGCACATTTCAAATCATGAAAACATCATGGCATCAGTATGTCATCTTTCAAGTATACCTCTACTGAAGGACTCTTTTGTTTAGTTCTAAATTTAGTTATGTTCTGCACAAGTCTGATTTCTCTCACCTCTCATGCCACTTTCATGTCAGCAGTTACTCGCTTCACTAGTAAAGCAACGAAATGCTTTCTTTATCCAGAAGGCAAATTTTAGTGCCATCAGGTTGGGTAGCACTGCAACCTTTCACCTTATATTCTGCTCCTGACAAGCCTAAAAGTGTGATTACTGAAAACCCATGGTCCGTTTCACAATGGCTTTCGACACAGCCTTTGACACTCTAAAACACTTAGTTCCCCCAGCTGTGTAGGACATCTGATTCCTTCCCATGCACAGGAAATTCTGCACTCACCTACCTGAGGAAGCATTTGTCCTCTGCTGTGCTGGGGACTTCTCTGCACTAGAACTGACAGCCTGCTTCTACAATTGTTGGTCCCCTAAAATCTCACATTGATGATACTCAGCACAATTCTAATCCAAATAAATAAGACTTTGTTTCATCTTTTTCCGTCTCTGTCAAGCATAGAGGGTTTATCTCATTAGAAGAGGAACATTCCCACATACAACTCCAGTGCCTCAATGTCTTCTTTTAACTCACTACTGCGGTTTAACATCATCTATTAAGATTATCATTACTGTGTTATTTTTTTAAAATTCCTATTCTTTTCAAACACTCTACTGATTCAATAGTTATTTCAAGACTACACTCAGTGCTGATCTCCTGATCAGCATTGAAAACCTGATCTCCTCCAGGTGTGTGATGTAGCAAGTCTGTCCCTTTTTCAACTTCAGTTTAATTCCATGCAGTCTTAATCTCAGAGGTGTTCCCTTGTTATCTTTCCCCTTCCTTCTCTGCCATCACCTCTACTTTCACAGCAATACTATTGAGGTAGCTTCCTTTGAGTATCCTTCACTTTTATATCTCTTTTATTAATCCCACACACATTATCTGTGATCATTCTCCAGCCCTTCCATCATACTTCACTTCATCTCATTTTATGCACGTCAGATCCCTTGACAGAAACTCATGATGTTAAAATTACCTACTATGATCATGAATCAGTTCCTCTAAGGGATACCTGTAACAAAATTTTTCTAGTCCCAAGGAAGCTTTTTTTCTCTCACTCAGCAGCAATCACACACTTATTTTCTGTCCTTCCAGTATTGTGTCATATGTTGTACCACAATCACATTACCTTAAATAGGTAAGCTGTGACATGAAACACACATACAGTGTCTAAAGAAAGCTGAGTAAAATTTGAACATACCTCTCTGGAGCATGTTAATATGCCAAAAAGCTTTCTGACCTCAATGAATCTGGTTTTGAGCATAAAAAATAGACTCACCTTTTACTCAGCAAGTCTTCTACCAGAATTTTGAATAAAAAATCATGGTAAAATATCATACTAGCAAGGTAGCCTGTATCTCCCTAGAAACCTTAGTAATTTAAACAGAAATATAAAATCCAGGCTACAAGATGGATAGACAACTTATAGACATTATTTTTATGAATTATCATACAGAAAAGCACTGGCGATACAAAATAATACAGGACAAAAAAATCACACATAATTAACTGGATGTATCCACATATTAAGTTCCATAAAAGTTCCAAAAATATCAGATCTGAAAAACAAAAATTCTTGGAGTAAGTAATAATTTGCCTCTTGTAGAATACCAGAGGATATATCAACTGAGTTTCAAAGGTCTAAGAATCTTATCCTTCATTCTCTACTTCATTTTTTCTACTCTTATTCAAGAAAGAAATATTTCCCTCTGGCTAAATGCTCAGCTTCGTAACTTCCCTACATATTAGATGTCTCTAACCATAAGTATTGCATTAGCTGAATAGTGGAATACATTTCATGGGGGTTATAAAATTATTTTTATAGTTGTCTGGGTCACCAATAAATCATAGATGAATTGAAAACAATGTGCTGACAAATTGCTATGGATTCAAAGCCTAAAATACCTAATGCACCATACCTTGGAAAATTCAGCCTCCTTTCTTTTATGATGCAGGTGTTCAGCTGCCAAGTGCAGAACTAAGCCTTGTGAGTAGATATTTCTTACTAGTATAGTGGATAAGAAAATTTGGCACATATTAAGGCTGTCAGTGGTAGCAGAACCACGTGACTGAAACATGCTTTGTTTCTATTATGCAGACTCTAGTCTGAGTGTGTGTGTCCCTAATTTTAGTATCAATTCTTCTCTAGGTAAGTTTTGGATACAGACTGCCAGATTCAAAATGATGCTGTTCCATGCCAAAATCTGTATGATATAAACTATAATACAATCAAGTCCCTTGGGCATAATTAATCCTGCTGAGATATGGAACATTTTCCTATATAAAATTCATTGTTAATAAAATGATATGCCGCACACAGGGTATTTTTATTATTTCTTCCAGAAAACTTTACAGAAATATGGAAAGCTGAGGTGAAACATGAATAATTTTGTTTTTCTCTGGGCAGCAGTGATATTGATTATTATTAAGATAAAACAAAAGCATGTACATACATTTCCTGGCTGGTTTTCTGTCAGACCATTCCTGTACCATAATTTCATCTCCAGGTCCCCCAATGTAGTACTGATCTTCGTAAGTTGAATTGGCAGGAATATCATATGGATCCCATGGCTCTGTCAGAGCAATCTTCGAGCAAAGCTTTGTGACTTGTTCAATCTGAAACATCACTGCATCTTTGTAGAGCAGTATATACTCAAAGAATCTGAAACATTAAGAAAAATCTGGTTATATATATAGCCTTTTTCTATACTAAGCAGGAAGATTGATGATATGTAAGCTTGCCTTTGACTTCTCAGTATAAGAACATTTTCACTTGCATTAAACTTTGCCAAACTTTGAGAAACGCTAACCAGTTGGGCTGAAATTTCCCATGCTAAAAGTTTGTCTCAGCTGACTCTTTCCAAAATAAATAAGTCAGGCTGAACTGGTTCAGCCATTTCTGAGAACAACAGAACAACTTTTCTGAGAACAACTGAGAGAAAAAACATGTTGTTATTCCTAGGTTTTGTTTTGGTTTTTAATAACTGCTTCATTAAAAAGCTCTAGTGCCTCCATGTTTCGGAGAAAGGACTTAAAATTTTGGCAGGAGGAAGGTTTTTATTAAGAGTTGCCCAGATTTGGCTAAGTTATAAGCCTTTGAAAAAATCTGCTTGCATAGTCTGGATAGATTCACTTCTCCAAGGATGTGGCAGAGCCTTTTTCTGTGCTGGTTAGAGGTGATGTCTGCCATCCTCACTGATGCTCCTCCATGGCAACCCGTATAGCTTAAGTGGAACATGGCAGTAAAGGGGGAAGTACATGCTCCTGAGTGCAGAACTGAGAAGCTCTCCCTCCTAATGGCACAGTTTCTCTCTGGAAACCACCAGGCTCAACAATCAGGACAAAGGAGAAAGCAGAGGGGCAAAAAAGTAAGGCAGAGATGAGGTTAAGTGTGGAGCTCAATGAGCTTGAGAGGCCAGAAGGTGAGGTCAACAAAATGGATAGTTAATAAGGATTTTAAAACAATGTTCTACCAAGTCTGAAGGGACTGGGCCATGCTCTGAGGAGAAATGATAAACATTTTCATGAGCACTTTCTTTTAGTAGTCAGGTCTACCATGAACACTTTGGCTTTGCTTCCATACCTTTGAAAAGGACGTGGCATGATCCTTACCTTCTAAATGGGGACAGAAACAGAGAGAAAAAGAAATCAAAATTATCAGAAGTATAAGCTGATTTTGAATACTCAACTAGAAACACTGGAAGCCTAACTTCTCCAGGGTGCTTTGCATTACCAATCAGAAGTTGTTTGAAGCACA
This sequence comes from Myiozetetes cayanensis, assembly GCF_022539395.1. Classification (NCBI taxonomy): domain Eukaryota; kingdom Metazoa; phylum Chordata; class Aves; order Passeriformes; family Tyrannidae; genus Myiozetetes; species Myiozetetes cayanensis. The sequence goes on from NW_026086604.1 coordinate 103,327,414, forward strand.
TCTCAAAGCATCCTCACGCATGCTCTGCACCTTTTGCAAAGGACTGATGGGGGTCACTTTCCAAACCCTCCAAAACTGTGCAGTCATTATTAGAGGGTTCCTGTGAATATTTCAGCTCAAGTATTTGCCTACAATCCTACTGTTATGCAGTGACTCTAGAAAAAAGGAAGGGAACAGCTTCATCTTGCCCTCTGTAATACTTTCTTTCTATCTGTAATTCCTTGCTTCAGTCATAATGCTGCCTCCATTTCCTACAAAGCAGCCTGGATGCCTTTTGACACAGGCATCTTCTACATCCCAAACCGGATGCTAGCCCCTAACACTATTCATCCTGTGCCATCAGCAAGATGGGAAAGCTGGTAGAGAACACTGCATAATTCATGTAATTGAAGAGATGATGCACAAAACCAAGAGGGGACCCTTCTCTGTCCTATTTCTCAACTCTTGCATGTTTCTCTTTGTAACCCTCACATTCTTTTGGGGAGGCTGCAAAGTTTACATAAAATAGGGCTGAAAACAAAACGATTTACGGTTTTAATTTTTGTACTACATAATTGCAACATACAGGAAACACTTCGCCCACAACTGACATGGTGGCATTTAAAGGTTGCAGTATGAGAAGGTCTAAGTATGGTTAAAAGCATCTGAGCAACATTCCCATAATTTCTTGACAAAGTCATTTATCCAACATGTGTTGAAACACAGGCAGGCTAAATGGCATTAGCCAAGCTGAACAGTGATGAAGAATAAAAGTGGGCAAGGAAGCTGACATGAGGTAAGCTGGGGCCCATCTCTCACACATGACCTTGCACAACATGGGAGGTAGCTCATCCCACTTTCTGTAAGGGAGTCAGTCACTGGGAACTTCCCCCACATTAACAAGACTCACACAAAGAGGCTGACAAAGTGCAAGACTATACATTAGCTTCTTTATGGTAAATTGTTCTCCTGCCCATATCTTAAAATATTCCTGCTTCTGTCACAACTTGTGCCAGCCTAAACTCACCTCCCATGTTCTTAGTCAAAGGCAAGGTTTTCACAGTCGTGATACACTACTGAAAAATTCAGTATATTTATAAACCATTTCCTTAGAGAAACCCAAGCTTGTGAACACACAGAGAAATACGTAACTTTTATATCACATTTAGTTCAGAGAACATACTCACATGAACAATAAAAAAACAAATCAAAAAAATCTGGTTTTCAACCAGACTCTAATGACTCAACTGCTTTTCAGCTGACTGCCCAGTAGCTCCCGTAAAAGCGGGATGGGAAATGCCTTACAGAGGAATCTATCAACATGTTTGAGGTATCTGAGTGATAATATAGTCATTTTGTGAAAGAACAAAAGACTCAACGTTTTAGAAAAGCATTGCAAACTACTGGGAATAAAAATTAAACAATTAAATTTCTTCTAAAATCCGTACTTAAAACTTAATGCACACAGAAATTTTACTCTAATTTTTAACAATATTTTTTTAATGTGTTCTTTTTCCTTATCCTTTCCCTTATAAATTATTTCATGGAATAAAGATCTACTGTTCTAAATTTTGTAACCTGTGAATTGTTATCACTGCATGAGGGACACATGCCACCTTACTCAAGTGAAACAACAGTTCAAACTTTGATCTGACAAATGCATGTGTTTAACTTCCAGCACAGGAATAGCCACTGTAACTTCAACAGATGGCCTGAATGCTTGCAGAAGGAGGGCCACAACCCAAGGAGACCTACTTTCTTGACTTTGCCATCTTCCATGAAGACAGCAAAATGGGCATTACGGAACAACAATGTAAAGAAGAATAAGAAAAATCCAAACAAACCAAACTCATCTCCAAGCCTGTCTCTAGCACTCATTCCGCAGAGCAAGAGGTTTCATCACCTGCATTTTTTGGTTCTAGAAGAGGCAGACCGAACATATATGGAACAGACACCAGTCATGCACTTTGATACGCTGCTGGGATGAACCCAGCCTCTACGTGGCAGGCACAAGATGAGAACTGCAGAGAGCGTGGCTCTGCTCACTGTGCATGGCAGCCCTGAATAAGCAGGGGCAAGATTTACACTGTCCTTTTTCAACCCAGATGTACCTCACATCCAAGTTTTACAGAGAACTGCTCCATGTCCTGGAAACACCAAGCACAGAAACGTAAGATTACTCAGGATCTGAGTTCAACGACATATGAAAGGTGAATGGTTCAGTAGTTGCTTTATAAAGAGAAGTATTAACCAGACAAAATAAATAACAAAATGTGCATGAGTATAGAAATTATAATTTTAAAACAAAATATTTTAAATTTTTTTTTTTTTTTTTTAAACCAGCCAAGTCTTAAGTATACTGCTTCTATTTGTTTTAGGTGCTGAGATTTCATTGGCTTTTTGAGGGGAAACACGAAGTCCTCAAAATAGGTCTTGGCAAAGAAACAGGAGAGGAAATTATTTTTAATTAGTTTGGTTTTTTTTTCAGAAAAAGGTAAAATATTTGCAGCCTGTGCCCACCTCTAATATGATTTTTAAAATAATTTAATTACTTTAATTGTAATTTCAAGAAAGCCCCAACCTGAAACCAGGTACCCCAACTAGGCATCTTGAAACAGATTTGAAGAAGTTAACTTGGACAAAATATCTTATTTGCCTGACTGAGATTATTTCCCTTTCCTATCCTATTACACCCTGCCCTGTCCTTTGCCTCACACCCTTGTACACTATGCTTTTAATGATCTCATGATCTGTAACACTCCCTTTGTGCCTGAAAATGGATAAATTCCAGCATTTAAAGACATATACACATTTTTGCTGCTATGCTTTAAAGAATTTCTTAACACTGGACCATATCCTGCACAAATAATTCCATATAGACTTTGCTGGAAGTAATCATGTCAGACAGGTGGGATACATGCTGCATTCAATGCCTTCTTCTCCTGAGCTAAGGAAGGTGTCTTTCTGAATAAGAGACCAACTGTGTTCAACGCAAAGCCAGAGTACCATTCCCACACAAGCAAGAGATGAAGATCTTGTGTTGAGGAAATACTGTGAGGAGTGGGTGTGCATTCAAATATCGTTCTACCTCTGAAATTCCTCCTGAAATTGTGGGAGAGAGATAAGAGATGCCTCTCAGGATACAGCCCAGATAACAGAGACACATTCCTGGACCCTGCTAGATGCCTGAAACCAGTAAACTTACCTATTGACTTGTCTTCCAGGTGGGTTACTGTTCTGCTTGTTATTAATGCAATCCAAACCAACAAACTATTTTTCAAATTTGTCAGAAAAAAGTCATTAATCTCAAGATCATGCTACCAGCTTCTTCTCAGGTGCTCAGTCTGCAGTGAGCCCTGTGTCTTGTGCTGGGTCTTTCCCAGTCCTGAAGAATGCTAGCCTGCCCATCACCTAACATAACCCCATGCCTCCTAGAGTTTTCTTCTGCACTTCCAAAGGCTTCCTCATTAGCAGCAAACCTAGAAGAAAGGACCCACTTTCCATACAACTGCCATTGTAGTGACAATGTAGTTACCACGCAGTGGCATGGTAAGACCCATGTGATATACTGAAGAACATCAGACAAGGTCACTTTCTAGAGAGAAACAAAATAACAGTCTGCGACTGAGATTGGGTAAAAGAAATTTCCTCGTGTGTTAAATCTGGCTCTGCATCATTTTGCTCTGTGGCTTTGGACAAGCAACTTACAGTACAGGAGCCTTAAAATGCTGTTCTTATTGGGTTTTTCTGATTGCTGTAGTACTGGAGAGACAAATCAGCAATCACAAACTAGTTGTGTGAGGCATTGTATTAACAAAGAACAAAACCACAAATCATGTTCCAAAATACAATGGAACAACATTCTTTGAAAAACACACCCTCCTTTCCTGCAAAGACAGCATGGGGTTTCATGTATCTAGGGCTTTAATCTGTCAATTCAGTTTTCCCAGCTGCAGCTATTGTAACCTTAAAACTCTCACTCGTGATAGCCAGGAGTTGTATTACCTAGTATTATAAAGCAATTGAAAAATGGAAGCAAAATTTTATGTATTATTTGTATCTGAGATACCATATTACTCGGCAGGAAACTGTATTTGTTATTTAGGATCTCAAGATGAGGTCACTGCAGTTATTTCCAAGCTAACTTTGCTTTCTCCTTTGAGATTAACTGAAAGCTTGAAGCATCTTTCTGCCTTTGTGGTACCACTTAATTCTCTGCCAGTTCTGTTTGTAAAAAGGCATTTATAAATTATTTGAAAGAAGCTAGAAATGTATCTAAGTAGAGGAAATTTCACTAAAATATTCCAAACAAATTCTCTGTTCTATTGTGCATGGACAGATACATACAGATACGTAATTGTTGACTTATCTTGTATCCTTTTGATAAAATACCCCACAACAATACCACTAGTTTTTTACATGTTCCTTACTGAAGATGTACTGGGAGAATGAGAACCTTCAGTAGAATTGTGACTATTATTACCTCATCTTCTCAGGTCTTTAGATTAAGAATATTTCAAGGGAGCAAAGCTGCCAAGCAGACATGCAGACAGTTGATAAACACTCATCAGGTCAAGAACATTCATCTGCTTTTGGAAGGCTCTGGCAAGCTCATTTCAAAATGGAGAAGTATTCGTTTTTCAGTATATTTCTGGGAACTCCTTTCCTCTTTCCCATGAAGTTTTCGGTAATTTCAGACTTGTGTTTTTCTTCTGGTGTATCAGACCTCAACAACAACAGTAATTTACCATATTTGATCTCACATGTTTGGCAGTGGTGCAGGAGTATGGTATATTGTACAAATACAGTACTGTGCAAATACATGTGACAGTAAATGTAATCTGATATTGTGTAAAAGCAATATTTTTTAGTCTGACTTAAATCACTCACAGATTGTAAAGGCACTTTTTTTTTTTTTTAATTTTCAAGTCAATCCAGTCCACTGTATCGGGTATCTAATTAGCAAGGTACACGAGGAACTTTGCCAGCATTACCAGTTTCTGAAGCAGAGAGAATTAGGCAATTTAAATCCTGTTAATTATGAAGCTTGTGCAGAAAGAAAGTCTTAAATACAGCAATCAAATGCTGCAAAGTCAAAGCTACACCAGCTAACAGATGACATATTTTTGTGAGTTTAAGTATGAAACTAAATTAAAAAATTATGCCATTTCTTATTATTATTTTAATTGTTTTCCCATAAATTAGATTAGCTACTTTGGCAAATTCTAAAGGAAATTAAGTTCTTTGGCAAGAATGCTGTTTCCCCTGGTGTTCCCTTTTTAGCTATCTGACACTCTTTAATAATCCACCAAGTCGCACCCCTGAGAACAATGTATTGCAAATGAAGTTGAAATTCAGAAACACAATAAAGCATTGTGCTTAAGGGAGTTGTGTTTTGCAAGGGGCTAAAAGAAGCACCGTACTTAATAGAGAGCATCTGTGTATTTCCATAAGTAATAGTATATTCATGAACTGGAGCCCTTGTTAGACACCAACATAGCTCAAAAGGAAAGGAATGGAAGATGTGACCAGCATACCACGATGCTTTCTAATGAATCAGTGGAATCACCTCCTAGGGATTGTGGTATATACTAGCAGAACCACATGATATCAAAATATACTTGAGGTCAGAGATTATTTGCCTGTTCTTGGGTTTGTAAAAAAGTCTAGTACAGTGACACTTCCATGAGTAACTTAATAATAATAAAGGTTACTGGAAAAGCACAGCAGGGCTCTCCTCTCACAGAGTAGATCAAAAAGAGTGAGGAAGGCCAGGACTCACCTCTCAGTATATACTAAAGACCTTAGAAAAGACAGAATAACAAGTAGGGAAATGACATGGAAATGCTCTTTTGAGAGTGCAATTATTTTAAGGCACTCTGTCAGCTTGTAAAGACATAAGAAATAGGAAACAGAATTTTAACATGCAGAGAGAGCCAGAAAAAACATCGTTACAATGATTCAGAGTATCTCCAAAATGCAAAAAACCAAACATATCCCAACATAAAAGACATACCTGTGTTCCTGTTTTTAATTTTACCTTTAGAGACCAGCCAGGACCTGCAGCCCGTGCCATAGCAGCTGGGAAGCCTGGGAGCGATGGTGGTCAAGCCTTCCTACCCTGCATAAATGGAGCCCTTAGGGAGCACTGAAGGACAGGGCAGGTAAACCAGGTGTGGGGCAGCAGACCACGTGGAAGGGTATGCAGCAAGGGTGCTGAAGCCAGTCCTGTTTAATATCTTTATCCACGATCTGGACAAGGGGATCGAGTGCACCCTCAGTAAGTCTGCAGATGACACCAAGTTGGGCAGGAGTGTTGATCTGCTGGAGAGTACAATGGCTCTACAGAGGGATCAACAGACTGAGGCCAATGGTGGAGGTTCAATAAGGGCAAGTGCTGGATCCTGCACTTGGGTCACAATAATCTCATGAAGTGCTAAAGGCTTGAGGAAGAGTGGCTGGAAGGCTGCCTAGTGGAAAAGGACCTGAGGTTGCTGGTCAACAGCCAGCTGAACATGAGCCAGAAGTGTGGCCAAGAAAGCCAAGGGCATCCTGACTTGTATGAGAAACAGTGTGGCCAACAGGACTAGGGCAGTGATCATCCCCCCATCCTCAGCACTGGTGAGACTACACTTTAAACACAGTGTTCAGTTTTGGGCTCCTCAATACAAGAGAGATATTGAAGTGATGGAACACATCTAGAGATGGGCAAGAAAGCTGGTGAAGGTTCTGGAGTACAAGTGTGATGAGGAGTGGCTGAGGGAGCTGGGGTTGTTTAGCCTGAAGGAGGCTCAGGGGAGACCTTATTGCTCTCTCCAACTTCCTGAAAGGAGGTTGTAGTCAGGTAGGTGTCAGTCTCTTCTCCTGGGGAACAAGCGATAAGACAAGAGAAAATGGCCTCAAATTGTGCCAGGAGAGGTTCAGACTGGATATTTGGAAAAATTTCTTCATCAAGAGGGTTGTCAAGCATTGGAACAGGCTGCCCAGGAAAGTGATTGAGTCACCATCCCTGGAATTATTTAAAAGACCTGGAGCTTAAGGACACGATTTAGTGGTGGACTTTGTAGCATCAGGTTAACTGTTGGACACGATGATCCTAAAAGTCTTTTGAAACCTAAAAAATTCTGTGATTCTAATTGTCAGATATATCTGGAGTTTTTAAATCTTTCTCTTAATTGGGGTCTGCAACATGATATTAAATTGGATCTTAGCTCTGCCCCATATGATAATGTCTATTTTACACATCAGAAAGGTGTAGTAGAATGAAGTTCCTTAATCACAAACAGCTAAATGTACATACTATCCCTTTCCAGACACATAATTTAGAATAAAAGAATAATAAAATATATAAAACATTTTTTCCAACCAGAACTGGCTACTGCAGGCTCTTACACATCTCAACTTCTGTGCATAAACAGAGAAGGATCTTCAGACACCATGAACAGGGACTATGTGAAATTCAGGAGCCCTGTACTAATCTTCATGGAGATTGTAAATCCCATCATTCATATCCTTGGCCAGTTAGTTGCCTTTCAGTATGCATTCCTGTATAAAAGGTAATCATGAAGAAGTCTGAGGAACAGACTGCCCTTTGGAACAGATGGGGAGGAGGTCCCCATTCTCATAGAGCAAATTTTTCTTTCACAGTGGAATATTCCCTGGAAAAATGTTTGAGTATATGCGCTTGTACCAGATTGCTGCTCCAAGATGTTATGATTTCCACCATCCATCTGCAAAGATTTCCTTAAGAGGGATGATTCAGGTCTTTCAGATATCTGTCCAATGTGAAAAATAAAAAACACTGCGTCTGTTTTCAAGGGAATTTGGAAGTCAGGCCAGACAATCAGACAAAGCTAAGTACATTTCAAGTTTCTAGTATCTCTATCCAAAGAACTGAATATAGCTTATTTTTAAAAAACTTTGTGAAAGATGGAGATTCACTTCACTGGAAATAAATGCAACTGAAAATCCTGGCACTGAACTTCATTCTTCTTCCCCACCTCCAATGTAAAAATAACTTCATTTCAACCAGAAGTCTATGTGCAGGTCTTTTTCTTCTTCCTTCAGCAGCTATCAATCAAAAGTAATATTGTTAGGTGAGTGCATAAATTAGTGACTGGATTCAAATACAATGTGTCAGTATGGCAAAATTCCAGACGGAACTGACTGAAAGTGTGCAAAACAGAAGAATTAGAAGAAATAAGGGCGTGCCTTTGTGAAGGAAAACATATAATTAAGGAAGACGTTAATTGCTCCCGTGGTTGTAAAGGAAATGGCATTTTGAATACATATCCATTGAAATGTGGTACAGTACACAGTAATGATTTAGAAAGGGAAATTTACAGTTCTGTGTCAATTAAGGAGGTAATTTACCTTGCTCTGCTTAGCCCTGATGAGGCCAGATTGCTGATGCTGCTCCTGGTTTTGGATGCCTCATTTAAGGGAGCAGATAAACAGATGGGACATAGTCCAGAGAACAGCAAGAACAGTGTGATGTTTAAGAAACAGGACCTGTGAAGAAGCTGAGCATGTTTAGCCTACAAAAGCAAGACTGACGTAGGATCATAAGCTGGCCAGTGTATAAAAAGCTAAAAATTAATACCAATTGTTCTCCATGTTACCTGAAGCAAAGAGGGTTTACTTAGGAGACACTCTGAAAATGTCCGTATGTCTTCTAACATTCCAGTTTTTACAGGAACGGGTAAGAAAATCAGGGATCAGGGACATCCCCACAGAAAGCTTTTCTTCTCCAGGACGGAGGAACAGGTTATATGGCAAGGTGGAGACCTTCCCAGCCTTACACAAAAGTGATTGGAGAATATTGATGGCTGTTCCTCCCTTCTGGTAACAGACTAGATTAATCAATTAGTCCTGATATTACCAGTTCTATGAATTGGATCCTTGACAGTGCTCCCTGCCCAAAGATGCAGAACAACCTTTTGGGCATCAATTCCTGAGACCTCCCAAAAGCAATAGTGGCACTCTCTGAGGAGTCTCAGCAGAGAAATGAGCCTCCACCTTATTTCATGTGGGTATTTGAGGGATGGTGCCACCTCCTGCACACTGATGACCTTCAGCTCTGTTCGCTTGTAAAATTAACTCTAATTACACCACCACGTGGTTTTCAATGCCTGAATGAATTAAAGAAAAATACTGTCTAAAATCAGGATCGGGGAGATAGGATTCAAATGAGACATGCTCAGCATTCAAAGGGAGTAATTAAAAGGTTGAACTATCTGCTAAGCTTGCTCTTCACAAAACTGTTTTTCTGTGGTCATCTGTTGAGTTTTTGTACTTTTTGTTATTGCAGCAACTTTTCCACCTCTGGGAGGCGGGAAGTGGCTTTCAGCAGCCACCACAGAGCATACTGCTCGCAGGAATCCTCTGTAAGCAATAGCCATGATGCATCACAAGAAACTGTCAGACCTCAGTTACGTTCTTAAAAGTCAGCTGGACTGAAAATACATAATTAATAGATAAAAATGAATTTCAAAACCATTAAAGTTAGTGAGTACTTGCTTTAGGGCACACATCAGTGTGTGTTATGCAGGACCATTTCACAGGTTATCTGTTAGTCCATCACAGAAACAGCAGTTGCTGAAGACACTGCAGTCAGCTAAAGGAAGCATGGTTAAGCATACATTTCTATTTTTAAGAATGTTTATAACCATTTTAATTGTATTAGAACCCTGACACGTTTATTTTTCATTCAAGAACAGTTCCAAGAAGCAGTAGCAAAGAGGGCAAGGCCTGTAAATAATATTGGTATAAATATACTGCACTGGCACAGCTGAAAGTTTTCCATTACTCAGGAAAAGGTCACTAGACCTATTGAACATGTTTAGACTACCCCTGCTGCTTAAAACATGACAGAAATAGCTTTCCCATTTAGAATCTGACACAAATACAAACTGAAGTCTTTAGCAAACAGGTATGCTTACCTAATTTTGGGGTGTTTTCCTGACACAAAGCCTAGTGTCCTACATACACTGACAGGGAGCCATAGTTTTCTTTGAGCTTTGCCTAATTATATGAATTTAGAACTTTTGTACATGCTGAAAGGTTTTTCCTTTATCATTCCTATAATCATAACAGAAATGAAAGAAACTCTTGCTTTTAAAGTGAAAAGTATTTTATAATTATTTTAAAATTACACAGCCTCATATCTGCATATTACAGGGTTTTGCTGTTTCTAATTGCTTTATTTTATACATTGAATGGGCAAGACGTTCACAACTGACAAGTGATTTTGAACTGCTTCCTATTTTGGGTGTTCAACATGTATTTGAAAAGGACAAATTTTCAGAGAGATAGTATTCAGTATTTTCTAAAATTAAGTGACAGAGTATACATTGCAAAATTGAGGTGCCCAAGGTTACTACACACTTTCTATTCAAAGACTTCACAAGAAACTCCTGAATTCTCTCCCCCAGAGAAGTGTATGAGCAGAAACCACTTTTCTGCCTGTCAGGTTTTCTCACTCATCTCTCACGTTTCCAATTGTCAAGAGACAATTGTTCTTTCTATATCATAACACCAGAGCCTCATCTAACTGCTGCTGTTTACAACTTCCATCTACCAATTACGTAATTAGAGATAAATCTGGCTCTGTAGCCCCTTCTCCAAAATTATACATTAACCTGATCCAAAGTATTTTGAAATCAGCCAGAAAAGTTTCACTGATTCTTACAGAGGCTACATCAGGTGTTTATTACCTGTTCCAAAAATAAGCTGAAAAACGTTTAAACCCTATCATGGCTATCAACTTACCTTAAATGGTCAACCTGAGGAGATGCTTAAAAGCAAACATAACATTTTATGCAATCTCAGTTCCCTGAAATGGATTTCCACAAGTTTAGACCAACCTTTATATATCCTGGCTTTCATGATATTTCTTGTTCTCCCCTTTAAAATTTTTTGGGGCTTTCTTCTTAGGCAAAGTAATTAATATCTTTATATCCTTAACTACCAACACTTACACTATATGAAACATCTTTTTGTCATAAAAACTCCTCTTTGGGACTTTTTTTATGGAGTCACTTGCTAAAGCTAACAACAAAAATCCCATACCTCTGAGAGTGTGGAAACTCAGAAAAAAATGAATTTGCTTATGAGAAATCTTTGCAGCATTTTCATTTATCCATTTTTTTCTGGTCTGCTGTATCTCTTGGTGTACTTCATCTCCTATGTTCTCTGCATAACATTAACCCTGTAATTGGACTCATTTAGGGAACAGGAAAGGAGAACAGGGAGCTGGTAAAGGAGAAAAAATTGTAGAGGAAACTCATTCTTGCCAAGAAGATGATTCAGTTGCTGCTCACCTCTTTTTACAGAAAGTATCTGGGTAGAGGTATGCCCAAAGCCTTGAGCAAGACCTAAGAGGGGACCTGTGTGATACATCGCCTTTCTCACCCTCAAAGTCCTCCCTATCCTTAAAGCTTTACAGGACAGCAAGCAAAAGTAATTTTATAACACAGTTTGTGACAACATGGCCCACCTCCCTCCGGCAAACTGCTCAACAGCATTGGCACTTGTTGGGCAGGAGGCTCACTGGCCAGAGATGCACTGCTGTGATACCTTTCCTGATGGAGTTCCTGGTGGCACACATCAGCCCTTCCCAGGAGAGCCAGCAACCTTCCACCAGGAGGATCAACGTGCTTACTGCAGAAGCAACCAGGGGAACGGAAGACAGAAAAAGATTTCTGCACCAACCAAGCCCCATGTTGTCACTGCCTGCCCCAGTGCTCCACACTGCAGGTGTACCTCAAGGGCATTGTAGCTGGAGGCTGCTATGAACAGGTCTAACAAAGCTCAATTTCTACACGCACTACTTCAGTATAAAAAATTTGTGCTAACAATTTAAGCATAAAGTCTTTATAAGTCTTTATATTTGATGGTTGTTAACACAAGCTCCTGCCAAACATCATACACATATAGCGATGAGGAGATGGTCTTCTACTTTTCATATTATTTTAAGGGACGTTTAAAAAAAATACAAAAATTAGCTACAAAAATAATCTATGGTTTTTATAGCCTGAAACTGCATTCAGATATTTGGAGGCATGAGTTATGAAGACCAGGTCGATTATAAATGGTGCAGCACTTGCAGCACAGCAGATAATTCATCAGTGTAACGTGGAGGAGGAGAATGCTGAATAATTAAAGAACACTTCCATGGTTAAAAACTGTAACACAAAGCCCATTGAACTCACTGAACAATGTTTATACTTACTACTGCTACAGTATATAAGCATCTCAGTTACAATACATGTTCAGTAGAGACATAATACAAGCTTTGTAAGTGATTTTTTCCTTTTTTTTTTTTGAGGAAGGAAATCCAGAGAAATAAAATACTTTTCAGACATATCTTAGACTTGAAAAACATGGTAAGAACCACCATGGATTCCCTTACCAGGCTCCAGTTAAGCAGTTGTGGTATCTACGTTTGGCAGTGCCTCAAACATCATCTGCCTGTACACCACTTTGACCTGGCTTGACTATGTTAGCACAACTGATGTGACAGACTGGGTACTCTGGACATATGTAAATTATAAAATAGTTTTGTCTTTATCTCTAATGACTGTTTTCTACTTCAGAAGACTTTACCTTAGGAATTTAGGAACTTAAAATAACATGGGTATGAGATACATAAGCTGGGAAATCACCTACTCTTATAGTCAATGTAACTAACCAAAAATTAACACAAATATGTAAATAAACAAAGAATAGACATAAATTTATTGAGAATCAATATCTACATGCTTACATTTGGTTTAGAGACAGATAGAACAGAAAATAAGTTAAAACAACAGCAATTTTTTTATCTTCTGCTACATTGAGGCAGTTATGTGGTCTCTTCCATTTTCATTCTTCAGTAACAGGGGGATAAACAAAATACAATAGGGTGTCTCCACTTTCATGCCCTTATCTTCTTTTACTCTCCCTAATTCTTTTTTTTTTCTATCTATAAAAAGGTACAGGAAATGCCTCACCTTCACACTTTATCAAGCACATTATCCAAATTTGTCCCTTCCACTGTATTTTGGGACAGTTAGGGTAACAAACCCATCTGGCTTTGCAAATCCTGTGTGTTTTTCTGCACAGATATTTGAAGTGATACAAGAAGGCGTCCAAGTCATCACAAAATCATAAAGTGGTTTGGGTTAAAGATCATCTAGTGCCATCTCTGCCAAGGGCAGGGACATCTTCCACTAGGCCAGGCTGCTCAAAGTCCCCAAATACCACCACAGATAAGAAAAAAGATATTAATTTCTTGTATAGAAGACATAAGCCAACAAATTTGGGTCTAATTAAACAGTGGTATATTAATTTGGGAACTAAGTGTAGTAAGAATTCCTCATTTTGTACAGAGTTCTGCTCTTCAAATAATAAACATCCTCCGAGAATTGCCATAACTGCATAGTAGGAGTAAACTTTCCAGTGCTGGCTGCCTAGAAGTACGGCAGAATTGTAAGTTTCCTGGCAAGAAAAGTATCTGAACACGATAAAACCACAGCTGCAAATGGTATTAAGAGATAGTGAAAGAACAAAAAATGTAACCTTTCTTCATTGTGTTCATTGGATGGACTTTGTGCTCCTTATGGGTGTTTAAAGGCCTTTAGCGCTGCCACGCACAAACCTGCCCTTGGAAAATCTGAGGAAAAACTGGCCATTACCCCTCAGAAACACTAATTTCTGAAACAACAGGTATCCATACCAACAGTAGGTTTCCACGCAGAGAGACTACTTATGGAGAAATTTCCAGCTGTTCAGCAGCTATACACATCTCACACCAGTTTTCCTGTGCAGGGTTTCACCAAAATAAATGGCAAGTGCACACCACACTTTTAGGAACCCGCTTACCTGCCAAGCCATCTGATTTTCAAATGAAGTAGCAACCATGAATTTCTACAAAGAACTGACAGGAGGAAAGCAGATAAGGCTTGCTCAGTGTTAAAGTTCCAGAACTTACAGAGTAACTGATGGGCAACATCAGAGACCAAAATCTCAGTGGAAAGTCTTACAAGTAATTTATCTTCACTGCCATCTTACACCACTTTTCTCCTGCAGCTGGTCTCAAGATCTGAATAAGAACAGAGTAGAATAAAGGCACAGGTTTTTGTTCTTTATCCTCCTGGTAAGAAGGATTACACTATATGGAGGTGTTTTGGGGGGCTTTTTTTCTCACTTCATTAAAGCCTGAAGAAAATGTACATTAGAAAACAGTTTATTCCAAATAGACAACCTGGAGTATTAGTTACAGACATCATAAAACTTTATCCTGATAAAGCATCTGAGAGTATGTTTTGAACACGCACTCTAAAATATGAAATAATATTTGGCAATAACTATAAAGGAGCAGATTCTGAAGAACACATTACCCCACAAGAAAGCATTAAGGGTCAGTGACGACATTTTTGGAATTATTTATTTGTGAACTATTCAACTGACCAAAAGGTAAATACGCAGGGTATTACTACACTGTTATTTTTTAAATTAAGTAAAGAAACAAGGTTCATCACAAGTAACCTTAATAAGAGATGTTGCAATAAATGTGGTAATTTTTGTCCTCTGCATTGTTTGCTATCAGTTACAGTATCACATTCCATCATGAACTGTCCTCAGGAAAAATAATACATATAGAAAATAAGATAACTAGTAAGTATGAAATGTTACTTTCCATTTAAGAAGGGCAGATGAGTTTAATGAACTTCAGGATAAGCTACTTCTTGGATGTTTCATATTAAAAAACAATTTACACAACTGCAATGAAGAGATTGCTTTTGTTTATAATTTAGGGAGGAGCTAGAGAAAGAAAAGTTTCAGCCTTCTAAAATCCAAAAGAAGGCAGCAATCAAGATTTTTACTCCTTTTCCAGAACTCCAAAAACCTTATGTGCTCTTATACTTGTAGCTTTCAGATGGCTCTTTGGGGACAGTTGGGTTGGATCAGACAGTTACGCAGTTCTACATGTATTTCCATTAAGTTTTGAGACATTTTCTTTTTTCATTTATCAAAAGAAAAAAAAAAAGCAGATAGAGCCCCAGAATTAGCGTAATTTGGTATCTCTCAGTGGTATCTGATAATCTAAATCTTCTTAACTGCTGGAATCTTACAGGCTATTTTTGTCAGACAAGAAATTAACAATGTCCCGAGATCACTCACTTTTATAGGCACAGGAAATAAGCTATGCAGATGCAGTGTGGCATCCACACATATTCCTGTGAATTTTCAATTACTCTTTCAATATGACTGTGTATACCACTGACCCTCAGCCACAGCAGTGATTGACTGAGGTAATTTCCAGCCTATGCATCCAGTCCCTTCTGCTCCTCCAACATGGACACAGGGGGTGCAACACAGAGGGATCCATGTTTCAGACAATTATTAAACCAAAAAGGAGCTCTTTAGTGAGGAATGGCAGAAGGTTGGATGGAAGTTCCCTCTAGGCTGGATTTAGCTGACAAAGGATAGCCTGGATGATGCCAGAACGGAAGGGTAAATTTCGTAAGGAATGAAAGGGATAAAATAGGCTTTCATTAAATGAATAGCTAAGTAGCTCCCCAGACATATGAACTCTTAGTAGCCAGAGAATGAAAAAATGTAATAACTACACTGAGAGCACTGTATAAGAACAAAATGCCTGTCAAAATCATGTCCTGATGCCAAAAAATTTTAAAATCATGGAAATATGAAAACAAAAATATGAGAAAGCAAAAATGTGTTCATTGCTAAGTTATGGGAACAGTACTACTGACTGCAGGAATGTTCTAATAAAATTCTCAGAGCAAAAACCAGAACTGCAAAAGTCGCCTTACCTTTTTCACTTTTTGTGATACAAGGAAAGCACCTTTTAATAATCAAGTGTGACACAAAGCCAAATATGTGCATCTAACCCCCAAAAGAATCATTAAGCTGATTTTCAAATAAATGTTTGTCAAGGATCTATGTTTATAAAAGATGAAAACAAAAAAGTATGAGATCAGATGAAAACAAATGATTTCTTTTCTTACTACCACCTGTCACAAGTTTGGTTTTGGACAAGTAAAGTTTAGGCTCATATTGGAAACCTCTAATTTACACCTGGGTATGAAAGCATAAGAGGTACCAGCTCCAGAAATTAATACACTACTCAAAACAAGGACTGTCTCACATACTGAGCCATCCATGCTTTCACACAAGAGAACAAACTCTTGGCAGAAAATCCTGTCCTTGACCCATGACTCTCAGGCATAGAAGAGTGACCATGATACAGACAAAAAGGCGTCCTCTGGAGCCTAGGGAGGACAAAAAGTTTCCCTGTGGAATCTAAGGTTTCTAGTTAACATACATACATCTCCCCTGGGGCCATAAAAGTGAGGCAGTAAACAAAAACATCTGAAAGAAACAGGTCTGCTTGGCAGAGGTGAAGAGAAATTTCACTGGCCAGTGGTACCTTCATGTTATGCAATGTCATGCCGGGCATAATGCTCCTTATTCTAGAAGAGCCAAAATATTGCACAAAGTAGCCCTGTTTTACCCAGACATCATCCCCTCCCCTGTACACCAGACACAATACCATGCCTTGAAAACACTTTGGAGGAGAAAGTAATTTCCCCTGTGAGTTAAGAAGAGCAACAGGTAAAATACTTTAGGAGACAGAACTCAATCTGCTGAGCATGCAACTCCTTGTAAATCTACAGGTAAGGCCAATATGACAGCCATCTGAAGACAGGGATGAAGCTAACCAACATGAGGTTCAGGAGTTGGATTGCTGCTGCTGCAGCTACACAGATTCACAGCTGGATGGTCTCAAGTCCATTTCTTTAGAAAGCAGCCCTAGTATGACAGGCATGGGAAAAGACCCTTTCCTCCAGTCTTTGCAGAGATCTGATGCCTAAAGTCTGGCTCGAGAAGAAAACCCTGTCCTGAATGCTCAACAGTCCATTTCTAAGGCTGTATTAGTTTCTAACTTCACACATTTATTTACATGCCTCTTATTCCCACTTTTACCTCTTCTCAACACCTGGCTGCTGCAGAAAGCATTCGTCTTTCCCGATGCTCTTTTAAATTTAACCTTCACCCATGTTATGTGGCAAAGAAGTGTATTTATGCTTTTTCTGAATAGCTTAGTATTATTTATTATGCCACTGTCCTTTCCTGGATTGAAACATCCAGCCATGACAAGGTTAGCTATCAGTTCATAGTAAAAGGGAGAGGACAGAAGGATACCTTTCAATTCTGCATAAGCTAATGACTTGGTATACCAACAAAGGCATAATTGGGTACCATTTCACTGACTTCACTTGTCTGGGACAATGTCATCCAGTTGAAAACCTGTCCTGCGCAGTTAATAAGTGGATAAGCCTATTGATGTGCAAAACAAATCAGGTCTCTATCCGTAAAAGAAAACTTTCAGAGTAGGATGACCTTCGACAGGAAGAAGCACAAGAGCAACATTCTCTTGTCACATGAACAAATCAATAGCAATACTAACCAATGAATACCAGTAGCATGAAAATTATGTACCTTAGTGAACAAATGGACTGGAAAATTAAGTGCAACGAAGGTTAAAAAAAAAAGTCTTCTGTTATAATTTAAACATCCTGCCTTTTTCCCTGAACACTTTCTCTCCTTTAACTGGTAATCGCCTACCAAAATTCATCCTTGGAAGTTCTGGCAAAGGTAGAGTGTGGACTGGATTCAGAGGCACAGGTTTTATCACTCCATCTTCCAGTTCCACTCAGGTAACACAACAGTGAAGACTGTCCACCTCAGTTATATCACTGCTGTCATCAATAAGGGTAGAGGCAGAACAATGGTTTCAGTTCTGGCAGTGTGAACCAATCTCAGGAATTGAGGCTGAGTTTGAACTGGAAATGGAAAAATGTATTTCTTGCACCTCCCACATATGTTACAAATGTGCACCTAACATAAAGTCCCAGGATGAGACCCTTGTGCCAAGGGCAAAATTCTCACTGACTTCACTAAGTTTGCAGTCCTAAGTTACAAAAGTAATCAAAAAGTGAAAAATCTTTTGCATGTTAACCTAGACCCTTCAGCTTTCCAGTTCATGTTCTCAACTGTAAAATATGCAACCATCATATTCAAGCCCCTTCTCTTTTTGGCATATCAAGCAAAATACTGTTCAACTGCATATGGAAGATAAACCATGCCCTGAATAATTCAGTGTGCCCTCTCGTCTTAGCTCTCTCCAAATTTCAAGATGCAGTAGTACCTCCTAAATCCTGCTCCTGGGAACATGACAGAACTGTTCCCTAGCTTCTGGGACAATTCTGGAGGATATTGAGTCCCCCTAGAGTGAAGGGAACTCCAGCACACACCACCACTCAGCACAGGGGCAGCTACAGCCACAACAGAAAACTGGTTAAAACACATCCTTGGAAAGAGAATGTGTCCTACAACACCCTATTTTTTCCAGCACTGAAATTGCAGTGAACAAAACTGGGATGAGAAGATGAGAGATCCTACAGATAGAAAAGATTCTAGAGAACTGTATTAACAGGTACATTTCTGGAGGCATTTTAGTAAATGCTGTCTTGAATACCTAAAACTGTTTTAAATTACTGGTAGTTTTACACTGAGGAGACCTGGATCCTTAGCTACAATTGAAGGACTAATGCATCAACTTGTAAAGTGTCCTTAGGATCATTTTATCCCTCAGATTTCTCTGAAAGCAATGTACAATCAGATTTTTTTCTTTTTTTTTTACCTCACGGAAGTGCAGGCCCTGTGAGAATAGTTGTGATGTTGTTAGTTGTGACACCCAAATTACATCAGGTCTCAAGCTGAATGAAGCCCAAATTAAGATCATGAATATAAAGATGTCTTTCACTGTGTTTGTTGTTTGTTTAGCTGTGCAGTCACATCACCATCAACTGTCTGTGAGCACAGAACATTGAATCTCTCTCTTTTCATCTTCACTCTAGGTCTCTACCAAGGAAAAAAAAAAAGAATAAAAAAACTGAATAAAAACTACAGTGATTTATCTTGTGAAAACAATGGTGCTCTGGTCTAAAATACAGAGATACAGGCATATTATATTTTCAGTGCAACCCTGTTTTTGCTTTAAGTTTTTGTTTTAAGCAATAAAAAACAGTGCAACCCTGTTTTTGCTTTAAGCAATAGTACAAAATGAGCCATAAGTTTCAGTGCAAACAGACATTATTTCAATGAGTCCAAACAGACAAGAAAGACATGATAAGAGGTAAGAAAGAAGTATTCCCCTAAATTTAAAGGGTTCCAATGGATAGAAGGCTTTAGCCAATATCCACTAGTATCAACAACAATATGGTGTCAGTGACTATCATTTAACAATGTATTTTAGAAAAACAAAACTTCTGGATGAGAACTTTTCTGGTTTTTAAGAACATCCAGTCAACAATATCTTTAACTCACGTGGTAGTAACAATCCCACTGAGTGTCTGACAGTGGTTTTAAAGCACAGCAACCAGCGCTCTAGTAAATTATCAATTTGGGGTCACTGGACACTGTTTATCCACATTTTCTCTCTAGTTTTAAAGGATTTTGTGGATTCTGCTATTTTAAATTTAAGAGCCAGTTTATTTTGCTCAGTTTGGATGTGTGCTGTGTTTTGGTAGTGTATGAAATGGCTCCAGAGTACTTAGCACAAACAAGGGTTTCAAAAACACCACACTAAACTGAATAGGCATCTTAAAGCAATAGATTTGCTTTATTCATACTCAGTTATTCATTTTTTCTTTCCTTTTTTTTTTTTCACAACTAACAAAAATGCTGTTGTTCAAGGAAGCATAGGATACAAGACAGCAAAAGCTTTGCTAATCCAGCAGTTCCCAACTTCCCCTGATGATAGAGTCCAATTGCTTGTTAGTGCTGCAGTTGGACATCTGAAGACTTTCAACTGCCTCCCCTGAGCAGTGTTTTAATCTCTTCCCAACCAGCCCACCTGTAACAACAACAGCAATTAGTTTCAGTGCCTCCCTGAACTCTATAGACCGTCTGACTCCCAGATCTTGGAAAGGGAAGTGATTGGTGCTGCCTGTAGGCAGAAACAGACAGAATGAATGCTTGAAGTTAAGACAAGATGCTCTTCCATGCAGCCCTCAGGGACCACAGCTCCCTCCTGGTACACTGCTCTTCTCCAAGGAACCAGCTGCCTTTGTAGGGAGCATCACTCAGTAAACTGACTCGTAAACTGCCTTATGATGCAAATGCAGAAGTTGAGGCTTGTACAGCCAACCCTCCATACCCCAAAATCCCACAACTCCCACTAGGACAACTGCTGCTTGCTTCAGGCTATTGCCTAGCATCTGATTGCCAGCCTGCATCCACCACAGCAGCTTTCCAATGCCACCTTTCCAAACTCATAGTCTTTACCAGCAGCAGATCCATGAAAGAACTTGACATCTATAGAAGGAAAGTAAATGCATGAGGTATGAGTACCTTCCCTTAGTTCTTGTTCTCATAAGACACAGCAGCTTATGAAGAATTTTAGAGACCAAGAACTCAGATTTAAAGAAATTGCTGAAAATTCACTTCTATGTTTCACTGCAAATTAAGGGTCTTGGAATTCTGCACACTCTACATAATCTTAAAAAATGGGGCTTGGGTTCCTGAGCAACTTGGCCATTTCTGAAAATTTTACCCATGACCGTTGTTAATTCCCCTAAACATTAAACTGCAGAAACCACTCCCAAAACCAAGTCTGGGAAACAAATCTGCAGTCGCTCAGGGTAGCTCAATACTTAGCCTATTGAGTCACCACAATGACCACAGAACGGATGGATTATATGGTTTTAATAGGTCAGACACCGCTGTTTTTTCCTTTACAATCACCATTCCTAAAACAACTCAGAAGTAGTTGAGATAAGTCAGACACACGTGCCCACACTCTGCTTATTTTGAAAAGTTGTCACCTCTTCTCCAGATGAATGTTGTTATATTTGCACCTGACCTTGTGCTGCTGCTCTTCAGTCAAGGACAGGGATTGACACATGCAAGCAGACAGTCTGCCAGGACGAGATGTATTTCTCTAAACACAGCTTTGTCACTCCTCTATCATAGTAGCAGTTACATTTTTTAAAACAATAACAGTCTCAAATACACAAGCATCCTAATGCATTGAGCACTCTGCAATGGGTTACTGTTAAAATACACTCATAGAAAAAAAAAAAAAAAGGCATTTTCTTCCTCCTACTGGCTTCCTGAGCACATGGAAATTTTTTTTTCTTCCCACTATCACATTTCTCATAGGACAATCTGTTACTGGGCCTCCCCTGAAAATCATTCTGTAGAAACTAGGATGGAAGATAAGTGTGAAACCCTGTGAATACAGTATGTGATAAGTAACACTCTAGCCCTCAAACACCACCTGCATTATTTCTGCTCTGCTCCTCACTTCATGTTTTTCTTTTTTCATAAGAGAGCATTAACACCTGTTGAGTGGCTTCAGCAGTGCCAGACAGCACACTTCTTGCTCTGTTTCTCCAAGAAAATAAAGGTGATGTATGACATGAAGTTCTGGCCACAATGCAGTCAGTAGGATTTTTTGTTTATACCTTTTTGTGCCAGGATTTTTTGCCAGTTTGCAGTGATTTTATTTTCAAACCTAAACCATTAGAAGCTACCTTAAAAAGAAACACTTTTGCCCCAATAGCAAATCATGCTCATGACTGTTACCTATTTTCTGAAGTGTCCTGAGTCGGTGGCCAACAGAGGATTGAACAAGAGTGAAGAAGGTTTAATATCCAGAGAGTACAAAAAGAAGTAACTCCATATAATAGGCAATAAAGGATTAAAAAACACATCCTGTGTTTAACAGATAACATGAATGCAGCTTTGTCTCAAGAACTCTGGGGAACTGTTTCAAGTGCTCTCCTTTCCCATTATACAATAACCCTACTGGCATGGCCTCTTCCAAATAGGAAATAGTGCAATCTACTCAATGAAAACTTGTTTGTTTTCTTTTCCCCTCTCCTGCTATCAGCTGAACACTACACAAAACCATACGACTGTCCCTGCCCTCCTTGTCTATTCCCAAAAATTTGATCCTAAAGGGGAAAAAAGCAGCAGGGTAAGGCACACTGAAGAAAACACAGAAGCAGAGTGTAGCTTTGGCTGGGTCTGTAAAAGAAGTGAAAAAGAAGGTTTAGCAATTAATCCAACTGGAACAGGTTCTCCTCTAAAAAGCTCAGCCTAGGATCACTACTGGAAGTTTTTACACTCTAAGCCAGAGTGTGGGCAGGCAGCTGTATGATCCAGAGAAACGCTCACTCAACAAGCTGGTTGAAACCACCATCAAAGGCCTCTTTAACGAACTGGCTCTGCATTGTTGTCTGGCAAGTGCAGTGTGTGCTCAGGTGGCAGGTGGCACACTGCAGTTGGACAACGGGGAGCCAATGTTGTCACTGCATCTCGGGTGCTCTTCAATGACTGACGAGAGAGGAAGTGATGTTAACGAAGCAGCAACTGGATGTTTACCTTATGGCTACTTTTCTGAGGTTGATGTAGGTATGCTTTACTGGGTTGATGTACGTATGAAAATGCCAGACAGGAAATTACATGAATTTGAAACATGTATCTACAATAAAAACTGAAAGTTTCATGTTTTCCTGCAGTTATGAGCCTACAAGCCATTCCACCCAGCAAAATCTTTTGCGTCCCTGATTAACCTCAGTCAATAACTCAAACAGGGCTGTGTCTGATTAATGTTCACATTCACAATCTTCAGAAAATGTTTTGTAGAAAAATGTGGTTGTTGGCCAACCCTGATTGCTGCACATAAGTTGCATCTGATAGGAGCAAAATGTGATAATTTAGACCAAGATTTCCTTAGAGACCAGAACTATTTTTCTTATTGATTTTGTAGTCCCTACCTAGGCATAATTACCCCTTTTTTTCTGCCAACGTCAAAGCAGAGTGGGGGAGAAGTTATTATTGAAGACAGGATACATCCCCTTGCCTCTAACTTTTGAAGGTTTCAGATTATGACTCACTGTGTCCACAGGGAAATGGAGATGTGATCACAGCTCCAGACCCAATCCAACACACGCTGAAATCAATGGTAGACTTTCCGCTGGCTTCAGCGGAAGCCCTGGAAGAGTCATGCCCCGAGCACTAGTTGCACACATAACAAAACCCCTCTCCTGTTTCGGATGGTAGAAAGCAGTCAGCATCCCACTGGGGATCCCTGAGGTCAGAAATTGTCTACAACAAAAAATTAATACAGGAAAAAAACAAACAGAGAAATGTTTCAAGTGCATCCTACTGGACTCTGCCTCCTTCTAGTCCTGTCAGCCCAGAAAAAAACTGAATCCAGAGTAAATATTTATTAAAAATGGAAAAAAGATAAGATCTTGCAAGAATCACGATCTGTCCCAGAGTAGAAAATGTAGAATAATTATTCAATCTTAAAATAAAGTTTTCAAATAAAAGCTTGAAGAAATTAATTCAGTACAACTGAGAATCTAAAAAAACCCTTGCATTGGACTTTGTAGCACAGTTTTATGCTTGTTAAACAGGAAGGTCAACCTAGGACTTTTAGAAGAAGGGAAGCATGAGCACCTCTAGGCCAGTGTCAGACTCTAGGCCATATTTTAGCAAAACACCAGCAAACAGATGTGTGTTGTTTTTAACATTCTTCATACGGCTCCTGTATGAAAACAGTGATGAAAAAAACTTACAATGAGAGAAAGTTAAGCCTGAACACGAAACACATAAAACAGTTTTAAGAGTGTCAGGGGATTTGTAGAGAAAGCATCACAGAAGAGCATTTGAAAAGACTGCAACAATTACCATGCGATGTTGGTAAGAAATTGATTGTCAAGAAAAAAAGGCAGCAGCAAAAAGGATTATTGATCTTTCAAGAGCAGAGACCATTTAGTTTGGATGATACAGCATTTGTAGGCCTGTCTTTACCTTGTCTTACACATCTCCGGGACTGATGCACTATTATTTGAACAATTTGTAGGTGGGAGAGGCAGAGGTACGGGCAGACTGGCTACTCTCACACTGGCAGGTATGTCTTGACATGTTGTCTGAAAGTCATTGACCCTTGGTAGCCAGAAAGGTCTCACTCAGGAAGGCCTCTCTGGTTTGATTATTTCTTCTACCCAACCTGAGCTTGGCAGGTTGAGGAGAAGAAAAAGACGCTCTTCTTCAGTCAGCTTTTTTCCATGCTTGTTTTTCAGCAAAACAAGAAATGCACAATGACACAGGGATTTGTGGGGATTACTTATGGTCTTAACAGATACATCTCGTATAAATGAATAACAGCGAGGTCCTGCAGGGCTCTGCGGTGTGAATACACAGTATCACAGATAACAGAAGTATCCTGACACCTTGGTACTTAAGGACCAAGAGCGTCCAGAGAACTTGTAATATGTTAGCAAGTTACTGAGCTAGAACCTCCCACCTCCCCCCATGACATTATTCACGTTTGAGTATAATATCTTCATTTTACTTCCCAATACGTGTTATACTTCACATTTTGGGCTGTATTTTTGGTCTTGCTTCCCATCCCACTTAAAAGACAAAACAGCTGGGAGGTAAAAAGCTGACACTTGATCATAAATCTCTTTATGCACAGAGGTAAGGAGGACGGATCTAAGTCACTATGGTGACAGATTTTTCTACCGCCGGTTGTTCCCAATACGCAGATGCCTCCCTTTGGTGTCCCCCGCGCTCCCCCGTCTCAGGTAGGGAAGGTGCGCCCGCAACGCTGGGGGCCGAGGGAAACCACCCCCCTCCCGGCTTCGCATCACCCCACACTCTCCCCGGAGGCGTCTCCGCGCTCTGTGCCGACCATCCCAGCTCCGCCCCGCCCCGCCCGGCCCCGCCGCAGGGTCCCGCCGCCGCCGCCGCCACCTACTTCTTGCAGGGGATGAGCGCCTTCCTCTCCTCCAGGATGCGGAGGCGCTGGTTGGGGCCATCGTAGGAGACGGCGGCCCGCGTGTTGCGGCCCGAGCCGTGCTCGTAGAACACGGTGCGCCCTTCCCACTGTCGCGGCGCCTGGCACGGCTCGGCCCGCGCCGCCGCGCCACCCCGCACCAGGAGGACGGCCAACAGCAGCAGCAGCCGCAGCGGTAGCGGTGGCCCCGACCCCGGCCGCAGCTGCCGCCCGCCCTCCGGCCGCGCCATGCTCCGCGCTCCGCTCCGCACCGCACCCCGCCGCCCCGCACGGCGCGCAGGCGGGCGGGCAGGCAGGCTGTGCCGGGGGGCGGGGGCGGCCCGCCTCCAAACCCGCATCACCCCGGCGGGGACGGGCGGCTGCTGCGCCAGCTGCCGCGTACAAGCGGAGCAGGAGGCGGCGGGGCGACAGGAGACGGGCTACGGGGCGCTCGCTCTCCCACGCCTCCCTCGCCGCACCCGGGAAGGTCTGCGCACCCTGGCTGTGCCCCCTGGGGGGTGCCCAGGGGGGCAGCTGCGAGGCCCAAGCAGCAGCCGTTCTGTGCAGGCTTGGAGAGGCGGGGGGATGCACGAACAAGAGGGACCTGCTGGGTCAAAGTGCTTTAATGTTGTATTCGAAGGGGGAATTTCAGTGGCTCCCCACGGGCAGGCAGTGTCACAAAGCACATGCATTCCTTCACCTACCACTGCCCTCTTAGGTTTATCCACTGTTGTTTCCTGCCCGCTCTAGATGCACTTTCGTCGCCCACAAAGCGAGGGGGAAACCTGTGCTCCACAGGTGCCCCGTCTCTGCAACTCTGTTGCGTCTGCAAGGGGGAACACCGGTGGCATCCCGGTACCTGGCTGGGGCAGGCCAGGGAGCTGCCACCTCTGAGCCGTGCTGGGTCACTCACAGGCCACTGCGATAATCTGGCATGGAGTTAATCTTATTTTCTCAGCGGGTCCCTCAAAGAAAGTAGCAACATTTCCCCACAAGTGAAGAAAGGGCCCGTTGGTCTTTCCGTGCACAGGGTGGGGTGGGAGGTAAGCCCCATGCCCCCGCGTGGGCACCCCACTACGCTGCATCAGGGGAGCGTGGTCGTGGAGCACCAAAGAAAAAATAGAAGACCACTTTGGAGAAGCAGATGCGATCGGTGCGGGACAGAGGCGGGGGAGCGGAACGCGGGGCTCACTGCCCGCAAAGCAACCCCACACCGGCCCCGCGCTGCCCCGGCCCTACCGCCCGCTCCCGAATCGGCTCGGCTCGACTGCCGCCTCTTCCCCGGTCCCGAGCAAACCGGGCAAGGAACCCGTCTGTCCGCCCGTCCGCTTCACGCCTTTCCCCGTCCGTGCCGAGCTCACAGAGGGAACTCTACAACTTCCTGGAGGCGCCGGGAACAGCCGCCGAGCTCCCTCAAGCCCGCAAAAAGTTTCTTCTGCCTTAAGAAAAACTCGGCGTAAAGTTCAGCCCCGCGGGAGGGAGATGCGGTCCCTACCGTCGCCTTCCCCCTCCCCGCGCCGGAGCGCAGAGCCCCGCGGCAGAGCCGTGTGGTTTGGGTTTTCCTTCCCCTCCGCCCCTCCTTCCACCTGAAGGAATTTATGACACAGATGAAAACTGAAACGGAGCTGGAGCCGCGGCCGAGAGACGCAGTGATGTCGCCGGGGGATTAAACGGGGTGGAGGTGATGTCACCGTGCCTGCACAGCAAAACGCACACGCACACGCACACCCCACCCCCCCCCCGGAGGAGCGGGGCTGCCAAGGGAGCGCGATCTGCCCCACGTCACTCGTGCCACCGGTATAAATGCGGTCCCGCGATGTCCATGGCTGTCGGCGCGGCGGCTCCCGCGGCTTTACTGCAGCCGGGCACCGGGAGGCAGCGCCGCTCCGCGCCCTTCGGCCGCCGGGACCCGCGGGGCGGCGGCGGGCGGCGACGGAGGAGAGGGACAAGAAAGAGGGACAAGAAAGAGGAGGAAGAGGAGAAGGATGCTGCGCGCCTTGGTGGCGGTGTCCCTGTGGCTGCGGGTGAGCCCGCGGGCGCAGGGCGCTCCGTGCGAGGCGGTGCGCATCCCCATGTGCCGCTCCATGCCCTGGAACATCACCCGCATGCCCAACCACCTCCATCACAGCACCCAGGAAAACGCCGTCCTCGCCATCGAACAGTACGAGGAGCTGGTGGCCACAGGCTGCAGCCCGGTCCTGCCCTTCTTCCTCTGCGCCATGTACGCCCCCATCTGCACCCTGGAGTTCCTCTACGACCCCATCAAGCCGTGCCGCTCCGTCTGCCAGCGCGCCCGCGACGGCTGCGAGCCCATCATGCGCCGCTACAATCACAGCTGGCCCGAGAGCCTCGCCTGCGACGACCTCCCCGTCTACGACCGCGGTGTCTGCATCTCCCCAGAGGCCATCGTCACCGACCTGCCGGAGGGTGAGCACCCCGGGAGCAGCGGGAGGGCAGACCCCCTCTACCCCCGCAGTGTGTGTTTGGGGGGGTGCTGCGGGACCCCCACGCCTCAGTCCCGGAGCCACTCCCGACAGTTTTCATTCCCTGACGCGCCTCTGTTTGCAGATGTGAAGTGGACGGACTTCACGCAGGGCATGATGCTGCCGGACAGACCCCTGGAGCCCGACTGCAGGACCCGTGGCCAGGGTGAGCCTTGGGCGACCCCCCCACCTCCCCCTCCCCGGAGACAGGCTCACTCTGACACCCCTCAACCGTTTTCCCTTCTCTTCCTTTGAAGAGCGGTGCAGGTGCAAAAAGACAAAGCCTACGCTGTCAAACTACCTGGCCAAGAACTACAGCTACAGTAAGTGCATGGGGGGAAAACGTTTCACTTTGCCTGTCCCACACCCTCTTTGTGTTCCCTGCAAGCCAGGTAGCTCCACGTGGGTGCTACACCCACACCATGCCCCATCCAGCAAGTGTGGCACAAGTAGACCACTCCACCTCAGCGTTTCCAAGAGGCTTTTTGGCCGGGGACAGCTAGCTGTCCTCTTCCAAAACCCAGCTCTAAGCACACACCACATGCAGGCAGTAGTAGTAATTGTGCAGGTGATGGTGTGTTTCTGATAAAAGCAGTGAAGTGGTGGTAATGTGCACTGACATCAACAGGTTGCTCTGCAGAAAGAGGGCTTGCTACTGTGAAGGTCAGTCTAGTAAGTGCAATTGCATTTAATGTGAGCACTCGCTGTTTGGTGAAAAACAAAACCAGCTCGTTTTCATCCAGCAGGAAGAATAAACAGATATTTGCCACCTAAATAAAAATGTAAATATGAACAAAACCGTAGCAAAGTAAAAAGTTTTTAAAAATTCGTATATGGTTTTTCTTACTAGCCAGAGCCCTGTCAGGTGCAGAGTTGTTAGAGATTAAGTGAATTCAATGACAATTTGCAGCATCCAACCAAGGAGTTGACTGATAGTTTTATTATATGTTGCATGACATATTGGCCATAAAAATAAATATTCACCCCTCTTCCCCCTTGACTCCCCCCTGCCCCCCTGTTTTGGTTTTCTGATAGTGTGGTGAGGAAGAACTCTAATTAAGATTAGGTAAATGTCAGATTAATCGCCTGTAATGTCAACAGAAACCCCCTCTTAACTGTGATTTTAATACACAGTATCATAGTTTGCACTTAATGAGCTTTTCCTCAGGTGGCAGTTTTTTCTTTGAGGCATTTATTCAGTTCTTCTGCCATAGCGTTATTATGACCATTCAATTCTTATTTGTTTGATATCAAATGAAAGTAAATTTGTGGTTATTTGCTTTGTTAGCATGGAAAAAAAAATCCAAACCCCAGTTTGGTGGGAATAATCAAGCTAAATACCTAACTTAGGTAGTTGTAGAGTTTTTTGGGTTTTTTTGTTATAGCATTTTGGTGCATTTATATGACATATTCTTTTCCTTGATCTGTCTCAATACAGAGGGAAATGTTTAGGTGGAAAAATTAACTTCCACAGTTGTCTGAAATGTATGAAAAGCAGTGATATAAAACGACTGTTATAAAATGAAAGACAAGTGTTAGTCATATACATTCTGATTTCAGTGACTTCAGTGGGACTGTTCCTTGAGTAAAGTCTATGAATTGGGTTCCAATATTTAATTCCATTGAATATGTGCAATCAAGATTTTGGTTTTGAGAGGTAAATTTTTATTCAGCCTCCTCTGAAATAAATAGACCTGTTTATATGGAAAATAAATTGAGGTAACATTGAACAAGTTGATTTTTTTTTTCTGAAATCCTTTAAAATAATACATACGGCTAAATTGTATTTCTAGTTGGTCAGAACTTGGTTTCCAATCAAACTTCAAAAGAGATTGTGAATCTCCAAAACTGATATTTCTCATGTGTTTTGTATGTGTTATTCATGTCCTGATAAAAGTAGCACAAGACCCCAGATTGCATTAAAAGTGCTGGCTTTCTGTTTTCTACATGTGAAGTTCATTACAAATTTTATGAAGTTCATTTGAAGGCTTTTGACCTGGTGGCTGGCAGGGGCAGCATTGATGCAGGCTGACCACCCTGTGGTCCATACAATTCTCATGCTTCTTTTACTGATGAATTTTTGGATATTAGGAACCTTGTTTTTGACATTTCCTAGAGCCAATGTCCTTCATGTAAAAATCACACTTCATTAATCTGGTATTTCTCACAAGAGAGAAGGGATGAAATGCTGCAGTGGTAGGTACTACCAGGGATCATCTCAGAGCAATCTACACAGTTTCACCTTCTTACATCCATCCGAACATTCAGTTTTCCTTAATGAAAAGTAAAAATATAAATTATTCTGTACTCATAGTCAGAAGAACCTGTCTCAGCATCTGGTTTATATGAGGATATCACTACTGATGGATAATCCAAAGGCAAAAGATGAAAAAAAAAAGGTATAGATTGAGTAAATTGTGACAATCTCAAGCCTCTTAGTTTTTTCATAACTTGTTTCAAACCTTCCCTTCTTTCTTATATTTAACAAAAGATGGTAGTTTCTGGTTGCAATCTGAAGGGAAATGATTTTGTTATTGAAAAGACTGAATTCATGATAACTGTCTGTGAGGTAAATTACTAATTTTTAGTCGGAAATAACCAGATGTGGTTATAGAATGGGTCTGATGTATTCAAAGGGTTGTTCAAGACTGAGTTGAAGGAGCTGTTCATGTGTGTGATTCCAGGCAAGATTGCTTGGCCTGATCTGGCAAAGATTTAAGCACATGTTTAATTTCACAGTTGTCAGCAGTCCTACTGAAAATTGAATTGGGATCAGGCCTCTGTTATTCTAAGCCGCTGCTCATGCCCACACACGAAGAAGTAGTTCTAGTTTCACAACAGGAACAACAGCTTTCAATTTAATATGTTTTATTTTGTTTTGAGATGTGTTTAAATTTCTAAGACCGTTTATTGTTCTCATGCTTCTGTTTTCTATTTTCAGTCATTCACGCTAAAGTAAAAAGTGTAGAAAGAGGCAACTGCAATGAGATAACGACTGTGGTCGAAGTCAAAGACATACTTAAGTCTTCAACACCAATTCCTCTGTCCCAAGTGCCTCTTCTTACAAATTCCTCCTGCCAATGTCCACCTCTTCAACCGAAGCAGGATGTTCTCATCATGTGCTATGAATGGCGGTCAAGGTAAGCCCGGGCGATGTGGGGCAGGAAAGTGTTATAGCTGGCTGTGATACATTGGAAGGAGGGTGAGCAAGGCTTCCTTCCTCATCACAGGCATGTTTTGCTGATGGTTTTTGTCAGGATAACTCATACATATATGTACACGTTTCGATTACCTTCGCAATTGACTTTTGCTGCTTCGTGAGTTTCAGCTCTGTACCACAATGTGGCGCTTACAAAACTTGGCTCACAAATGGAGCATAAAATCTGGTGGCATTAGGTGCTGACAGCATTTTGCTTAATGCATCATGCAGCAGTTCAGGCATCTCTAGCTGTTTGGGAGTGTTTTTCCAGGACCACTTTCCATTGGTATGAGCTGCTTCATGTGCTACAAACCTAATGGTGGCTGTAGATGATGATCTGTGTTGGAAGAACTGCACAGAAGGCATAGTTCTGCTTCACCGACCCCAAGGGAGAAGGCAGGAGATTATATATATCTGCTGCCTGCAGAGCTGTGGGAGTCAGAGCCAGGCCTTCTCCACTGGCCCGTCCATACTTTGAACCAATGCTGTCAGAAACCATGCAGAGGGTGGTTGGGTGCTGGAACAGGCTCTCCAGGGCAGTGGTCACAGCACCAAGTCTGATACAGTTCAAGAAGCATTTGGACAATACTCTCGGGCATGTGGTGTGACTCTTGGGGAGGGTCCTGTGCAGGGCCAGGAGCTGGACTTGAGGATCCTCTTGGGTCCCTTCCAACTCAGCATATTCTGTGATTCTGTGATCCCACAGCTGTACTGGGGCCAGCCGAAGCTGCAGCCATTGGAGCTCCAGCTCCCAGATGGCAGATGAAAAGTAAATACTCTCAGAGCGGCTTGCCAGTCCTGCTATATGATTAAAAGAAAAAAACAAAGCAAAACTAACGTTACTAGACCTTTCATCTGGCAGTCAGCCTAGCCCCAGGCATGGAAGGAAATCCAGCATGCTGGTCTGGAGGGGAAGGAGTGATGAATCACGGCTCCCTTTTCTCTCTGGTTCCTTGAGGCAGAAGGGGACGTCCCATCCCCATTAGCACCCCAAGTGTACCAGTAGCAGCAGGTGCGAGCAGGACAGGTTGTGGTGTGGTAGGTACTGTGTAGGCCTGTGTGCTGTGGGTCAGAGGCAAGGCTGGCTGCAAAATGTGCAGGCTAGTTTCACATACAGTGATGTTACCGTTGATGGACCGCAGACACATATTTTTAAAGAGTTTCATGTTGATATTTCAAAAGCATTTTCCAGGTGTTTCTAAAAGTTGCCGTCTGATACCTTATTACTGTAACCTTTTTTTTTTTTTTTTTGTGAGCTAACAAGCACAGCATTTTATTATTACACAGCACTTTGCTGCATTTAACAAAGATTAATCTAGAACCTTTTACTTGTGCTAGCTGTTTTAGGGATACAAGCTCTGAGTCACATAGAAGAACCATGACCTAGACTGTGATGGGGAAGCTCTGGGCTGCAGAGCCTTATTGGAGAGGATCCTCTGGAGGCTGTCAGGAAAGGGAGATTTCAAAAGTCAGAGATCACAATCTGCATCTCCATTACTTTGGAAAAACACACCATTCACTAAATATCTTGTGACTGTTTTTAAAGGTCACTGAGGTTTTTAATTTCATATAGTGTACTAAAATGGATTTGAAAAAGAAACATAAACTATTATATGTGCTTCCTGTTGAACTCAGCGGCATGCAAAAAGAAGGTTTTGAGTTACAGCAGTTTTTTAAAATGACAGAAGCGAAATGGGTGGAAGCTGTGTCTCCACTGAAGTCAGTGACAAAGCCCCTGTCAGTGGTGTTAAGGTCTCCCTCAATAATCTGACCTGAAGAGAAGTTGCATCAAGTGTACACCATGTTGTGGTTTCATTTATTACAATGTGTCCTTAGCTTCAATCCTATATGTTAGTCCTCTAATATCTCCTCGAAAAGGAAAGGAAATGTATATCATGTTGGTCTTGATTCTCAGTGGCTTGCACTCATGTTAGGCCTTTTATGTTTGGTCAAAGTGGATGCACTGTGGCTAATGACTCTGAGAAGCAGCACTTTGTACTGTGTCTGAACTGCCAGGAGCAGCAACACTTTTCATGGAAACTGGAGATCAGGCCCTGCTACACTGTGTAAACTTCTCCAGCCAGCAAAGGGCCATGTGAAATTGTGTGCATTTGCAATGATAATTAGATGTCTTCAGCCAACACTGGACACATGGATGTCTAAGTAAAACCTTCCAGAATTTTAACGGAATTTTTATCAGGGCATGTTATGGCCTGGTATATCAAATAAATGACCAATCCAAACCAAACCAAAACTTCTTTCTAGGTTGGTACTTAGAAGGTGTGACATCAGACTGATTTAGAAGAAACTTATTTTTTTCGTTTCATAACACCTAGACTCAGTGTTTTCATAGAGGAGCTAGCCAGATTTCATTGTTAGGCAAGTATTGCTACCCATACCTCTTCCAAATTCTCTTTAAACCACTCATTAAGCATTTACATGTAGGAAACACATAATGCCATCCTCATGTATTTATATGTAGAAATGGTTACAATTGTAAGTGGTCAGATATTTATGTTACCATTTTTCAGCTGAGCTGTATTAAGTGGTGCATGTGAATCAGCCTCTCTTTTTTTTTTTTTTTTTTTTTAAATTCAGAAGTAAAATATAGTAGTTTAATCTACTCTTTACACAAACACACAGAGAAACATATAGCGGGCATAAGTGAAAATATGAAATTCTCAGTGCCAGTATCTATGGGTGCATTTCAACCTCAGTCTGTGTTAAATCATCAGGAATGGCATCTCAGGAATCAAAGTCAGAAATACCTGTGACTTGTGTTTGTTTGTTAATTTTCAGGTTAATGCTTCTTGATGGATGTCTAGTTGAAAAATGGAAGGATCAACTAAACAGAAGGTTTAAGGTAAATACAACCAAAGAAAACAATGTTGATGTTCTTGATAAAAAGTTAAACAGCTTTGTTTTTACTTCAGCATTTGTCAACTTTTATGACTTTCAGATATTCGTAGCACATCTGCATATTATTATTTTCACTTGAACATTTTCAGACCTCATAAAGTGAAAATTTGAAAATTTTAGTCTTGCATTTTAGGGTATCTAAAATATTTTTCTATTTTTTTTTTTTTTATCTGGTTGGATGATCTTTGTGTGAACTCTGGTTTATTACAGTAATGACTCTAGGAATTTCTTTCATATCATTGCTAAGGCAAGTAGCTGTCAGATAGGTGATATGAAGATGAGTACATAGTCCACATTAGGTAAGAAAGGAAGTTAAAATCCACTGCACTGGATTAATGGCCTTTGCTGTATTGAAGATTGCAGGCTGGAGACACAGACTTCTCACCAGGTACTCCCTACTAAAGACCAATTGAAAGTATTGGGCATCATCTCTCTCTCACTCTGGTTTCAGGGAACACTGGAAGGAAAAGTCTGTTGTATAGAGACCTGGGTGGCAGGTGCAGCAGATGCCCCTGCTTTTTGGGGCTTCAGAATATCA
This sequence comes from Myiozetetes cayanensis, assembly GCF_022539395.1. NCBI lineage: Eukaryota > Metazoa > Chordata > Aves > Passeriformes > Tyrannidae > Myiozetetes > Myiozetetes cayanensis. The sequence goes on from NW_026086604.1 coordinate 103,361,400, forward strand.
CTTCATATCACTCCTTACTTGTAAATTCCTTTTTATAATGGAAAGAAAGGGTGGATCGAGAGAATGTCTGACTCTTCCTCCCATTTTTAGAGATGGAAGAAAGTTATTTCTGGAATTCAGAAAAGGTTTCAGAGCATTGAGGACACACATGTATGTTTATTTTAATTATAAGTTGATTGGCAATTGATGTAGGAATATTTAAGTAGAACCCTTTAGATTACAGACCAGCTTCTTGCAGGGAATTGTATTTGATGCTTTTATCATTCCATTTTCACTTACTCCTATGACACCTATGTGTTGAAAAGAAAACATACTTTAAATCTTTAAAAAATAAATGCATGGCAACCGCAGAGGATACCATGTGCGATTTAGAAGAATATTGATATATGACTCGGACTCTTTAAATCCCTTAGCTGTCAACTTAATGGTCTGTCACTGGCGCACAGTGTGTTTTAGTTGCTTCTGTACACTGTTTTGTCATTTCTAATAGTGCCTTGAAAGATGTTTGGGCATTCATTTCCAGACTGTCAAATACATGCATGACTGCCAAACAAATTGCTTCTCAAAGCACATGTCATTTCCTCTGATATTAATAGTGTCATAAACTAAATCCTCATTTAAACATGCTTGAGTGGGACACAACTAAATAAATGACTGCTGATGGTTCTTTTTTATAAAGATGCATAAAATGACCGTGACTACACAGAGTGAGTATGGAGCTAGGTATCACAGTGGATTCATTTTAATATCCATCATTCATCTGTGAAGGCTTTCATCTGACTTTTGTCTTGAGTTGCCACTTAAAATGAATGTTTTGAGCTGTCTGTGAACCGCAGAAGACACCTGTTAACATAATCACAGCATGACTGGTCTCTTCTCTAGTGAGGACAAAGGTCTGAGTTGCAACAGGGTCAGTGCAGAGATACTAAACAGGGAAGCTGCAATTCTCTTGCTCTGATCATGTGGGTAAACCCCCTGCCCTTTGGGGTTTCTACTGTTTGCCTTGTTTTCCTTAAAATAGGTATTTCTGTTCCTAGAGGTGAAAGACTGAAGTCTCTGCTGTAGTGTTGTGGATCCCTCCACGTTTTGGAGACCCAACCACTTAAACCCAATGTAAAAACCTGTTTTCTGACTACTGTTGGGTTTTGAAAATCTGACAACTCTTCTCTTTGGTGGGCTCATTGATCTAATTTCTTTTCAAAATTTATCAGGGATGCTGCTGAATAGAGCTGCAGATAACATTATTCACAGTCATCTCATTGCAACTCTGAACACTGTGATTTCAGTGGTCATTTCCATTATCTGTCCATAATATAAGCTTGTTCATACTGTGTTCTCTCCCCTCCTTCAGAAAAGCAGAACCAAGAAAATAAATACTGCCTTCCCTTGTAGCTGTGTGCTTAGATATGTATTGTGAAAGGATAGTTTGATTTCTGCAGACTTTTCTGAGGAAAAGTCAAGTAGCACGTTCAGTAAGACAGCGAGGAAGGGACTTGCCAAGGAGTTCCAGTGTGCTGATCCCGGCATTTTGATGGCATGGTGCCACATCCCCTGGATTTCTGAAAAGGCACTTGCAGCGTGCACAGAAGATGGGCAGTTGTTATTTTCATCCACTGATATTGTAGAAATTCCCTCCACTCAAGAACATGCATTAGGCTCCCCTTGCAAATAATCACAACATGTTGACATCAATGGCCTTGCAGTATAGAGCACAAAACTGTTAAAAGCAGCACTAGTATCAGTGGTTTGGGATAACATTAAGTCATAATTATTTATGCTTATGTCCTTCCCTAACTCATCCTCTTTGTCTTCTGCATTTCTACAGAGGTGGGAGCAGAGACTGCAAGAGCAAAAGCGGCGAACTGCCCGCAGTAAGAACCAGAATTCAGGACGTAGTGGTCAGACTGGAGCCCTGAAACCGTCAACCAAGAATACCAGCCCGCTGATCAGTGGCCCCAAAAAGGCCACTAAAATAAGACATGGCCAGAAAGAAATCAACCCTAAAAAAGCATGAGAGTGAAATTTCCAAAAGGAAAGACTTTCCCTGCACGACGAGGGTCACAATCTGGCTTTGTGGGCATGTTCTGTTAATCTGGAACTCACTGACTTAAAAAATCACGTCACTTTCTACATAGACCTTTTTGCTGCACTTTACTGTTAAGAGGTTTGCTTCTTCTTTCAAGTCACTGTAAGCCATAGAGCGTAGGTTTGCACTTATATGAGGTAGGCATATTCCAGCTGACTGAGCTTTATCTTTGGGCTCTGATTTGCAGTTCTAGATAGAACTAGCCTTGGCTGTCAGAGGTTTTGACTCCTTGTGCCAGTTGCCTGCTCTGCTTCCCTGCCAAAAGTTGGGGAGCTGCATGTAGGTGTAATAGCTGGTGAGTTAGGCTGTGAGTTAGCTCACCAGACACAGCAGCTGAGGAACAGCAGAGGGATGGTAACCTCTGGCAGACATCTCGGGGAGCAACTACTGGAGCTGAATCTATCCGCTGTTTGGAATCACAGCCCTTGTTCAGAGTGTTCAAAAGCATGGTTTACCATTAAGCATGTGGGTATGCATTATGTGATTATTTTTATGTGTGTGATGAAAATATGCTTACACTGTAAGTATTTGATCTTGTGGGTTTGTGTAGAAAAAATGCATTGAAAGCACACATTTAATTTTTTATGGCACTTCAGGCTGGCTTCTGTTCTAATTTCAAATATATTTAAGCATCTAATTGAAAAATCAGTATTTTTTGAAAGGACAGATTAAAGTGAAGCAGATCTGTAGAATTCTTAAAAGTAAAACTTATTTTTGCTGTAATATAGCCTTGTTATGAAAACTGGAATAGAAGCTTTATCCTAAACATAACTGACAGCTACTATACAGTATGAGGAGAAGATAAGACTTCATGTGGCTCAGTAATCATGTGGATAATTTTTTATCATTTGACACCATATTTCTAATCTTTTTCTGGTACCAAATAAATAAATAAATAAATAAATGAATAGCCCTTGTCACTACTAATGAAGTTCTCAAAGCAACTGTCTCTCTGCAGTTTTGCTGATCAGAAAGTAATACTTATTCTGAAAAGGTTGACAGAAAAAGAAGATGCTTTTATTTATGCAGTAAGTTTACTCACTTAACATTTGCTGTATGAAGTAGCAAGGGAGTATAGATCTAATTAACATAACTCCAAGATGATATTTATGCTATCCTTCCAACATGTACTTGGATAAGGCAGCATAGATAACACATTCTGATTTCAATTTCATTTAACACATAAAATCACCTACATTAGGATCAGAAGAGCTCATGATAAGAAATCTGAAAGACCTTCAAGAGTTCCTGCAGGAAGACTAAGGGCTAGACTTGTCAATCCTGGTGTTTATAAAACAAAATGAGCATTTTTAAAATAGAGAGGGTCTATGTCAGAAAAAAAAATAAAAGAGTTCTGTGTAGACTAGCATAAGGAGATACAACTTGTCATGTCAGCATGTTGATCTTTGTTATTACAAGAATTGCAATGAAATTTGCATGCATGAAATTCAAGGCTGAACATGCAGGAATGATTTTGGTAGCTGCAGTTTTATAGCTGGTATATGCTAGCACGAGCTGGAGACATAAATGCCAAGCTAGAATGCTTAAAACAAAGAGGCAGAGGTGTTACATAAAAATGGAATAATAGCATGTAGGATAGTTTGGCAGACATGGTCATTGGTTGAGCTTTGAGCCGTTGGTTAAAATATGCAAAGGTCAGCATTTCAATGTGGCCTTACCGCTAATTCTGGGCAGGTGCAGAAATTTATCTACATGAAACACCTGCAGAATTAGATCCAAAATTCATTCCAGCTGCCAGGAATGCTGAGCATATGTATCATCAATTGAGTTTAGTGAGAATTAGGTGTGTTTGACATGTTTAAAAAACAGACCACAAATTTAGGTGCCTAAATACAGACTATAGGAGAAATCTTAATCCTGTACAATCAAATGGAAAAACTGAAATGGAAATCAAAGGAGACAGAATTTCACTGCAGGTGACTAATTTAGGTAAGTTTGAAAATGCTGACTTAAGTAAGCCGGATCTAAAAGTTCAGTATGATTGGAAAACTTCTATAGTTTTGTGTGCTGTGTAGCAGGAGTTCTTAAGCTTTGATTATCTATTGAACCCAATTTCAAATACCCCAGTAAATATGTATATGGTTGGCTATTAAAGAGCAAACAACAGTCCTATCAATGGGATGTTGAAATAACAAATACTGAAGTCATGATATTACACTTTAACAGGTTTTATTGTGAACGTAGTCAAGTGTGGTGTTTGTTAAATGAAACTTTTGGAACAGCTACCTAGACTTGATAGCAACATTACATATTATTTTACAACTATTAAAATCAAACTAACTTTTTTTTTTTTTTTTAGTCAGGGGAGAAAATGTCAAAATTATTTTCTCCCGAGAACTGTCACCATTCCTGCTGCAAGTTGACCATTCCAATATGCTGGAATAAACTTTGATGCACCAAGCCAGGTGTTTCTAAATTCTTGACACTTTTAGGTATGCTTTATGCTGACTAATTTTCATTCTCATATGTAAAAATATGCAAGAAGGAAAGGCAATACAACAAAAAGCAGGGGTATCATAATGCAAAGAACAAATGTGCAAGGGATGAATGAGTAAGGTAGTGTGTTTTTCTAAATCCATTTTTTCCTATATTTTAAGAAGCAATGGGTTAACCCAATTCAGCACTAATGCAAGCCATTCCATTTTGAAAATCCTTTACAACTATTAACTTCCTGTGACTTCAAATGCCAGATGAATCCAGACCCAGAACTTCTGCACCCTCCAGCCAGCTTTACTTCGCTTGTGAAGGTGTGAAGTAGGTGTTAAATCAGTGAGGCCTGTTAGAACAGGCAAATGGATTTCCACAGGGTCCACTCACCAACTCCACTGTCCAGCATGGGGCAAAAGGTCAGACTCACTTCTTCTCATGTACCTCCATGGCCAGGTGTAGCCATTGCTTGTCAGTGCACTCCAGCACCAGAGTCATGAAATCCTGATTTAGCAGAGTGGGCCGATAGTTTGCTGATGGATGAAAGTAATTACTGTACCTACTATAAGATGATAAATTAACAGGCCAAATCGTTGAAGTGTCAAATGTTTTTTTCTCAGTGTTATAGCTGCCTTCTTACTGAGGGATTTGGCATTCTTTCCATATAAATCAAAAATGGCCTGGAACACCAAACATATGCTTCCAATGCATTTCTTACTACCTCCCACACACATGCGCCTAGTTTAGTAAGAAGTGCCATTCAGTATTTTCACTGAATGTTTTAACCTCAGTTCCAAGAGAATAAAACCTGAAAAAATATTTAATTGTGAATGATTGGCACCATTTTAGAAGCTCAGTGCAAATGCAAATCAGAACTCTTTTATGAAACACATTTTTTAAAAAACCATAAACCACCCTCCAAAACCTGAATGACCCGGTCACTTCAATTCAGTGTTGCAACTTTCATCCATTCAGTGCGTACAACAGAAATACTTCCTAAGCAAATAAAAAGAAGATTTCCAGTCCAAAATACTCAAACAACTCTTAAATTATTTTATCCAGAATTGTAACCTAGATTCCAAAGGAATGAAACCTGAAAAAATATTTACTCCAGTTATGCAAAACTGACACATGCTTTCCGGTTGTGCTTAGGAGTTGAATGTAAATGCACATCTGAAAACATTTCCTCAACCAGATTTTTCTGGTAAACTTTGTAATTTTGTAAATAAATATCATATGTCAATATGGCTCAACAAACATTCACAATTATGTTTGCTTTTATAATAATAATAAAAAAACGACATTAATTTGCAAGTCATTAATTTCTATAGAGGTACATTACTTCTAATTAGACCTGGTCAAGGCTTTCTGGAAAAACTACACTCAATTGCAATTGCTGACACTGTATTCCCTGTAACATCTCTGAAATGAAACAACAGCTTTACTGGAATGTAAAACAGGGTTTCAAACTTGCTTGTTAGATATGCAGTAAATTCAGGGGCTTGTTGGATATGCAGTAAATGGTAAATTATTCAATTAATATCAGACTGGCTCCTGTTGTGACCAAAAGGCTTGTGGATAAACCAGTATGTCAACGAGCATAAAGGAAAACATATGGAAGGAAGGGCACACTCCTTTTCTCTAGATGAGGATCAAGCCCCAAATGTGACAGGGGGTCACTATATATGTCAGGCAGTCTATATTCCAGATAGAAGGTTAATGGATGCATCAGATTGACCAAGAGATGCCCCAAACAGATCAGCACCTAAGTATTTTGATTCCTTGTGGTTACAGTGTGATGAAAACTTTAATTTGGAGATACTCAGAGCAGATCAGTATGCATCTTCTCAATCAGATAATCAGAAAGCTGATCATTTGCTCAAAAAGAACTGTGGACAAAGTGAACAGATACTTAGGTACTTGCAAGGTCTGGCTTGCCAGTGTAGCTCATTCAGCAGTCAGAACAAAGGAAAAACAGTGCAGCAGTGCACAACCACAAGCTGATTGACTCCATCTTCTTGGCAGGGAAAAAAACCTTTTTCCCCACATACCTTATTTTTTTATGCTGTAATTCAGTGCAAAACCTCACTACAGTCAGACATACTTATTCTTCCTAAACAGTATTTTAAGATTTATAACCCCTTCTTGTTTATCATTCTAACTGAAATGGATCTTTAATATAGTCTTTAGTGTCAGATTATGATTTCATTAAAGTTCCCAAACAAGGAAATATGTGGTCTGTGGTACAAATAAACATGCCCTGTGGTTTCATTTCTCTCCTGCTGAGACAAAGTAATTATGTTATCTTTTGTTAGTGTTGGAAGAATTTTAATGACATTTTTGCACCACCTATTTCTATGATGAACCACAAGATATTTTCTAAATAAACAGTCGCAAAGGCCACATTCTCTTTTGAACTGGCATTTAGATATGAGATAAATGGACAGAGTCAGATTTTCTGTAAGATTTGTTGGCAGTGGAATTGTGTAAATTTAATTGCAAGATTTAAATCTTTGAGATTCAATGGAGTTTATGTTGGAACACACTCCTCCTGACTCTATAAATCAAATTCTTGCCAATCCCATCACAAATGTTCAAATTCTTTAAAATTACATCCATATCAATGTCACAGTGATATAATTTTCAAAGAAGAGTGCATGGTTGTATAAATTATGTGGGCAATACCTAAGTGACGAGTTAAACTTTTAAAGAGATGAAGTTATCTCTTAAAATATTGACAGTATTTTGATTACCATGCATTTGAGTATGCATTTTGTTAATTCTATAAAAGTCTGCTTCTCAAAGATATAAAAGATTTGCAAATCTGAATCTCTTCATCATCTGACTGAAACAGTTATTTCTTGATGTTTGGAGATGTATCTGGTTAATTCTTTGTTTCCCAAGCTGCTAAAAGAGATTAAGATCGAGGAGATATTTGGGAGAAGAAAATGAGCATTAATAAATCAAACGCTCCAACATTTCAATATGTGTTTAGATACTTAGGCAAAATGAACAAAAAACTGTTATACACCTATGTATAATATTTCAATGTAATCTACTGGATTGCTTTAACCAAGCACAAAACAGGGCTCATAATTGACATACATAAGTATATGAACCCCAAAAAACTAGATCCTTCAACATCCAAGAGTGAAACGAAGCTGATGAAAATGCTATGTTGATTAAGATTGATGTAATGGAGGATGAAGGATAATGGTTAAACAAGCAATAACTCTGTATATAAAATTTTGTTCCATTTAAATAGGCAGAGGTTAAGCTACAGTACCCCTCCAGCTAACTGAAATTTCTCAGACTGACCAGTGCAATAAATGATTCGCAGTATTCATAAGCTGTGTATGATACCTACCAAACTATTTAATTGTGAACCTCCACCAGATGTGCCATGAACTCCTAATTAGACATAAACACATTTTACTCTTTTCAGCATTTGTACTTCTGTCAAAAAATAAACCCATCTAAACTTTCAACATTGTATTTACCCCACTGATGGAGAAGCCATTAGCTCCAGCAAAGATCTCAGGAAATGTGCAGAATTGATGTATCTGAAATTACCCTACTCAGGCCTTCTCTGAGGCTGCTTCGTGGTTTAAAGTACAACATGCCAGCACCCCAAAAGACCTTGAGCGCTGAAATAAAGCCAGGAAGAACAGTTTTAGTGGGTAAAAGAGAAGCCAAAGAACATACAGCAGTCCTGAAGTATGCTTCTCAGAAGTCACCTCACTGAGGTGGCATATGAATTCTGCACTAATCATAACTTCCTACAGGTTAGGTAGCCTCAAGCTGAGTTTATGGCAGTAAAGTAGCTGTAGGTGAAAATGGGTCACCAGGAGAATGCTCGGTCCAACTTCTGCTGGAGGAATGTCTATAATAACAAATGCCCCATCACAACAGAAATATTTGTCAGGAAGCTCTTTAAAACAGCTAGTTGTGTTAAATACAATAGGAACAGTAAAGAACGTGTGAGAAAGACTTCATTATTTCTGGACTTTGCACTTAAAATCAACACCATAAGTAAATTGCTTTAGTTGAATGCCTTTCTTTAGTATCTCAGCTTTCAAGAGGCTCAGACAGCAAAAGTGAGAATATATCAGCTGCAGAATAATATTTGTGTTCTTTATGGAGGCCAGCCAAGTTAGACTGGACAGGATATGAATTCACTAGTTTGGCAAAGAGGGATATGTCAAGAATAGCTGTTATGTAAGAGCTGGCTTTATATTTTAGTTCCTTTGATACATTTGAATTGAGTAAATGGGCTGGAAAGGACTTTCTGGTTTATTATCCAACCTGCAACAGTAATTGTTAGAAGATATTTAGGGAAAGGATAAATAAACAATGCAAATGTTTTTCAGGGTCCTGAGGGAACCAACAGGCCTTAATAGCCCAGAGCAGCCTCACGAGGGATGCACACACATAGAGTTGTCCAGTGAGCCCAGGAACCCCATTTGGCTCTCAGTTAGAACTGTAGGGCTTGACACAATATATGTGCTACTGATAGTGTTTTAATCACCTTCCTTAGACCCTGTTCTTTTTAAGGTACCTACATACAAAACACCTTAAAATCCTGAAACTATTGGAAAGGCATAAATCTGTTAAAGTGACCAAAAAACCCAACTATCTACTAAGCATACCTAAAGAAATCATTACCAATGACAAACTTCTAGCAGGCACTACTTGTTATATCGATATATGCTCTCCAGTATGGAAAAGCTGAAAAAAAAAAACCTGCCTTATTAAAATTGGATTGAGTATGAGGAAAACTGCTTGTGTTTATATAGTCTTAAATATAGATTATTAGGTAGATAAATGCATCTAATGGCATGAACATCAATTTCCAGAGATTGCATCTTAATTGTTTAGTTTGTATCAATCTCTCCAAATGCAAACTTAATGCTTTTCAGTGCATGTTCTCTATTAGATGATCCATGAACAGCATTAGACAAAATATCATGTGCAAACTGAGCTCGAATTGATTCAGGGCAGGTCTTCTTTGCCTCTTCTGGATCAGTTGGACCCATTAGTTTCCTCCACTCTTCCACAGCATTTTCCTTTGATAAGACCATTATCACTGATGGACCCCTGTAAAATCGGTATAAGAAAGCTCTTTATTCTGAGATGCAGACTTAGCTTTGACTTCTGAGGTACCATGAACGGTTATGATAAGCATTGCACTATCTGAATTTTGCTAAACTGTTTAAGTATTAATATTTGTTACTGAGTGTTTCATTTAAGACAATATCCCATATTTGAAAGCCCAAAAGATTATGATGATCAGGTATTTAGATTTGGAGTTCTTGTCCAAAAATATTCTCGCCCAATAATTTCTCAAGCAAGACAATACATACTGTTTTATCAACAGCTATACTAACAACATTGTGAGAAAGATATTTTGTCCTTCATGGGAAGAACAAGGATTCCATTGGAAAGCAGTTACTTTTTTTGAGAAAAAAATTCCCAAATTAATAGTCACTACACATAAATTTGGAAAGAATTTTAAATCTTCCTTTTAAAGGAAGAGCACTCTGTGCTAGAAACCACTAAACTTGACAGAAAGAGTGACAGAGTGTAAAATCCTTGTACCACTTACGGTGTAGCACGATTTGCTGACACTGTAAATTCAAAGTGTGATGTCTACTTACATAGCTCAGTACTGTAAAACAAGACACTTACTCGGTCATACAAGACACTAACTGTTCATAAAAGGGTTTTCCTTCATGATCCTTGTAAAACTGTGCAGCCATTTCACGAGTTAAAGCTTGTTCTTTTATTTTCGAGATGCTAAATCCAGCCTCTTTAACTTTTTTCATAATGTCATCTAGGAGAATAACAAACAAGCTCATTTTTGATTGACATGGTTTAGATGCAAAAAAACCCCAACACACCCAAACTTTAAAAGTTTTGGAAAATACTAGATGTCTTTTTTTAAAAATCACCAACATCTATTTAAATTCTTGTTACAGTATCAAACACCTGTGGACAACATAATAAACACTTCAACAGTCCTATAAAATGTACAAAAACCATAGTAATTGCATTGTCCATTTTGATGAAGGTGTTAAACCCAGACTGTTATGAACCATAGCAATAGCATTCACTGTTCTCACACTGGATAAAACGTGGACTGTAGCTGTAATGCTATATCAAGTACCAGATGGCCTGCCAGGATCAATCTGGGTTGTTACAAAAAGAGAAGAAACATTCACAAAAGGCAATGATGAATTAGCATTAGAAAGACTACTGAAGCTTACTTTCAGTAGAATAGAATAGAATAATGATCAGAAGAGGCTCTGGATATAGGATTTTTCAAAAAGTGGCCACAAAAATCTTTAAGAAAAGATTCCAAATTGTACGTGGTTCTCTTTTTACTTTTCACTGTGATGTTTCCTCCTTATTCCCTTTGTCTAATGGCAAGTTAAACCAAGGATAGGAATGGATCTAATTGAGCAATGACCCCTTTTGAGTCAGTAGAGGTACCTGTCTGAAGTAAGTAACGTAACTTTGGAAAGTCTTTCTCCTTTGACTTAAAAGGATGTTAGGCAGCTAGCCTTTAAACAGTTCAACTTATCTAAGAACTCTCTTTCTTCAATTCACCACTATTCTTGTGAAGAAAGGCCTATAGGCAGCTTAAGCAAAGAAAATTTCACATTTGAGATCTCAATCTGAATTATGCAAGCCCTGTAAAATTGTTTCTCTGCATAGAAAATACATTTCAGAGAGTCAAAAGAGTGTATTTGACGTGATTTACTGTAGTGTTGTTGTATTGTACTGTATTGCTAATATTTTGTAGAAATGTCTGCATCAGTAGACGTAGCCCATACCTTCTAAATGACTTACCTTTATGAGTCTTAGCAGCCTCAGGTTTGATTAATGCAAAAGTTTGTTCCTGAGGGAAGAAAAACTCTAATTCCTTCTGAGCATCATCAAGTGTAGAACTGCCATGCAGCTGATTAATAGGTACGTCGTCGACTGCATATTGTGCACGCAAACTAAGAGTCATTAAAAGAGGGAAGTTACTGAAAGGAATAGCTGTGAATTGAGTTATGAATTATAATTAGCTTTGACTGAATGAATATATACATTATATAATTATATAATTATTAGATATTATAATATATGAATTAGTGTTGATCTGACAATCTGAAATCTGAACACCTTCCCTCCCAACTCTCATCTTGTTATATTTCCAAGAAATACAACTTTCTTCTTAATGAAACAGCACTTCTGTCTGCAACAGGTAAGATGATATCACAACAGCTTCTTAGAACAATAAGATAAACAGGTAGGACTAAGATGTAAGTTTTTAAAATGCATAGGAGAAGCTTAAAAATACTCTATATAAAATACATAAAATATACAAAATAAAATAAAAATATATAAATAAAATAAAATACTCTACTGACACAAAGTTTTCATTAAGCCAAGAGAAAAATCATTTGTTCTAAAAATAATGGTGGTATTTCAAGGAAAAAAACATCATAAAGAATAGGTTTTACCAACATTTTTTGTCTGACTCAAGAGATCCCATTTCACTTCAATACCCTTTTTTAAACTCAGCTTTTCATTGTGCTTACCATTCATTATTTCTCAAAAGATGCCATAGTTTCTATGTTTCTATTTCTACCACTTAGAAAAGCGGAACAAATTGCAGAAATGCACATCAGTTTCCAGATGATGGCACTATAGTTACACCAATTGGAATGTCATATTCACTGAGATGAGGAATAGGAAAGTAAATTGGAAGCTGTGAATGATGGTTTACTATTGTGGTTTATACCTGTCTGGATTTTCTTTGCAGGCCTCTTCGAGAGTCTTTGGGCCCAGTAAATTTCTCCAGTGTGCTACAGCGTTTTCTCGTGTTAGAGCTAATACAAGAGTTGGACCACTGTGGAATGGGAAAACTAGCATTAAAAAAAAAAAAATTAAACTCCCAGTACTTTTTAAAAGTAGTTTGATTATATATAGTCCAGGCTAGGAAAATGAGCCCTGGTATTAGAGGACTTTAATCTCTGTTTAAACAACTACAGTCTGATAAAACCGTATGAGACTTAAACATGAATTTAAATTGCAAAGTTACTGAGTGTTATCACAACAGTAAGATGTAGAAACACTGCTCATGCCCCAGCCATATCCCAACATCATAGGAAGGGAATATCCAGACATGATTTATTTCTCCTCCCCAAGGTATCCAACACACAGCTGGTTGAAGATTTCAGAGCTCTCCTACAGACAATCTAAGTGCAGCCTTTCAGAGCAGAGTAAACTGGTTTCACTCAAATCAATGGACTTGGCTGCTGACTTTGACATATGAGTTATGGAGAAACTGGTAATTTTTAAAGCCTCGTTTATTTATTTATTTGTTATACACAAGAATTAGCTTATTATCTGCAGTTATCTGATACTGTTTTGACTTTTACTAGGCCTTTAGATACATGTGTATCCTGTACCCATGTATTACCCAGGAAGTGTTCAAGGCCAGTTTGGATGTGACTCTGAGCAACCTGGTCTAGCGGAAGGTGTCCCTGCTCATGGCAGGGGGTTGGAACTAGATGACTTTAAATGTCCCTTAAAACCCAAGCCATTCTCTGATTCTCTGATTCTATAATTATTAATTGTGAAAATTTCAGTCTTATCCATAGATCCACATTCTCATTTTTCATTTAATATACCTGGTCATTTGCTCTAGAAGGACTGGGAAGTAGTCTTCATTTACATGCTCACTGTAAAATGCACGTACTTGTTCTTCAGATAGGACTATTTCTTTCTGCATTGCTATTTTGAAGCCATCGTCCTTTATCCTTTGCATGATAGAATCTGTTAAATATATTGAAATAATGCTGAACAGCCATCCATGCATCACTTTGCACGCTTTTAGAGAAATCACGTGGACTTTTCAATGATAATGTTAAATTTTTACAGGCAAAATAATTTCCTAACTAAAGAACAGAAAACAAATTTAAAGCAAATGTTATTGCACTTCAGTAGTTGCCTGAACACTCAGAAAGCTGATCCTCATCTTCTTAAGGTTTTCTCTTACTTCCAAAACCTCATTAGGAAGAAGGTCTAAGGAACTAAAATAGGCGAATGTTTATTTAACTAAGTCTTACAAGACCACATGGGCAAGTAAGCTGTATTTGGCACAAGTCAAAATAACTCTGTAATTACCTACAGATGATGTAATTACCTGCAGAACTGCTGTTCTAAGCTACATAATAGACAACCATCAAGAAAATAAATACTCAAGGAGAGATCAAAATTGTAGTCTTTCAGATCCTGTGTATAGCTTATTTCAAGTACAGAAATTCTCAAGTTAGAAATAAAAGTGTTATCTAAAATCTAGGAAGAAATGCAAATATATGATTGAAAAGAAAAGTAAACGTTTGGATGAAGGTTCATGTTAATGAGGTAGGTTTTTTTATTTAATCTGTAAAAATGTTTCCTGTTTAGACCCGCCCTTGAGCAGCAACGCCTTATGCAGCATAGAATATCTTAGACTGTATCTTTTTCACCTTGCCATTGATCTATCTTGGAGCTGCCATTCAAGAATATCAGCCACTTCATTATGGTGGGAAATATGGTCCCCTATAGAGCATTTGAAAATACTAGCTTATCTGAGATGTCTTCTAGAAATACTCCATCCAAATATACATTCTACAGCCTTTCTTGAAAAATCAACCAAGGGAACAAAATAGCATTGACGTTTACATTCTCAATATATGAAAAACATTACCCATATAACTTCATTCCACACAAAGATTACTGTTGGCCTTATTCTGGGGAAACAATATAACCTAAAAGCATTTCATTATTCAAGTTAAAATTATTAATTCAAAATTCAAAATATGAGACTACTTATATACCCTAGATACAAAATACAGTTACATTAACACTTACTTCGTCTTTCCTTTAAGAGTTTAGGTCTAATTATGGCCAAAGTCTTTTCAACTTGCTGATCTGATTTATGTATATGAAAATTCGGGAAAAAGAAGCCAAGTTGTCTGCTGGCATCTTCGACACTGTCTTGCACGTCGCATAGATTTACTAGGCTCTCAGCTTCCACAAGTGCGTGCCCACTAACGAAACATGAAGCAGTAATACAGTATTTAAGTCACTGCACGTGTCGTGTTAATAAACTGGCTTCTTGAAGATGTATTTGTATGTTAAAATTTAGTGAAACATAAGAATAGAATGTAAAACTAAGCTTTTATGAAATTCAGATTTGTGAGCAAAATAATGTTTCTGAGAAGACAACTCTTAATCTTCTCAAAAAGTGTCTCATGTGCCTCATGTGCTCTGAAAGAGAAATCTCAGTCACACAGCTTTAGTAATTCCCCTCTTGCTTATTCAAGACATTCCCTCTGTTTCATGAGAAAGAATTACTACTGGCAAAGCTACAGTGTATAATAAATTATCAATAAAAGGCTTGTGCTTTATTTGTGTACAGCAGGATCATAAAAATGATAGCAATACAGAAGTGTCTTTAACAGAGATACTTCTCATTGTTACTTACCTGTATTTCAAAGGTTTATATAGATATGTAAATAAAGTCCCTCTTAGACATTTACATAAAATGCAGTCTTCCTCAGTTGTACTAAATTAATGCAGAAAGGGATACAGCAGGCATCAACAAAAATATCAGTCCTTATGACAAATTATTTCTTGGACAAAGGATTTAAGTTCCTGTTACTTCAAGTAAGTCTCTTGTTAAATGTAAAACTTGATTTGATATTTGAGTTTTTGTGGACACTATTGTCTGAGACTGTGTATACAACCATCATCCTATTTCTCTGCAAAGTTGCTGTAGAAGAAAAACAGACATTCCAAGATACCACGGTTGTGAACAACTAATCCTTACAGTCTTTTATGTGTCGTGGAGCAGGGTGGGGGTACAAACCCCAGTACCCTATCCCCTTTCTGATGGCTTTTACAGTGTTCCCAGGGAGACCAACATGCCTTAGGTGTTCCCTGGTCTCCTCTGAGCCACATATACAGCTTCCCAGGATACAAAGGAGTGAACACGGGCAAAAGTTCAACCTTCAGTCAACAGTGCTGGCATTCACTTGGTCTGGGTGAATTAGTATGAAGTAGAATTTCATGGGCTACATCACTTTTGAAGTGTAGCATTGTTTCCACTGGTCTGACAACCCATCCAAGGCTAGTTCAAAGAGATCAAAGACATTTTCTTGTCCTCTTTAACTAGGAATCATGGAGTTTCTGCAATTGCATCTCTAGTGGTGGTCTTGTGAAGGGCCAGGTGAAGAACTCTGCCTACTCCCTGGACCCTGCGCACATGGGCACGTCTGCATCTGTAAGAACATGCCTTGGTTTGTGGTGTGCTCTGGACACTGTAACTGAATCACATACACACATTTTCACTGCTAGTTACCTCTCTGGCTTCTCAGGCTCAGAGTCATGTGCTCCATGTAGTTCTTTCCAATGAGGAATAGCATCAGTGTCTTCTTTTCTAGTGAATACCAAAACATGGCATGGTCCACTCATCATGAATTGAACAAACTCCTCAAAGTCAGGCTAAAAAACATAATTTTCCATCATGAATTGCAGGAACTCTGAGTTTATCATCAGAAATGAGACAATAATTCTTTCAAAGTACTCATAAATTCCTATTCAACACTGACACACATATAGATTACTCAGCACCCTGTTAGATTTTTTGCAAAGTTTTTTGATCAATCATTTGAGACAACATTATCAAATCTCTAAAACAAAATTAATTGAGATTAGGCAAGTAGTATGTTGTCACAGGTTAAAATGCACATGTAAGGAGTGAAGAAAATTATCTAGAAACTTGATATTATCACGTGGTATGCTTGCTGTACAGTATGTAGTGTGACATAGCAAACTGCAGTACAGTTCCATAAATAAGTTTTGAAGCTAAAAATCATGTAGCTGACTATAAATATAGAACACTGAGATATTTGTAGGCTTTCCCTTAAATCATTTTGCTATGTTCTTTTCACTCCTTCAGTTTCAACCTTCAATCCTGTAAGTGTACACTTTAATCAGAAAAATAGCTTGTGAAGCTGTTGTGAGTTTTTAATCTTTTTTTTTCTTGTATGTCACCTTTTCCTTCAACATTGTGGATATCTATTCTCCTTTTAAATATTTTCCAAAATCTTTTCTTTACCAGTCACCCATCATAGTGTATGATACATTTTTCCTTAAATAATACAAGGATGAAATATTCACATGTATGCTTTAAATTCATTGCTTTTCTCTTTCAATTATCTTCATTTCTGTGCACGTGCTTAACCCATTTCTCAAGGTCACAAAAGCACAGAATCACAGAATATGCTGAGTGGGAGGTGACCCACAAGGATCACTGAGTCCAACTCCTCACCCTCCACAGGAGCAGAGTCACACCATAAGCCTTGAACTCAAAAGAAACAGAATGAATGCTAGTGCAAAAATGTTAGGTATGATGCATAAGGGGAGTATTTATATTGAAGTGGCTTCAAAAGTACACTCACTCATGTAGAAGAACTAGATATAACACTGAGATTTTACTGTCCTGGATCACTCAGCTTCATCATTATAAACAAACAGTTTTTGCTTCCAGTTTCATCTGAAGGGATATTGCCTTGAATCGCCATTCTGTTATAATAGGCAGACTCTGAAACTTCTGTAAGCTTGCAGAGTATTAAATCAGTAATAATTTTGCCCACTCTTCACAAAGGAATCTATATCCTGTATTGTCACTTTGACATAATTATTTTTTCAGCTTAGAATTAAACTTAAAGAATGTCAAATAATTGGTCTCTCAATACGCATAGGGCTCTCTTGAACCACTTCTTATAGTTCATAGCAGTTTTATTATTTTCCCTGTCCTAATGTTGTCTAGGATCTACTGTGGTATAGTAGTGCCATTTTCCACTCTCCGTGATATTTGAAAAGTCATGGCAGCAGGTGAAGTGCCATGTAACTGGAAAAAGGGAAACATAATACCTATTTTTAAAAAAAAGGTAGAAAGGAGGACCCTGGGAACTACTGCCCTGTCAATATCACCTCTGTGCTGGGGAAGATCATGGAACAGCTCCTCCTAAAGTGCTATTTCACGTGGAGGACAGGGAGGTGATTTGAGACAGCCAGCATGGCTTCACCAAGGGCAATTCTTGCCTGACCAGACTAGTGGCCTTCTACAGTGAAGTAACTGTGTCAGTGGACAAGGGAAGGGTTATAGATGTTGTTTGTCTGGACTTCTGTAAAGCCTTTGATGTGGTCCCCCACAATATCTTTCTCTCTGAGTTAGAGTGAGATGGATACAATGGGTGGACTGTTAGATGCATTAGAAAGTGGTTGGTTGGTCAGAGGATAGTGGTCAATGACCCAGAGTCCTGATGGACATCAGTGACCACTCGTGTCCCTCAGGGGTTCCTACTCGGACCAGTGTTATTTAATATCTTCATTAATGATGTAGATGAGCAGATTGAGTGCACTCTCAGCAAATTTGCAGACAACACCAAGCTGAGTGGTGCAGTTGACCCACCTGAAGGATGGGATACCATCCAGAGGGACTTAGACAGGGTAAAGAAGTGGGCCCATGAAGATGACTTACTCTTGCCTCTATTTCAAAACTGTCTCCTTCTAACCTAGAATCTCAGCTTTGCTAAAACCAAGCCCTTCATGATTCTTTCAAGGTCTCCCTGTTACTTCCTTTCTAAATCATAGTGGAGGTCTCTGGTGATTTCAATCGATTTTCTTTTTTCTCTCTGACTCTGGTAGGAACCACCTTATCTTACTCTCCTTCATTTCGAATTCCACGGGAACACTTTCCCAGCTTCTTCTTTTGATTATGCCAACCCTTTCACTGATCCCTTCCACTGGTTTCTCTAATAATATCAAACAAACTGTTTGTCTACATATAATTCCAACCTCTATCTTACACACATCTTTAATAGGAGAAGGTATAAATATTTGCTAAACAACTTCATTTTTATGATTCTGTAGACTTAATTTTAGCTATCATACTGTCAAAGAATATGACAATATCCAGGTACTAGTGTGCAAGATCACTGCCATTTAATGGTAGCCAACCATTAATTTCAAAGTTCTTTTATTGAACTTTATGTCTGTCCTTAGCTATTGTTTTCCCCTAATATAGCACAGGGACAGAAAAATAGATTTCAACTTACATACTTTCCCTGTCTGCCTATGCACGTGCCTATTGCCAGTACTACCCCATGATTAAAAGCTGTAAAGAAATAAATAGCACAGTATATAACTTGACTTATTTTCTGGTTGGAAGAATATCAGTCTGATAGATACATACTGTTATATAGATTACACTGGATTTTGGGTTTATGCCACATTTCAGCACCTAACAACCAAGGTAGAGTAATTGCAGAAACAACCTATACAGCACTTCAGTTTTCTTTCCTGCAAAGCTCACTGTCTCTGTTATAACAGATTTTAAAATTAGTATAATTTTATCTTGATATATAGTGTTATGAGTTTAGTATCATGTCTAAGGGTCATATGCATTCAGATAATAGGAAGAAGTACAAAATCTCTTTAGTATTTAATCAGAGTTCAGTTTAATTTAGTTGGAATATTGAATGCTACCTTGTGATATTTGTATGAGTCAGTACGAAAAATAGAGTGAGAATATATCTTTTTTTGTGAACTAAATCTACATTAATTCAGTTCTTTGACATACTAAAAAATTACAGTACAGAGATTTGCAACCACATCTAGTTACAGGGATATGTTTTACCTGTTCCTTTCGTTTAAGTTTCTAGTTTGTTTTTACCTGTTCTTTATTCCGGGCATAGAACACTCTGATTTGCTCTTCAGTTAGCACTTTCTCCTCTGCTGCTTTGATGTCAAATCCTGCTTCTTTAATCTGCAATTATTCAGTTATTACTCAGTGGCATTTGAAAATGGGTATATATTGTATATATATATTGTAAATCTAAAGATTGAAAATTATCTTAAATTTAAAATTCCCTGAAAGTCAAAATATATTCAAAATATAGCAGCTATCTTTGCCTAAACTGAACTTCCCGCCTTTCAAAACACTTCACTAAATTCAGCATTACAATATTCCTAAATTAATGTTTGTGAAAAATATAGTGCAGTTCAATGTATGGAGTACATTCATTCAGTGGTTATTAATCCCTTTTATCTCACATTGAATAAACTCCTTTTGCCCACTGTGACCGGCTAATATGCAAGTACTTCTAAAAATGTTATTATAAACTGTATTATAATCGGGGTAGTCTTATAAATGTGCACTTGTGGACAATTTGTATCAGGCTAAACTACTTAGCTTCAAAAGCAGCAAATAAAGAAAAATTGAATCTATTTTACTGTTTTCTCTTTTAAGTTACATTACTGCACTAAATTCAAGTATATGTAAGTGATATATGCTTATATGACCTGCATCAAAATTCATAGTCCACTGGTATGAGTTTTATACCATATACTGGTATTTTCATAACAAAGGCACTGTCCAGCCCCAATACTGATCATATGCTAATATTAATCTGCTTACCAGCACTCTGCTCTTTAAAAACCCCAATGGTGCTGCAGAGTGTTTCCAGACTGCCTCAATAGGGTTGACTCTGGAAACAGTGTAGGTACACACCTCATAAGCCAAGTAGCAAGCTAAATCATTTTCAAACACTGTCTGGTTTTGTTTGTTTGTTTGTTTGTTTGTTTGGTGTATGGGTTTTTTTGTTTTTTGGGGTTTTTCTGACCTTCCTTTCTGGCCACGGTAGAGTAATTGCCGAAACAACCTATATAGCACTCTGATTTCCTTTCCTGCAAAAGTCACTGTCCCTGTCACAAAACTTTTAAAAATCTGTTTATCTTGAGTTTATCTTGATATACAGTGTTATAAGGCATGTTTTTTGGTAACAGAATCAGTGTGAATCTTGATTTACCTCATCTACTGGTATAAAATATTAGAACAATAGTATAAATCTGAATACCATATTATTTCAGGTCAAAATTATTGTGCTTTTATCATCCTTACCAGAGAAGCATTAACAGATCTTGTTCTAAAGCCTGGGTATAAATTAGGATCTACTTAGTCTTACATCTTGCTACTATGCCTCTTAAATAAATAGGATGAATTAATATTTTAAAATTCTGTCCACCTTTTGTTTAATTTCTTCTACACGTCCCGCTAAGACATCACTAGGTTTTATAATTCCAACAGAATATCTGAGAATTTCTTCTAGAAAAGGGAAAAAAATAATGTGTTAATTAATACATTAATCAAAATAAATACACAACTAAATGCTTCATTTCTTACAAGTGAGTTTCTCTAAATAATTCTCCATTTTAATATTGAGATGGATAAACAGATGTTCCAAAAATTGACTCCAGCACTTCAAGCATGTCGTGGAGTGCAGGACCACCCTTGGCTATCCCTGAAATACACATTCCTGATGAACCACATTTTTGGGGGTTAATACTGGGGAGAAATGGTTCACATGCAGGTAGCTATAGTGAAAAAATTTCAGCTTAAGATGAAGACTTTGTCTAGGGAGTTCTGTATGTACACGAGTAGAAATGGGAAAGGCATTATTATTACTAAGGAAAATTCACTAAGTGAAAATCTGTACAAATATTGGAGATTCCCTGTAAAATACGCAGTTCTCGTCATAGAAGATGTTTGATTCTTTAGCATTGTAAATGCTAAAGTTATTTGTAATTCATAAGTGTTGGTCACACATGCTTGCTATCACAATCTAATGTTTAAAACAAGATGTTCCTTGCTGTAACAGTACGGGCACACTGTTGCAACATCCATAGCATACAGATCCTTGAAAAGGTCAGGCATAAGTCACTTGAACCATACAATAAAGAAGGCATGGAGAGGAACAAGAAGGGACACATCTTAATCCATGTCTGTGATCTAATGCCTTCTCACAGGAAAAAAAATAAAACAAGGTCAAGAAGGAGATGAGGGAGGGGTTTACTCCATCTCAACATTGAATAATGGCATTCTGTGCATATATGAAGGAGTAGGAATATTCAGTAGCCACAGATAACAATAAAAATAGAAAAGTTTAAAGTCTCAGTTCACGACAAGCCTGAGATAAATCACAGACAGGGGACTCTCAAACAGGATGGTACTTGTTTTTCAATTGTTTTGGAAGCTTATTGTGCTATAATGTGCATTTATGCTCTTACATAAGTCTGTTCTTAAATCTAGTCTGGCGAAACAGTTAATTAAAATAATTTGAGACACAAGGCCTGCCACTGATTGACAGATTAACTCTTTCAGTCCTCTCAGGTTGCCCTCACCTTAGTACTCCACCTCAACAAAAGTACATAGCCAACACAGGGACTGTGTAGAAGTGACTTTCAGACCCTAATTTTACACAGAAAAGTTCTCTGGCATGTGTTGCTTCTGTCTAAAGTCTGAAGGTTCCCAGTGTGGGGGTGAAAATACTAATGATGACAGTCCAATGTATTAATTGCCCTACAGAAGAAGGTCCAAACATAGCATCTAATATTATTAACTCAACCAAAGGAAGGTCTATTAGTGCTTGACACAGACAATTCTTAATCAAAAGACATTTGTTCTCTTTCTTCCTGTTAACATTTCTAAAATAAATCAAATATATTTACCCTCATCTGCAGTCTCCTCAATAGTCTCTTCTGATGACTTTTCTTCTAGAAAAACAAGTTCATCTACCTGAGGTAATTGGAAATAAAGTGAAAGTACACCACCAGTAAAAGGTAAAGTCACCAGACACATCTGTCAGATCTTTACAACACTTCTGTCTTAATTTAAGAAAGGATTTTCTACCCTGGAAAACAAGCAAGTCTAAGAAAGACCTTGGGTCAGTCTGATTTTCCTTGAGCTGCCGTTTGTTAAGAGTCTCTTCTTACTGTACGTGGAGTTCTTTGATCTTTTTCACTTAAAACAAACAATGAGACATAACTATTTCTCATGTCTTTGTTTCATATGATGCAGCTACTAGTTATATATTAAAAATACTTAGCCCTGAAAGAAAAAAAGATTACTAAAACCTTTATGTGCTAGTGACATTTTGTCCATTTCTCAATTTCTTGCATTAGTCTGTAAATTTCTTAAGTTTTTATAAAGAACCATAATGGACATTTGTTTTTTCTGGAGAAAATATCCAGAAAGGGAGGATTAATACTGCTACTACTATAAATTCCAACTGTAGAATTGTTTGCAGTGTAGGCTATTGAAGTCAGACTAAACTGTCCTAATGTCCTCATGTTATCTGGAAGTCAGGAGTGAAAGGTGATGGAATAAAGTTGTTGAAAATCCTTTGGCTTTTGTAGTAAACTGGATTCTTTAAGTACGGAGCAATCCCCACAGCTTTGAACAACCTGATCTAGTGAAAGATGTCACTGCCTGTGATCTTTAAGAGTCTCTTGGAACCCAGATAATTCTACGAAATTTCTGCGAAAAAAGCCTGTCACATATATCACTTTACTGTTAACACGAAAATACAAAAAAATAAACATTACCTAAAACACTATTACAGACGTTGAGAGAAACAGAGTAAGTATAATAAAAATATACATTTATTTTTAATTATCTGGTTTGTGAGTACCTCAGTGCGTTCCTTCTCTCCAGCTGCAATTTGCCTCTCTTCTTCCACTAGATTTGTTACTTTCTTAATTATAAGAGGAGCATTCACACCTCTCACTATATCAATAATTTTACCATACTGTAAAAGAGAAAATAACACTTTCAGTGAGTTTTCATCACTTAGTTTACACATTTACTTCAGCTTTTGAAACATGTTATATCTTGTTAATTATTCCAGCTACAAGACCACTTCCTATACCCATGAAGGAATATCAAAACTAGTCTCTATTAGTTCAGAATGAACCTGCTTTTAATTCCTTACTTCCTCCTCTACCTAATTTTCCATGTTTTTTTCCAGGCTCACCATTAACAGTACAGTTGGAAGGAAATGCAAATATGGATTCTACTAGCTTTTAATTTCTATAACATGGAGTTTTCTGTATTCTCTTTCTTTTTTTTTTTCCTGGTTTGTTTGGTTTTTTTGTGGGTTTTTTTGTGTGTGTTTTTTTTTGTTTTGTTTGGGTGGGTTTTTTTTTGTTTGTTTGTTTTGTTTTGTTTTGTTGGTTTTTTTTTCACATTACATTGCATTGCATTCCAGGGCATGTTCTGCCATGTTTAGGTGCACCATAACGAAGCTAACTAATGGTGACCAAAGATACTACTAACTTCTCTAGGCAACATTCAGATTCAAACCTGAAAGTGTCCTGAATATATCATTGTTTGTGGTCCCTAGTTATGGGGATTCAAATCCTGGCACCCTCAAGTGAAAAAACCCCACCACTTCCTAAGTGAGCAGTGTTCCATGGTGGTGTCCTAGGAGAACAACCTCTCTGTGTCCATCAGTGAGAAATAATAAATATATGATTATTTGCTACAGTTCCTGAAGTGTGGCAAACATGTTTTTATTTGTTATCTTAAAAACCTTATAGCAACAGGAATTTTAAACTCTATATCCCTGATGGAAAATGTGCATAAAATAATAATTTCCAGTGTAACCACATGTAGGCACTTTATGTGAGGCAAACCTGGAAAACTTACATGGATTTCTCACTACGTAACTACCAAAACATAGCTCTTCTGTGGCTGTATTTGCAACAGCCACAACAAAAATGTGCTCGAGAGCCACCAGATTTAGGAATGGGAGACAGCTCAAGTAAACAACATCTGATGATACCGTTCTACATACTGCAAAATTTAAATAGAGAATTTATACTGCTTCGCATCTATTTTAAAATCTTGAAAAGTTAAGGCAAAAGTAGGCAGCACATTAAAAGAAACTGATGTGATGTACTTACAACACAAAAAAGAAACACAGGTTCACAGTTATTTCTAAATGGTTTCAGAGTTTCAATGTTGTCAGCCTCTGCCTGAAGTCAGACAAAAAAGATTATTTGCTTTCAAAGTGTATATGCATATGTATATGTATATATACATATGGAGATAGATAGATGTAAACCTTTTTTCCTGTAAAAAAACCCACTCTCCTACATACTTAAGTGTTACAAACTCAAACTGCAGTCGTAAGTACAAGTAACAGTCCTTATGGTGATGAAGAAGGAACTGTTTTGGCAACATGGGATTGTCCTCCCAATGTATTACAGCAATCAAGCATGAAATAGTATCTTCTCTTGATAGTATTTTCTCCTGTAGGTTATAATAATGTATATAAAGGAAGAAGTATATATATACTACTAGTGTAAACAGGTATTTTTACTACTACAGTTCTGTGATAATTTATTTTTAATTTTCCCCTTTTTTGTTCTCTTAAAAATGAAATACAAGGGAATATTTAACATAAAAAAATGCAGTTTTTCAGAGATGCACAAATTTTAAATGTGATAGTCCATAATGTAGAGACTTAAAACTAAAAATCATATAGGCTGGCTTTTGAATATTTCTGCAATCTCATCAAGAAAAACAAAAGTTTTGGCATATCAGCCCCATTTTTATTATAGATTCTTACATATTTGTTTCCAGTTTTTAATCTACTTCTAAACAAAGTCATATGAGGGGATATGCAGAAGAAGAGACAAGCAGGCCAAAATTATCACAACTCAGCATAAGGACAGTAAAATGAAAGCTCTGTATATGCAGATAAGAAGATATATTCAAATTAAAATGTTAATAAAGTCCCACACAGAATCTACGTCCTTACCACGGCAAAGTATAACACATTGTCTTCACTAAAATCATTCTTCAGTTTTCTCAGTACATTCAGCACAGCTTTGCAAGGACCACACCAAGCTTGATACACATCTATTACTGAAATGTAGTAGTTTGGAATTACTAACAGCTGACTTATAAAATGAAGTTATAAAATGAGACACATTTACGTTGGGGTTGGAACAGAGCTGGGAAGGCATTCTCATGTATCTTTCAGTCCTCTTCTAGTCAATGTGAATAATCATGAGTTATTATTCAATCATAAATAAATCAATGTATTCAGTGGATATATTAGGATTTCCTCTTTAATTTCAGTTACTTTTGACATAGGAAACCTACTTTTGAGACTATTTGAGTTTATTAATTTGAGCAACTTCTTTTCTCTCATATTCCTTTTCCTTTTAGTTGCTCTTTTTATTTTCTCGCTGTTGCTTTTCATTCTTATCTAGGCCTTTTTCCTACAAGATTTTTACCTCCCTGACCTGTGCAGATCATTTCTTTCCTGTAACTAACCCTCTGTAGATATGATTTCATTACACATTTGTTCCTTCTACCCAAAGGCAATTCCTAAGAGACCTAGTTTTTGGACTAACTTAACTGAAAACTGGGAATAATACACATAAGACAACATGCACTCTCAAGAATGCTGCAGTATAAATTTAGTGTAGTCTGTGCAAAATTTTAGGGAAAAACTTCCACAGAGGTGTGCAGCCCCCTACCATAGACAATATCATGCTGGAAATGATTCTTTGGTATACATTTATAAATATGTGTTCATATAGCCTTTCTTTAAAAGATAATATGGCACTAGTCATCTAGGTTCGTTATGATTATCTATTAAGGATTATATATAAGTATGAAAAACTGCATTTTCATGAGAGATTAAACAGAAAATAGCAACTGTTAGTACCTACTATACCATTTGTCTGCAGCATTTCATCCCACTGGTCTTGATTGGTTATTATGATCTGAAATAAAATCAACTGACATTTTAACATCTTAAAATAGAGAAAAAACATCCCTTCCTCTCTCAAATAGTTCAAGTACTTAAGATTTATACCTGGAGTGGGACTTCTTTCTTCTTGCTTGCCATTTCCCTGTGATTATAGTAAACACATTAAAATATGAAGCACATTTAACAGTTTTTTACAAATCTGTGTGACATGCAGAACTGATTTATATGGTTTTCAGAACATCACTGCCTTCTGATTTCCTTAAAATTAACTCAACTGAAGCGCCTACAACAATGGCAGTTAATGCCCCATGTGGGAATTATGTGGAGCAATATACAGCTAGTTTGGAAAGCCCACATAGTACAGGAAACAGAACAAAATTTACCTTCTTAATTTCCTAGGGTGTTCAAAACTTTTGGCCTCAACAATTTTCAAGCTTATAATTCTTTAGAATAGCTACAGGGACCTTGATGGGATGACAGCTGCTGTAATACTGGACCATTTCAGAAAAATATTGATTAAAGAGCTTCCACTCTAATAACATCAAATCAACCTTTCCATCTGCTGGGATACATGAAAAACAATGACATGCTTGTGCCCCATAACTAATCTCCCAAAATAAATCCTGATACATTCATTATTTTGTCATTAATAAATAATGTCCTTCTTTTTTTTTTTTTTTTTAATATATAATTAACTGTGAACTGGGTAGAACAATGATTTCAGTTAAGAGACATATATGGATTAAGTTTGACTTCAGTTTTCAAATGAATCTTGACTATCACTGCATCAGGAGCCAGAGTTTCCAAAGTTTGTGGTTAAGATGGAGGTCTTCATCTTGGGTAAAATGAAAGTGCCACTATGAGTGTGACCTCTGCTGGCACTGTTATCTGACAAGTCAACAAGCAAATATGTCCAGAGTTTGAACTATCCCAATATTCCCACCAAAGCTTCTCCCTTCAGATCACAGACTGAGGCATAGTGGTCAGTGTGAGAGCTCTTATCTAAACCCTAATCTAAAAATATTGTTAAGAAATAAAATTGTAAATGCAGGCTTTCTTCAAATCTCTTAAACTGGCTAGTGAGACAGAACATGGCATTAATTTCTGTCTTTTAAAGACACTGAGGAGATGATACTACTATTGAATCTAGAGAAAACTGACAGATGAAAATATGGCATATTAGTAGGAAATCTTCAGCAAAACAGCATGTCTTTCATTGTTACCTTCTATCACTGAGCAATGACAATCAAAGTGTTGCAAGGCCAGATCTGCAAAACATAAACCACACACATGATAATGGCCTACACATCCCAGTGGTCCTACACATGCTCCACAACTCAAAAATATGCAGTCATACAGGCTCAGAGGGCAAACAAAAGCACTGCAGAACAGACACTTGCTGCTGCATGCAAATGCAGAGATATACATGTTAATCTAGAATATTGGCTGTGTGAGATGGACATGTGAAACTACACGTGACATCTGCACTTTTAAATATAATTTTCAGGTAACATTCTCTCAGTAACACAGTCAGTATTATACTGATAAAACCTGGACAGGCCAGCACGTTTTCTCCATCATCTACGATATGGACAAGATACTTCTCTAGCCTTGATGCAAGGCATTTTGCTATCATGGATGTGCAAATGCTACACCTGTTACTACACATTTTACAACCAAAACTGCTTCCTTGAACTAGTCAGATATAAAATGCACACCCAGATACAGTGTCAAACTGACGTTCAAATATGCACAGTCTTTGTGGACAGACATTCTATATCTTAGCACAAACCCTCACATACATTGAAGATCTGTGTATGAAGATACTCAAGAGCTTGTGACATTTTAACATGCACCTGTGCGTAGGTACATGTATACAGACATATAGTTCCCTGTGCATAAGTTCTTGTGTATGACAGGGGATCCTTGTGTGTTCCTAGATAGCAGTTTGATGGACCATCTGCTTGCTACCCTTGAATTCTATGAAATGGGATTAAATAAAAAAATCACGCATGGAAAACACTTCATTGAGGTACCCTGCAGCTTGCACATGCATGCATGCCTGTATGCTCTCACAAGTGCATGCAAGGACTCATCCTTCTGCAGGCACCCAAAGGTGCCAGCACACACCTCCACTATGCAGGTGGACACTCCTCTGTGCAGGCTGTCTCCACGAGCCGACCTGGGTGAGCCATCACTCATGCAGGTGTAAGACCCCTTCCTGGATGCACACACACACTCACACACACACAGAGAAACGTATACAAGTGAGAAAATGCGCTCACACACACACGCTCCAGTTCAGGGACGACAGTGGTCTATGCAGGGTGCCGTAACCAGGAAGAGCACCCAGGTGCTCGTGCACCCAGTGGTTTGGCACACACTCTCCGTGACAAGCACACCATCTCACAGCGGCTTGGGTGCCACTCACCCCTGGCTTGGGTGCCCACCCAGGAGCAGACAGGCAGCCCCAGCCCCCTGCCCGCCGTGTCCCTGTCCTGGAGCAGCCGCTCACCTGGGGACGCTCCCACAGCTGCCCAACTGTCACCCCCAACGGCTCCAACAACCTCCCCTGTCCTTCACCCTGCCCCTGCACCCCCTCTCTGCTCAATCTGCAAGGCTCATTTTTACCCTCATCGCCTTATTTTGTCGCTCTGTGGCTGACGTGGCACAAGGAGCCGAGCTGCAGGCAAGCAGCGAGGGAAACGAGGAGGGAGATGGGGAGTGCAGGGGTCTTAGGAAGCATCACCATTTCCTGCACTGTTTCTCCTCTGTTTCTTTTATCCTAGGCAGAGTCCAAACTTGGCATTTTAAAGTAAGAAAATTAGTCTTGGCACCTAATTAGCAATCTGCCTTCACTCTGGGTTACTTGCAAATTATGAGATATCAAGGACTAAAAGGAGAAATTTTTTTGTGGATGTCATGATGACCAAAGGAGGGGTTCTTGAAAGCCAAACAGTGGTGACTGCTAATGCTCACACACTATCACTGCAGGTCTGTGACTGCACCAGTTCAGAATAGAGTTATCATTTTTCAGATGCATGCTTGCATCTCAGGAGGTCCAAAAATTAACAGAAAACAAAGGTGAAGCTCATTTATACACATAGAAAGCACAACTGGTGCAGAGTGCAGTGTGGCTGTTTTTATGTATAAACTCTTAAAGGCATTGCAGCCGGTGAGGATTTCTTTGTGGAGGTATAGGTTTGAGAATGTTCACAAGTCAAATGTAGGTGTCTCTAAACTGCAGACATTGCACATATGTGTGTTGTTCCTGAGTTAGAAATCATCTGTGCATCCAATTTACTCTTGAATCCCTGCCCAGGCATACTACGTGTATCTACAACATCTTAAGAAAATCTAGTTTCAGTGACTTTCTTGTTACTTTTCTTAAGCTTTCTGGCACTGCTCAACAAAGTTACCTCTACTTCCTGAAACTAGGGCGAAGAAAAAGGTAGAGTAAAAGTTTGTAGAGGTACTAGAATAGATGTTCTTCCTCACAGTTAAATTTTCCTGAGTTAAAGGATGTTCATTCTGCTGCAGTGGGAATGAGGCAACATTTCGAGAGAGCTACAGCAGTTTTCAGTGCTGAGATTGTGCTATGCCCTAACAGCTTGGATTAGATCAATTAGGTGGCAAAACAGACTTTGCATTCAGGTTGGAAATAAAGCATTTATATATAGCCAATACTAAATTACTTCCTACATTTTTGCCTGGAAAACCCTAGCTTTGGACTTTGTACAAACTCTTCATTAGCCTACTTGGAAGAGGGGGAATGCCCTTGAATAGCTTTTATTTTCCCTGCATGAGGTAGGAAAACAACTTTTGAGACCTTTGTAGGCATACAAAATTAAGCAGATCTACAAAACATGAGATATTTAACCCAACCACCATGTAGAAGATGAAGTCCCAAAGCGTAGGCTATGTTTTTAGGGTTTCCTTTGCAAATTGCTAACTTCTTTATCCAGACCGCTTTTTTCATGAGCAACCACTTCTTTATATATTAGGGAAAAAAAAACCTCCTGAAGAGAAACACTAGAATGAAGTAATGCTCATGTAACAAATGTTAAAAGGCTGATGCAGCCCGTTTTTTGACTGCTCTGCTAGAATGAATTATATGTACGCTTTGGATATCACAAAATGGTTAATGTAAAGGGATTTGGTATTTTAAAATACCAAAAAATAAATTAAAAAATATGTTAGGTACATTCCCCTAATTTGCAGGGAAAACAACATGAATGGTAACCCTAAAAGGGTTAAAACCCTAAAGGAAGTTACTAATACATAAACTTTTGCACAATTTGTACCACAAGAGATTTCATGAGTGTTAGCATGGAACATATAGAAAATGTACAGATGGAAAAGAACTTCTAATTAAGTGACTTAGAAGTCTTTATAAATATGGACATTAATCCTTCCAAATAAAATGGCTATCACCTCTGGGACTTGGCTTCCTAGAGCAAGAAAAATCAGGGATGTACTCTGGGTACATCCTCTCTAGCTATGATATATACCCACCCATGAACACAACAGATTAGTGAGATGTGAGTGTCTTCCCACAGCTCAGGTAGTCCTCATGAAAGAAACTGGTCTCTCTGATTTGGATCATACCTAGACCATCTGAAAACAGACTCGTAGTCTGCTCTCTGGCAGTATCAAATACACTGATTAACCAGATTCATGTACAGTTTGCTATTAGTAATGTGTACTGGCTAGACCTCTACTTAAAGAGAAATGGAGAAGATGGGATCTGGAAAGTGTAGGACAGTGAAGAAAAATTGACTTGAAACACATTCCTGTATATTGAAGAGCAAAACCCATGATACCAGGTAACAAAGATGGGTGGAGGTTCACATAAGTATTTTTAATCACAGTTGACTGGTACAGGTACAGCGGCAGTTTCTATTTTATCAGATCTAAAGACCTCCAGAGCTCCATTTAAGAACCTCCAGAATAGTTAACACAGTTGGATTGAACTCAGACCTCTCGGGATCTTCAACTTGTAAAACCTTGGTGCATACTCTTGTTTTGGCTGGGACAACTTCATCTGCAGAGACAATCTGAAACAGATATATGTGAAAAGCTGTAGCATATGCATGGTAGTAAATCCCAGCAAGACAGAAACAATAGAGAATCAAACAATTTCATTACCTTGTTACATTGAGATGAGCACCAAAATATGCTTGAGGTAAGGATTCAAGTTTTAGGGAATGCCAGACCTGAAAATATGATGGGAAATTACATGAATACTTGAATTGTGATGTAGTCCAAGCAGAACAGGCTGTTACATTCCAGTCATGGAACAAGCTAATCTCTCCACATCTGTACTGGGTAGAAAATTTTGTGGTATATGAAGTATTGTTCCTTGCTAAGGTTGGAGTGGAAATTAACAGAGTAAAAGAGCCACTAAAAATTTTGCCAGAGACTAATTGAGGAATGTTTTTATGGACATAATGAATAAAATAATCAAACAGTTGGAGCACAGTTTGGCTGCTGTGAGTTTGTTTTGGTTTTGTATTTAAATTCCCTACTAATTGGCATTATGTGATCATTTAATAGAAAAAGTAGGATAATAGGTAGTTTATAAACAGAAAGAGCCCGCAAGGCAGAGGCAGTTGAAGAGATGAAACTGAGAAGGCTACATCTAAACAAAATTTTGTTAACTTCTTCTGAGTCTAAAGAATGTGCCAAAGGAGTTGAAAGTTTTTCAAGCTGTATTCATTCAAGCTTCTGTAGGAAAAAATTACACTGGTTTCTCTTTATTGAATCTTTCACATTCTGATCCAATCCATGCAAGTGAAAAAGACTATATATTTGTAAACAATTTGTTGTATATCCCTAAGTTAATAAAATTATTAGGGACAGAAAGCAGGTCTTGGTAAAATGCCTTCAGTCATCACACCATTTAGCCAATGGTAGATTTCAAAAATACACCCCAGTCCTTAGAAGACTGCTGGTTAGAAATGGTGAATACTGGTGAGACATTAAGAAGCATTTTAAATGTTGGATCCCATTTCAGATGTCAGTTTAACATCCAAGGGTTTATGCTGGTTCAACTTGTCTAGTGAATGCCAAGTCCTTCTGCATGTAGCAGTGCTGCACAAGCCAGCAGTATTCAAG
Organism: Myiozetetes cayanensis; assembly: GCF_022539395.1. Lineage (NCBI taxonomy): Eukaryota > Metazoa > Chordata > Aves > Passeriformes > Tyrannidae > Myiozetetes > Myiozetetes cayanensis. Next base: position 103,393,725 of record NW_026086604.1, read on the forward strand.
CTTTCACCTGGCATAGACCACTTTATTTGCCAAGGACTTTGAGGGATAAATGCCATGTGCCTCCCCAGTATATGACAGAAGCATGAGACAAACCACAAGTGTTCATTTCTGTCATATACTCCTGAGGATAGGAAAAGTAAACCAGGGAATTGGTCATGTAGTGAGTGTTCATACGTCAAACAGGGCGGTCACTGGAACAGAGAGTAATAGCCATTTGTGAGCAGAAACAGGAAGTTTTTATGTGGCTAGAGATGTATTTTTATCTATAGATGAAGGATATTGCTGGCAGAGGATGATACAGAGCAAGCCTGTGGCTGTATGACTCATTCTCTTTGTGAGCTGCAGCTTGGGTTTCTCCCGGGGCTTCCAGTATATTGTAAGCTAGAGGATCAAAAATCACCTCTAAGTCATCTCAAAAACAGATTTTCCTCTGCTGCTGTGGTTTCCTTCCTATGTCCCTGCTGTACCCAGTGCATGTGTACACTTCATGTGCATAGGAGGTGTTCCTGGTTGCAAGGGTGGCTGCTGCACACAATCCAAGTGCCAAACACCCTTCTAGTCCTACAGGCTCACCACAGAGTGAGAGAAAGATTCAGGTACAGATCTATACTTTGAGAAGGACTGTGTGTACAAGATCTGCTAAGGGGGAGGAGCAAACCTAATAATTTTAAAAAAATGCAAGCAGGATGGCTGCAAGATTTTGATGGTTTGTTGCAGTAATTTACTTGAGTACTATGGTGAACTAGCCCTAGCCCAAGTGCACCACACGACCTCATTGACTTTTCTGTCATTAGGACTTGTGAGGTCAGTGGGGTTGAAAGGTGTTGGAAGTCCCAGATTCTCAATCATCATTTTGCTAGAAGGGTGGTAGCGGTCCACAGAGTGTTCACCACACTCTTGCCCAAACTGTGCCTCAGAATTTATCACTTCATGGTTGTGCAGTCAAAGAAGTGACCTGCTGCTCCTGTGAATTGCACTGATTAGTCACCACATTCTCATGCCTCTTCTTTTTTACCTGACTCTGCACCCATACACAGCAAACGTAAATTTTTGTGGCATAGACAGCTATACCAGCAGCATCTTTGACCTACTTTCAATTAAATTTGCCAGGAGGTTCTAATACAGTATAATTTAGGAGGACCTAGAAACATCCAATACTAGAGTCTCATACGATTTGGTAATGATGTAAACCCTGTATCACACATTTTAAATAGGCAAAATAATTTATTTTACTGGCAAGCAACATATCCTTGGTCAAAACTTAGTGAAGATACATTGTGAAGATACATTGTAGCATAATATAAATGTAGTGTTCCAAATATTACTACAGAGGAAGGTTGCATATGAAATTTGTATATATGACTGCACAGTCAGAATGCAAACCTACATGAAGGAAACCATATTATTTTTCAACATTTGAACTTAATTCAGAAAATCAACCTTGAATTTTCTGCATTTTTCAGTTATGTTCTTCTTTCCTGTTGCTGATTTCTGGCTTTCCTTCCCTCGACCTTATCTTTCACTGCAATTGAAATACAAATTACTGCTTCAGTGAAATCATTTGTCCTACAGGTTTCACAAGGGTGTACTTTGAAATGAGTAGAGAATTAAAATGTAAAGCACTATAAAATAGCTGCTATAACATTTTCTCTTGCAAACACAAAGGATTAACTTGCAACAAATGCCACAAATCCTAAAAAAAGAAATAATTTGGAATTTCATAATGTAGCATCAATAAGCATATGCTTTTAAGAACAAACATCCTGGAAAATATGGTTTCTTATTTCAAACTATATGCATATCATATCATAAGACAAAAGTAATTATCTCGAACTCCCTATTGTATAAATTAAAGACAATCTTTTGCAAACCATTAGAATAATTATGATTAGTGCCACTCATAAACTTCTGTGTTGAATCCATCAAACAATCCTGGATAATCAAGATTTACAATGTCATCAACAGATGACGTAACTAAACCACCCAAATGAGCTTGTTACGTCTTAGAATCAAGGTAGATATGTTTTGATTACCTGTTGGCATAACAGTTGCCAGAATTGTTAAAGATGCCTGGAGCTTCACGCAGGAACTCAGCAGAGTTATCTTTTGAGGACAGTTATATGGGTATGGTACTTATTAGCACTGCAAGTTCGTCACGAAGTTCATCTGTATCACCATTAAAACCTCACAAAAGCATGCTTGGAAAACATATCCTTTACTTGGTCCTGAAATGTCATGTAGAAATTCTAGCAGCATCAGTTTCATTAAGCTGTGTATGAGCTAAGCAGGGTGGTGTCAAGCATAGCAAGAAAGCTTTTGCAGCTAGAATATCAGTTGCTTGATATTCTTTTCCTTTAAATGATAAATTTCTGTCTTTGGTATATATTCAGACCCACCTGAGCTCCTCAAAATACATTCAAGCCAATCTGAGATTTTATTCACTATTTGAACACTGTTTCAAAATGCTCTTGCAACTCTGGGAATTGGTTCCCATCTATAATTGAATACAACATGGAAGCAAACTCCTTTACTGTGTCATACATAACATGCTTCTTGCACTGATTTTTGTAAGGGCATTGCACCAGCTCAAAAGTAGTAAGACTGATTTGTCATCAATAATCTGAGGTAAGACAAGAATTCCCTTTGAGTTAGGGATCTCTTGAAGATCCTGCCAAACATGATCAGCTTCCACGCTCTTCATGTGTGTCCAGTGCTGGCCTCCCTGAGGCATTAGTGTGAGAGATAAGAATTTTCCACTGTGGAGAACAAATAGGAAAGCAAGAATATATTATCCATACAGAAAAAAAGCAGAAAATTACAGAAGGCTAGAGAGACAGACTTAGTCCTGTTCATTTTCCAGTTAAAAAATCCTTTCATCAGTTCTGCCACCTTCACTTACTGCATAGCAAGAATGAGAGTGCTTTACCAGGTCTGTTTTATGTGGACAATTACTTGACTGATTTCAGACATTTCACTGTCTTTGTATTTTCAACTACTAATTGCTTCTCTTAGTTCTATGTGATCATTCTTGCAGGTTTACACTACTACTGTATATGTGTTCTCATGCATTAAGCTCTCAGATTTAACAATAAGTTGTACACCCAAAAGATCCATTTGTACAAACAGGAAAGTTTACCTGATGCTCCATGAAACAAAATGTGATGAGTTTTTAAATACTATATTATATCAAAAAGTTCTTCTTGTATCAAAATCGAAGCACATGCTGATTTTGGCCATGCAGGGTGGGGAAGTCAGAGAAGCTTTGTTAGATCTTGAACTACTTCTGTGTGCTAACCCAGTGGTCTTGGGGCAGTTCCAGGTCCTTTAAATGGGTATTGATGAGTGGAATATGGATGGTGCACCTCAAAATTACGTGATAGTGGAGATCCACGCCAAACACAGAAGTAAAACACAGAAGTAAACACAGAAGTAAACCAAAACACAAGGCAAAGAGTGTTGCAAGAAGCTTCTTTTCTGGTTTGATTTTTCCATTAAAACAAAATTTGATTTGTGAAAATGAATTAATGTAGGGCTTGCATAAACATCTCAACACAATTCCCTGACAGGAATAGCACCTGTGAGCTTTGCACTGCTCTCTCTCTAAAATGATGACTTATAGTCTGGTGAGTCCTTCCCCAGCAGCAGGCATCCTGGCTTTGTGAGTTTTTCTTCCATGGGGTGGAATGGGAGGAGATTTATTCTACATATGCCATCCAGAACGTTGAAAATTTTTTAACAAAAATATAATAACATTTAAAAAAATAAAAGGATAAAATTAAATACTTTGGCTCTTGCTAGCCCAGTTCATCCTGCCCAATGTTTGTACTCTTTTGATTTTTTTTTTTAAACTGTAGGAGTTCAAAAAAGTAAGTTAAGGGAGATATGTGATGTGGTTAGTGGCAGTGTCTTGTGGTTATGAATAATTTTGCAAGTTTTAAAAATTTGATATAATGTATCCTGAGCTGCCTTTAAATTGTGTTAGTACGTCAGCAGAACTGGATCCTGAAGGGAAACATGAATGCTGGAGGACTGGAGTGAGGAAATGGTGACAGCTCACAGAATGGTAATGAGTTTGTACTAAAACTTCACACTTACTTTCTCCTACTGTTCTGAAGTGATAGACATGTGATATCACATAAACACCCAAGCAGCAGTGCAGTTATCAGTGCTTCTCCATTCCGTGCAGTCAGATTCTTTCTTTAGAGATACTTTGTCCTCAAAATCAGAGCCAACTGGAAAAAGGAAGGAATAAACTGTGGAGTATTTTTATTTTGAGAACCTAGGTGAATTCTTCAGATACACCTCAGGCATTTTCTTAAAAAAACACCTTATTAGTTGCATTTAGTTAACATAAACTTTGGAATAATCTCCTTATTGATATTTTCTCTTGGATTTTTGTGTTCTATGATGCTTCCTTCTGTCATACTCTTATTTTCCTGCAAGAGTACGAATTTTGCACTAGCACAATTAACACGACACTTGTACAAGGGGTTAGAGTTGTTAATGCAAAACTAGCCTGTGTGGTGTTATTATTTACTGCTGTGCTGTCCCTTGACAAATTGGCAGATTTTTTGTTGAAGTAATGGTGCTTTTTGGAATCTCAGTTTTACCATAATCTTAATTTCCATATTTCCTGAAATGAATGAGATGTCCTGAGCTTATTCCCCAGAGCTAAGTGCAGCATGGAAACCTGTAATGGCAGCAGAAAACCAGCAAGTGGCATTAACTGCATTGGGAGAGACTGTGAGAGGGTGAGCTGACAGGCAGCAGCTCTAACAACTGGAGAAGAGGCGCACAAAGTCGTGTGTGATGATGCCACAGTGGTTTGATACATACTTGTGATGCAATTCCCTTCTGTGGCAAGATTGAAATTACCTTTAACAGTAAGACTTTGGGAAATTGATATTATTTTTTTCTGTATGCTAAGGAAATATATATATTTATCTTTCAGATTATGATACAATGACTTTAAGAATAACTATAGAATGAAAATAAAATAATGGAGCATAGCTCTGTGTAAGCCCATATATTACTCATTCTTCCTTTTTCTGTGACAGAAGAAACCTGTTTTCAAATATTTAAAAAGATGCCGGAGTGGCAGTCTCTAGTTGTGTGGAGAAATATATCTTCTTCCTTTCTACCTTTTTTTTTTTTTTCCCAGGTCTGCGTGAATGTTAAATTTTGCTTTTCTCACTTCTTGATGCTCTTTCTCTTTTGAGTTTGGATTGTATTTTTATTATCCTTTCATGTGTTTCAGGTTCTAGAAACCATGCTCTCACAGATTTCAAGCTGGATAGTTTGACTACTGTATGCATACTTTTGCCTTCTGAAGTTTTCTTTTAAGTCAGAGAATAAGTCATAGCTGAAAGACAGGTTTGCTTTTTAAAGAAAATTGATCTATAGCCTGTGTTTAACTGTAGGTTCTGGTTTGCCTTTAAATCTTTATTCATGACTCATTGAAATGCTTCTTTTACTAGTAACTACTTTCTACTTAACCAGGCTTTCTGTCATCGATCATATTGTCTGTTCAGCCAGAAGGAAAAAATGTAAAGAATGATAATATTACAGTACCACTGATGTGCTTTTTCAGAGCTTTAATGGGATAAGTGTCAGCACTGATGCACTTCAACATCATCTATTGCAGCAATACTGAGAAGTGGAGGAAGAAGGGAGTTGAGTTAGCTGACATTTATGTATGTATCTTATGCATGATCAACTTAGCATTTGCTCCCAGTTGAAAGCAAATGTATATGAAGAAGAGGATTATGCAAAGTGAAGATTACTACTCTGAACACACCAGTTATTAATGTAAAATTATGAATGGAGTTGTACCTTTCATTGAGAAAGGAAAGAAAGACTCATGCAGACATGAGAATTCAGTGTGTGCTTTTCTAGCTGATTAACGTACCATTTTGAAGGAGAGATGGGGCAGGGAAAAAATAAATTCTTGAAACTTTTAATGAAGTAGCTCAATTACAGCTCACCTCAGATTCTCATCTCCTTGGTTTTGCTGTTTCCTTTTATTTTTAAATATAGTGATGTAGGTAACAGCCTGATTTCAAGCATCCCCTGCCTCTACCAGCTTGATGTGTGCTATGATTAAGGATTAATATTAAAGAACCTGAGACTAAACTACATCTCTCCACCAGCTTCACTGTTATGTGAATAGTACCAGTTATGAATTCTTCATAGCTCCCTTCAAAGAGCTCAGGTAGTCTGGATCATTTATCAGGATTGCACTGCGCAGTGTGGTTCCCTTAACATAAACATTTCCAAAAGCATATAAAAAGATATAATGAGGCCATGAATACTAAATTGTAAAGCATTGGAAATTAGATGTGTTAGGCAATTTACAATAATTTGTGTAATATGAAGGGCAGAAAGCTTGAACCTTTGATCTAGGAGTGTCAGACCTCTCAGTTTGGTTGTTAAAGCCAAGTATGGATGGAGATTGGGGTGGACAAAATATTTCCCTTATATTTCCAGTGGTCCATATATTCTTTTCATACTGAGTTCCAGTATTATTGACAGAATAAGACGAATATCTGGACTTCCTGAGTTGTGATAATGATGGATTGGTGAGTTCATATTTTAATTGTCTTATTTATCTTAAACATCTATTTCTGAAAGGGTTAGACTGCCTGCTGAAAGTACCCACCTCTTCAAGATAGCTGGCTTAAACTATACAGATATCTTTTGGGTGGCCACAGAAACAGTGAGTGACTTTGTGACGAACGGGAAGTTTAAACAGTGGAAAAACAGGGAGAGATAACACAAACCACAGAGTGATTCATCACGGCCAAATGGAAAAAAGATTTCACGACCTTCTCTAATCTTTTTTAAAAACACTCTGTTAAATGTTATGCACCGATACTCTTTTTCAGAGTGTGCTTTTCAAACAGTAGATCACTTGACATAATTGGTTTACAGTAGCTCCACTGGTATGAGGGATCCTCTCAATTCTGGGTGGGTTTTTTGTGTTGAGTTTGTCTGAGGAAGCACACAGCTGGCTGTGCAGAGTGGCAAGAGGCAATCTGTTCAGAGGCCATCTCAGCTGATGGTGAAGAGCAACCTGACAGACCATTTTTAAGAGGGAAATGTTGAAAGTATAGCAGTTATGCAGACAAGTTTGAGAATGTAATTTGGTGGTTAGGCTGTTTATGAGGAAGAAACATATGAAAGCATGTAAGTAGGTTTCTGAGAAGCTGACAAGTGGGCAGACACAACTGAGCCCAGTGAAGAAGAAAGGGAAGAGAGTGCTGATGAGTAATCCCACTCGAATCCCACTTGAGTCTTTCATGGCACCAAAGCCAACAGAAAATATCATGATACCACCAAGCACCAGAGTTCTTGCTAAACAAGTTTGAAAAGAGATATGTCGAAAAGGCTTCTAATGGTGGCACATTTTGATGATGGTATCAAACATACAAAACAGTTATTGGAAAATGTGTCTGACTTGAGTTAATAGTTGCATTGTCATGACAGTTTCATCATGTGGTGCTCTTCGTGTTGTCACAGCTATTGCCTATACATACAACATTCTGCACAATAAAACTAGTGTGCCACTTAGTATGACAAAGCTGAAGACCCTCGTTTTTTTTGGTGACATTACAGGAAAAGCTACTTGGTAAAACAGAAGTAAGTCAAGTCAAAAGAAAGAAAGAAAGATTTATGTGTCTTAGGCTTCCAGTTGCTAACTTTCTCAATCTAGCTACCTTTTTTAATGAAAAAGTAGGTGTCATCAGGTACTTAAAGGCAGTTGCATGTTGGACTATAGATAAATCCAGAAATGTTACGCACAAACTGCTGTAGATTTGCTGCAGGGCAGCACTTATTTCTTCACCTATGAAATTCTTGTGATGGGAGAAAGTTCATTGCTGGCTTTCCTCATTATCGGTGAATCAAATTGTGCTTGCCCTTCTGGATTACTTCCAACTGAATTTATATTGACAGAAATGAAATGTTTTAAAAATAGCTATGAGAGTCTAATTTTTACCAATATTACCAAACTCCTCATACTTTCTGTAGACAAAATTTGTTTCAGCATTTGACTGGTTCCATCAATCTTCAATCAAAAGTTAGTTGGGTGGATTTTTTCCTAAGTTTTTTCTTAAGTCAGAAGTTGCTTCAAAGGACATGCAAAGTCAGCTTTTGACGTACCAACATGATAATGGTTTTAGAGTCAGAGGCAAGCTATGTTCTTCTTAGAGACCTGATGCAGCTTTGCTGCTTTTGATCAGTTTTCACCCATGCAACAGCACGTTTCTTTTAATGTGCAAAGTGAGGGCACAGATTTGAGACGTTTGTAGTACAGTCAGCATGTTCCACAGCACAGACCCCATAGTTCAAAAAACCTCGTCACCTTCCCTCTGCTGCTGTTACCAGCCACGTGTGACAGCACTGCGAGGAAATCTTGCTTTTTCCAGTCTCAGTGGTTCAACCAACAGCCTTGATAGTCTCGACATTCCTTGCACTCGCCACTGCCTGTAGTTTCAACACACAGTCACCAGTCCTGGTTTGCTTGGCACCTGGAGATTACAGTATGAAACGTTATCAGTCCAAAGCTAGAGGTTCACCTACAGATGCCCCCGAAACTCTTCTAAAAAACCCTCTTTGTATGTACTTCTGGAGGTTATTGTTGATGCAGTCTGCTCATATAATCTACACTGGTTTAGGATGTTAAAGGATGCTGCCTGGGTTCTACACATCCTGACCAGGATCACTTCTTTCCCTGTCACAAGCAAGTAATCAACCATTTCTGCCACAGGTAGGTCCATAGCTGCTGGCTACTATATGTGAAAGTACGAAAAGAAGCTAAAGTCAAGGACTGACAGGGTTGCTGTGTGAAACTCTGGGATTTCAGTTCCCAGTGAGAATTTGCTGGTAGGCATTTCTGTGTAGCTTTCAGAGAGTTCTGAAATGATTCTTTCTCCACGATGAAAATCGGGATTTTGTTCTTGCAAGTAAACTGCATCAGTGTCTTGGGAGTCAGTGAGATAAGCTCTGTTAATTGTTTGTGCCATTTAGTCTTTGCTGACACCAGCACACTTATCACGCAGACCTGCTGATCACTTCCTTCCTGATGCAGAGGACATGAGTTCCAGTACACTCAGTTTGCACCTATGTTTTAGCCATAGTGAACAGTCTTACAAAATGTCTATTTTCCCTGAACATTCAGTGGGGAGTGGGCAAAACTTCTCCACCTCAGTACAGGCACTGGCAAAGTCATTTACTGACTTACAATGCCTTACTTCTTTCCAGATGTATGCATCATTTCCGAGACATGACAACTTCACATGTAGAGGATCTCTACTGGGTCCTGGCATTTTGATGGACAGGAAGAGGAGCTCTAAGCATTAGACAGGAAAAATTAAGTGCAACAGAATAGGACATGGGTTATTACTGGTCCCTTATTCCTATTGCTGGAACAGGACAATCATGCAGCCAGAATTGCTCAGGCTTTGGTTCATACTGAGCCAGTCAGGAGCTGTACAAGGCACAGCACTGTGGTATAAATGCTGCACATATCCATACCTAATAATGTTCATTTTCCTCATATCATTTAGAAGTAAACTACTCTTGCAATGCTGTTACACAACACAAGATATGGCTAGAGTTTGGTTAGAGAAAAGGGGGAGTTCTCTACAACTCTGACGGACAGGGATAAGCAGTGCTAATCCAGTAAAAAAGTCTGCATTGTTAATTTCATTGAGTGTCCTGGAAAATCTTTTTTTGTGTGCATTTCCATGATGCCCACTGGTTTATCTGAGGACATGTAGTAGCATGGTCCCTTTAAGAGTAATGAATCACAGAGTGACAGGACATTCCTATGGTTTTGTGTTGTGGAACAATTACATGTCAGTTTGGAGGTTAATGAGTTCTTTCCTCTGAAAGCTTATACAGGTTTCAAGAGGCATTCCCCAGAGCAGTTAAAACAGTCATTTAGTGACTGCCAAACTGGGTGCTTGAGCCATTGTCTGGCCTATTTGAGATATTCTACCAGGGCCTTTTCTAAATCCGTGTAGAAAGGGTTTCTCAGTTTACCAGGTAGATTAATGGTATATTTCAACTGCTTGAAGTCTTACCATATTTTTTAATATGCATTCACATAATTATTTTTCTGACTGGCTAGCATCCATCTCATTTAACTCTGTGAAAGTGTGTTTTGTTGGTTCTGCTAGCTGATCATACATTCATATTCCCACTGCCCTGCTTCACAGGAACAAGTGCCCAGCCAAGTTCCACTGGCCAGCTGGCAGCACTTCGTGAAATACTCCTACTGCAAGGATATTACTCACCAGAAAACAAAGGCTGGGGTTTACCCTTAGTGCTAAGCAATGGTAGATGTTCTCTTCTGATTTTGCAGGAAGAGTTGATGATCCAAAACTTGCTGGATTGCAGTTTTGTGTAGATTTTAAAGATGGGAAGCCCTGTGGACTCTCTTCCAGCTTATAAACTTATAAACATTCAGCAAAAGACATCAAGCTCTAGCTTACCTAGCTGTGTGCTAGAAGGGTGTTTCTAAAGTCCAAGGATCATGGTTTTACAGACTGATGCCTGGCAGAACCTGCACCTATGAGGTGTTTAAGTCAGGCAACATCCAAGGCCCTTACTTCTCGCTTTGTTCCTGTACCACAAATCCCCCAGACAGGGGTATCCCAGGTGCATCACTGCACCCCATATCTGGATTACAAAGTGACACTGCTGTCTAGGGTGGAAGTGCCTCCATGCCACTTCAGCTGTAGCCTTCTCTAATGGCAGCTGCTCAGAGAAACATCAACACAAGGGGACTGTTCAGTCGTTGACAGCCTGTTATCCGCTGGCAGAAAAACCAGGATGCTTTGATCAGAATCCCGTTGGCTCATGCATTGTGGGTATGCAGGAACAGAGGTGAGCTGAGAGCTTTTTCCCTGGAGCTATTTCATGAGGAGCCTACCACTGCAGAAGTAGGTGTAGAGGATGATGCATTACTTTCATACTAGATTATTATTCTCTCTGATCAGACAAGATCTGATTAAACAGATTTTATTCTGTCTGATAATGAGAGAAAAGCATTTCTTTTTAATTGAATTCCTTTTCAAGCTCTGTGAGCACTAGTAAGAGAAAATTCTACAACAAAACTAATAGAATTTGATATCATTATACTTAATGTTAGAGATATTCTGATTTGGGGTGATTTCAGTCAATTCAACCTCTGTAAGTGCAATCCATGGTTTTGGTCTATGAAGACTCTCCTAAAAATGTCTTTAATCTCTCCCTAGCATTTCATCTTTCAGTCATCTCAATTTGTCAGACAGCAATGGTTGTTTATCTTTAACCCATCACATTTTGTTACTTTCTGTTACCTTACTTCAGAGACATCTTTTTGAGCTGCCTCTTTTGTTTCTTTGTCTTTTTATCTATTTCTCTCTTGTTCTCTCTAAACTTTTTTTGTCATTTTAAATAATAAATAAGCAAATGGTTATGAGTTAGACCATTTTCTTCTTTTTCCATTCTCCCTTGCATTGTTTTATCTTGACATATAGTGGATTGAGTTTTGCAATTGAGCTATTTCACTTTTATAAAACACAAGGTTTTATTGTTGTTGTAGTCTCCATTCTGCAGATCTCTAAGAGTTCCTTCCTCTATGTAGTTCTAATCTTGCTCTAGTGCTTCTCATGCAGATACTACTGTTGTGAGATTATTTCCCAAGTCAGACTGTGCTGTCAGAGGAAGCCAACATCAAGATTGTTCAGATATTTCAACAAAAATCCCCTGCTTTGGCACAAAGATTGTCTTGTGAGTCTGTGGGCTGTGTCCATTCCATACATGTGATATGAGTCTTAGTACAAAGCTTTTGGGTCGAGTTGGTTGCATGGTGGGACCCTTCTTAAACTGCAGATGACACATCTGTAGTCAGACACCAGGATGTGTAAGAGTTTTTGTTACCCAAATAAGCTTTAAAGCTGTTCATATCTTCTGAAAAGTGATTGCAGTCACACTATAACTTTGGTTTAAGGCAGTGGTTCTCAAAACCTATACTCTCTAGCCTCCTCATGACAGAACTTAGTAGGCAATAAGTCAAGTAAGTCAAGCATTAGGGTCATCAACACCAGACGAGCTCAAGTCTAGAAACCTGAAAAAATTACATTGAACTTTATCGTGCTTGGTAAGTTAGTTTTTCCACCCACTAACATAAAACCAGTATTTCACCAAACAGATGAAAAGAAAACACACAACAAAGAGGTACACCATATGCTGTCTGATACCAAACCACTCATTCCTTAAAGGGAGTAAGAGCTACCTACAAATACATTCAGGTATTGCTGAAGAACCACACACCAAATCCATGGTTTCAGCTGGGATAGAGTTAATTTTCTCCTTAGTAGCTAGTCCCATGCTGTGTGTTGAATTCAGGATGAAAATAATGATGATAACACACTGATGTTTTGGTTGTTGCTGAGCAGCACTAAGTCAAGGACTTTTTAGTGTCTCATGCTCTGCCACTTAGGAGGTTCATATGATGCCAGGAATGAGCATGACTAAGACAGCTGACCTGAACTGGCCAAAGGGATATTCCATGTCACAGACTATCATATTCAATTTGTACATAAACTGGGAGAAGTTGGGCAAAAGCCCTCTGCCTGCTGCTGGGGAATGGGATGCACATTTGTGCATTGTTTGTTTTTCTTAGGTGTTATTACTCTTTCCCCTTTTCATTACAATTATTATTTTATTATCACCATTAGTATCATTAGTACTATTGTTATGCTTTATTTTAACTATTGAACTGCTCTTATCCCACAAGTTTTGCCTTTTTTCTAATTCTCCTCCCCACCCCACCGGGGAGGTGAGGGGAGCGAGATGAGTGAGCTGTGTGGTACTTAGTTGCCAGCCGGGGCTAATCCACACAAACAGTAACTCATAAATTGTGACCCTCTGTTGTAGCACAAAAGGTGGAACATAAGTTGTACAGAGATATTTTGTTCATCAACCTGAAATTTTAAAAAGTTTTAACTAATCCAGTTGTAATTTCTGCTGCTGTTACTCTTCTCAGGGAGTTAGAAGGTAAAATTTCAAGGGAAGGAGGAAGTTTGAGATAAAAAAGACTGTTGGTTTTCAAGTGCCATTTGTCTGAAATTATATTTCTCCTTTTGAAGAGTTCTATAGGTTAGGGGAAAAGGTTATTAACAGTTAGCAAAAGTGCCTTTTTTCAGATAGGAATGTTTTTAGGGTAACTATAGAGGGAAGCAGTAGAGCTAAAGCAGGATAGTGCCTGGTGACTTATGTTGCACAGTCTTGTTTATGGGACAGGCACCACCAGCCTGTGCCCTGACATTTTGTGCTTTCACAGCAGAGCCAGAGGACAGTGAGAGAGACACTAGGAGCAGTATCTTGGTGTTCCTTGTTGTGGAAAAACGTCTCTCTGAATTTGTTCCTTCGTTGGCTCCACAATACACACACAGTCACCTGGTTAGGTTAAGCTTTAGGAAAGGACAGTGCTATAATAATGCCAGGGAGAAAAGAAAATGTGAAGCCTGTGAAAATTCCCCATTATTTACAGCCTTTTTTTCCAGTGGGAACCCTTTTCAGCTGCCCGTTTTCATAATGCAACATTTTAAAGGGGGTTTCCACAGATAGAGAATATGAAAATGAAAGAGGAAGAATCCACTACAGGAAGAGGATTTATTAAAAAATATGGCTGAAGAATTGTTTATCACATCTTTGAGTAAACTGTACTGCTAGACTAATGTAAGATGTCTCACTGAGTTTGACACTTCTGCCAGGCAGAGTATGACATGAAAGCAGAATGTATTTTATGCTATTGTTTAATATCATATAAAGGTTCTGGTTTTTCAAAAATTTCTTTCTCGATTAACACAATTTATTTCTATGGAGTTTTAGAACTTACATTGTGCTTATGAAATGGTACTGTGTTTTGGATAGCACAAATCAACCTTTCCAAGTATTCTAGAAAAATCATGAATGAAAGAATCACTAAAGTCAAATGTCTTCTAGCCTGTCTCTTGCAGCTTTCTTTCCTTTGAAACATTCATCATCTCTCTCCTTCCTTGCCAGGACCTAAAAGCAGGCAGCTACTTTCTTGTTAGCACTAAGGCACTGAGAACCCCTAACATATCTTTCCTTGGCAGAAAGAAAATTACTTCATCTGGAGCCCAATTTCTCCTCTTCTGCTGTGTGCAAGTCCAATGCTTCACTGGCAACATTCACCAGCTAGTGTGTTTCTACACATACCTCTTTGCTCCAGTGTTGTTTTCCATAAATGATCATACACATCTACTTGTAGTGGGAGAGCCCCTCCAAGAAGGGATGCCGTCTCAGTCCCAAGTGGTGTGCTTGAGGGTCTGAAGCAGAGAGAGACAGCTAAGAAGCACAAGGAAGAAAGACCAGGCTGCCAAGGAGCTGATTTCACTGAGTGCACAGATGAGAGTATTTGCTGAGGACTTCACACGCTTTTGGAAAGAAGTTCCTGAAATTCACTGGGAGCATGTTAGGTGAATCAAAATATTAATCCTCTCAAGAGTTCAAGCGGAAGCCATGGAGTCTAAAAATTCAGAAATGGGGTTGCTGAATGCACATGACTTTGCGTGTCACATTTTTTCTCTTTCTTCCCTAGAACTCCAAAGAGTTTGTAGTCTCTAACTTTTCAGCACAAGAAATCTTACTACAACTGAGGAAGAACTGAAGCAGCTCACTGCAGCTCCTTCTCTTGCCTGTTGTTCTGTTGAGTTTATGACAAGGAGTAGATGACCATAAGCAATAACATCACCATGGCTGCATTCAAAAATTATATTTTTTGCTATTAACTTGCCATTACGCTGCACAGTTTCAGTGATGCATCTCTTTTATTTTATACATCAACATTTTCCTCCTGAGTGATGGTTTTTGCCCTTTGATTGTCAGCCTGGTCACAAAACTGTCAGCTGATGAACAAGATGTCTCTGTACAGTTTATGCCACAGCCTTTGCGTGACAATGCCTGGTCTTGACTTACGATGGATTTAATATGTGGCTCTTCAATGACAGTTTAAAATAATATAGTAAAAAGGACATGAAGAAATTGTAGGGGGTTTTTTGCTGGTCATTTGTAGCTTTTTTTTTTTCTTTCATTATTTTTTTCATGATTTCTCTGGGTTTGACTTTGTCTGATACTTACTCTCTGTATAACAATCATTGCTACAAATGATGCCCTCCTGCAGCTTTTCTGCAATGTTTTCATCCATGTTCTTACAGATAAACTAATTTTCGATTTCTTTCGTAAGTTTAGCCACATGTGGTTCTGCTTTGATAGTTGCCAGATAGTTGCTCTGTAGCTCACAGGGGCACTCAAAACCCCAAACTGGAGCGTATATGAGAAAAGGCAGGGATGTAGTATGTTTTTATGTTTAGGATTGCCACAGAAAAAATAAAGTGATAGTTAATTACAATTGCTGTTCAGAACAGGGACAGCATGATACACGAGTCCTAGGCTTGGGGACTGATCTCTTCATGGCAGGGTATCTGGATAGAGTAGAAGAACTGAAGAGGTTCAGACTCAAACAGTGAAAATACAAGATAGATGACACCTTTAACTCTGAATTCTGGGCAGAGTACATGAAGTGAACAATTTCATTATTCATGGAGACAAAGTTGGTCTGTCTGTATCCCACACACACTCTGCAAGTGTGCCATCCCCACACTTGATTCTTCTGGTGAACTCTCACAGGTCACTTTCTTTAGTTCACACTTCTTATCTGTGCAGGCAATGAGCTTCAGATACTGCAGACAGTAGAATGGGATTTTGTAAATTGTAATGATCTTCCTACTATGTATGGGTTGGGCAGCCTGAGCCATCTGAAGCAAATAGCATTACTTGGCTCATCCTTTCTTTTTCCCCACCAATATCTGTTAGTGCTCAGAATGTCATTGCTTGAGTGGAGAAGAAAAAAAAGGGAGTAGGATTGTACTTTTGTTTCCTCCTAATGCATCTGTTCCTTCTGCTTGCTTGCATTGCCTGTCTGACAGCATCATCAGTATGACCTTTCTATATAAGCAGGCACAAGGAACAGATGCATCGGAAGCAAACAGAGATTTTATTTAAAGCATTGATTTTCCAGATACTAGGAAGTATGTATTAAGAAAGATGTGCCTCTTGTGCATCACCCTCAGCACTGCTGAAAAGGATATGCCCATGTTAGGTAGAAACAGGCCATCTATAGTAGCACTGTAGCTGTGACAGCAGTGAGCACACTCATTTTTGATGGCAATTTTTGATGGAGCACGAATCCTCTTGCTCCACCTAAAGCTTTCTGTTATCAAACTAACTTGGGAAGTCAGGGATACAAATGGGATTTTGGTTTTGGTTTGCTTGCCTGCTCTCTTTATGTAGAACTTCATGCAGAGAACGACGACAGAAGATACATTTAGCAGTTTGATTTTCTTTGCTCCAGGATGTCTGGGGATTTTCCCAGTGTTCATTTGATAACATTAAAAATGAATGGGATGACTAAATGGCTTATAATTTTACATATTCATTTAACATGAAAGCAATTATTAACGTGTATCATTATCTCCAGAATTACTTGGATCCTGTTAATGGCATTCAAACCAACCGTTTTTAACTGTTTTCCAGGGGATGTGTCATTACATAATTCATAGCAAGAACAGTACTCTACAATCTGAGCTTAATACTGTTGTCCTTTCAGAATTTATTTCTCAGACCATCCTTCTGAAGAGTGATAATTTTCTGGTTTAACCAGTTTTCAGAGTGTTTCCAGATCTTAGGGGGGGACTGGTTATTGAATAGAGCTTATCTCTATCACTTTGAGTCTTAGATGTAGTAATACTGACATCAGTGCTCAATCCATTATCCTCTGAAGTAAGAGGACCATAGTGACACCAATGAGTGGTTTGACCTCACATGGCTGAACCCTAGTCAGTGAGATTAGGTAGAGAGAAAATGGTTAAGTATAAAAAAAAAAGAAAAAGAAAAAGAAAAAGAAAAAGAAAAAGAAAAAGGAAAAGAAAAAGAAAAAGAAAAAGAAAAAGAAAAAGAAAAAGAAAAAGAAAAAGAAAAAGAAAAAGAAAAAGAAAGAAAAAGAAAAAGAAAAAGAAAAAGAAAAGAAGCTTAGATTAAAATGCAGGAAAGACAAATCAGGGGTGAAGGCAAAGAGGCAGAGAGGAGTGTGGTTCATGGATAGTGTTAAAGAAAGTGACTATTGGGTGGAAGAAGGAGTGAGGATGATCTGGATGGTACAGTAAGCACTAGAATGAAGTTCTATGTGGAGCTTTGGTGCGAATTATCTTGTCATTTTTATTAACTGTAAGAAGAAGTTGAAGCTGCACTTCACTTTCCATACAATCATTGCAATGATTAATAATAGAGGTTGGGTGGCTGTGGGTGCAAGAATGAAGTATCATAGATCAAATTTCAGCTACATCCAATTTTCTGGCAAAGGAAGGTGGTGGCTGGTGGGCTGGGCCTGGCCAGCAGCTGAGCACCCACACTACCGCTCTCCCCGTCCCTCCACCCCCAGCAGGATGAGGGAAAGAATATGAAGAGCAAAATCAAAATTCAGGAGTTGAGCTGCAGACAGTTTAATAGGTGAAGGGAAGAGAAAAAAATCCCAAACAAATAACAGGCCAGAAATCACTTATTATCTCCCACAAGTAGATCAGTGTCCAGCCAGTCTCTGAGCAACAGTCACCAAAGAAGTCAATCCCCTTCCATCTTCTTCTGCTACCTCACTTTGCATTGCCATACACAACATCATATGATATAGAATATTCCTTCAGGTGAGTTGCCTCACCTGTGCTCTCTCCCATTATCTTGTCTAACCCCAGCCTATTCACTGTGGGGCAGACTGGGAAAGAGAGAAAGCCCTGATGCTGTGCAAGTTCATTCCGTCCCAGCCAGACTTAGTGCCATGTGCAGTTCTGCAGCACTCAAGCAAGGCAAACAGAGCAGGTCCAGTGCCAGCCAGCAGCCAGTGGTTGCCAGACAGCTGTGATGGGCAACACAGCTTCAGCATCATTCCAGGAAGTCATCAGTGGGTCAGGGTTATTTCAGCAAGGTGCACAGCCAGGCACAGGTAAGAAACTTCAGGCAATAGCCAAGGGCAAGGCCACCAAGTCATAATTTGTTACCATGGCTGAGGACATGCATGTAATTTCCCTTTTTCTCTCCCAAACTTGCACACCATTATGGTGGACTGGTCGATTACCAGCAGACTGACAAGCAATGTCAGATGACTCTGATCTTTACCCGGTGAGTCACCTTGAAATCACTGGTCAGTGAGAATAGGCAGTGACACAGAACACTTCTTCAAGAGACAGATTTTTTATTTAGCCACAGGAGTACAGTAAGGGGAAAATAATGTACTTGTTGCACCATCCACAGCTTTGCCAGTTTTCCTAAGTGCTTTGGTATATCCAACTTTAAAACCTCTTTGCACTTCATCTCTGTTGTACTGTATCATACATCTAGCTGCCACCTTTGAAAATCATGGGCTGATCAAACTGGTTTATGAGCAGGAGTAGATCTGGTAACATTAGAGGAAGCCATAAGGGCAGGATATTCAGAAGACTTCAGAGGGCTTGCTTTTGGACCCTGGACACCTCACATCTTTTAAAAGAGGCAGAAAGGAATCTGAAACCATCACAAGATTTCAACAAAGATTTTTATGGAAATGTCAAGGCAACCAATTATTCAGGATTGACAGAATAAATGTAAGCTCTTTCATTCAAAGAAATGTCATCAATCTGAGATATCAGTAGCATTGCTTTATAAGTGTACTTTATAAACGTCCCAAATCAATATTTAATCTGTGTGAATCCAGGGATCATAGCACTTTCTGTATCAAAGATTGCCAGACTAAAATTATGGAAATTTATGGGGCTGTGAAGGAGTAAGCATACCCTTGTGTGACTCATAGGAGTCTGGGGTGGGAGAAATCTGTCCTCAAGATGCTGGGATGCAGCAAATGACAGTGGGGCCTTTGGCAGAAAGTTTAGAGACCTTCTGCACCAAGCAGAGCAGGAAGAATGAATCATTAAAAAGAACCTGTAAATCATATGAAGATAAAACAGAGATTCCCAGAATGGATGTAATTCCCAAAGAATATAATCTGCTTAATGGAGAAAATGTGTACTCCAGTACACGTTTGTGTACACAGATGAATATACGTTGACCAGATTAAACACTCTTCAGTAAGTTTATTCTGGTTCTGGTTTCTGTTACATGTGTAAATGGAAAAAATATGGCATCTGAAAATAAATCAACAGGTAGCTGAAAGCGACCAGACATCAAAGTTTTTTGAAGGTTGATAAAATATTTCCCTCTCCTAGACAGTGTCTGATCCTTCAGTAGAGGATCAGACCCCTCAACTGAAATTCCAGATCCAGTTATGGAACCAAAGCAACTTGTATTTCTTTGGTCACAATGGACCAAGGGATAACAGCCACAGATCCAGTCATGATGGAAGAGTGATATAAGGCAGTTTTGAATCCTGTGGCCTGTTCTGGTCTCATTCACTCTAAATACATAATTATCATAATTCAGTGAGCTGCTTGTGGCTTTTGAATGAAACAAGTAAAGGTGAAGTTGTGATAATGATAAGTTTTCATATAATTTCATTTAATAAACATTACGTATAATTTAGGAAAAAAAGATTATGCTGAGATATGCTACTACTCTGTTTAAAGTGTGGGTTAGATTAGTGGATTGAGAATTTACTTAGGTGAGGTGGATTAAGAACGGATTGAATGGCAGATCCCAGACGGTCATAATCAGTGGCACAGGGTCTAGCTGGAGGCCTCCCAATAGTGGTGTCTCCCAAGGTTCAATACTGGGTCCAGCATTGTTTAACTTGTTCATCAATGACTTGGATGAAGGGACAGATGCCTCCTCAGCAAGTCTGCTGGTGACACAAAGCTGATAGGAGGGGCCAATACCCCAGAGTGCTGTGCAACCCTTCAGAGGGACCTCAACAGGTTGGAGAGATGAGCAGAGAGGAACCTTCTGAAACTCAACAAATTCAGGGTCTTGCACCTGGGCAAAAGTAATCCCATGCACCAGCACAGGCTCAGGGCTGACCTGACACAAAGCAGCTCTGTGGAGAAGGAGCAGGGTGTCCTGCTGGGCAAAAAGCTGTTCATGAGCCAGCAGCGTGCCCTTGTGGCCAAGAACGCCAATGGTGTCCTAGGGCGCATTACAAAGAACATTGACAGCAGGGCGAGGGAGGTGAACCTGCACCTCTACTCAGCCCTAGTGAGGCCACATCTGGAATGTTGTGTCCAGTTCTGGGCTCCTCAGTACAACAGAGACATGGAGCTCCTGGAGCAGGTCCAGCAAAGGGCTGTGAAGATGAGCACCTCTAGTCCTCCACTGGACCATCTCAGCATCTCTTATAAGAAAGGCTGAGAGAGCTGAGCCTGTTCAACTCCAAGAAGAGACAACTGAGTGGGGCTCTCATCAATGTCTATAAGTATCTGAAAGCAGGGTAACAAGAGGATAGAGCCAAGCTCTTCTTGGTGGTGCCAAGCAATAGACAAGAGATATGAGGAAGAAACTGATGCACAGGAAGTTCCACCTGAATATGAGCAAGAACTTTCTTGTGCAGATGACCGAGCACTGCAACAGATTGCCCAGAGAGGTTGTGGAGTCTTGGTCACTGGAGATATTCAAGAACCTTCTGGACACAATCCTGTGCAATGTGCTCTGGGATGATCCTGCTTGAGCAGAGAGTTTGGACCAAATGACTCACTGTAGTCGCTTCCAACCTTACCAATTCTGTGAATACTTCTCATTTGAATAGATTTTATGTCCTTGCTATCTAAAAAACACTAGTATAAATGTCCTGTAAATGAATTTATTTCTTCCATCTCTTCCCTTCAGTATCACAACTGACAGAAGTTGTTACACCTTCAGAGTAGACAACTTATTGATCACTGTAGGTTGTCGTTACTGAGACATTCTGAGGAAAAAATACAAAGGAATGGATACTTTTCCTGTCATTGCTAGAGAAGGGCAGCTGAGGAAGATCTTAGTGAAGCTTCAGGGCATGACACAGGACAAAGTGTTGGGTAAAACTTGTGTTTGCCTTAAAGAGAAAAGATAAAAAAACAGCTTGTGCAAGCTACACAGTTTTATTTCTGCCAAAAACCAGTATTGACACACTGCAACTGGATTTCCTGGTAGTTCACAGTTTAGTGGGCTATCCCTGCTATGAAGCACAACATATCCAAGCAGCACATTGTTGTTAAAGCCAAAAAAATTTCATTGTACGTGAGCAGTTTATGGTCTTTATCAAGGTGGTAGTTTTGGATATAATATACTCTGAATACATGATGAGGCATAAAGCAGACTAATGTTATCAAGATGAAGAAGAAACTCTTTGCCTGAGCCCTGAATTCCACGTGAGAGTTAATGTCAGGCCAGTATTTCACAGCCAGTCTACAGATCACCGTCAGCTGGATTACTGTGAGCACAGCACAAACTGCCACCAAAATCCCGATCAAGCAGTAGTTTGCGATCACCATGTAGGGCTCTTGCATCTCCCTGTGGAACTGAAAGCATTTGGAGGGGTGGTATGTCTTAGAGGTGCCATAGTATGAGAGAAAAACAGGTGTGATGACCAGCACTCCCGTCAGCCAGACAGCACCCATCCAGGCTGTAGTGTAGCACTTCCTAAACTCGAGCCGGAAGAGGCGGACTACGATGATAGCCATGTAAAACACGAACGTGGTGTACATGTGCAGGTAGATGATGGCACTCGTCAGCCTGCAGGCAAACCACCCGAACTTCCACTCCCACAAAATGTAATAGCTGAGGCGAAAGGGGATGCTGAGCAGCATAAAGGTGTGCAGCACCAGGAGGTTGATGATGATAATGGTCATCACAGATTGTGATCTCCTTTGGAACAACTGACGGGACATCATGATGATCCCAAGGGTGCCGCCAGCCAAGTTGATGATGTACAGGACTATGAGAACTGTGCAGAGCTCCTCTGAGGTGTCCAGAAGCGTGTCACTGGAGGAATGATTCTGCTGGGTTATGTTGCTGTTAGGCATCCTCCTAAACTCTTCTTTTGAAGGTTACTGAAAATGAAAAATAGAAGTGACACATTTTCTTCATTGCTTCCTTTATCACCAACTGTGGAATGTTACAGTTTGAATTGTATTTGAAATTATCATTCTGTGTAGTATACAACCTTATAATTGTTGTCATACTGCATATGACAGCAATAACCCATGCCTGTCAGTGTGAAAAACACATTTTACATAATTATGAATTAGATTTTACTAAACTGCATTCTAGGATTTTTTTTTCAGTAATTTGCCTCTAGATTCAGCCATTTAGGTTCAGAACTAGCCAAGACACTGTCTGTGTGTAAATCATGCAAGCTTAATCTGCACTCATGTTATAAAACTAAAACTGAAGGTGGGAAAATACTGAAATGTGAAGAGGTTGTACTTATCATGTGAACATATTCTATGACAAGACTTGAGCCATCTTTTTAGCAGCTTGCTGGTTGGGTGCTGAACACCCATACGGTAGTAGCAGTTTCTTTCTAGATACATAGAGCAAATTGAAAATAAAGATCTACAGATGAAAATTCAATTTCTTCTTGCTTCAGCTCCAAATATTTCTGCTACAGAGTTTCACCTGAGCTACTCGACCATAGTGATAAAAGCTAGAACTTAAGAATGATCTTCTGAAAGATATAATACTTTTGGCTCTTGTTGAAACTAGCCACAAAAAGCTACATTCTTATTTAGATTTAAGGCAAAATGTGGACTGTTCAGTTGTTTGGGCTTGCATACAGATTTCTGTACAAGTATATGGGGAGAACATGCAGGGTATATACATACTTTGCTAGTGAAATATGTCCTTATCCTAAAAAGAGTTTTGAAAGAACAAAGTAAGAGTTGAAAAATCATATCTTAAAAAAGCAGCGTCTTCTCTCTGATTCCTTTGAAGTTCAAAATCAATAAACTTGTTTTAATAGGTAATTTTTAATTCTATTGCACTCATCTGTAAAGTGGTAGACTGCAACTGCAAAGCATTTTCAGAGAAACTTCTTATTTATGAAGCATCAGGCAAAGCATCTTTAGAAAGCCAAGTCTGATATAAACGTTTCTGTTTACTTCCCTTTAAAATGCATGACCTTAGAAGCATTTAAATGTTTAAAATTGTATACCCACCTGATATTCCAGAGACAAGCATGAGAAATTTGCTTCCCCAGAAACTTTGCTATAACGAAAGTTTTACAAGGAAATTAATTTTCCAATGTGTATTGCTAATATTTCAAAGTGGCTTTAAGAAGGTACAATCTTTTTGCTGTTCCACACATCATAATTATGATTTAATGCCTACATATTATATCACTCAGAAACAGACTACATTTTTTTCACTGTTTATAGAAATAAAATATTTGAAATTTACCTTATAATCTCTTATTTTTGTGACTTCGGCCTTTGCAATTTCACACAGCTATAGTAAATGTCATAACCAGCGTGAAAAAAGAGCATTTGGTATTAGTGTTTGACTGAGAATGGCTGAGGGTTTTCCCAGCCCACATACAGGAAGCAAAAAGCCTTTCTTCTTACTTCGCTGTGATAGTAATCTCATACATTCAAGATATAATGTTCTTTTGGTCACGCAGAGAGAACTGCTGAAAAGCTGTTGAGCTGTCAGAGACCATCGTTGTGCTTGGACCCGTACAGACCCACAGATGTAGTCAGGACTGCTGCCCACAATTTTGTCAATGTTAAAGCTCAGATGGGCAGTGAGCCCATACAACTACCACAAGTTACTGTGTTTTGCTGCTAAACAAGTAAAAAGTGCCACTGATCAAGAGAAGAAATACACAGCTGAGCAAAGGACTTTTTCCTTATGTGTGCACCTGCCCCCTAAGATTGTTTTATGTTTAATAGTTAAGCTAAGTGTGCCAGAATAACAGTGTGTAGCAGAGTTAACAGAAAATTTCACTCTAACATGTTATTAGATCTTCAGGAATTCAGAGATTACTCACTGTTTAAATACTGTAAGTAAAATAAGCTGCAGACATATATAGAAAGCAACTTAAGAGTTCCTGCTGGTAATAAAAGATGTAAAAAGGCCACTGGGCCTTGAAAATGATGCCTGAACCACCGACATGGATGCTGACCCCAAACCATATCATTAGTATAAGGTAGCTCAGTAAAAAGGAAAGCTTTGAATCCAGCCTCTTCTAGAGACATTAATAAACAGTTTCTTGACCAGAAATGAAACAGAAAAATGTTAATCCAGTTTACTTTTCAACTACAGTTGGGGGGGGGGGAAAAAAGTAGACCAGTCAGAGTCATCACTACTCAAACTTTGTAGGCAAAACATAAGGTTTTGTGAGCAATAATATAAAACCAATATTCCAACAGGGCTGAAATAATATTGCTCCTGCCATCATGAAGACATCCTCTTCTGTGGATGAGAGGATGATTCCCTCTGAGAGGCTGCTTTCATACTAATTACAGTGTTAGGAAGAATAAGATGTGAAAGAGAAGTAAAGAGATAGAAGCAAAGAGATACAAAGACTAAAAAAAAAAAACTCAGTAAGAGAAACAGGAAGGGCTGTGAGTGTGAGAACGAATGTACAAACAGTAGTCTGTGGTCTGTGAGATAGCCTCTGGATAAACTCTGAAAACTTTGAGAGAACAGTTACCATTTCATCTAGACTAGGATTCAGAACAGGAGGGATGACCATTTTGGATGCTCCACATAATTGCATGTTTGCAGTAAAGGAGCTGTGCAGTTGTTCCATCAGAGCACTAGAGAATAACAGCTGCATGGATAATGGTACTCACCAGGTATGGTTCCAGCATCACTTATTCCCACATAAGGACAGGCTGCTGCCTGACATTGTAGCGATGGTGGTTGGATGGCAGAATGATCCACTGGTTCTGCAGAAATGCACAGGAAGGCAGAAAACAGCCTGGGTGCCAGGCACTGCTGGTTCCCCTGGGTTAGAATGATCATGAAACTACACCCACAGCCTCTGGGTGAAATAGGGAAATGCCTGCTGCCTTGTGCTCTGACCACAAGACTTGAAGGGATCCACAAAACTTGAAACACCAATAATCAAGGGGAGACTTGAAGAAATTGCTTTCCTCAAAGGGTCTCAAATGCCGGCACTCCAGAAAGAGCTGAATCAGACTCTGAGAACAAGAGCTTTGAGCACTCTCTTTCCTTGATGAGTCCAGTCTGAGCTCTTTGGATGTAAAATAAGGTCAAAACCCAGCAAAGGTGTTGCATAGATAATTCTCTTGTCACCTTGGGGACAGTGCTGTTGGCTGACACCAAAACGGCTGGAGGTCAGAAACTGAACTTCTTGATGTTTTCGTACCTCTGACTCTCTTTTTCCTTGAAACATCTCTTGAAGCTTGTATGTTGAATTTGCTCAGTGTGCTAACATTTCATCTTCATGTTCTTCTATTAAATTTTTAAAAAATTAAAAAAAAAAATCACTCAAAACTTGACTCAGTCCTGTAATGTAGGTTTTAGGTTCATTTTTTTATTTGAGTACAAAAGGAAATTGAGTCACATCAGCCTGTTCAAACGAACATTCAGCTCTTGCGTTTGCTTCTTACTTGGACAGCACATAGCTTGCCTTGACTAACAGTGAGAAGAAAGACTGAAAGAGAAATGCATTTATACACAGCAGAGATCCAGGTCCTGACTAGGATCACAAACAGATTTTAAGGAAGGAGGGAACTGTGCATGTCTGAATAAACATTGAGGAAAACAGAGGACAAAGAAGAAGAGTGACACTTTTGATTGTTGAGATGGGAAAATGTAGTAGAAAAAGTAGTAGCTGAGAGAAGAGGAACAAGGCCTGTTGGATGTTCAGAGACGGGATGAGTCTCTGTGGAAGTGCCGCTGTCGGTGCCCATGCGTAGGTGTAGCAGAGTTCCTTTAAGCAGGGGCTAAATCTGCAGTAGAACTCTAACTTCTTAATTTCATTTCTACACGACTTCCTCTGATTCCTCTGTCAGTTTACAAAACTGATATGTTTTCCGGTCAGTATAATAGCAATAAGGCTTCACATATGAGCTCAAGAGCTCCATTCTGTCTAGTGACAACCATAAAACTGTGCTGCCTTGTGCTACTGAATAGATTTTCAGTTTTAGCTACTTCCAACCTAGGGTCATAACTGTTGATAATTTAAATGATTCATTAATATTAACCCTGTATTTGCTACCTACTTATAAGAACTGAGCTACACATAGGCCATAAACAACAGTAAGTTAGGGAATACGTGTGTTATACTTTTACATACTGCTTTTTCTGTGATTGCAGATTCAATCACAGTTCTTGCTGTCTCACTCCCACCCCGTTAGACATGAATAACAGGTATCGGACAGTGAGAAAATCACACTTCATGGTTAGGAAACCTACAGGATAATCCCTGTAATTTGCCAATCCCACCCACCTATGCATCATGAAGAATTTACTAACTTCAGCCAGTAAATGGTCAACAAGGTTAGCAGAAGATTTGAGATTCTTGGGCTAATCTTCTAATTACTTGGTTGCAGATTTACTGAGAGGTTTCTCAGGCCTTTTCAGGATGGAAGAGCTATCTATCTTCTCTGGGCATTAGAAATAATAATAAATTGTTGCCTTAGTCATGCCTATTTAATATGCCTCAAAAGTAGACATTATGCTTTATATAAATAGAAGTAATATATCATGGACTTCTGTGGAGAAATTTGGTGGAGTATATCACAGGCAGGCCATGATCTACCTTTTGAAACAAAACTGTTATTTATTGGGTTTGGTGCAAGAAAAAGAGATTTATTAACACAAATTCAGGAACTTCTCATTTTTCTCCTCTACTGGAACATACCGGTTCAGTAATAAGTTAGAAGATTTAAGAAATAGTTTTGTCCTACTATTTGGTCTAGTTGCCCTCCAACATCTGTAGTGGCCATAAAGTTGCTATTGCTTTAGTTTATACCAAAAATTGTACTTGGGAACAGCTACAGAGAACCACATGTGAGTCAAGGATCTGGCACTGACAGTATAAATTTTGCTGGTCCCAAATACTTTCCTTTCTGCTTGCCCATGCTGTCACTCATTGTCTTTGTCAAACTTAGTCCCTTTGTTTTAAGCCTCACAGCCTTTCTCAGAAGTCTGAATTTCAAGGGATAGCCCCACACAATGTACTTTACCTCATTTCTCAAATTCTGTTTGATAAATAAGGTCAAAGACACAGAATCTGAATTCTTCTTTCCTGATACTAATACACAGAATCAACAAGCCTTGCAGTAATTAGATCCCTGAAATTAATTTTTGCTTGACTCAAAGGTGGACAAGGCTTAATCTTTATTAAACTAAAAAGCAATTAGGAAGCAAGTGCACGAACCAATTAACTCATGGAGGAAAGAGTGATGGCAGTTTTCAGTGAGTTACAGCAAGCATGGAGAGTGCCCAAAACACACAGGTGATGTTTTCAAGGTAGGGTGGAGAGGTTGATTTTGGGATAGTTCTCCCCCTCTACTCCACTCTGGTGAGAACCCACCTGGAATATAGCAGCCAGTTCTGCGACCCCAATGTAAGAAAGGTGTGAATGTGCTGGACCAAGTCCAGAGTAGGCCACAAAATGATCAGAGGTCTGAAGCACCTCTCCTATGAAAACCTGTTGAGAGCATTGGGGTTGTTCACCCTCGAGAAGAGAAGGTTCCGGGGAGACCTTAGAGCATCTTCCAGCACCTAAAGGGGTCCTAAAGAAAAGATGGAGAGGGACTTTTTACTAGGACATGTAGTAAGAGGATAAGGGGTAATGGCTTTAAACTGAAAGAGGAGAGATTTAGATTAGCTACGAGAAAGAAATTCTTTACTGTGAGAGTGGTGAGGCACTGGCACAGGTTGCCCAGAGAAGTTGTGGATGCCCTATCCCTCATAGCATTTAAGGCCAGGCTGGATTGGATCTATGAGTTATCTGGTCTAGTGAAATGAGTCCCTGCCCATACATGACATTTGAGGTCTCTTCCAACCCAAGCCATTCTATGATTGGTTTTTTAATTTGGTTTGTTTTTCTGAATTCCCATTGATTTTACACTCTGCAAGAGCTTACAACTGTGTGTTTGGGACCATCTCTCACAAAAATGAGCTGTATCTCTACTGAGGCAAGTTCCCTGTTTTTCTGGAAGAAAAGCAAATGCTCTTGTTCTGAATGGAGTTGCAGAAAGAGAACTAGAAGACAGGGATGAGGACACTGAATATAAAAAAAATGTTTCCATTTGTCAGTATATTACTTTATAATTTGATGAGTCTGGTGTCTGGAGGCCTGTCACCCCAGTTTCATCAAAACGCACATCACAAATAATGCAGTTACTAAAAAAACAAGGCAAAAGAGGATTTTGAACTATTGAGAACTTGAAGTATCCTATATCAGCTTTGTAGGACTGAAACCCACAAGTGAATCAGAAAAAAATGCATTAACATTTATCCTTATGGTTTTTGAGTGGGAATCAATATGAATTGTGTGAATTCTGAGATACAAAAGAAATTAAATATCAGTATGAAATAGAACACCTTTAGCACCTTCAATAAATAGTGGTAATATTTCATTCTGTTCTCAGTGGTGGAAAATAGACTGGTTGTGAAACAAGATTTTTTTAGTTCCTGTCACTAAATAGAGAACTGAATACAAAATTCAGACTGCAGGCTACCAGACATTTCTGATTTAATTTCCTGTGGGATATCCAAAGATGCCTAGAGAAGCAGAAGTGATCCTGATATTTAAAATTTGAACTAATTTTGGCTAGTGGGTGCCACCACAGAAACTGCTTCCTTTAATCCCCTGGCAGAGCATATAGGGTCAAGGTTTGGAAAACCTCCAGTGGGGCAATCCCACAAGCAGAGGAAACTCCAAATCTGGAGCCATTTGTGCAGTGGACTGAGTGCTGTATTTACAAAAACTGACCCTCTCACCTTCGGAGTGCCTTGTCCTTCTCTATCAGGGTCTTTCTCTCGGCTTTGGGTTTCTTTTGGAACCAAAACAGCCAGTTCCTCCTCTTTTCATGAGGAGGTTGCAGACCTCCTAAATGAAACAGTGATTACTGGTTTCTCTGACTTACATCCAGGCTAACACCCGTGCTCCTTCTAGTCTTATGATATTGATAAGTAGCAACCACAGGGTCCTTACAGAAGGGTATTCCTTTACAGGAAATAATAAATGGCCTTTAAGAAAAAAGACTTTTAAAGCAATAAAGCAGACTCTGTGCTTGTTTAGATCCTACTTAGGTTTGCTGTTTGCTGACATGTGAGGAACCATTACTTGAGGGAATCATAGAATCACAGAAGGATTTTGGTTGGCAGGGATCTGAAAGATCACCTAGTTCCAAACCTGCCCCACATGGACAGGGATGCCACTCACTCAGGACCCAATCCAATCTGTCCCAGAGCAACTCATAAAGGCTTTTTACTCATTATATTGGATAATATCTATGACATTGCATATATTGTACATATTTATTAAATTATCCAGCCACGTTCAACATTTGGAAAATGAAATAAAAATGTAATTTCTGATGCCTGTTTTGCTAATTGGAAAACCTCTGTGTTTCCATTATACATGTTGTTTACAACAAACAAATGCCATGCTATATGTCTCTTGATACCCCATACTCTCAACACATGGCAAAGAGAATATGTACAACCAATCAAAATTCTCTCATACTAAATGATCATGATTTTAAGTACCATCAAACTGTCTACATAGATTTATTCAATAGCTTTCACTGTTTCTTTGTTTTCTCAGTTCAAGGACTTGAGCAATTACTGTAATTGTAAGAACATTTCTGCCCTGGAACAAAGATGGCCCATCCAACTAATTAACATACTTTAAGCTACTCTATGAAAATTAAATATGTGGTAGGTTGCAAATGAACTGCTTAGCAGAGTCCTATTGGACTTATCTTTCTGTTGTAACAAAAATAGATTGTAGAACAAAAGATTAGGATGGAGGGGAATATTTAAAATTATTAATTGAATTGCTTTTTATTCAACCACCAGTAGTTCTTAGAAATGAAGGATGGGGAAAGCCTTTGTTAATGCAGATGACACAGAGGAAATTATTTATCTGTATGAGCAACATGAGGTTACTTTATAAAATCTTTTACTCAACTACAGCAATTTTTGAATGAATGAAACTCAAATGAGTACCAGCTTGAAACTTGAATATTTTAATGTATCAGTTGTAAACTGAAGAGAGGCATGGAGAGTGGGAGATAAGAAGAATGACCAAATCCCACCGCTCCTAATATTGTCCCACCGTAAGCAATCTGTCAGCTTCAGAGAAATAGGATAGGGCTACCTTTAAAAGCATAAGGGGATCTTTAGGGTTCATCAGTTACTTTCCTATGAGGGTAGAAGTAGCCCTTCTTTGGGTGCTTTTTCTTCACTTTCCATGGGAGTGTGCAGGGGCTACTGGGTGGCCAATGTTTTTGAGCTCCAAAAAGCCTCTCCTGTCTGCTTTTGGCTGAAAGTCTCCAAGTGTAGTGGAGCAGAGATTAGGAACCTATTTCTCTTCATCCAAAAATTAGATAGAGGAACAACCCCAGATCCTAAGAGAACATTAAATCCATGCAATCTAGCACAAATATTTCACTTGCTAGTGAGGTACTCCTTTTCCAAAGACCAGAGTGAAAGAATGAGGCCGGGACAATAAGAGGAGAGACTGCTGGAAGCACTGTAGCTCTTGTGTCCAGCAGGAGGAATCAAACACACAAGGCACTTAGAAATTGAGGGAAATGCTCAGCCCCAGGGGCAAAGCCTAGAAAAGGGGATAGAAAAGTGCTTAGAATTGGAAACAGATGAGAAATAACTCAAAAATTCTAAAAAGGAAAAGGTAAATCAAAATGAAGTTGAATAGCAGAGCTAGGAAAAGTTGGGTTGCTTTTGTTCAGTTGAAGAAAGTGGAAGGAGAACTTTGCCTTTTTCAGGCAAGAGCAGCAGAAGGACTTGATAAAACCCACATTGGGCTGCTGCATGTCTGAAAAGTTATCTGTGGTACTTCTCATGTACTTCATTCACATTCTGGAAATAAATAAAAGGAGAAGCTGGTATTTCTTTAATCATAGCTGATAGGCTACTAACATCCATGCTAACTTGCCTGACTAATCCATCTGGTGGTGACAGTGTCGTCAGATGTCTGTTTGTACAGACATCCAGGACCTCAGGGGGTACAAATCTTTCTGTAGGGAAATGCAGTCATCTGGACTGTGGAATAATCAAAAGGTCCTGAAGTCTTTGCTCAGCTCTTATTTCAAACACCTGTGAGAAAAAAGTGATTACACTTCACAGAGTGTCATAGAACTAGCTGAAGCCAGCTCAGATTTTATACATTATAATACTTCTAGATACGTTTCCTGTATACCTTTGAGAAAAATAGAAGCCAAAAAATCAGCACAGGAAGTTCTCTGCCTTATCTACTATTTCTTTCTCACTTGGAGGTCCATTCTGTGTTCATATGAAAGCCTTCAGGATGGTATGGTTGCCTTCCAAGGATAAGGGGGCAGGTGACTTTCCCAGGGTTGTCATTAACCCATGCTATGGATTTGCTGTGCAAAATATTTCACCTCATGCAGCACACACTTGCATGAGGAGGTTTTCCATGCTCCAAGTATCACACTCAATTACCTACCTACCACATGTAACATCCTTTCATCAGCAATTTACTCACTGCGAGAAATAAGTTCAGGGGGAAGATTTTCTTTTCAAGAGGTCATACCTTTCCTCTAAGGAAATTTTGGTCTCCTTCGAGATTTACTTTACTTAAAACTGAGAGAGAGAAAAAGCTGCCTTAAATATGATTAATAATTTGATCTAAAATGTAGATGAAAATCAGGAAGGAAGTTTACCTACACATTTCAAAGGTACATAGACTTATGTGTTTCAATTGTACATTTTCAATGTACAAAATAGCAGAATAATTGCAGTAGAAACAAACATCTCTAAAAGCATTATATCTAGCTGTAAACCTGCAGGCCCAATTAATCTAAAACTTCAAAATTATCTTCCTTTGCAACAGCAGATGGAAACTCTCAAAAATAAATCCAGGGATTATGTTCTCAGTTCAAAGGAGGACACTGAAAGGGCCAATTAATTCTCTCACTTCTTACTCCTTTTTCTTTTTCACTAAGCATGGTTTTAGGCAAGATTGTCAAAACATTGTTAACCAGCATCAGCTAGTTGTTACCTATGAGAAACTAAAAATTTATCATTTAAAAACTTCTTTTTAGATCCTCCTGATATTTCAAAATCCTCCTGATTAATAAATAACGGCTTTTTCCTGTTTGAGCCTTAGAGATATTTTTTGCTGTACCTGTTCAAACTTAAAAATTTGAATAAAAACAAAATTGTATCAAAATCCAATTTTATTTTCTAAACTAAAGCTCTTTGGTGCAACCTGAAGCACCCGTTTAAGGAATTTGAAAACCTATAAGTCTTTCTTTAAAAATGTGGCTTAAGTTCTTTCTGGTAGCTAAGCTAAGCCCTCAGTCATTTTCCCCAGATAGATGGGGGAGAGAATTGGAAGATCAAAAAGAGAAGAAAACTTTTGGGTCAAGATAAAGACATTTTAATAAAGTGGGCAAGGAAGCAGGGAAGGAACAAAGGGAAAGGTAAGTTAACCAATGCAAAAGTGATCATCCCTCACCACCAGAAACTGATGCCTTACTAGTCTTTGAGCAACAACTATTTTGGAAAAGTTCTCCCTCCCCATTTTTACTGCTGGTTGTGATGTTATATGGTATGGTCTTTGGTCAGTTCAGGTCAGCTGTCCCAGCTGCATCCCCTCCCCTCCTCTTGCCCACCCCCAGCCCACTATCTAGAGGGTCAAACTGGTAAAACAGAGAAGGTGTCAGTGCTACATAACTCTGGCTCAGCAAGAACTAAACCACTGGTGTGTTAGCAATACTGTTTTGCCACTAATCTAAAGTACAGCACCATATGGGTAGATATGGAGAAAATTACTCCATCCCAACCAGAGCCAGTACAGGAAAAAAAAGAGCACAATTGTGAATAAAATTGTTGAAATATTCTGAAAATGTGAAAAAATATTAATAATTTCAAAATGAAATATTTTGTTTGGAAACATTAAAAAAGAAATGTTCACAAAGTTTTTCTGGAATAATGATTAATCCAGGGGAAAAATCGTTCTATGGTGCTATTTTCATCTGAATGAACCAGTAATAAGGACCATATTATTTTATATTTTTTCTAAAAACATCTGTCTCCAGTACCAAAAATATCACAGTTTGTAGAAGAAGGCAGGGACAGAGTAGGTTATAAAGGGTTTGGTCACTGGAAGATGGGGCATATCAGGTGAGTGAGGGCTTCAGGTGTGAGAGTCAAACATGGCACTGAAAGGGCCCTGAAGAGCAGCTGCCAGAAATTATTGGCAGTCAGTTAAAAATAAAGCTCCTCAGTGCTGCATCTGATAACTTTCAACATCACCATGAGCTGTGTGACTGCACAGAGCTTAGTGTATAACATCGACTGGGAGGGAGCAGTAACGTGGTGGAGGCCAGGGCTGCTGTTCAGAGGGACCTCAGCAGGCTGGGGGAATGGTGGTCAGTCTCTCCCCTGCTGTAATTCAGTTAATTGTGCCTTGGGGCAGCCAGCTGTCTGGCTGTTGGTAAAACATGATTTGTAAATGGGAGGGCAGATAAAATTATGGAACTCCATGTGTGTTGTTTGTCAGATCACTTCTTAAGGGCTAAGGGCTTTGGGTACAACCAAAGGGGTTGGATCGCAAACTGGGGAAGAAGAGGAGCAGGCACTGATCTCTCCTCTCTAGTGACCAGCAATAAGATGCAAGGAAAAGCCATGAAGAAGTGTCAGGGAAGGTTTAGGGTGGATATTAAGAAAAGGTTCTTCACCCTGAGGGTGGTTGGGCACTGGAATAGGCTCACCATGGAATTGGCCGTGGCTCCAAGCCTGCCAGAGCTCAGGAAGCATTTGGACAGTGCACACGGAGTGATCCTTGTGTTGTCCTATACAGGGCCAGGAGTTGGACTTTGATGATTCCTGTGGGTCTTTTCAAGCTCAGGATATTTTGTGATTCTGTGATATTCAAAACAATTTGGGAGTAGTGTAGCTGTGGGTCAGGAGGCCCAGAGGAGGTGTTTGGATTCTCCATCCTTAAAGATTTTCAAAATGCAACTACACAACAGTCCTGGGAAGCCTCATCTAACTTTGAGTTTAGCCATGCTTCGAGCAGGGGATAGGACTAGATGATCTAGAAAGATATCTTACTGTCTATTTTTGACTGTGATTTTAACTCAATACCACAGTGGTGAACCTTCCTTCCACATCTTTACTTCGTGTTCATAGCTTTGTGACGGTTCAAGTTACTAAATTTGGTTTCTAAATATAGTAACTAACTTCAAGCAATTACTACTGTGGAACATTTAGTAACACAAATTTAA
The DNA here is from genome assembly GCF_022539395.1 of Myiozetetes cayanensis. NCBI lineage: Eukaryota > Metazoa > Chordata > Aves > Passeriformes > Tyrannidae > Myiozetetes > Myiozetetes cayanensis. The sequence continues at coordinate 103,428,176 of NW_026086604.1, forward strand.
GTTATCATTTGCTCCTACACATATCCTGACCTCCAGAACAAGATTTTTTCCTTGCTATTATTTTATCAGCTCAATACTTTTCTGTTATAGCAGAAATACCCCTTGACATTAAATTACATGAAACTACCTTGGCCCAACATAATTATTACTTTTGTCATTTTTACTTCACCAATAACTGCAGTGGTTTCACACTCCTACACATTTTTGCAAAAGGTGTTGTTATGGTGATGCATTTCACATTTCTACAGATGTCTCTACTACCACTCTTTTGTGTCCCTTGCGTAGTTAAATATGCTCACAAGTGACCAGTTTTGGGCATTTAACCAGAGAATAGTTGAGATTTTTCTTGCAGATTCTTTTTTGTCCCACAACTTGGCTTTAATTATTTCTCTGAGAACTAACTGCTTGCTGCCTAATTTCACTTGTCATGTTTTTCACTTATTCTTGTAATTTTGAGCTTCCTGTTCTTCACATTCATTGGGGTGTTAAGTTTGCTGGTGGTGTTTACCATCCTTGTTTAGTGTCCACACCCCGCTGATGCATTACAAAGAGCTCTAACTCTTCAGAAACACCAGAGAAGGCTCAGCCTTTCAAAATTCTTAGTCCATTGAACATTAATACAACTCAGTAAAAGAGGTATCAGCTCAGATTTGCAGTCTCCTGCTAGTGGCAGATGGAACGAAATCTCCACTTTCATGTGTGATCATTTTTCATTATTTTATTTGTGACTCAGTTTCCAGGTTGGTTATTATTGAGACAAAGTAAAGTGAATGAAAAGTGTGCAGTAACCATTCAGTAGCCCTGAAAGAAGCATATTCTTGAATATCAGAGCAGTGCCACCGTAAATTACCTCTTTATTTATTACGATAGTGCATACAGTGAAGATAACAGCAGAGCTAAAAAGTCTCTGCATATATATAGGTTACATTTGTAATGAGAAACAACTCTACTAATTAACTCTGCTCCCTAATGAGATTAAATTCATGCACTAAAAGACATTTATAATAAAGTCAATGCAAACACAAAGTATATCAGTTTCTAACTTCATTATGTCAGGGAGACATAAACAATACCATGATTCTATATTGTCATGGAAGAATAAGCACTGACAGGGAGAAAGAGGAGCTTAGTATTCGTAGGCTGAGGTTGTTCCAGTTTCTGCAAAAACCCCAGTAGTTTCCTTCCCTCATCCCTTCTTTATCTTCACACATGTAGACTGGTAAATCAGTGAACCGTTGTCTCTCATTTTTTAAAGTTAATATTTGGAAAAACTTGATACATAAACTTATATATGTAAATTCATTTAAAAACAATGTAAGCTCAAGTTGTAAACTTGAGTCGAAGATATCAAACAGCATGTTTTTCCATTGAGCTCACAATTATTTTCATGATTGAGTCAATGGTGATGAGGGCTGTTGACCCTTTGATTTTGCCATTAAGTAGTGGATGATATCCAAAGGAAGAGAGGTTGATGTAAGCCTGCACTTGGGATAGGTTCCAAGCAGAGCTGAGTACCCTGCACATTTTATTTCCAAGTGGCGAGCTGAATTCTTAGCAAACTTCATAAAGCATATTCCCATAGGCTGGTCCCATGAATTATTGTCTGCCATTCACTCTCTGAGCATCTCCATAATATGCTGCTTGAATGCTCTACTAGTTCTTTGCTTTGAGAGTGTCCTGGTTTTCCATGTCTCAAGCTGAGCCAAGACCACAAATACTTCAGTTCTTTCATGACTTGAGTGATGAATTATGTTCCTTCATGACTCTGCAATACAGCAGGGTCTTCAAAAGTGAGAAAGATGTCAAAAAGCTCTAGAGCCACCTCACCTACTGCTTTTTTTGAAGATGAAGAGCACAAAGTTTGGTGATGCAGTCTTAGTACATCATTATCCACTTCAAGCTACCTAGATACATGAATTGCATATTAATAAAGTCAGTTTGCTCTTGTGCTGTGTTCCTTGTTCAGAGTAGATCAGACAGCAAACCATCCCAAGTAGTGCCTTCTCTTTTCTTGGCACATTACACAGAAGGTTTTGAAGTGCTCAACAACATCTCTGGTGATGTCTGCATACTTAAATGACAAGTGTTTCATGACACAGTTGTGGCCACCACGGCCAGTAGTCATATGTGCTTTCATCATTATAACATATACATCCTCAATGCACACACAAGGGAGAATTTTCTTACATTTGCCTCCTCTTAATCAGCTTCTCAGTGCCTCCATAAGTAGACAATAGGCAACATTTTGTGAAATGCAAGTAAAGGATGTAGTCCAGTGGTGTAATAAAATGGCCATTATTTTCTGAAATACCGAAACACAGTCATTTCATGTAACTGAAACTATAATTTCATGAAAGAACTTCAAGTTGCCAATCTTTTTTTTTTTTATTAACCACTTTCACAGATTAATCATATTTGCATATTGTCTGCTGTTTGGGTTTAAACTTCTGAAGGCCAGTTTACTGCAGAGATAGTTTTATTCTTGCAAGATGAATTTAACTTATCAACTGTTTTTCACAATATAGAACTTTGTGATGTTATTTCTAGAGTATGAACACATTTCATGTCTTGACCAGATTCTCATTCAGGTGTTTCTTCTGTAGTAGAGGGTAGGAACTGCAGTCTGTCTCCTCGTATGAGAAATTTGTACAAATTTGTGTTTCTCTGCATGCAGCCTGCCGACTGGTGAGACTTTCCTCTCCAAGGTTATGATTTAAGGTTGTCCTCCACATAATTTCCCATTCATTTAGATGCATTCTATCTTTCTTATTTTCTCTTATACTTTTCTAGTCACCGGACTAGTGAAGACTCTGTGAGGTCTCACATCTGCTGAGGAAACGCACCAGGAAGACAAAGTCCTATGGGTAATTCTTACAGGTCTTTGTTAGAGATTATGGTGCCACCACTCCACTAGTGTAGGCCTCCCCTCTCAGCCACTGGCAAGTTGTTGTGTTTCTCTGTGCTGCAGGTGAGAGGCTGTGAACACTTTTCCATGAGTCTCCTTCCCTTAGCAGGGATTCACTGCCAAGCACATGTCAGAGCCTTGCTTCTCACAGGTTCAGATGAAGCATTTGAGGATGCTACTACATTTCTGTGCTAACATTGTGTCTTGCCTCTATTGTTGACTTTGAGCATGTGTCCTTTGCTGACCATGACCCTGCTATGGATGGGTTTGCCTGTGGATTTGATAATTGAGTCCCCAGTTGTTTGTGCGTTACCCTTCCTAACAATAGTTCTGGCACCATTTCCATTAATAAGACGAAAGTCCAGTGGGCCTACTTGTCTTAAGTTCAACAAAGTCAAATTCAGAATCCTGTACCTGGGGAAAAGTAATCCCATGCACCAGCACAGGATGAGGGCTGACCTGACACAAAGCAACTCTGTGGAGAAGGAGCAGGGTGTCCTGTTGGGCAAAAAGCTGTTCATGAGCCAGCAGCGTGCCCTTGTGGCCGAGAACGCCAACGGTGTCCTGGGGCGCATTACAAAGAGCATTGACAACAGAGCGAGGGAGGTGAACCTGCACCTCTACTCAGCCCTAGTGAGGCCACATCTGGAATGTTGTGTCCAGTTCTGGGCTCCTCAGTACAAGAGAGACATGGAGCTCCTGGAGCAGGTCCAGCAAAGGGCTGTGAAGATGAGCACCTCTAGTCCTCCACTGGACCATCTCAGCATCTCTTTTATAAGAAAGGCTGAGAGACTTGAGCCTGTTCAACTCCAAGAAGAGACAACTGAGTGGGGCTCTCATCAATGTCTATAAGTATCTGAAAGCAGGGTAACAAGAGGATGGAGCCAAACTCTTCTTGGTGGTGCCAAGCAATAGACAAGAGATATGAGGAAGAAACTGATGCACAGGAAGTTCCACCTGAATATGAGCAAGAACTTTCTTGTGCAGATGAGCGAGCACTGCAACAGATTGCCCAGAGAGGTTGTGGAGTCTTGGTCACTGGAGATATTCAAGAACCTTCTGGACACAATCCTGTGCAATGTGCTCTAGGATGACCATGGTCTTTTTCAAACTTACCCATTCTGCTATTCTGTGATTTTGAGCCCCAGTTGCACATGGGTGGCACACAATTCATTGAGGGCACAGCTACCAGGGTGTGCTGGATTAAAGGTAAACCGGTAGGAGAAATTAACCCAACTCAAAAGAGATTATAAATCAGAGTTAAAATTTAATAAAAATAATACAATAAATACAATTATACAAACAAACAATTGGTTTTAACCCACAAAACCTAAATGTATAACCCAGCACCCTGGGGCATGAACAGAATGGTGTTTGTTGGCCCCCATGCTAAGCCCCATGTGGTACCTCTGAGTCCAAAGTAAAAGGAAAGGAAAACCTGTTGGTGAGAGTGATGGTCGCAGTCCGGTCAAGGTTCTGGTCCTCCTCTGGATCCAAGAAGTGGTACCAGAAGTCCCAAAACCCCAAGACTACATACACTCAGGTTCAGGCAGGAATGCCCAGCACCTCCCCCAGGGTGGAGAGTTCCACAATGGGTGATTGTGAGTGGTGAGATATTTTTTGAATCCTTGATGGCCCATTAACAGACATGACCCCTCAGGCTGGGTGTGGAGGTGCTAATGACTCCCCAGAGGGGAGTTATCACACCTGAGTCATTGGTGTGAGGACAGGAACATCCTCCTATCTCACAGGCCTTTTAGCACCCAGCTTATAGCCTGAGGGCTCAGGTGTGCTCTGGGCAGCTGCTCCAAATGGTCTATTGTTAACAGTTCCTGGAAAATGACATAGAGGGTGTAGAATACACAGTTTGGGTTACACCCACATAGTGATGAACTAGGACACAGGACTAATGAGAAAAATCAGCCAGACACTTCCAAACTGGAAAGCATTTCTGGGAGTGAGGGAAGTTACTGGTTGAGGGTGAAAGCAGCCAACTGGCCTGTCTGCTGCCTCACAGGAAAAAAAGAGGACTATATATTACTTAGAGCTGGCCTTCAGGGAATGGACACCGTATATTACCTTTATTGGTTTTTCTCTATCCAGCAAAAATCTGGTTTAGTAAGCAGCTGTTTGCAAGTGGGGAAAATTACCTCACTGAGTACCAGAAAGTTTAGTTTGATTTTCTGAAATTTCTCTCTGGGAAGTCCAGCTGGTGTTTTGTTAATGACCCCTTGACTTCTGAAACCAGCCCTTGCTTCCAATCAAGTCCTAGCCATAGGGCTTACTTATAGGGAAAATGCACACAAAGTCTTATTTCTCTTGAGAGCAGCAGAAATGAGTGACTTTATGGGTCACAAATGTCCAATCCTACAACACTGTTCAGGAGGTTTCTGTTCAGGAACTGCTGCCTCTGCTGCCTTCAGGGGTTGTCATGCCCATCTCTGCATCCCTGGAGAAAGCATCAAGTGCCTGAAACAACAGAAACCCCTTTCTTGGCCTGTAGCTGTGTAGTTTTTTTCTTCCTCAGCTGGTACCTGTAGTCTAAGGCACCCTGATTCTTGGTAATACTTGGAATTGGAAATGTCAGGTGACACAGAACTGTGGAAAACTGCATGGTAAGAAAAGATCTGGATCCCCAGGGGAATTTGACAAGTCAGATTACAGTCCGATAAATGCCTCAAACCAGCATTGCTGCAAAAAGAAGTCTTGCTGTATTTAACCTTGCCTTGAGTTGATTTTCCATCACTCCCTGGTGAGCTAGAGAGGGAACTGGTGCAGCTGAAAGACATTCATTAGACGAATACTAACCCTATAGAAAGAGCACTGCAAGGGTGGCAACAAGGGGTGCCTGAGGGCAAGTTTACTCCTATCAGTGAGACTGACACTTTTTGGCAACTCTAAGGATTCAATAAGCAAAGTAAGATTGAAGGCCAGAGGCTCAGTCCATATAACCTTGCTGCTCTGTGGCATAAACATGCTAATATTTTGCTCACCTGTCCTCATCTCCTGTCGCATTCTCCAGGTTCTATCCCCTCTGAGTCCTTCTGTAATATAGCTTTTGTGTTCTAATGTGGTTGTTTTCTAGCCCAGAACTATTCTCCATGACCCAGTCAGAAAAATGAGGGTCTTTTTCAGGACTGAGGTGCCTCTGACCAAGCAGGTGATGGTAATGGAAATTTCTCTTCTTCTATAGATTTTCTCCTTTCATCTCAACAGTTTCCCATCACTGCCTCTGCTATCCCTGGTCACAAGAGCCATTTAGCTATGTTTTGGGTGCTGCTCTGGCTTTGACTACACTTTCATTTTCAGGAGTTATTCAGACTCTTCTCCTCTGTGGCACTGCATGGCGGCACCTCCACCTCTCTTCAGACATCCCAGGGTAAACATTCCGGGATGGTGCCTGGGAGGGTGGGAGAGATCAAGAAACTGGTGAAAGGCGAAGCAGGGAGAGGCTGGAGGGAGCAGCAACTTGTCCTCCTTTCAAGTCCTGTCAGCACTCTTGCTGGAAGCATCACCTCTGTCACCACCTGGAAGGTCAATTCCTGCCAGAGTTAACAGAGATTTCATTCTCCAAGGGTGGATGCGGCTTTCTCTGCCCGACACTAATGTCACAAAGCAAGGCAAGTGGTAGAGGTAAAGGTTGCATAGACAGTCCCATATAAAGCATAACTTGATGCTGGATAATATCACCACTTAAATCATGAAATTATGACCACTAATCTGCTCACTATCATGCTGAGTTAGGATTAACATAATGAGCATCATTTTTTATTTGGGAAAAAAAACGGCACTAGTATTTTTTGTGATGTTATGGTGCAGATTATTGACAATGTGTGCATTTTTACAAGAATTAAGCAACTTTTTATTGGCTGTATGGTCAGGAGGTACTGTTTGTAGACATATGTTTCATTTTTTGAAAATCTTTTCCAATTCAGATACAAAATACTTTTAATTTACATGTATTTTTACAGGAAGGACTTGCTTTACTTTTTCAGCACATAGTCATTTTGTTTGTTAACAACTTTATTATGACAGAAGGGTTATAATATAGTGTTACAAAGCTATGCAGTGCTTACAGAACACATGCAAGGCACTTTCTTTAAGCACCATGTTGCTATAGGAAGAAAAAAAATGTTGTGCCATGTTTCATCCTCTCCTGCCTCAAGGAGAAAAGGATGTGTTTGTGTAACTTTAAAATAGATATGAATATGAGCAGTTTGTTGCTTTCTTAATGACACACCATTAACTAGTAGTGAACTACACATTGAAGTTGTTTCCTTCCATATTGTGAAAGTCTCTTGTAGTTTCCCAATTACTGTTGAATCTGGCTGGTAGTTGTCTTCCTCTTTGCCATGACTCCTTGGAAGCAAATGCCTTCTCAGACAGATTTTTCCCAGATCCACATACACTGCAATTTCTTTCTTAGCAGATGTTTTGATCCAGGCTGTTTGCCAAGTGTGAGCCATGAGAGAAGCCCCACATCTCAGCTGTGGTATGAACTTCAGTGATTTCCAACTCTTGGTGTTGTGTAGCATGACTCATACTCTGACCTGAAAATACCTTTTTATGATCAAACATCCTGAGAGATATACAGGAGCTTGAATCAAGAAGGAAAACAGGGAAGAAAGACTACAGAAGAGATGGGATCCTATAAAATAACCATCTTGGTGGGACCAAAAACAATGACTTAACTGTGATATCGCATAGGTACAGCAAGATCAACCAATTGTTGTTTGACTGCTTTCTCATGTGCAAGAGATGTTGAAGGTGAAGCAGAAGAGAATGGAAAGATTCAAAAGTATGAAAAGGTGGACTTCAACAGCATCATGAGGAGAGAATGGAAATTGATCAGCTGATAACCTCTAATTTGACAAATGATTAAGTTATTATCCCACTGACTCTAGATGAAAAAACATGACCTTATGCAGATGGCAAAGAAGAGAAAGATATATTAGCAACTGATGCCTTGGATTATACAAGTCAGAGATTTATATTTTTTTTGGGGGGGGATAGGTGGAAAGTAGTTGAGCTACAAAAGCCTGAATGTCTTTCACAGAATTATTTTGCTAATTTTTTCATCTTTTCTAGTGGAATTCAGTTCTGTCTTCAGAGACAGCAACTGACTATGTCTCACTGAGAAATAATAAGCTTTTTAGCTACACTAAGTCTATTAGCTTTTTCCATCCCTCCAATCCAAGCAATAACATTTTCATTCCTCTCCCAGTAGAGTACAAAATTTATAAAGTTTATTTCAAGATAAAGATACTGTGGGTAATTAGTTATGAACTTAAGAATTGCACACAATCAACATAAGATTTTTAAAAAAACATTGCTACCTTGGATACCTAAAATATTTGACATTTTACGACAAGACAACTGTGTCTGAATGATCTAAATAAAATGATCCTCACTGTAAAATATTTTTAATTGAATAGTTCTGTAAAGAATAATACATAATAATAAGGCTTTTGTTTGAACTTGCAATGTTCATTTCAGTAGCAATGTGTAATTTTTGTTAGACAACAAAAACTCTTTTCTGCTTCAGTGATAGCATCTCCAAAAGGTGATTTTGAAAAAAGTATTTTAAGAAATAACTATTTATTGCTGGTTTGGTTTTAAATAGTTTGTTTAATTGTTCAATTTACTTAGAAAGTTAGGTTTGTCTTTACAGTGAAGGAACAGGAGAAACTATAGTTTTACTGATATTTTATGAGAGCCTGTGGGGAATAAATAAGAAACGTGTGGTAAAATTATATAAGTCTTTAAGTACCTTTCAAAACTTGTACCTTAGTCCATAAAAAACTGCTTTTCTATTTGTGTTTCTACACTGCAAAATCTCAAATCTCCTCCTAGTGCCTTTGACTTCACAAACCTTAATGTAAAAATAAAAAAAAGACAGAAGAGTCCATGATCTTTCTTCACTCTTCTCTGATCCATTCACAGCTCACTGTGTAGCACCATGAGGAAATCCCTGAGGTCACCTTCCAGTGCCAGCTGAGACACTGGAGGCAGTTTGGCACATTACTTCAGGGAGCCGCTGTGCAGAGCCCTGTGAGAGTGTGTTGCACTGTTTCCAGGGCCCACTTGCTGAGTAGAGGGTTTGTCATGCCTGTCCATCACCGTCCTTTCCCAGGTCCAGGTCCACACATGCTGCAGGAGGCTGACACTAGCAGCAATGCAACCTGCTGCTGAGCATCACCACCTTTTGCTTCAATAAGCGGCTTCCACTCAGCACGAATGACAGCAGGTCCAGACAGCTCAGGGCAGTCAGGCTCAGAAAAACCTCATTGTAGCTCTCTAATTGGCCAAAATCCCTGAAGTGCTGTATGTAGTAGGCCCTAAAGAAGTGATAGGGAAGGAAGCAAATTATGATGACCCAGATGAAAATCAAGTTTTTCACCTGGGCCCAGAACTCTTGGTGTGACCAGAGAGAGGTGGAAAGTTTTCTTGCCATTTTTACCAGGATAAAAATCTGCAGGCCCAAGAGGACACAAGAAATGCAGGCGACAGCTACAATTAGGATGTAGTTTAAGGCTTTCACGCTCTCCCGTTGTAGTTCTTTGTGGAACTTGAAGCACGTTGTCTCATTGTATGAGCCTGAGCGTCCATAGCGAAAGTGAAAAACGGGCACCACGAAGACGATGACAAAGACCCACATGGCAGCGCTGGCCGCAACTGCGTGCAGCTTCCTGTAAAACTCCACTTTGTCCTTCCACTGAAAGAAGATGAGCCACCGGATCACCAGCGTGATCACATAAAATAGGAAGGTCAGGTACATGTGGATGTGCACCATTGCACTCACGATTTTGCAAAATGACATGTTGAATACCCACTTCTTGTTGATGTAATAGTGGATGCGGAAGGGCATGGTGATGAGGAGGAGGCTGTGCACAACGACCAGGTTAATGATGGCAGTGGTGGTCACAGACAGAGTGTTCATCTTTACCAGCACAAATGACATTGTGATGGACCCAATTCCACCTCCAGCAAAGGCAACTGAGTAGACAGTAATCAGTATGGTACTCATGGTGCTGGTGTGAATGAAGGCTGAGGAGGAGTCACTGCTGTTCCCAGTCTCTTCAGTCATGTTCCTGAAATCTTCCTTGTACATATTCTAGAAATGAAATAATACAGAAAGATTAAGATAAAGGTAGAATGAGAGGGCCTACCCAAAAAGCTACCAGCACTTTCCACCTGGCTCTTGCCCAAGGAATAATCCTGAAATCTCATACATGGCACCAGCACTGTAACAGTACAGTAGCTAGTAGCTGTAACCAGTAGTTTTATCCAAACATTCTTCAGCCTAGAGGAAAATGGAAGAGAAAGTTGGGCAGAGAAGCTGCTTAGACCTCAGGGCATTACTAGCCGTACCATTAAAAACAAGCATGAGTCAATAATATGTGGGAAGAAAAGATCCTTAGAGAAATTACATGGTTGTGTCGGGTTTCTGCTGCTGTTAGTTCTCCTCTGTTCTGAGCATCTGCATGCTTTAACAGTGAAGATCACAGATCTTGTTTGAATTCTGCTACTCTTTCATCAATTTGTTTATTTGCAACACAAATCTGTCCATCGCAGAGCCAGATAACAACCATATGTTGCTCAATCAAAGCTACAAATTTTGTTTGTCACCAAGAGCTAAGTTTTGCACACACTCCTTCTCTGTGGACAGTTTATCTGAGTAAGGGATTAAACACCATGGATACCCAGACTCCATGGAGATTCTGCTCAGATCCTGCCAAACCAAGTAGCAGGGACAGTGCTGTCCTGGTGTTCAGGGCCATTCCTGGTGTTATGAAATGGGCTGCTGGAAAACACTGGGAAAGGACACCCTAGGTAAGTGTAAATCAGCTTGCCTGGCCTGAGCAGAAGCTAGATACAAGTTAATAGCAAGTTTAATAACTATGCTACGTTTTAATATATTACTCTTTCAAAGAGAGATTACATATCGTCCTTATAATTCTAAATGCAGCTTCTGGTAGGATTTTTAAGTACTACAAGATCATATGGGGGCGTGAAGAATTCAGGTAGGGTGTTATCCTGAAGCATATTTGCATGTATGTAAATGTCCAGAGGATGTGCACTACAGACAGAGAAAAAAAGCAGGGAAAACTGAACGGTGATGGGCTCTGTACTATCCCAGTCATACTGCTACTGACACCTGAACTGTAATTTAAAACTGACTCTGGTATGTCATCCATTTCACCAGTGAATCTCACAACACAAGAGGGGGTCTTCTCCCAACTGAGTTTTTGTGATTTTTCATTTGATGTTTTAACTTCAGAAAGTAGTTCCTCAATCTCTTTGTATGAGTGGTGTTTCAGCTTATTTTCTTTTTTTTTTTTTTTTTTTTGGTAGCACATACTGCCAAATTTGGGAGAGGACAAAAGTTTTTTAGCAGTCCTCTGTTTTTATGGAAAAGAGAAGATGCCTATACAGTTTTATAAGCTGGGTTTTTTTCATAGTGGGAAATAAATATCTGTGATGCACCTCAGATATTTGCATTGTTTCTTGGCGATAGTTCTAAGCACTCATCCTTGCAGTAATCAAAATCTGTTCACACTTTGAAAAGCTGGTTATTCTCTAGCTATCCCAATGCATCTAAGACTCTGGATACTTTATTATAATCAATAAAAACATAACAGCAATATATCAAATTGATTTGCTGCTTGTTGGCATTACTGACATTTTCTGTTTGATCCTGATTTCAGAGTTACGTGGACAACTAATTCCAGTGCATTAGAAGAAGTATAAGGTTTGCAAGGAAAGAACTTTTTCTCAAAGTCAAGGTACATTAGCACACTGTAGCTCTTGCATCAGAGATGGTGCAAGTTCCTTCCAGTTCTGTTCTCATTTCTGAGACACTGCGTTTCAACCTCATAATCATGCAAGTCAAAAGGGATTAGCAATAGCTCTTCATCTGTTTCTCCGAGTTGTTAAGCTGTAATTTGAAAAGGTGTCTCTAAAAAGTGACATTATCACACTGTTATGAGTTAAAATGCATATTTAAAGTTTAAAAGTTTTAAAAGTGCCACAGGCCTAAAGGCAATATGTTGGAAATGTGGGTTGGTGTGAGCAGCCTCAGAAGCAGGGCTGCACCTGGAGAGAAAGAACCCCCATGGTCACTCTATGGAACTCAACAGTGAAACTTTAACTGAAGGCAGTAAGAACAGATAAGCAGAAGTCAGATAACTGATATCTTCATCAGACATTCTGATTAAGGGAACAGCAAGAGACCTATTTCTCTCTGCAAATAGGCAACTGAAACACTGAAATGAAGGTTTCTGCAGAATTTTGTGGTCATCGTTAAATCCCCATGTTGTAACATTGTGCAGGAAATGTCATTTTCATTAATCTTCAAAAAAGAAAAAGCTGCTGGCAGCTCTGATAGAAGATTATCAGCTCCCCAAGACTGCAGGCATCCCACTGAAATATCATTGCGTGATGAATACAGAGTATAGCATGACACAGGGTATGTTTCACAGAGGAAATGCTGCTTTCTGGTGAAATGAGGTTTCCTATTGTAATGACATTTGCAAAGCTATAACCTACTGACCTGAAATACAACTAGCAAGTCCTTTTGCCAGAATTTAGCAAGAGGCACATGGTATGAGAATTAATATGGGTCTTACAAGACTGACTGATTATATGACATAAGGCTATATACTGAACCTCACTAGAAACATAAGATGTAGAAGTCTTCAAAAACTGGAAAATGTCTCCAGTAGAGGAGGAGCAACGGAAGAGACCAGTGAGAGTGGCATCAAGTTAAGAACTGGTCTCTCCAGCCTCTGCCTGTCAGTGTCAGCTTGTGTAAGCTCTTGCTGGTTGTAAAAGTACTTCAGTACTTCAGTATTAAATCCAGCTTGCTTAAAACTATTTTTTTAAGTAATCTGATCATTAACTTATATTTTATGGAGGGGTTGTACCCTGATCAAAGAGTTACAGTTCAGTCTCATCCCTTCTTGCCTTCTCCCCACACACCACTACCTCAAACAATGTCTGAAGCACCAAGGATCACCTTCAGGAGAGTACTTTGCAGCTTTGTCTCAGCCAGGCTGATTCCCCTCATGCATGATAATTTTAGTATTGACATCTGTAAGAACAGAAGGAGCATGGAGAGACCTTGCACACCCAAAGGCAGAGAGTTTCTTCTCAAGGAACTGTTCTTGTTTCTGTGCCTTCCTACCCCCTCTAGCAACTACCAGTTTAGTGATATTGCTCAGGTCTTGGAGCAAGGTTTGGTCTTCCTCTGTGTTAAGTCTCATCACTTGGCTAAACTTCTGCTGGACTTGTGCCTTGAACAGCCGTGTGGCAATGGTGGGCACCACTTCAATCTGAATGCCGTAGCAGTTGCTGGTGCCAAAGGCTTGAGGACAATTGCAAAAACAGCTCTGTTTTCGTCTGACAAAGGAGGTAGGTTACCAAGAGGCCAGAGACTTAGTTCTTTCAGAAGTATGATCAGAATAAAGATTCTTGTGCATTCAAGATTCATCAGTTGTCAGTGTGGACAAGGTCATCACACTCATTTCTTGTAATTTTTTGTGCAGCACAGTCTACGAGACTAACCTGGACTGCTTTCTACAGGCCAGAACAAGACATAATGCTCAATCCCTGGCAGTGTTCAAGGCCAGTTTGGGTGGGACTTTGAACAACCTGGTCTAATGAAAGGTGTCCCTTCCTGTAGAAGGTAGTTGGAACTAAATGATCTTTAAGGTCTCTTTCATCCCAAACCATTGTGTGATTCTATGATTTATGAAAACAATTTGATCTCTGTCAGAATCTTCCAAGTAAAAAATATTCATTCCAACATTCAGGAACTTGTTTCTCCTCTCTTATATTATTTATCCTACCATTAAAAAAAAAAAAAAAAAAAAAAAAAGAGAGAGAGAGAGAAAGAAAGAAAGAAAAAAAGCTTATCCATAGTTCTGACAGAATTTGTGCAATTTCATCTTCCAGGCATTTTGTGTGCTTCTGATTCTCTCTTCAGATTTAAAAACCTTTTGTCAAATTTTTACTTCCTCTTTAGATACCTGGAGATAAATAGAGATAAGAGACAGAAGACATTTATTCTCTCTTGATTCTAGTCATACCTGTGGCTCATCACTGCACTGTCATTATGTTCTTATTTGGTTTTTAGATGAACAACTTTGCAATGGTAAAAATGCTAGTTTGCATCTGACTTAGCAATCCAGATCAGCCTGTCACTGGTTTGCTCCCTTCATTGCATGCCATCTTCATAACCTGGTCCATGAGTCACCATTACGTTACATCAACATTTTATCAACTTACTAAAAAAAAGCCTCATTTGTCAGAAATGATGACGCTTACAATCTCTGCCAAAGCTCTAATCTGTATAACAAGTGTTTGCAAAATTTATCCCCCCATACACGTCTGCCGAGAGACTGGCAGGCTTCACACAGATTTTCATGTTTTCTGACAGTTGGGTTCTGCAGAAGAAGCGTTTGAAGCCTGCATGCACCCAGCTGAGAAGTTTCATTTGAATGCAGAGGGGAAAAAAGTTCAATTCAGATGAAAGATTTCTATTTTTGACAGACTTAATAGAATTGAAACATGAGTGTTTCTCAGAACTGACATTTCTGCACTGAACTAGACTAGGCTGAAGAAAGCACAAAACACAAATATTTTTTAACAAAAGTCTGTTTAAAATCTGAATTGGTTTCACAGATATCCTCATTTAGTCTCAGAGATGCTTTCTGTTGAGGGCTTTTCACTTTCTCTAATTCCATGCTATGTTATGGCAATGCAGGCTATGCCACTAGAATAATTGCAGAATTCCTTTTATTTCAAAATAACGACACACACGAAGTTTGAAACATTGGAATCTGCTTAGTGGAAAACACTAAAAATACAAAAGATGCGAAATATCAAGTGTGGTTACATTTAGACATTGACTTTTCGCAAACAACTCCCAGTGATTCCTCTAACTCATTCTGTACCTGACTGACTCATGTCTTGCAGGCTGTGTTAACATTATACTGATACTTTGTAGTTTAAATTCAGTCTATTGAAGAGCAAAGGGGGTGGAGAAACACTTTAAGTTAGTTACCTTTCATTGGAGATTTTCACTATTTTTATACAAAAAAATGGAAGCTGTGAAGTCTTCCTAAAAATCATCATTTACCTTCCTAGCTGTATAATGACAGAGAGGACAAATTCTTCTGGTCTTTATAGAGACTGGGTGATATCCAACGCACAGAAAAAGATGGATGAAAACAAAGTACAATGCCTCCCAGTTTTAGAAGGCAGCGTAGGACTACAGCGTAGCAAGATGAAAAAAGAATGAAGCAATGTTTTCCTGTAATAGGAAATTACAAAACATAAAGAGAAAACAGTTGTGCAGAAAAGCTTTAAAATGTGTTCAAAATAAAGCAGATAGACAAGTGAGTATTATTTTTCCTTAAGTCGCAAGCATTCTTTTTAAAGCTTTGCGAACCAAGGCTTTTGTTCATCTGTGTATACTTACAGATTAGTTTCTCTCCACTCTTCAAGTGTTGTTTACTTAGATCTTCATTTTATGTAAGCTCTAAGAACAAAAAGCAAAAGAACTGATATTTGAAAGAGTCATTGCCTTACTTCCTTCTTTGAGCCTGTGACAGAACATTAACCTTGAGGCTCAACAATGTGAGGGCAGGGCTGCCCATGAGTACACAACCTTGAGAAGATTTTTAGTTGCATCACAAGATCCCTTAACTTGCAGCTACTTCTGCCTCCCATTTATGAACGATCACATTATATTTCTGACTAAAATGATAAAGCATACACACAGATGCGAGCCCCGCAAGTCACAAAGATATTTATTTGGAAAAACTATTCCCCAGAGTTGAGGGGATGATTTGAAGGAGTGTTTTGAGAAAACAGAGTAGGACAAGACCAAAATATGATAACTGACTAAGTGTGGGTTTGGGTGTGGTTAGAGACACCAAAGTGTAAGGGATGAAATAAAGCTCACCCTCCAGCCGGGCACCATGTCTTGGCCCTACTTTCTGCCAAGATTTCAGCTCAGTATCTGGACCGTGGTGCATGGTGCCATCACTATACCTGTACAGTGCTAACCAAAGGAAACTATCCACTTTACTAAAAAAGATTAGCCATGCCAGTATCAAAGGCTCATCAGTGGTGATGGCTGCTGTGTGGTGTGTGTGGTAAAAGATGCCTTACTGCAGGACTGAGTCTCTGTGAGGAGCCTGTGCAAGGTCAGTTTTGCCCTCCTGCAAGCTTAATGCATTTCTGTCAGAACACACCACTATGTTTGAGTATAATTGTTTTGAAAGCAATGGTGTTGACAGACAACCTTTACATATATTCTTACACAAGAACATTTTAACTGACTACATCCTGTTGCTTCACATCTGGTTAAAAAAAAAACACAAGGGAAGTACTGTTCTGTGGTACTTCACAAGTCTGGTGTGTGATGGAGATTGTCTTTTTGCATTTTGCAATTCTAACAGTGGCTGATAGTTAAAGAACTGTTCAGATTATATCAAAAAGTGATCATAATAATAATGCTTATCTCTTACCTAGTACCCTTCTGCAGCTAATCTTAAAGTCTGCTAAAAGGCATTACATACTATTCTCCCCGTGCCAAAACTAAAAAGCTGAAAGCCCTGTGTCAAAGCCAGATCTATAGCTGAGATATCCTTAAACCAAGACCTATGCCTTCTTAAGTTAGCCATGTTTTCTTGGCTTCTTCTAGATCTTGTTCTAGAATGAATACATCCCAACTATTAGTGGAAAGGAAGCTAAGGTATCTTAAAGACCTTCAGGTAGTATCTGTATGTGGGTTTTAAAGTTATATATTATTTTTGGTACATATAAGAAGTTAATGCACCGTTAAATATAAATTAAAACATCTAATATTGATACACATTGTTTATATAATATAATAATTACATAACATACTAGTTATATAATTTTGTTGATAAATAACAATGTTGTTTTCCCAAGCAGTCATCACAAATGGAGTTTTCCAGATTGACTTCCTTCTATATATTTGCAATTGGTAAATCTTCAATCCTTTAATCCTTGATTAAATCAGAGTACGGCCTGGGACAGACATCCTCATTGTCTTTGTTGGTCTTTATTTTTGGAGTTAGTGTCAAGCTAAGTAGGTTTAGAATACTTAATATACATGATTGCAATTCATTTTCTCTGCTAAATTGAGGGATTTTTGCAACAGCATGTATAATGGGTTCCGGACTGGTATGTTTAGATTTTCAACAGCAATGTACTGAGCAGGTGGCAGAATGTGATCATTTTAGAGCATCACCAGTTGCATTTAAACATTGATCCTAGAAATACATGTATTTTGTAAGTTTTGAGTAATTGCTGATGGTTTTAGCAGTACCCTAAAAATCCAGAAGTGTGATAGTGTGTTTACACAGTACCTGGATTAGACTATCACTTAGTTTGAGTTTGCATTATACCAATAGTTTCATGGGCTAAGGTTGTTTAACAATAGATGAGAGTCTGGGTCAGATTTCAAGGACTACTTGTCCTGAGCTCTGATTAGCATCCAGGTACCTTTACTCTGGGTTATGTGAAAAGTCCTTGAGAAAAGAGAACTGTCTCCTTTATGCTCAGGCATAGTACATGATGTTGTGATTTTTCAGCTATTCCCAACCTAGAGTTGCACACAGAATAACCATGGCAACACAGGTGTTTTGGTTTTCTACATTTATTATGCTAAGACTCAAGGATTTGGAGGGCTAATTCAGAAGTGGACTATATAAGGTGGTAGAAAGTATGCAGGTGTGGTGACCGGCTCTCCTCTCTTTCACTTATGTAGGTGACAGACAGCAAAAAATAGCATCCACCTGAATGCCTTAAATTCACTGTGCATAACCTGACTCTTAGTTAGCTGTGGATAAAGCTCGAGTGTCAGTCCTGAAAACACTGAACTGATGTGGAAAGCTAAGAATCAGGGAGAGCATCGTCCACTGTATTTTGTGCTCCTTTCAAAAGATCTGTTCAGAGGCCCTCCTAGTACCAGCTATGGGCCTGGTCCTAATATGTAAGACTGCTAATCAGTTATTAAGTTGCAATTGTGACTTTGCAATTTATTATTAAGTAATTGATCAGCTGATAATATGAAGAACTGAAAGGCAGTCTGTAATTAGAGTAACTTTTAGCTGTTATCAACAAAATCATATTTTTTACTCATATTTCTAGCATGCATTACTATTTCAAACACCTCAGTAGAAATATATTAATTATATACAAGAGGAAAACCATTCAGTATCAATACCATAAAAAAAAAAATTGTAGATAATAAGATTTTTTTAATGTCTCTATCTGGGTTCTGAAGCAGTTGTGATTTGTAGCTGTCACCCAGGCAGTGCAAGGTGTCCTATGAGTGAAAAATACTGCCTGTGACACATCTGAGAGAACATTTTATAAAAGTATAGGGAGGAAAATGTGGCTTGCAATTCCTTGTTTCACACACCTTTGCACAGCCGAGTTATGAATTCACGCTTCTTTGAAAAGTGAGAATACATCTGGTGGCCTCCTCCTAGTTTCTTTTTCTATTTTAGGGGGAAAACCACTCACTTTGTAAGTTACTATCCCTGAGCATTACTACTCAAAATTTTTGCTTAAAAGTACCTGAGGAAAAGTGTTGTGGAGAAGGTCTGTTTCCCCTTCAGTTTATTTCACTGCCTTTTCCTCCTATGGAAATGTCAAAATTCCACCTCATTCCATGTTGAAGTATAGCATATCAATAAAACCACCTCAAATTTTTGTTAAGCTCCTACCAGAATCCAGGTCTTTCAACAGAAAAGTACTGAAAACCAAGCAAAACCTAAGTTCACATCACAATCTTGTGTATTTTTTCTTTGATAATAGGTGTGGGAGGGATCCCAGACCTAGAAAGCAGTTGTTTTAACACTAATAGCACTAGTAATTTGCCCAACTGTCCCCAAACCTCCTTATCTTTTCTACTGAACTCTGCTTTAGCTTCAGTGTTTATCACTGTGGACAGGAGGAGGAATCAGAACTCAATACAAAATGTATCTGTTCAGATTAAATGGACCTTTTTGAGTAGCTGTCTTACTTATATTAACAACTGTACATTTCTAGAGTATATCACCAGCTTGAGTGTTACCTTGTTCTGCAGGAGTTTACTAGTTTATACCTGTTGCAAGCCAGTAGGTTTTTCAGGGGATGTGCCTTTCATCTGGAATCCAGTATAGCAATTCACTCATTATGGGAGTTTTTTCTTACCAGGGTGAAAAAAATGTAGGGGGAGCTGATTGACAAGGAGATGCATTACTCCTGCCACAAGGATGACATTAGACTGCAGAGAATGAAATTATACATGCGGCACCATGCTGATTCTATATGCACATATGCCTTTCCAAAAAGAAAAAATACTTTCCTTCACCTTGAAAAGACAGTGCTCATCCTAAAATTTGTTTGAACTCCATAATAACCTCTCACTAATTGCCTGCTGAAGTAGGCAGAGTGTTGTAAGAAAGAATGTATTTTTAAAAAAGATTACAGCACAAGTCTATTGCCGCTCACTCTCAAAACATTTACTGCAATTCCTAATAATGTTTTATTTTCAGATTGTTTATTTCATTTGCTTTCTGATGGCATAGGTAATGCAAACTCTATCATCAGATGCATGGAAAAAGTAATTTTAGTAATGATCACCTTCATGCTGAATATACTCATGCAGATATTTATGAAATTTAGTATGCTAAAGACTGATGTCTGTGTTAGCAGAGGAACAAACCTCCCTGCATTAATCTAAGAGTGTCTGCCTCAGAGCAGCACAAAAAGCAAAGCTTGATGCCAATGCTGATCAATTGGCAATGAAGATGCTTTCCTACCTTAGCATAAGCACAATGAAAAACACATGACTTTGCTACTATAGGTGGGTTAGAGAGGAATTCAGGGTTCCTCCTATCTCTCTCAGAAATTAATTTACTGAAAGAGAGTTGTTCCACATTGCATTCATAAAGTACACTGGTTTGCAAGAGCCTTTCCTGATCAGCACAGCTAAAGACTGCATAATGGAGTCAGGTACTGTATGCATGCAAGTGCTCTGTTACATCAAATTGTTGGGGCTGAAATGATTCATTTTGCTATTAAATCTGGAAGTTTCCATTCTGAACAAAAGGTAAGCATTTGTGTTAAACTAAGATCTTCAATGCACTTGGCAAAGTGTGAAACTGATTGTGTTAACAATAAGATCATTGCTGATGCATTTTTTAAGACTTTTGCCTATTTGAAGTTCAGCTGAAATATTTAAGGATGCAGCTACACACTCCAACCAGGAGCAATTGTAGAAACACCTATGGCAAACCCTGTGTTCTGGGCTGTGGGAAGAATATCCACATCTGCCCTTTGTTCCACTGTCCTCCTAAGGTGCGTTCTCTTTGCTTCTCTCCCCATTTTGTTGACACAGGAGTCCACAGAAATCTTGGCACATGCTGTTTGTGAACATAGTGCTGTTTTGCCAGTCCAAATATGCTTATTTGGTTTTGGACTGTCCTGTGCTGTGGTGTTGTAGTGGGTCCCTATTCTTGGTTGGTCTTTTTATAGACCTCTCTATAAAAAATAGAACTGCAAACAACAAATTATCAAATAGCTTCCCTTTCTAACTTCCTTCTTCTCATTTCACCCAGGCTATCTGATGTTCTGTACACCTTCCTTATCACTTGAAAGGATAAGTGCCCAATAGTTTATATCATTATTCACCATAGCTCTTATGAGCTCTTATAGCTGAAGACAAACTGATAAGACATTCCTGTGTGATATCATCAGCCCTGCATGATAGATGCACAGGTAAAAAGAGGACAAAAAAAAGAAAAGAAAAAAAAAAAAAGTGAAATCCACATGGAGTTAGTGAAGCATGGTGAAGACCCAAAAAGCACAAATGTAAATTGGTACAACAGTGAATGGAGTAGGAAATACCCTGAGCAGATATGAGCTCTGGTCCCAAAACAAAATAGTGGCACGACCTTTAGCTTCTTAGCAGGATTTGTTCGATGGGTTGCAGTAATGTGCCTCTTTAGCACCGCTGCTTCTGGTTCCCAAATTAGCACAGTAAGCACTAATTTGAATCCATCTTCACAGAAAAGATAACCCCAAAATAGCTTTCCTCTTGATACCAGTAATGCAAAGAATTTTGGGAGAATGCAGTTAATGTGTTTAATTGTGCTACTGAAATGGAAATGAGAAGGATCAACTCACTGAGGAGAGATTTCCATTGTTACCTTCCTTTTCTCTCTGGGAACCATCAAATCAGGATCATCACTGAAAGTGATTGAATGATTTCTACAGCTCTCATGGTGATAGGTTTACTGCTAAGTATCTTTAGCACAATCTAAAATGCAGATAAATCAATGCCTATATTGTATCCAGTCTAGATTTTCCTTATGTCTCTTACATTGACTAAATTTTCCCCTTAATTTCACTCAAGAAGAAAGATTTCACTCTGTTCAGTGAACTGATAATAAAATAATGAATTCTGTATCAAAAACTATCTCCACTTAATTTTCAGATTCAGTTATGCCTATCAAGTTTGTGGGCATCTGAGCTCATTGTATTCCCAAACCTAAGATTATCCTCACATGAACTTAATTCCAGCTGTTTAACAGAGATCTCTTATAGGTTAGGAAGGAGTTCATTAGACTGGTGACAAATTCCAGCATTATATTTGCTATGTTTTTTTCTGAAGTTTTTTTCTTCCCTGGACTTTTTTGTTTCAAATCCAGAAGCAGCCTGCACATGTTCTTCTAGCGGTAAAATGGTAGAAGTCATGCAGTCTTTCTGTATGGCATTGGCATTGTGAACTCGAGGTATGTGTGCAATTCAGAACACAATGCTCCTTAGAAATATCTAAACTAGCTTTAAATAAGTAGCTGGTGATAAATCTGTGCTGGTGTGACACTCCCTCTAGTCAAATTTATTCCAGTTTTCCAGGCTTAAAGGCTTCATCACTTCAATTAGCTCCTCCAGAGCTAATTTTCATACCCCTGCATGATACTGCTGAAAGTCATGTGCACATCCCAGTCTGTGTCTTGTGACTGTTGAATCTTAAAAACATCCAGGTTGGCAGGGACCTCCAAAGATTTTACAGTCAAACCTCCCGGTGAAAGCAGAAATATAGTCAGAAATATCCAGGGTTGCATCAAGCTGAGCCTTGAATATTTCCAACAGTGGAGATCCTGTCACCTGAATTTTTCAGTTAATGTCTGTCTTGGACAAGGAAGACAGAATCTGGACACGACATCCCAGGTGTGGCCAAACAGGCGGTAAGTGGAGTGGAATAATCACACCCTTGACCTGCTGGCTGTGGTCCTTGACCTGCTGACTCGGCTCTTGCTGATGCAGCCCGTGACAAGGTTTCATTTAATTGCTGATCTGTGTGAGTGTCTGAGAGCCTCAGGGATGGTGTCTAAAAGCACCAAAATTAAGGCAGACCTGGCAACACTCTATGAGGGGACCTTGTGATGCTCAGCATCTGAGCTGATTCTGAAAAATTTACTTATCAGTATCAAAGCCTATGATAAAGCCAGTAGAAGCACTATGGAAAATTCCTTCTTAATTTTTGTTTAAAGATTGATTGTCAAAAGCAATAACACTTGTTCTTTCTGATTTATATTCTCTTTTAATAAATTAAATTTCAGAAAGGATTATGAAACTGCGGATGCTATTGTAAAAGGAGCGCAGGGGTCCTTTCTGCAATGCTGACTCCCAAAATACACTTTTAACTACTTTCTGCTTCTCTTCCGTTGATTTCACTAAATCTGACGTTCACAACTGCATTAGTGGACTAAAAACCCTTAGCACTTTTAAATTTCATCCTGTCATATTTCTTCCCAGCTTTGCTTTAAGCTTACCTCTCACCAGGAACTGTTAAGCTTCATTCAGATCTGCAGCCTTCTCAGTTGAGTTTAATAATATTTCCCTTCTCCTCCCAAAGGTGAGGGGTGAAATATTCCTTTCTGCATTTCTGTCTCCAGTACTTCTGCTGCATACCTTTGCAGCACTTACTTAACTACTCTCCAGCAGCATAGCAGGAGACTTGCCTCGCTCTGTAAAACTCCTGGACTTAGCAGGGAAGTGCTCATGAGGAACTGCAACTGCAGCACAGCTCTGTCTGCTTCCTCAAGTGTCATCCATCGTTCACAAACCACAAAGAGCTGACAAACGCGATTGGACCAATTGTTATCATGTCACTTATAAAAGTTTATTGATATGTATGTGTTTGGGGGTGTTATTTATTCTTCTTGTGGTCAATGCATGTTAAGTATTTCCAATTATTGCAAAATGTACCTGCTTGCAAGTGGTTATATGTGCAAAAGAGATGACTAAACAGACTGAAAGTGAATGTCACATATGGGACTACGTGTTTGTAGTCATGTGTGTGCATATATAGTTATCAGTGTTTCACTACTGTGGTACGAAGGCCACTCAGCCTCTCAGCAGCATTTGCTCACTTGCTCAGATAACACCTAAGTGAATATATTGATCTGAGAGCCCTCTCAGGACCCTTTCCTCATGACACGGTGGTAAAATATATAGTGGTAGCAACCCTGAGGTTGGGCAGCCTTCAAGGATGAAAGCTTTCTGGTCCTCCTGAAGTGCTTCTGTCTTGTTATCAAACAGTAGTCTTCCAGAGAGATGCGAGTATCCACTCTGCGTGTGCTTTTTGTATACTGTGGTCTTTTTAAAAATGAAAAATATCGCCTCAAACTTTTTATAAATGAAGAGTATAAGGCATGTGGAAAGAAGAAAGTTGTGGCAGGGATTTGGTATGAGGTATTACTGTCCTCTTTATAATGCATTGTTGGCTCTATTCTTAATTGTATCCAGTTTATATATTTGCCACCTGAAATCTGTCAGAGCAACACAGGTACATGCAAAGGTGCTACTATTCCTTCACTCCATTTAATTTCATAATATCGTTCTCTATCAGTGGAACAACAGAATAGCTGCTAAACTTGGCCATGCAACAAGTAACAGAGTAGGACAAACTTATATTTAATTTCAAAATCTTGAAGTTACATTCCCAGGAGCTCCAGTATGAATAATAAGTGTTCAGAATAAGGATATTCTCTTTCTTTTAAATTAAGGGCATATGCTTGGGGACTTCTAAATCCAAAAGCTCATTAAATGTTCTGTCCTATCCCTATGTTAAGATTCTACAAGATAAAAAGCAATAGTTATAGAAAATTCAATACTTTTCCTACCAATGCCTAATTGCTCTTTTCAGGGTTTACTAAGGAAATTGTTGCTCCAATAACTGGTTGAGTTTAGAAAATATTCTTGTAAGATTTTAGTAATCTGCAGTAGACATAGTACTACCTTTCATCAAATAAAAGTACGGCAATATTTTCCACTACACCCAAAAGCAAAAATTAAAAACAGTACTGAATTTGACTTGGCTGTGTAATAACCTATTAGTCCTATATTATATGCTATGAATGTAGAGCATAAAAGACTTCAGACAATTTCTTCAAAGTTACTTAGCAAATCTGCTACTGAATCAGAATGAGACTACTTTTCACCTAAAGCTGTGTCTCATGCTTTAACATATAGGTTCTATTTTGCCTTTCAGTAACAATAAGGAAGGCTTCCAGAACAAAATTTCTGACATCAACCTGTGAAATCCAGTAACCTCACTGTTGCCTCAAGCTGAAAGTGGATGTAAGTTTTTAAGAAGCTGCTCATCCTCAGCACTTGTATGAGACTAATTCTTAGAGAAGTAAAGTTGCACTTTCCGTGGGAATGTAGGTCTATCCACTTTTTTCAAGACTGATCTATTTGCAGAGTCCTAGGACATAGGATACGGACTTCTGGAGATCATCTGTTCTAACCCATCACTCAAAGCAGGGCCAGCTTATGTCAGGTTGCTCAGTGCCTGGTCCAGTAGAGTTTGACTATCCAAGAGGTGGAGGTCACATAGTCTACAGGCCCTAGTTTCAATGTCTGACCACACTCATATTGTGAATGTTTTCTTCATAATATCTAACTGGAATTTTCCATGCTGCACCTTAAATCTGTTTCATCTTTTTCCATAGCTATTGACCTCTGGAAACCATGCACGTCCGTATTTTTCTACTATCTCTCATGAGGCAGTCGCAGAGAGTGATAAGATATGCCTGTGAATTTGTTAATGCAGCCCAGGATGTGGTTGGCTTTCTTTTTTTTTTTTTTTTTAATTCTCATTAATGACACAGACAAAGGGACCCTCAGCAAATTTGCGGATGACACCAAGCTGAGTGGTGCAGTTGACACACCTAAAGGATGGTATGCAATCCAGAGGGACTTGGACAGAGTCGAGAAGTGGGCCCATGGGAACCTCATGAGGATTAAAAAGATCAAGTGCAAGGTGCTGCACCTGGGTATGGGCAACCCCTGGTATCAATACAGGCTGGGGGATGAGCAGATATAGAGTAGCCCTGCTGAGAAGGAGTTTGGGGTGCTGGTGGTTAAGAGGCTGGACATGACCCAGCAATGCGCACTCACAGCTCAGAAAGCCAGTTGTGTCCTGGTCTGCATCCAAAGCACTGTGGCCAGAAGGTCAAGGGAGGTGATTCTGCCCCTCCACTCTGCTCTGGTGAGACCCACCTGGAATGCTGCACCCAGCTCTGGGGTTTCCAACACGGGAAAGACACAGACCTGTTGCAGCAAGTCTGAAGAGATGTAACACCTCTCCTGTGAGGAGAGGCTGAGAGAATTGAGTTTGTTCATTCTGGAAAAGAGAAGGCTTCAGGCTGACCCAGCTGCAGCCTTCCAGTATCTGAAGGGAGTCTACAAGAAAGCTGGAGAGGGACTTTTTACAACAGCATGTAGTGACAGGACAAGGGGGAATGGGTTTAAATTGGAAGACGGTAGGTTTGATTAGATATTAGGAAGAAGTTGCTTACTGAGACAGTGGAACAGGTTGCTGGGGGAAGTTGTGGATGCCCCATCCCTGGAAGTGTTTAAGGTCAGGATGGATGGAGCTCCAAGAAACTTGATCTAGCGAAGGGTGTCCCTGCCCATGGACAAGAGGGTTGAAAACAGATGACCCTTAAGGTCCCTTCCATCCCAGGCTATTCTGTGGTGCTATGACTCTATGGTTCTATGATTCTTGGCTACCAGACCTCATGTTCAACTTCTCTAGCAAGTACCCACTTGTTCTTTTCTGCAAACCTGTTTTCTGTATAGGCAGTGTCCAACTCCTACTGTTTCAAGGGCTTATTCTCTCCCAGCTGCAGAGCTTTGCATTTGCCTTTGCTGACTCTCGAGGTTTCTGTGGGCTATTTTTCCAGCTTCTCCGGGTACTCCTGAATGCCCTTTATCACAGCTCTTGAGAGTACCAGCCACCTGCACTAATTTGACATCATCCTCCAACTGACTGAGAGCATACTCCATCCCATCAGCTAGATCATTAATACATCTTCAGTATTTTTGAACTCAATATCAGACGAGAAATGCTGCTAGCAACTCGCTGTCAGTTGAACTTCATACTATATACCCAAACCCCTTGAACCTAGTCAGTCAGCCACTGTTCCACAAAACTTACTGTCATCCACCTAAGCCATGTCTCACCAATTTGGCTATAAAAATGCCACAGAAATAGTATGGACCATACAATAGTCATACAATAGTATGGTTACTACACAGTCAAAGGTGTTGTTAAAGCATACAACATCCACTGCTTCCCCCTCATCCCCAGAGCCTGACAGAATTTCATAGAAGGCAATCAGGGTGGTCAGGAAGGATTTACCCTCAGTCAATCCTTTCTGACTATTTCAAACCCCCTCATCTTTTGTGACATGTGGGACTGGGCCCTGTAGAATATGGGCTGTAAGCAGTAGATGGTGTTGGTGAACGCTGGTGAATGTGTAGAGAATGCTGCCCTCAGGCATGGAACCTTACAACTATGTCCACTGTTTGCATCACAAAGACTGCTGAACCATGTCCCAAGACTGGATCCCTACAGGCACAGTCATGTCCATGCTTCTTCCAGAGTAAAACATTCCCTCAGGTAGGCAGTAAAATTTATAGCAGTTAAGTCAAAAGCTGTTGCTTATCTGTTTGATTTTGGAAGTAATTTTTTTACCATGGCATGACCACATGCCAATAAATCACACCAGAATCTAGCCTTCAACCACCTCCTTAATCTTTAAAGGAAAATTTTCTAATTCATACTATCACTTCCAGAGAAAAGCAACAGAACTCTACAAAGTTTCCCACTAGCCACAGATCCATGAATAGAGAGAAAAAGTTTTAGCAAACATGTAGCCACTGCAGCATGTAACTTTTGTGACATTTTTATTTGGTGTCCAGTTCTTTTCTCTTCTGTGCAAATAGAGTCTTCCAACATAGCAGGGTGAGAATTAAGGATAAAGGATAGCAATGGAGCAAAATGGGAGATAGAAAGTCTATGGAGTCAAGTGTGAAGAAAAGGTCGTTATTACCAGAATAACAGACCTGCACTTCCTGACCGTCTGGCTGTCTCTCATTCTCTTTTCCTCTCCCTCCCAATCTTATTCTTTCAAATGAGAAATATTTTACTCTTTTTCAGCACAACAGCAGCAACATTTGAAGGTCAAAAGCGCATAAACATGATAAGACATTCTACTAGTTCCTAAATGGGTGTAGAAAGTTACTGTAATCAGAACAACATCAGAGCTGGGAAGTTGCCACTTGAGTTATCATGGACTTTCTCTAGCATCCAGAAAAAACACATTAATGGATCAGAAGTTCAACCCAATGTTCCATGTGCTATACCACACCACAGGCTGCAAACCCCTTTCAATCTCCTATAATTAATGTCTGTGAAAAAAATACTAGCAGCACCAAAGTGCTGTTGGACTCAAATGGCCTGAGTCAGTAAGTCTTCAGCCAAGTGTTGGTTCCTACTCTGTGCAGTACAACTCCTCTGTGGGGACTACACCTGCAGCTGGTGAAAATGGGAGCTGTAAACGTATGTCCTCGGTGTGTTGTTGAGAGCAGATCAGAAGATATCTCCTCATTGCTTCTGAGTGTCTCTTTGAGCACTGAAGAGGAGAGTGGATAAGACTTTGAGAGACAGAAACAGCAATTCCCTGTTGAGACTTTTATCAATCCTGGAATTTTGCAAATGAGTTATACAGGGCAGTCTAGACTGAGGAAGGCTACAAGGAGACTGAAGAGTTTAAGTATCAAGATGTTGCCCCAAACTACAAGACAGATGTCTTTAGTAATTTGTACAAATTTTCCCTGTGTTCATAAACCAGACCAGATGTATTCAGTGCACATGGTAGTGCTTGTTTGCATCAACTTTTTAGTATTTTCTTGATTTTTTTTCCATTGGAATCAAAGTTTATTGATACAGTGATAACTACTCATCTCTGGATCACACACAGAATTATTTGAACATTGAAAAGATTTTTGAACTTCTTCAGAAAAACCAATGAATTGTCTTCTTAGAGGAAAAAGTATGAATAATTCCTGTTAGAAAAGAGTGCAATTGATTTTAGCTGACCTTTACTAGCCTGAAGGAACATGGATCTGTTTTATAAATATTTCTTGTGTCTTTCACGAGACAAAAGAGCAGCATGCAATGGTCAAGAGCAGCTGCTCAAGCCTTGAGTTATCCACCTGGACCGTGAATTCTTGGGACGGTTTATCATAGAGATCATAGGAAGGTTTGGATTGTAAGGGACCTTAAAGATCAGGATGGAACTTTCCCATAGCATGTTTTTTGCTCTAGTGTGTTAAGGATAAAATTCATTGTTTCTCCTGTGGACTGCTGTGCAGAGAATGAAATAGAAACCAGCTCTTGCTTCTGCTATTGTGGTGGCCAAGTTTGGGAACAAGTTTGCTCATGGGCAGAGAGAACCGGTTTTGAGGCAACAACAATCTATATTCTGCCGTTTGGATTTTCCAGTGCGGTTAATCAGTGAAACGTGGTCAATGTCTTTGGTCAGTGAGAAGAGGGAAGCAGCTTAGACACATGAAAAGTAGATTGGATACTAGAAGCAGTGAAATCACTCAAAGCAAGAGATATATCCTGAAATTTTACAGCATGTCAGCTCCTTTCCTGTGGAAGTGTGTGACTTGTGGCAAATAAAACTAGAAATGCAAAGAACTCCAAAGCTTTTTCCTTTGGAGTTATCTTCTGACTACCTCCTCCTCTGGAACAAGCACAGAAGTCTTGGTCTACTGGGAGGGTTCCCACTCTTAAGCACTGGGACATGCCCCTGGGAACTGGGTTGAAAAGATAATCCAAGCAAAGCGTAAAAATATCCCTTTTATTCTAGTTCAGATGCTGGTATGTGGTTATCATGGTTGCCAGATCTACCCTAAAAAAACAAACCAAAACAAAAAACCCAACAGGAAAATCAAGTCTTTCCAACCACATGGAAGAGAAGTTGCAGTACTTTAAGGACTACTAAAATAGTGACTACTAAAAATAAGATGCAGGCATCCACTGTCTGAGCATTCATGGCAGACATCCTTCTCTGAGCAAACAGGCTTGGAAATAGCAGAGAATTTTTTTAAAATACCATTGAACAAACAATGAAATTGAACATTGAAAACTCATGATGGATGCAGAGCAGTGATGAACTCAGATGTTTAAGTTCATACAGCATCTTACGTACACATGCCTGTACCCATACACAGGCAAGAAATCTCAATATAAATGAAATATTAATGACCATTCAGCTGCTCAAATAGGACAGACATCTGTACCACAGAACATTGGAAACCCTTACCTTTTTCAAGTGAGGCCCTCTGCATCTGGTGACCAAAGATTTCTTCTTCCTCCAGAGGACAGGAGAGCCGTTCAGTGAGGGATTGTGAGCAGCAGCCCAGTACTTACACAGAGTGAAGTTCATGGTCTGTAAAGAGCCAGAGATGTCTCAAAAAAAAAGAGAGAAGTTAAGGCATGAAGTCAGGGATAAGACCACTGAGGCTGCAAAATCAGGCACACAAAAGATAGGAAATAGGGAAATTTGAGAAAAGCAAAGCCAACTGTTGCTTGTCTATTTTTTTCTTAGAGTCAAGTTCCTCAGTTTGGGAGACAGCATTTCTAATTTTCTAAATGCTGAGAGGATGGATGGAGAGGGAGAGTTATGGTATGACGACTGCCAGCAAGTTTGCTAGGGTTGACCAGATCTGCCTGGGTTCCTCAGCATGAAGACTCTGCCTCCCTTCATTTGCTATGGTCATGCTGTTTTGATGATATTTTCAGGAGATCGAATGAATGGGATGATACTTTCCGAATGGGCTGATACTTTCTGTTGAGTCAGCTGAACACCAAACCTAAACATATATCATCTGAGCTGTAGCTGCTAAAATTGAAATTTTTATGGATGTTCTTGAGCACTGGCACTCAGCATGAGGGCCCTGTAGCGTTGGAAGCGTTTTGTGCACTGCTGAGAGTCGATCACTGCCTGACGCAGCTCACAGTCTGAGGTGGTAGTTAAGGTAATGCTTCTTCAAGGAAATATCTCTTGCTGTTTTAAATTGAGCCAAGCCAACATCCTCCTCATTACCTAGGTCTCTCGTCTCACCTCCTACACCATTACTGCTTCAGTCAGTGACCCTCTGTACTAGCCTGCCTATGGGAAAAGAGTCTTAAGGCTTCACTCCCACTCCTTCTCTAGTCAAAACATGGTTTCTTCCTGGAAGGCTGGATGTCATTCTCATCTCTAGGGCTTCTCAGAAGTAGAAGCAAAGCTGAAAGTATCTCATTCTAGGCAACTATTGTTTCTTTTTCTCCCTATTCTTTTACATGCATCTGTTCACATACATATACAAACACAGCAGTGTCTTGTTTTAGACAGACTTGTATCATAGCCCATAGCTGAACATAGTTGAATACCAGTTTTAGACATCTGAACTAAAAATAAACACTCTCTGCTAACACATCACACACCTACACAACTAAAACTGCATACTAATTACCATAACAGCCAGCTTTCCAGTTCCCATTTTGCAGTCATGGCCCCGGACTTCCTAAGAAAACTTCAGTACTCTACACTAACCCATCTCTAGAGGCTGACGCGGAGATTCAGAATACATCTAAAATGCAAAGAGGCACCAAAATAAACTACACAATGAATCTAAAACAGCAACAGCAAAGTCATTCTTCCATTTAAACTGAGAAATAACACCAGCTCCAGCTGGTCAGACATGGACTGCAGCAATAATTTGGTCCAGGTTTTTGAACCTCTTTCATTAGCATGCAGCACCATATCTAACTTTAGCATCTGTGGTTCCTCAGAGACTGTTTCTGAATAGTGACAGCCTAGCTGGACTGCTCACCACAGACCTCAGTAACAGCACGAAAAATGAAGATGTGAGCAGGCAGCTTACTGTATGAACCACTTCAATGACAGCTGCATCACAGGTTTTGTCCATCGCACAGCTTTTGTTGAAAAAGTTGGAAGTTTTGGCACTGTAGTCTTCTCCTAAATTAATCAGTTTATTTAGGTCAGGATGTCTCTGTGCCTAATCTAATACAGTTGTATAGCATAAGATATCATTTGCTGGTCAGCAAGAGCTCTGAGGTGGTTTATTTCATGCGCCTGCTTGTAGCCTATGCCCATGTGAGAATATATCTGGTTTCACAAGAGTGCATCACTCCTAATCACCACCTTCATCTTTACGTGCATCACACTGCAGATAGCATCCTGTCTTTCCTGCTGTTTCCTGCACGGTTAATCCTACTGTCACTCAGATTACTTTTTCATGGGCCCACTGTGATGCATACTAGAAATCTCAGGACTCATGACTTAGTTATCAAACACTTAGTTATCAGATTCCATTGAGACTGCCTCAAGGGAGGAGAAAAATGCCCTGTTTGGCTTTTAATATATAGTCCATTTACTCGTTAAAGCACTTGACTTGTCACTGAAATGCTGGCACACTGCATTTTCTGGTTGGTAAAAGTTAGTAAGGAGCAAGCCAATATATTTTAACTCTCTGCTGTGTTACTACTGAATGTTGATAGCTTTTTCAAGGCCTCATCTACATCTGTTTTCCCTTTTGAGGAAAGAAAGTCCAGGGCATGTATTTGTTAGCAGGATCTTGTAATGGAGTAGCTTATTTGATTGGCACGATATAAGGTCCAATTTTAAAAGCACACGATTAACTTTAAGCACTAATTTTCCCGTTCAAGCTGGTCATTATTTCTTCGCATAAGTGTTTTGTTGAACTGGGTCCTGAATACGAAGCAGCCCTGTGTTACAAAATTAATTGTATCTCTGCCCCAGCAGCTTACTGCTTTGCTGACAGAACTAAACAGGGAAATTATATACTCTCTTTGCAATAAGAATTAATAGTACTGCAGATATGACTAGTACCTGAGAGAATGACCATCAGGAGAAAAGGATTTCAAAGCAAACCTGAAAAATAAGCCAAAATCTACAAGTTTTACACCTTGCTGGGATGTGTTGTGTGTTCAGGTTCTACGAGTTGCAAAAGAATGAGACCCTTAAGAGCAAAACCCTGCAGGCGAGACAATGGGGCTGGGAGCCATGGTGGGATCGAGGGGACAGTGTGAGGAGCAACCTCACCAGCCCTCTCTGCAACTCACACTGCTCACCACTCACTTTTCTACCATGTTGATGGGGAGAAGCACCCCCTCATTGAGGACAGTGTGGAATTTAAACCTATCTGCACCAAACCCTCAACTGCAAAAGCCACATCTAGGACAGTGCCATTGCAGGGATGGTGGCAGGGCTTTTTCAGTTTATGGCAAAAATGAGTCTTCTTGGAGAAATACAAAGGCAAGATGCTGAGCAATGTCTTTTATTTTACACCACCTCATTGTACCCGAGGGCCTTGTGGGGTTGGATACGACAGATGTATCTGTAACCATGTTTGGAAAAGAATTCTTCATCCTTGTCAGTCATACCCCTCTAACTTTTCATTCAGGTTTTTCTTCATTTCCTTTTTATTTTGCTGTGGTTTGATGTGGGTTTCTTTGTTGTTTTTTTTTTTTTTTTTTCTGGCTTGGATTCAGAGTTCAGCTTTTTGAAGGATATTTAAGTAAGTCTTTGTGGTAGAATGGTGTGAAAGTGTAGAAAAATCTTCTGGGATTTTTTTGGTCAGTCTTTGCCACATTTGTCCCCCTCCTTTCTTGTCTCATAGGGGTGACTTTTGGTGAAAGATGGTGCAGGGACAATGTAAACATGTCTCAAGGTCCTCTGGCCCTTCACTCCCTTCCCTCCACAACGCAAATATTTACAGGGTAGTATAGAAGACAAACATTTGTAAAAATCCAGGGTTGTTTCTCTGCCTGGATGGCAAAATTGAGGACACTCAAGATGCATAAGGAAGTTTAAATAATGCAAGGTGTGGGATGTCATCCTTCCAAGGAACAAAATGTGAGTGTTTGGATTATTATGGATTACTGGGATTATCCTGCATTTTAGAGATGATGTATGACTCTTTGTTCTCATCTTATTGTCATTTTGTTCAGTAAAAATTTGGTTTATGTCAAAGATTTCACACTGCCGGACTGAGATTTCCTCTGGCACTCTGTCTACACCCCCACCTCTTGGCTCTCACCTTGTAAATGCACTTGTTCATTTGGAGTGAGATGAGGGATTTTGGTTCTACCCCCAGCTGCACAGCCACCAGTCCTCTCCACAGACCCTCACAGGGCTGCAGGCTGCATCCACAGCAGCAGCCAAGTTACAGCACTCTGAAGGGCAGCTGTCCAAAATTTGTCCTTCCATTTATATTTGTCGTCCTTGCTGTGAACATCAGAGGAAGACTTCAAGCCCTTTGCTGTATAAATAGGGTGGCAGAGCTATCCATGGGAAATACCTCTGAAAGCTCCTTTTCTGTAGACTGTTTTGTCCTTGAAAACCCGTGTAGAATTTCAGCGAAGCTTTTTCTGCTTGTGATCAAGGAAAAAAAAAAAAAGAAAAGAAAACTGTGTCACAGCCTCACCCAGTACTTCCTTCTACTGAGCAGGGGCTGAGTGAGCTGCTGCAGCCTCCTCCCTTGCAGCATCCCTTGGGACACCAGTACGTAGTCCTGTGCCTGTGGCAACCTCCTAGCTAAAGCCTGGATGGGGACTGTTCTTTTTGGATGAGTCCCTTAGACCCTGTATGATGGCCTCAAGCCTATTTATGTCCACATGTCCTGTGTAAAAATGGAAATAGAGATAAATTCAGCAGTTACAGCACTAAAATTAAAAATTACCATGGTTTAAAAACAAGAAAAAGAGCCAAGGGATTTTGTGTTTGCATTTAGCAGTTTTATGGCAGTCTCTGCTATGAAATAAATTGTATTGCTCTGTTAGAGCTTGATATGAGATAGGTTTTCTACCAGCCTGTCTCAAAATCTGAAAAAATCTGGTATTACAAACATATAAGAGACAACCCACTGTGAGGTCTGTCAGACACGAAGAATTGCGGAGAGCAAATTATATAATCCACCTGAGCATCTTATTCCAGCTCTGCAGGAGATGGGGCATGACACAGTGTTTTGTGTGAAACAATAGATTTTTCTGTGCAATGTTTTTCTAGGAAGATACTGCTTTCAGATGTGACCTCATCTACGGAGTGCAAAGACGGATCTCAGCAAGATGGGTTCCGAACTTCTTGATGAAAACAAGCAGCCCATCAGTGAAAACCAGAATGTTGAAAGGTGAGTGTAGCTCGAGCAAATTGCCTCTTTATTGTGTCTTCTAGAACAAGCAGAAAGCAAACTACACTAAATTGTGAGGAGCTATCAACTCCCTGGAGGGCAGAAAGGCCCTACAGAGAGACCTTGACAAATTAGAGAGATGGGCAATCACCAGTGGTATAAAGTTTATAAAAAGGGCAAGTGCCACATTCTACACCTGGAACAGGGTAACCCTGGTTGTGTGTATAGACTGGGGAATAAATAGCTGGAAAGCAGTGCTGGGGAAAAGGACTTGGGGGTCCTGGTAGATGGCAAGTTGAATATGAGTCAGCAGTGCCCTGGCAGCCAGGAGGGCTGACCATGTCCTGGGGGGCATCAGGTGAGGCATCGCCAGCCGGTTGAAGGAGGGAATTGTCTCACTTTTCTCTGCACTGGTGCAGCCTCACCTTGAATTTGTGTACAGTTTTGGGTGCCACAGTGTAAGAAAGGTATTCAACTGTTAGAGAGTGTGCAAAGGAGGGCAATGAAGGTGGTGAAGGGTCTGGAGGGGAAGCTGTATGAAGAATGGCTGAGGGCACCTGATCTGTTAAACCTGGAGGAGAATGAGGGGAGACCTGATTGCTGTCTTCAACATCCTTACGAGGGGTAGCAGAGGGGCAAGGACCGATCTCTTCAGTGTTGTGACCTGTGACAAGACTTGAGGGAATGACATGAAGCTGACTCAGGGGACGTGAAGGCTGGATATCAGGAGAAGTATTTTCACCCAGAGGATGGCTGAGGCTCCCCAGGGAAGTGGTCACAGCACCAAGCTTGTCTGAGTTCAAGAAGCATTTGGACAATGCTTTCAGACACATGGTGTGATTTCTGGGGCGTCCTGCACAGGAACAGGAGTTGGATTCAGTGATCCTGATGGGTTTCTTCCAACTCATCATATTCTATGATTCTATGGAGAAATGTTTAGAATATTTAGCATAATAAAGTTGCGAGGTGGACACTTTTGATGTCACATAGGTCTGAGCAGAAGTACAGGCACTTCCCAGACTACTCAAAACTCACTATTTTGTCAACTTCCCTTTTCTTGTTAGGCTAAAATAAACATGAGATAAGGTTGTTCCCCATATATCTTGTTGCACCTACTTCTTGGCAAAGTCAGACAATGAAAAAGTACAGAAAAATGCAAATGCAATAAAATATTTTGGAACAGTTTGTCAAAACCAGTCATTCTTTGAAGACGGGATTAAGTTGATGTTGCAATAAAAAAATCTTGATTTGGTTATTTTATCATCATCTCATGTAACAAGAAAAAACATGCATGGGGGGAGGAAAGAAATGCAAGAGGTATGGTGAAATTTGAATTTCTGTTTTAATGCTATTGCTTCTGCCTTGTCTTTTTTCACATAACCAGAATGGTGGCTGACACTCTGATTCTGTAGTTTTCAGACATCAACTGTGCCCCCAGCAGCTGAGATGGGACAGAAAGGTGTTGAAGGCTTCACTTCTACAACGGACAAGAAAGAACCAGAGTGGCAGAAGGAGAAGGTAGGATGGGGACTTCTAATGGGTCTGAGATAAAGGCCCCCCAGCCATCTTGTACTGCCTGTAGCTGATTCATGGTGAGAACATGGGCAAGTAACTTGTACTCCCTTGGTCTCACTGCAGTCAGAATTTTTGTGGGTGATTGAAATGGCTTTCACCCTCTGTTTCATGTGCTTTTGGGCAGAGAAGGAGATGGAGCATGCATAGAATCACACACAGAAATATTTACCAACAGCATCATGTCAAAAGAAAACTTGGGAGGCCAGGCAATATTCTACTTTAGATAATTGCAAACCAGGAATTTATGTACATTGTGTACTTTCCAAATACTGTGAATGTCCTGACAATTAAAGACAAAGGGAAAATAACACCAAATATGTTTTAAATTATTTAAGAACTTACCTTGAAAACAGTTTTCATCTTTCCAGTGTTCTTAAGTGACACCTATTGTTATCTTAATGTTTCAGGCATATTTTGAAAATCGTGTCCTTAATGCGAAGTTAAATGACTGTTCCCGCAAAGACATCTTTAGAAACTTTTCCTTTTTTATTTTCTGTTGATTTCACAATCAGGCCTCACAGGGAAACTTTCTGCTATCTTGAACCGAAGCACACAGCTGTGAAGAATCAAGAACCCTTGTATAAAAAGAATAGAGGAAAAACTCTAGTCTTCACTGCATTTTTTATTTCTTAACACCTATTTTGATTTTTCATTACATATATTTGATTTTAATTTTCAAATTGCTGTATTCCATGCATATAAACTTCTCAAGCACCAATAGGTTCCTTGTCCAGAGGACATAAATAACTTTCAAGCAAGTGGTCAAATAATAGCATATCCTGCTACTAATGATTTGATAAAATCTGTAGTATACACACTTTACACGTTTTTACTTGATGCCCAGCAATGTCCAGATGCTCTTGTTTCTCAAGGATTAGTTAACTTGAGGAAGACCACCTTTTCTTGGGAAGAATGCAGCTGGACAACACACTGGTTGATAATAAAGTCAGAAATAATCTGTGGTAAACAGCATTTGGTACACCAGGTGTATGCTTAAGGAGAAATCTAGTTCCTTATTTAAAGGCTTTGCAGTTTAGACACAAGAACAAGAAGACATGAGACTGGAGTTGCTGCCACTGGTAAATACAAGCAGGAGGACCTTTTACCTATTCAGCTGACCCATCCACTAATTTCTACATGTAGTAACTGCACTATGGAATGGGTTGGAAGCTGAATTCATGAACACACACATGCACACACACTTCCTCCACCTTGTATCGAAGATAATCCCAAATAACTGGCAAAGGAAGGATTTGATTGTTTTTTTTTCTGAAAGGAATAAAACCAAATAGCATAACTAACATTAAGAGTGCCTAGAGATAGGTATTGAGACATACAAAACTTAGAGCAAAACTTGTGTTTCGTCTCCCATCTCACTAAGCCTGTGACCACCTTGTGTCTCACTCTGTCCACCCTCACCCACCTACTACCCCTTTTTCTGTCACAGGCATGTTTGCAGGAGTCATTGAGGAGGTTAGAGGAAAAGACAAAGGACTTTACAAAGGTATGAACATGGTCTTGTGAAGAAAGAAATAAGCATGATATGTGAAGAAAGAGTGTGAGAGTTGATGATAAGATTATTAAAAATAGATAGTAAGTTTGGACTTGCCCCAGAGCAATGAAGATCATGTCAGGGCAGCTCTGTATCTGCAACTCTGTCCAGAGTGCAGCAAAGATTTTGCTGTTTATCACTGGCATGACAAAACTCCTGTGTCACTGCTGTCTCTGAGTGCAAGGATTTCTTGGGAGTAGACTTTTGGATGAGTCACAGTAGCTCCAAGTTTATGGCTTACTGAGTCTTTGAGGTCTCTTCTAATGTTGCTCAAGGTGAATCCCAAATTGTTTGATCCCAGGGCATGCAGTTATCCATGAAGAAATACACATGATCCACCTTCATTCGCAAATATCAGCTGGTGCCTGACCAATTTTCAACTGTACATTTTCCTAATCTCCTATTTTGTGGACATAACAATGGCTTAAAACCAACAGGCTTTCTTCTCATGTTTTACCACAGGAACAAATACAATCATGAGGGTAGCTGGCACCTTCGTTTGTCGCTCTAGTGGAAGGTGCCTTGGGTTTCTAAACACACTGCTGCAATTTAAATTAGCCTTCTAGAAATAAAATCTTCCATATTCCATCAATTATCATAAGATTTTTAAAAAATTGCAGTGCTAAACAAAATAGACTCTTTTGACTTACAAATTAATTTTCCTGCCTCCCCCCCAGCCTTGACAGGCTGGTAGTTTCTTTTTGTTCAGTATGAATAAAGGAGAGATTTTTTCCAACAAAATAATTAAATGCAAGCACTTGTCATAGCAAAGTCTACAGTAAAGTTTTAAAATTGTGCATATGTCTGTGATTTCATGCAAAGTTATAGAAAAGCAAAACTTTTGTACAGGGGAGGCCTTCATAAACCAGGTCTTCTTGATTTATGAGTCAGCAGAGTCATAGGATCACAGAGTAATTCAGGTGGGAATCGACTGTGGGGGAGTCTTTGGTCTGACCTCCCACTCAAAGCTCAGAGCAGGGTGCTCAGGGCTACATGCAGCTGAGCTGAAAGAACTCTAAGAATGGAGCCTTTCCATCTAACAAGTGCCAGGTAGAGGAAGAGAGCTCTTTCCACAACGTACAGACTGTGCTTCTGCCAGTAGGGTTGGGAGGCTGCTGGTCTCCGTTGCTGCCAGGGCACACTGAGAGCTCACGCTCATCTACTGCCACACTGCCCCCAGGCCTCTGCTGCACTCCCCAACTCCTGAGAAAGCTTTTCTGCTCAGGGCATTCTGCATCCCAGAAGTCACTGAGTCCCCCACCCCTTGTTTGTGGTGCTAGAAGAGCCAGGACACTTAGCTGATGTATGACATCTTGTCCAAGTCCGTGACTGCACAGGCAATTGCCCCCTGCCATCAACCCCTCAGCATTAGTTTACACGACCATGTCTAAGCAGGGCTGCAGGTGACTCTACAGCATACATCACATGATTTAAAAAAAAATATTTACAATATATTTGTTTCTTCACTTAGCATTTACTGACTCACCTCAAGTGCAAAACCAAAATTATTTTAGCTGGTTTTTTTTTCACCACTACTTTACCTGCCTGTCACACCAGTCTGACATGTAATGCAGGTGCTGCAGAGCACTAGTTACTGCTGATAATGAAAAAATTCCTCCCCAGTGGTCACAAGCAGCTTGCTTGTGTAGATCCTCTGAGTCTGATAAAATAGTTATAACCACCCTCAAAGCATTTATCTCAGTGTGGACACCCTCTTCAGCTTCTGTCTTCTATCCCACTGCCTATTCCTACCAAACAGATAGGAATTTTATTTCTGTAAGATTTTCCTTCACTGCTGATACGAGCCACAACATCTCTGGCTAGAAAGACTGTCAAACACACAGTGTGATCACATAATCCTCACTTCCAATAAATGTTTGATGGATAGGAAGTGCTGGTTTGTAGCTTTTTATAAGTTCTTTTTACAGATGACTACTCTTCTTACAAGAGTAGTCTCTTTATATTGAAAATTTAATCAACACTGGGTTTAATATAAAAACTTTCTCTGACAAGTTATACTTGATTTTATTGTTTTTTTAGGCAAAAAGCAAAATATTGGAAGAAAGAGAATTAGTCATATCACAGGACAAAGTCTTAGAGGTATGACATTCTATTGCATATCACAGTACAAGCTCTTTCTTTGTTCAGACAATCACTATCCTAGAATAAATTTTACAAAGGTGTCAATTAGAGAAACAATAGAGTAAAATATAATACAGGTAAGAGTGTGGGAACTAGACCTGCCATTAGTCTCAGAAATACAAAAATAATGCATCACCAAGAAGTTTTCAGTTAGAAGTTTTGCAGACCACAGTCCACAAACCAGCAAGAATGGTTTTAAAACAAGTAACCTTGTATTATTGGGAACATAAGTCATCCAGAAAGTTACTGCAATGTAAAACTAATACCAGGAGGGCAAATTCCTGTAGATTTCTATCAGAGCCAATTTGAGAGACCAGCATATAATATCTGCGAGGGCAACACTGGTGCTGATCTCATGCTAATAAGCTCTGACTTGACTTTTATTGCACATCAGACTGATGGACTAATACTAAGATTGTTTGCTCTTCTTTTGAACTTTTAAGGGCATGCAGATAAAAATAAAGCACTTACACAAGCAACTCAAGCACCCTGAACTAATTGGGTCGTAAGTATTAGCAATGTCCTCTATTCTAGGTTCCTTTTTTTTATAGTGTTCAGAATTTTTCCACATCATCCATACGTGAAGCACATGCTTCATGATTGTAAGTTAATATGGTTTATGCAACACCAAACAAGCACCTCATATTTATGTAGAACAGCTTCTTTTTCTGTCGTATAATCACCCAACCACAGAAATGCAAATGAAATTTAGATTTGTAATGTCTCATCTCATTCTTAGCAGATCCTGGGAGTAGCTTATCTTTTACTCAGTAGACCAAAATTGTAAGGCATTTCCTGGATATTAATTTCAATACTCTTTCTTAATAACCTGTATCAGGTTCATAGTATTATTTTGCAGAATAAAAAGCAAAAGCAGCACCTTGAACAGCAGCAGCATAGCCTGCAGATACACACTTATTTTCACGAGCAGGTGTTCCCTTTTCATGGCCAGAGTCCAACTGACACTTAAAACATGCTCCCCCCTCAACTCACTACTGGACTGTAGTCTCCTTTAAGCAACGAGGTTACGTAGGATCTCTGAATTTCAAAACACATCTAAGTACCGAGCCCAGCACTAGGCTTCTCACTCTTACTCTCCTGTTTCTCAACTGCATAGCAATGCAGAAATCCTCCAACTTCAGTATACACGAGGGGTTAAGCATTCCTTCTAGCAATCACTTGCAAATTAAGCCTCAAGTATGATGTGTCAGCACTAAGTGTGAGCCCCTTTTAAAAGCTCCTCTTTCAGTCCTCTGAAGTGGTTTGAGATTCAGTTTTGTGCTCTGTGTTCTGCAGAGAAGAGCTGTGTAGTGACATTATGTATGCAGTGCATGAACTGTAAGAACTGAGGCTGAAATATAATCTAAAGTTTAAAGCAGCAAGTATTTTGGAGGATATCTGCTGCTTGCAACAGCACAGGTATTCCCACACCTGAGGGGAACTACAGATGTATTTTAGTTACCGTAGTGCTTCCATCAGGCAACGTCATCATAGAAGACACTACCAGATCGTACCTTGCCACCATGGTAGCATGTTTGATGGGAGAAACTGGGTAATACTAATGCTTTCCTTTAATAAAACAACCTAAATAGCATTTGTTCTAGGCTGTTGGCATGCTTTCTTACCACTGTGTGGCTATTTGAGGATTGCCTAGTTTTGTCTGTTATCGAGGCTGGGTGAACCCATGAATTCAGTTGTTACATGCAGTAATTCCTATGAAAGTGCATCAAGCAAAAAGAGTTCCCAATCTAGGTGCTTATGAATACATGAGAAGGCACAATATCCCACCAGAAGTTTGAGGCTTTCTCTAGATGGTTGCATAACATGCAGGAGGGCTGTTGTATAGCGTAGCAGCACTGAAATGGTCATGATGGAAATCATTCTTTTTCTTTCTGCTAGCAGGAGAAAGTCAAAGGAATTGCAGACTCATATAGAAGCTGTGGCAGCAGGAAGCAGGTAAAGAGGAGGGAAGATGAAAAAGAATACACGAGATAAAAAGCGTGTGCTTTGGTGGAGAAGGCAGTTTGAACAGCCTGGCAACACAAACTGGCAAAATTCTGATTTTCACCTGTTGAGACAGTGAAGTGATATCAGTGCATGGACTAGAAATGCATGACATCCCCAGACATCACTTTCTTTATGCCCAGTCAAAGTGAAGTAAAAGAGGTTCAAAACAAAACAAAGCTACATGTACTTTTAGAAAGAAGAAACCCAAACATGTTCAGTCTAGAAACTTCTAATTTAAGATGCTGGGAAATGGGATGCAGGGAGAAATTGGATATTTTTTATAAAGGTCCCAAATTAGCTGTTTGGCTTTGCCATCAATCTAGACTTTACCCTTTAGGCTGTTGCTGAGTGATACTTTTTAATGCAATTGTCTATGTAATGGAAGCAGTAAGAAACTCTTCTCCACAACCAAGGTATCTGTTAGGTCGCAGCACCTCCTCA
Organism: Myiozetetes cayanensis; assembly: GCF_022539395.1. NCBI lineage: Eukaryota > Metazoa > Chordata > Aves > Passeriformes > Tyrannidae > Myiozetetes > Myiozetetes cayanensis. Next base: position 103,470,415 of record NW_026086604.1, read on the forward strand.
TGCTGTCTTCATTAATGAGCAATGAGCCGAGTTAGTTGCAATCTCTGTTGGTGTTTCTTTTCTTCCACAGCCAAGAAAGAAAGGAGGTGGATGACTGCCCAAGTTCCCTCGCTCAGAAGATAGCCATGGTGAAACTGGTAAGAAAGAGCTGCACTGGTCTCCTTACATCTGCACTTGAAGGGCCTCCTCCATCTCTCTTTTTTTCAAGCTGGAAATCTTGTTTCATTGGATGCGACTCATTTTTGAGTTTTTCAGCCCCAGTGGTTCCTTATATCACTAAGTTCCCATGTCTCAGGCTCAACACTTGTTGTTCAGTTTTATTATTGTGCAAGCCACTTTAAATTCTTCAACGTTTGTTGTCCTAGAAGTCAGAAAACTTAATTTCGAAATGATTCATGTCTCTTTTTTCCTCTTCTAGACCCAGAAATCAATGACTGACTACCTAAAAAAATTCCGTTTCTATCTTGGGTAGGTAAAATGTTCTCATTACATGTACGCTTGCTTAGTTACACCTTGAGCACCATGGAGATAAGATTATTCTGACTAGTGCTGGAACATCATGGGAGAAACAGTGCAAGCAGGGAGGAGAAATGTGCAGCAAATGTAGAGCTCTGTGTATGCAAACTTAGTGGAGCAGCAGGTTGAAGTAATCTAAGTGCAAACTCCGTTCTAGCCCTTGGGTGTGTTTCCTTAGGAATCTGCTCACCTGTAACCTCTGAAAAAGCAGCATTTAAGTGCATAGTGGCAAATGTCTCCCTCTTTCATCCTCATAAGGAAGAAAGGGAGAAAGGCCTAGAGTCTGAGCACCTGGTTTTCTCCCCCTGAGTGCTCCTTTATCAGCCCTCCATCAAACTACCTTCTCTGCATACTCCCCTGACCAGATGGATACTGATAGGTTGCTGGTGGGCTTTCCTCTACCTGGACCAAAGTAATGTGGACTCAGTAACTGCCAGGGCAAGTGATGTCAATTCTCTATTTTCTTAGTCTTGGCTAAAGGTATTTTGAAGAAAAGAAGACATCTATGAGTGAATTCTTCAGTAAGTCACTTTGCGGCCAGGGTACAGCTGCTTTTGAAGCTATTTATAGATTATTTGGTGAAGGCTGTTGGTGTGAGAGTCACCAACTGTCGCTCGTTTTCTTTGTCCCTTTCCATGATCATTAGCAGGAGTGTCTCCCGAGAAACATTGGCCTTTCTGTGATAGTCTTATAGTGCCTTTTTAAAAGGAAAGCAACCTTCAGTTTGTTTCTGTGTGGTAGGAAACTTTCAGATGGATCTTGCAGACAGCCGTACAGAAAACAGATCAATTGGTTTTGTCCCTCCTGAGGAAAGAGAAGCATTTTTTACTATTGCATGACCAAGCACAATTAGCAAGTGCTTATGGCTCTTTTAATTTGGGAAGCTTAATTTCCATTTACATTCATGCATTTTCATGTCAGGAAGCTGCTCCTGCTAACACAGAGCATTCACCTGTGGGAATAATCTTCCAAAAAGAGCAGGTAAAAACACTGCAGGGTTTGTCTGAACAAAACAACGGAGAACTGGTATGGAGCAAGAGCATGGCAGGACTGACAATGAACCCTACACACTCCCTACATCACTTCAGACGAATTTCTTCCCTCCAGGCTCCAGTTGCCCAACTGTAAAATGATGATAGTATTCATTTTCTCTGCTCTGTGTTCTCCGTATGTGTTCACAGCACAAAATCTTTGGTGGCAAGAGCCATTGTTAAGTATTAAACACTTGCCAGGAACAGATGCTGTGGTAATATTGCCACCGACATAAAGGAAGGATTCTGAGTTGACCAGGGCAGTGAAATGCAAGACGATATGCTCTGACAATTTTGAATATTAATAGAGCTTCTTTAGAGTGTCTGTAATTTTTTTTGTGCATTTTTCTCTCTTGTTGCAGGAAATGCGTGTGGCTGCTTCTCAGACACCTACTGCACTGTGGCTGTTCGTGTTTAACACTTCTATTGATTTATAAACACCTACCTGATGCTATCCGGACATATCAGCTACTGGACAGCATCTGCCATCAACCGTGGACACATTAACACCAGAAAATTTTGAAAACTCCAAACTGGATTTCTGTAGGGTTACTGTATTGCTTCTGGGAAGACCTGCATTTTAAAATAAAGCATTCATGAATGCTAAAAGCACATGATGATTTCTGTCTTTCCTCTGCAAACTGTATTAACTCCTCAGAGGAAGAAGCTAAAACCCATGTATCTCAGTAAGAGGGAGTATGCTTAGGTGCATTCAGTTGTTTGCTGTCAGAGGTGGGTCTGAGATGCAAAAATTGCTTCAGTGTCGACATTCTAATCTATTCCCCAAATCCCTGGATGTCCTGCCCTCATCACCACAGGCATGAGTTTGGGAAATCTGTAATTAAATCTAAATAGGATCTTCTGTTAATGCAAATTGAAATGACCCCATTATCAGCAGGGCAATGATAATTGATAGGAGCTGAATCTTTATTTTAAAGAATGCCTCCTGCCAGATTAATGGCCAGTCAGCTCTGTGGATTAGCATGTCAGTCGACCACCTTGCTGCCTGATGACCGAAGTCCTGCAAATGGCCTCGCTCAGACACACAGAGCAGCAACAGTATTGCACATACACAGCAAGCCCCTCGTGAAGAATATGGTGTTTCCCATTTTTCTCACAGCATAAGAACTACAGAGTCTGTCTTGTCATATGCCCAAATGCCTTTCATGGTGAGTACTTGGTGGGAGAAAGAGCTTAAACAACGAAGTTGGGAAAGTAAGTACACACGAAGCATTTATGATGGAGCAAAAATGTTCTGAGAGCAAAGAGCAGTAGCGAAATGTCCTGTTTCTATGTAGCAAATGGAGTTTTCAAATTTGAAAAAGAAAATTCACTAAAGTTGTGAAGAGGATACACAGTTGTAGGAAGCCCATCTGATGAGACAGAACATTTGTAGATACTCATACAAAAACCTCAACATTTTAGAAACAACTGTAAAAACCTGCAAAAGTATCACCCAACTAATATTAAACGTTACATGGTACAGCTCCAGCTGCCTGCTTTCCTGCATCCAGATCAGGGAACACTTCTAACACTGGCACTCCATGTCTGAGTCCCCACACCTCACGTGATGCTGGGTTTGTGTAGCCTGGGGGAAAATTTGGAAGCGTGCTCTGAGATGAGCATCCGTGCCTATTACTTTGTCTGCATTTAAAAAAAAAAAAATTTCCTAAGCCATCTCTGTTATTCCCTGTAATTTCCATAACCCACAGGTTGTGATACTTGTGAGAGGAGCTCTTTTAGCAGAATAAAGTGCAGGGGGGAATGATTTTAGTACTGTTGTTCAGCTCTGTGAGTGCAAGTCTTTGTGAGCAACTTGACCACAGAGTTTAAAACACAAGCTAAAGCAGTGTGCCACTCGATGGTGGCACAACAGAAAAAAATCCCCAATTGAACAGCCCAGTTTGCAGCCGTGCCTGGTGGAGTGGGTGGTAGTTGCTGTAGGGAGGGCATGTGAGGGCAACAGTAGGTGTTACGGAAAGACCAGCGCCTGTTTGTTGCTAAAAGCCAAGGCAATTTCATTGTCTTGTCAGCTGACAGCTCCTCCTCCCAACAGGCAGAACTAAGGGCACTTTCTGTTTCAGCCCCGTTGCGCTATTCTGGATGGGATACAGAGGGAGTCTTGCAGGGGGTTGCAGAGGAGGTGATGGTAAAACTGCTGCTGGGAGCAGCCTTTCAAACCCCAGTATTCAGCCGTGGATGCATTACCAAAGACATACTGTGCAAGACTTAAAAAGGGAGAAAAGACCATTGTTTATCTGTTTTTTTCCTTTGCACATCCTAAATTTTGCTTTTTAGTTCCTACTCAGTTTATATGCCTGAGGCATACAGTGTTTAGTGGAGTTGGCTTGTTTGGTTTGCTACAGTTTTCTGTCCTTGATTTTCCCTAGTCAGGTTTATCTTACCATTATCCTCTCCTCTGATGGGACTGGAGGAAATAATTGCATTTGTAAAGGAAGTTAATTAACTTCCATGTCAGTTCTTCACTCCTTTCCACCCCACAAGTAGTTTTTCATACTTTGAGCTGATGAAAGGCACTATTTTGGGTGGAACTGAGCCACATGCCCCTACTCATCCTCCACAGAGCAGAGGGAAGCCTCAGAACAGGACAATAGGTCCCTCCATCAGACACATCAAATCAGTGGTTTAGAGTGGTCTTCCTGCAGGTAATTCAAGTTTTCTTACATCTGTCTTGATTTACTGGATCTGTAGTTGACTATAACATGGAGAACTGTCATTTTATATATTATCACCTTTATGCTGGGTGGGATTTTCAGGTGAGCTCTTTCCTGGTGTAAGCCTGCTTGATTGGTGTCAGGAGCAGCTTTGCTTCAAGGGCTCTGCATCATCATCTGGGTATCCAGCATGCTCTGGGTGGTCAGCATCACTGATGTTTGATATGTCCATTTGAAAGTTCTTGGAATGGACTCCACTTCTCCACTGTCTCCACTTCTTCATCTCTCAGGTTGCTGAAATCAGACCTCAATATCCTGAGAGACTATGTTGTCCTTTTGGTTCAGACAGAATCGTTTGACAAGTCCTTCCAAGTTTATGCAGCTGTTTCTCTCTAAACCAGGAAAAGACATTTAAGGGATGTGGGGATTACAACTTAGAAACACAATGGTGTTGAATACTCACACTCTGTCTGGCAAGAGGCTTGAAGAGATGAAGGAAGGCATAGGTATATGAACAGACAGACTGCAAAGCAGAGCACCTTTCCTGCATGCAGAAGTACCTCTGACCATTAACACTCTCTAGGAGACACTTTCTCCACTGTTGCAGGCTCTGACTCTGAGACAGTTTGCTGTTGCCCTAGACTGGTTTAAAAAAATTCCAATGTGTTGAAATTCATCACCTTAGGCAAGTGAATGCATAGCTCCCATGCTTGCATAACCTGTTGCCCAGCACAACACTGCCTCACTGAATAGTAGCCTTCCTATTCTGCATCCCATGAAGGACTGAGTGATGTGGATGCAAAAGGTTTGGGTGGACTCACATCTGAAAGCGTGACAAGCAGCTGGAAGAGAAATCTCTTGAAGGTGACTAAATAGGCAAACTGAATTAGGCTCAGGAAATCCTCCGAGCAGAAAATAGGTGGAGGTCAGGACAGTACTCAAGGGAAGTGCCATATATATCTTTGTCCTATTGTTAATTTTCCCTGGATGTCTATTTATGGACACCCTTTTTTACATTGTTCATTTTAGACATATTTATCGATCTGGTCCTAACAAAACTACATTTCCCCCTAACCCCAAAATATTCAGGTCCCAGAGAAAAAAATAAATGGTATTGTAGGTGTGGGGCAGGGGGACAATGGGATAAATCAATAAAAGTGAAAGCCTAGTAGTCAAAACCAAAGTGATTTGGGTCTGCCTAGCCCCACTGATCTGAAAGGGATGAATAGGGTCTGACTATGGTTTTAAGTAATTAGAACCGTCACAACAGGAGTGTCCAACAGGAGTGTCCAAGCCACCCCCAGAAGACAAAATAAAACCTCAGAGCCAGCAAAAAGGGAGGAAAAAGGGCAAAGCAGGGCCTGTAGCAGTTGCAGTGATGCAGCAGTAGGAATCCATGCCCTGACCCTACTGGAAAGTGCTGCAGAGGCAAGGCTGCATGTCAGTCCCATGGGTGCTTTGGGAGGCCCTTTCCCCACCTTTAGGGGTGGCTCACACGTGCTGCCAAGGGTATGTATTTAAGCAGCAGTAGTCCTGTCACAGCTCCTTTTGCTAGGTCTTAGAGCATTAGTGATGACAAACAAGTGAAGGTGGCCCTCAGGACAGCACGTTAGTCAGCAAATGAGCCTGCTGACATATCATCTGGTGGTAATCTGGCAGTATTTTCATTTATTATGATGTGTCTAAGCAGATACGCTGATGGCCTCCAGTTTAGACATTCACATCTGTTGTCTGTAGCGGTACCTGCACACCGGTCCTTCCTGGGAAAATGGGCAACAATGATTTATCAGGTCTTGTACAAATGCAGTCCTTGCTCTGGCAGACAGAGATACTCAGCTATCGCCAGACAGAAGAGGAAGAGTCAGAAGAGGAACAGGAAATATGTTAGTCCTTGATTTCAGTGGCTACTGGTCTTGGCATTTGCATGCATTGTCTGAGTTCCTGGGGAGAGACTAGAGGCTACAGAAGTTAACACTAATGATTTCCATATCAAAGGGCTTTCTGAATAGGCACCAGAACAGACATTTCCCTATTGAGTGTTTCGGGTGCCTTTTTTTTTTTTTTTTTTTCTTCCAGAGATCAGAAAGAGCAACAGCTTAATCTTTTTAAAGAAGCCATGATAAAGCAAAAATCTGGCTCTGGGATGAGGTTCATAACATATCTGTAGACAGCCAACCCCAAGCAAGCAAGTAACATCTAGGTTCAGAAAAAGAAAATGAAATAATTTCTGTCATTTTCATGGAAAAAAAATTGCCTGATGTCTTCTAAAATATCTCATACATCCAGTGTGCATTAATGTATTAGTTAAAACTCAGAGAACTATACTTCAAAGTCTGAGCCACACCATCTGGTTCTCTTTCTGCTCAGTGCCCTAAACATATGGCCAGAGAGAGCATATTTCTTTTTCCCTTCTCTCCTGTCTCCTTTTTTTTTCTGCCTAGCCTCATTACCTTAGATTTCCTTACACTGAATTTATATGTGTAAACCATTCATTTGCCTTCTCTCTTAATATAGCTGTGTGATTCTGGACATCAGCTAGGCTGAACTGGCACTGCCATATTTCACCTGGTCAGAAAAATTATTCACCTTAATGCATATTCATTCTCCTAAATAATGATATATAGGAAAGTCAATTGGTCCTAAGGATGTTCTTTGTGTCACTTTACTACCTATTTCCTGTCACCAAAGACTGTTTTCTTGTCAATTCACTCTTCTGTTTTCAAACTCCCATGTACAGAGAAATTGTGGTGATAAGGTAAAGCAGTTACCTGCTGATAAAAATGTCTTTGAGCGGCCCTTGTATGTTCTACGATTTTTTTAACTAGATGGCTATTCACTTGAGTAAGTGAATATTCACTATTCTCCTTGAATAAGACCATTTTCATGTTAAATAACTTAGAAAGAACTCTGAAGATTTTTTTTTTTTTGCTAAGACACCATTAGTTATGTTGTTCTTCAGGTTTAGATCCCTAGTGGGCATATTTTTCTGTCTTATTATACATATTAACATTAGCGAGAAGAAGTTATTGCTTCACCCATCCTTGCCTCTAGGCAGTCTGACTGCAGCGGTGTTTTTCTGGCTGTGGAAAACTTCTCAAGCTACAAGGAAATAAAACTTAATGAAGGTCTAGCTGTCTGATTTTTGTGGTGGTTGTAGCAAAGAAAATATTGCCAGCCCTGTGCAGTGTGTACTTCCTTTAACCTTTTCCCTGAGCTTGTTATTTTCTGCAAAGACCTCACCTAGCAGTAGGTTTGGTTAGTACTTCTTCTTCCCTTGAGCTGCGCCATCTAGATTTATGTCCAAATCATGAGGCATCACAACCATAAGGTATTTTTTCAGTGAGGTCTGCTGGGCACTGCTCTTGGCTGTTTGTACAGAAACTGCAGAATTAATGCCCACAGAGGCATATCAGAGCAGGGCTACTCCCAGATTACTGCGTTTCTATGTAGAGAAGTTCAGTTCCAAGGAGACAGCCAGGTCCTATATAACCGTCTCTCCAGCAGAAATCGAATATTTTCAGTTTTCTTTCCTTGTCACCCCTGTCTGAGGGAAATAAAAAGGGCATTCCATAGCTCACTGTAGCATTTATTACAATGACTTGTCCAAAACACAGGATGGAATCAAGATAATTGTTTTTACTTCAAGGGAGTTGCTGTGGTGGTATCTCAGTTTTACAGCTAACCATCACAGCCTAGCAAAAATCAACAGTGTGGGGAGAAGCAGATGTGTCCTTAATAGGACTTTCTTGATAAAAGGATGTTTAACCTTGATGGACTTATCCAGATGCAACAAAGTTTCGTAAAATAGCAACTGCATCAACATGTGGTAGAGACACGATGCTTTCATTTGTGTTTCACTGGTGACACAATCCTATAGTAGAGACTTAGAAGAGAAATAAACCATTCTTATCTTGGAAAGAAGCTACAATACAACTGCTCAGTAGGAAAACAGTGGTGCCAGCCTACTATTCTCAGGGATGAAACAACTTTGTTGCCCTTCACCAGCAGAATAGGGAAAGCTGAATGCTACTGGGAAATTATGGACACTACTGCCTAATATGTGCAGGGTGTTTTGCACCCAGTATATCCACTATGTCCAACATAACAGCCAGGAATATTTTATTGCCCTGGTACGGGAAATGTTGTGTTAAATGTAACCATTACAAACGGTTATTTGAAGGAAAGGTGGTGTTTAGGTCTGGGCTTTAGAGTGACGCTTGGGCTTTGTTGAGTGTTTTTCCTAGCTCTGCTGAGTGCCGTGGGGAAACCATTCAGTATCTGGCAGATTCAGTTTCATATCTATAAAATTCAGAGCCTAATTATTTGTTCTGGTCTGTCTTTTGAAGTGGGCAGGACTTTCAAAGTCTAAAATGCACAGGTCTTCAAATGAATCACTGTATATTTCAGGAGTACTCAATGCAACTGCACTCCAGCAGTAGAATATGTCTCCCTCAGAAGAAAAAGGGCATGACCCCTATAGGTCATTTCACTGCACCAGCCATCCAGAGACAGTAAAATGCTTGCCAGGGTCTATCCTCACTCTCTGAGCATCCCAGCAGCTGAGGTTCAAACAAATGACCAAGGCCATGAAAAACATGGCAGATGGGAAATGCCTTCACTACAGTCGATTTTGCAAATTGCTTGTCTTTCGGTGACTCTGAAAAATATCTTTCTTTTTATGTTGAAAAATTATTAACTGTGTTGTGAGTTGCCATGGATGCAAGCATTCAGTTTATTGCAGACTGCCTCTTACTGCGAAGGACCTCATTCCCGGTACTCTCCTGGGCTTATAAATATTGAGTAAATTGGCCCACTTTTTTCTCAGAAGTCAGAGGCAAAATTGGCACTAATTTAAAGGTGTGGGCTCACGCTTATTATATTATGTTCCTTTTTTTATAGCATTGATCACCTCTGTTCTGGCAGCCTCCTGATTCTACCTAGCGAGTCAGGCTTCCATTCAGGTTCAAATAAATCTAAAAAACAATAAAAGAAATAAACAAATCTTTCCCTCTAAAAGCTATTCCCAGGACCATTTGTCCCTGGGAATGGTTTTGCCTGGGACCCAATGGCAAGTGTTCTCATGAGTCCACAGAAAAATGTAGAGAAATTGCCTCTGCATTGCAGTAAGGTATTTGAAGAAACAAAGTGATCTGCATATAGTATGTTGTTTAGCTGCAGTAGTTTTCCAGCCGGCCACAGTGTCAGAAAATAAGTGGATGGTGCTGACAGATAAACATTCAAGAATTGCTTGGACTGACTGTAGCTGCAATTACTGTAATGAGATGAAATTTGTCTTTGGCCCTCTCATAAGTTATTTGCAAAGAAATGAATAGGGATAGGGTCTAAATCTTCAAAGCCAGTTGGCAATATTGCAAAAAAAATTATGGAAATTGCCTTAGACTCAGTTGTTCATTCTTCTTCTGCCCTAAACCATTATCTTTCTTTCCAGAGGAAGAACTCTGCAGATTCACAGATGTCAATATAAATAGTTTCTTCTCTATGGTTAAATCTTAAGCATTTCTTAAGTGATTATTAAAAAAAAGAAAAAAAAAGTCTCAACATTTTAGAGCCACTCTTGAATCTGAAGTTGAATTTCCTGGCCTCTGACACAAACCATCAGACTTTAATCTTTCTATTTATCCACCTCTTCAACTCAAGCCACGCAAGGACATCTTGGATTGTCATGGAACAGGGGGTCTCACCAGAGCAGGACCTACTCTGCAAGCTGCTCTACATTCATAGAGCCTGGGGCAGTTTTCATGCAGGCTTGTTCCTATGTATTTAATAAGGTGTTTTGTGATACTTGCAGTGGTAAAAATCTCCCTACAGACTTCCTTATTTTCTCAAAAACTTTGAAGCTGTCTACAATTAGTGACCCCTGTCCTACTCAAGTGACTTTTACATGCAAAATGAGATGTCTAGAGAACAAGGATAATGTAATTACTTGGTCAAGGTTACTTTAAATAGTGCTATCTATCATTATTATTAGTTCTTCTATGCTGCCAGCTTACTTTACTTGTTTTAAATGAAGAGAAGAAAACATAGAAGAAAACTTCTCCTCGCTTAGGACTTGTTACATCAGCCTCACTCACCCCATTGTTTTGATTGAGAGTAGCATAAGTAAAAGCAAAATTAAATCCACAGTCACCTCTGAATTGACAAGCAATCCAGTTCCTACTCGGCTGGTCAGAAGGAGATGATACTTTTTGGTTCGCCAGGTTGATTAAACTGGTTTCTCCTTCCTCCCTGCCCCCTGCACCCATTTTACACCCTCAGCCCAGAGGGTGCCTGTGTGTTCCAAAGGCTCAGCCCCAGTCTCACCTGTCATAAAGACTGTAGCTAGGGATGGGACAAAAGCTGGAGTGCTCCTGCAAAGCCTGAGAGGACTTGAGACTACAGCTCTGGGATGGACTCATACAGCCTCAGGCATTTTTCTCATGTTTATCTACAAAGGATAAGAGCCTGATAACCACCATAGGGATGGATACATTGTCCACAAGGCCAGCATACTATTCACACAGGGCATACAGAGGGATAAGGTATAGGTTTGTCTTTCCTCTGCAGCCACCCACGTCGTGGCCATGCTTCTTACTTTTGTTCCACTAAAATCATTGCTCTCCTGGCACTGGGATATCTATGTTTCATCTAAGTGCCAAAAAGTACCTGTGCCCTGTCTCAGTATTTTGGTCACAGCAGGATGAGCTTCACAAGAGTCAGGATGGGAGCACTGGACTCACAGCTTGAATTAGAGCTTTAACCCTTCAGATGCTCCTTAATTTTTTTTTCTGCCAGACATGATGTCCTTGGAAAGGCATGTTTCCTGCTATAAGCCAGTCCTCTGGGACAGAGAGAAAGAGACAGAGAGATGAGTACTTAGGGTGCTCCTTGCTTTTTGGCCTGCTCAGGCAAAAATAAATCATCTTGCAAACTGAGAGCTTTCTGTCTGTACTGACTAAAGTTTTTCAATAGCTGTAGAAAATTGGGGCGAGGGGAAGCAAATTCTGGAAGAGAACAGCAACAACACACACAAAGGACATTCTGAGGATTAGTAGACTATACTGCACTCAAGGTGATTGGAAATAATGTAGGGCAAGTGCCACTTGATGAAAAATGGCATGGGTTTGACTTTAAATAAGATTTCATAAATCCAGGCTTTGAGAAGTGAGAGAGGAGTAGGAGAATGAATCATCCCAAGCAATTTCAGGGTAGTTTACATAGTCTGACACTTTATGACAAGCCACCCAGCTCTTCTATTTTTAGTACAACTAGAGATGGGTCTGGAATGTGAGCATTAGAGGTAATACTTCCCAGCATTTGCAGATCTTCAGATAGAGATTTTTGGCTTGACTGTCAGCAAAGATTTGTAGAGATTGGAAGCAAAATTTTTTTCCAAGGTTCAGGTTGCATTGTCTTTCAAGGCTTTGGCTCAGGAATGTTTTGACAAATCAAAACCAGAACTATCAGAATTGTCAGAACAACAAAGGAAACAAAGATTTCAACCTGATGATAGGTTTCCTGTTATTCAGTAAAACATATTATCATGATTGAAGCTACCATATGATGTTCAGGGTAAAGAAGCTATTAGCAGTACACTGTTATTCTTACTTCATAATTAGGCTATAAAATAGCTACACTTAATTACACTGAAATTTGGAAGAATGGAAGGACTTTAATGGGTGATATCAGTTTGTTAAAACACAACTTGATTTTATTTCTGTGAAGGTTTACTTGCTCAAATCCTCTTTTTCTTGTACTTGTATTCGGAGGGAGATTTCAAGTTTCTCAAGCAATACTGATTCTTCTATCAGTAAGCAGCTATCACAGCTGATAGTTATGACTGTTAAGTCTATGAAGGGAAAATATTTTACCTCCATAAATGAGAAATCTATATGCAAAGACTGGTTCCGGGAGAAACATGTTTTACTTCTTTCCTACAAACTGTACATGTGCTTGTTTTCCTGTGGTTTATATGGGTTTTTGTAGTGCTCTGATGGATGTTTTTTGACAGCATAAAATAAAAGCTGGTGTTCCTGACATTAAGGCAATTCATGTCAGCCAAAGATTTTACCCAGTGGCATTTTCTGTTCCACTTGCTGCGCCAAGGTGGAACAGCACAAACACCGTCCCCACCAAGTTGGTCATCCTTTCAAGCTTTTCCCAATCAGCCAGATTTATGTTAGCTACAGAAAGCCAGGATGCTCTTGCAGCCACTGCAGGGAACAGTACAAGTGCAGGGCAGCAGCTGCCTCTGGAGTCGGTGAACCCAAATAACTGGTTTTCCTTCATGTGTTACACTAGAAAAGATGACATTATGGGGCAAGATTATCTCATGGTATTCTTGAGAACACAGTTAAAAAAGTGATTGTTCTCTATAAGGCTTTCATTCAGATAATTTTACAGCCATTTCAAGTAGAACCAAAGATACTCTAACTTTGACATGATTAGATGGTTTCACTTGATGACACCATACCCTTAACAAGCATTTGTGTCAGAGTTGCTTATGTTCATATCCATAAAGTGAAGAATAAGTTCAAATTTATGGAAGTCAGTGATTTGAAAGTTAAACAAATGGAGTGAAATAACAGAGAAAACCAAAAGCAGGGGAAAGCTGATTTGAATTCCAGTTTCTGGTCTTGTCTGGGAGTTGCAGGATCTTGAATGTTCATGTGTCTTAAACAGAAGAAGTTTAGTTTCCATAGCATTTTGGCTTTTGTTTGTGGTTAATACAGGGGGGGAGGGGGAATAGTTTTGTTTTTAGGGGAGGAATGTATTTTTTGGCATGCTGTGAGGCACAGGAGACTTTAGTGAGAACTTGCCAGTTAACAACCAATGGACATGAGTGTCTTTCTAGCACACAGAGAAAAGGTAGATGTAAAAAACCATATTCTTCAGTGCCATTATGAGACAGTTGAGTTTCCCAGTGAATAGGCAGAACTGAATTCACACTGGGTGCTGTACAGTGTGTAAAAAATGCAAATGTTTTTAAAATATTTAATTAATTGATTATCTTAAATAAGCTACTGCTGGGGCAGTTCTTCAGCAGCACACTGGGACTCTCATATGCTTTTCTCACAAGCTGCATTCCAGCTGAGTAGCCCCTGGGATTCATGAGAAGAAGCCATAAACAGAAGGAGCTGTTTTCTTCTCTGACACTAAGCACAGGCCCTCTTTTACCCTAGGCTGCAGTCACCAGCAAAACCTCCATCCACCTCAAGGACCTCCCTCCTTGATCTGCCACACTGTCCAACTACTTGCTCACCCCCAATGTCTCACTTTGATTAGTCCCATTCAAAATTGAATGAGCTCTGCTGCGAATACATCTTCATGGGAACATCTACCAGGCAGCACGAGAACTTGTGCTAGAATTGTCTCCCTGCATTTTACAGTGTCCCAAGGCTACCCCAGCAAAATTCTCATAGGCAATAGCTAACTTGAGTTTCATACCATAACAATCTCTCATATTCTTACAGACAATTCAACTGGAAGAGAACTCTAGAACCAAAACAATAATTCTGCCTCAGAGCTACCGGGATAACATATGGGACCCAGAGGATTTGCATTGTCAACTGGACAGTGCTGTCTGTTCTGAAGGATCCACCTTCTGCCCCCGGCCTGGAGGCCAGGACCTATTCGCTGAAGCAATTGCAGTTAACAAGGTAGTTTAAACAGTAGGAGACCACATAGTCTTATTATTATAGCAGTTATTACTGTAATTATTACTAGTTGTTCTCCAACCAAGGAAAGAGTGTTGAACTGATTTCCGTCCTTCAGTATCTGTTAGGAGAGGTTTGGCATATTTGACAACAAGGATCTATTCTTTTGCTGTATTTACCAGCCAGAAGATACAGAGCATGTTGATATCTAATCTTGTAAAACAACCAAAATCTAAAGTTTAGTTTGCAGTCAATAGATCTGAATTCTTGAACTGCATCTGCTGTCTTCTTTTGCTACCCCACAGGATGACTCTACTAAAAGTATAAGGCATGACCAATAAAAGGCAGCAGGACATATTCCATGTCACTAAATATAGGAAATCCCATGCCCTAGTGACCCTATGGCTGAGGCGTGGCAGGCTGAAATAAGTCAGGATAATTCAAGGCTATGGTTCCCTCAGCAACTAGAACTGTATTTCAGTCACAGTGCATGTATACAGTAAGACATAAAAGTTAGCATTGCATACTGTGATACAAAATGTTATGCATTTCCAAGGGGCTTTGAGTTACGATTTTTGCAGGAGTTAATTTGGTGCTGTTAGCGGAGTGATTCTTTTTAAAATGCAGTCAAGGTAACATTTTACATTTAATTTCTCCGTTGCCATTTTCTTTGGTCTCGTCAGCTGTAAATAAAAATCAATGGTGCATAAATCTCTGCTCGTGTAGCTGGGTAGTAACAGTGGAAGATGCACAGTAGGAAGGGCACAGACACGACTGTATCTACTTCAAACTTCTTGAAGTTTAACAATGTGCTGTCTTAAGGATTTCTATTTCCTTTCCAAATGCATAACCTCAATCAGTGGAAAGGAACCAACAGAGAATTATGGCTCAAAGTAGAGGCAAGATACTTATTCACCAAATCTAATCATTGTCTTTTTCTGTTGTTGTTTGACTGTATACTGGTTCACTTTTGGTCTCCCTTTGGAGGTCTTCGCTCTTCAGCAAAATACTGTCCATACACTAATACAGAAATATGGCTTAACAAAGTGTTCCCTCTAGGGGTTTATCTTGAAAAAAAAAAAAAATGACAATAAAGACAGAGGGAAGGAATATAGCAAGCATTATAGTCCCATGTTTGGAATATCATAGACTGGTTTCTCACCAAGTAGTAGACCTCTTCTTATTATTCCCTCCCTCCTTCCCTCTTGACTGTAACTCCAATAGTAAGTAGAATAGGAAAATCAAGTGCTGTTTGTGAGAATGTGTAGCAATAGCCTGAGAAATCTTTCCTAATTTAGCCCTTCTGATTAGTTGTTTTATACACGACAGATGTACCCACACCAGTGACCCAGACAGCACATTTCTCAAAAAAGCAAGTTTCATTAGCACAGAAACAACAGATGTGCTGTGAAATCTAGATGTTGAAAAGCTACTGGGATTTGTTGGTAAAGCTCATGTTTCCAACTGATAGAAGAGGATAGCCAACCTCCTATCACAACTGTACAATCCTTCATCTGTTGCTAACCGTAACGGATGGTGTTTTCCATATTGCATTTCATCCACCGAGCCAAACAGCACCGGGTATGAGTTACTCGCAGTAGACCCAATTCTATGCATGCAATAACTCAAATGCAGAGATTTTGTAAAAATGAAGATGACAACCTGGTTATGTGGACTTCACCAGGGAGAAAATATCATGGCCTAGTTAAACAGCTGCAGCTATATTTTCACATGTGATCATAAAGAAGCATGGGGTTTTGTTTCCAAAAAGGAGCAAGTTCACACAGATCTACTGGGAACTGCAAGCGCTTGATGTCTTTGGAAAGTAGGTCATTACTATGTTTGTGCCTAATTTGAGGTAGCCAAAGCTTCAGCACTGCCCTGATTGCCACAGAAAATACTGTGCAGCAGAAAGGTGGGAGATTTGAGAATACAGACTGGGTATCCAATGTTCCAGTCCTGATTACATTGTGCTTTCCACTGGATACTGATGGAGAGAAAGCCTGAACTGTCTGTATTTTACTTTTCTGTGAATCTATTTATGCATTCTTGTAACAGAAGTGCCTGCATCCATACTTAGGGAGATAATCTTTATCGTGTTTCTTCTCTGGGCACTATCACAGCCACAGAGAAGGGGAACATTTGTTTTTGTAATGAGAATTTTATGACTTTTTTGACCTTCTCTGTGCCTGTCCTAGCAAATCATACCATTTTTATATGAGGTGGCAGGCTCATAGCTGATGTAGCACTTGCTCTGTGGGTTAACCCTCACCTTTTCTTCTCAGGAGCATCGTTTCTCTGCAACTGCTTCCCTCCTCTGTCAGCCCCTGTATGCTCACAGCTTCAGGGACTCCTCTTCCTGTCAGCTCCTGTCTACTCACAGCTTCAGGGATTCCTATTCCACAGCAGAGCCAAGGTAGAGATGGTTGAGAAACTCATAAAGTCCAGAAAAAACAACCCGTGTGGTTCACCCAGAGCCTCAAAATGAGCAGTGGAGGAGGGCAAGGAAGATTTGGAGTGTTTAGCCATATGGCCATACCCACATGTGTGTGAGACAAAGAAATGCTGCTGCAGCCTCCTTAACTCTCCACTTGCTGAAGGTCTGCTCTGGAGCCAGAGGACAGGGTGGGCTCCTGGAAGCTTTGATGGCCTTTTGTCCACCCCAAATCAGCAGGAAGACCTGCATTGTGCTGGTTTGGTCACTTCAAACAGCTCCTTCCAATGTTATAGAAGGAGTACGTTGAACATTATGACAAAATAAGAGCTTTTGTCAAAATAACAAAGGTGCTTTCCCTGTC
This sequence comes from Myiozetetes cayanensis, assembly GCF_022539395.1. NCBI lineage: Eukaryota > Metazoa > Chordata > Aves > Passeriformes > Tyrannidae > Myiozetetes > Myiozetetes cayanensis. The sequence continues at coordinate 103,487,088 of NW_026086604.1, forward strand.
ATGAGGCACGCATGATCAGCTGTGTGAGAAAGCTGCTTGCCTGCCCTCTGTGCTCAGTGGAATGCCTGGGTGAGGCATTCAGTAGTCTAAGGGGTGAAGAGGCTGTGCATTATCTGCATCCAGACAGATGAGGTCTGCAAGCCAGCCTCAAAAATGCCAAGTGCATGAACCCAATCAGAGAGTTTGTGCACCTCATTTGCTCATGAGCAATGATGGAGGGAAGGCCAGGAGTCGGCCAACTGAACAGTTCACATTTGCTGTCGGTGTCTAATGCTGTGTTGTCTGTTTGCATTTGCTTTAAGCTCACGTAGTGGCTATACTGACTTGTAGAACTCTGTGTATTTGCACAATTTTGGACTGGGAAATTGTTTAGGAACAAACAAATCCAATGCACAGTGAGATTTCATACAGTGGTGTTTTTCCATAGTAAATTACATTTTGCTCAGTGAAATTTGAACCAAGAAAAAAATGCCTAATACCAACTTCATTTATCACTGAGTAAGCAGCCAAAAGCTGAAAGTAGCCAACCAGCACATGTTAAAAAATACTGTAACATATAAAACTGTCTATCCCATGCAAGTTACACAATGGGAAATATTCCCTCTGAGTCCCTGGAGACATGTAAAATTACTAGTGGATGACCTGGAGGCTGTGCCAAACAAAGGATGGGGACCCATAGGAGAAACCCAGAACCAGAGCAAAAGAACAATTTACAGGTAATCCATGGTCTGTAATTCAGAGCTTCACTCCTCAATGACAAGCCACCAGTGGCAATGACCTAAATTAGTCAGACAGGCGTAATACAGAAGTAGCTGATTTTGAAGGACCAAAGCAAACATTGTCATTTCATCCTGGAATTCAGGAGCATTTTGGAAAGGTATGTTGAAGTGGAACTGGAAACACTGAGTAGCTTCACACTGTAGCCAGTCACTTCTCTAGAGCCTGCTGCAGGCAGACTGCCAGCAGTCCTGAAGCAAGTTAGGTGGAAGACAGTTGAGTGCTCTCTCCTTCACAGTGTGGTTGATAGAGCTGTGGGTACAAGCCCTGAAGTCAGAGACACTGTTTCTGTCAGCCTTCCTACAACATATAAGAGGAAAGGAGTTCAAGGACATAGGAGACAAAATCATTGGAAGTAACAATATTTGAGAACTCACTGCAGCTGCAAGAAAACAGAGAGAGCTGTTTGCTGTCATCCCTGATTAAAATGCAAAGCAAATGTCTTTGCATACTCTGTAAACATGACTATTTCTCCTTTTCTGCCCGTGATCTTTGAAGAGATATAAAACTTGGATATATCAGCTTCCAGAGGAGATACAATAACATTTTTTCTAAGAAACATCAAAAAAATTTATCTTCAGTATGTGTCTTTCACGATGCGTATATGTGTAGCAGCAACTGGGATGCAAAAAGGGAGGGAAATTTAGCTCAAGTATTTATTCTGCCCATTTTGGAGAACACCATGGCTTAAAAATTGCCTGAGTACTCTGTAGCCATAACAATATTCCCCATCATATTCATTCACCATTTAAACCACAAGTAAACATGCAATAGCAGAGTCTGCAGCAACTCTTCCTGCTGTTTTGATCTTTCCTGAAAATCATTTTGTTCTTCTATGAAGAAATATGCCAACAGAAATCATTCCTCCAGGTACACTGCTTGTTCTTACCACTCTGCCTTCACCAAGTCTAACCTGTAGTTTGCAGTGGGTGATGTACATCCCTGCCACCAAGGGTTTGGTGCAACACTGCTTTTGCTCTGCTTATCTAGTGATGCACCGTGCTGGGGCAAGATGCTCTTAATTTTATTTAGTCCCACACCTTTTCTCACTCTTTGCTCTGGGTGTACTCATTTTTTCCTCCCAGTTTGCAGCAGTTTAAATGAGAATGTCCTGTGTAAACTCTGAGAGCCAGGGAGACTCCCACTGATCTTAGAAAGACAGTTAAAAGACTGAGCCCACTCTTGAAAATGTAATGTCACCTTCTACTTTCAGCACCAGTGACACAATTTAGGAAGACAGTGTCCGACCAAGTGGAAGTGGGGTGGAGCAAAAATGAGAAATTAATGTAACACATATGGCTTTATTTTCCCTGCAAATAGTGCTCAATTTAGGCCATAATGATTTATTCTAAAAGTGCATTTAACTCCAATTTGGTTCTATATAACAGAACAGATGGGGGAAATCCACAAAGCTGTACTTTCCTGCACAAATAAAAATGATTACATTCATATCCTGAATCTGTTTTCTTTTTCTGCTTCCCATCCATCTTTGGGTATTTGATTTTTACACCTAAATTTAGACCATAAATTATCTGTGAATTTCTTTTATTTTCTGTGGTGTGATCTGGGGAAGAGGGGTGAGTTCTCGAATTAGCAGGTAGCCCCTGCTGTGCAAGAACAGCTTTGTCATTTTGCTCTCCCCTCTTCTTCCTCTTGTCCTATGTTTGTACACAAATACCATTGTTAATATAGGGCCTACATTGTTTTGAGTTCTGCTTGCAAAGAATGCTCTGATCAGCAGAGAAAGAGGGATTACGTGTATTCCCACAGCTGTGCTGGCACAAGTGGAGATGCTGGTGCATCAACATGGGAGCTATCAAAACAAAGGCAAACAAGGCTGTATTGTTTCAGTTTCATTGAGGAAAACAAGAGAGAGTATTTTCTTTTCCACTCTTGAAAAAGGAGAAAAATAGTAGGACCAGATTTTGTAATAACCACTAAGAGAAATCAGCATCTTAAGGAATTTCTAGGAAAAAAAGAATGTCACCTTGAAAAATTAAGACCAGGCCAAATGCCATAAGGCTTCCTATTGCTCTTCTTTCTGTCTGCCAGGCTTGCTTCCCAGGCCCACAGCATCCAGCCAAAGCAGGGACTGACAGCAATTGCCTGTGCTGCATTGGACATAGCTGAGGCTGGATTGCCAGCCCAGTGCAGAAACTGCTCTGAGCCAGCAGCCCGCTCTCACTCTTTCCAGCAAATAATTTTACAGCCCTGGAAACGACTCTGGACTGGCAAATGACATTATTTTTATGGTCCATTGCCTCATTGCAGCACTTTGCTCCATCAGCTTTAGCATAATGTGTCTTTTTATGCACTATTTTACCACCCTGTTATCTCAGCTCCTTAGAGAAGCATCCTGCCATAACAGTCTTCTGCCATGCAGTCAATATGCCTTGAGAGCACTGTGCATTAGCCTCAGCTCTCCTTCCCAGGGCTCAGGAGACCAAAGACTATCACTGCCCAAGGCAGGGCCTCTGCAAGGGCTTTGCCTTCCCCATGCACATTTACACTCCTGCCCAGTAAATATTAGCACTACATTTTTGGCTAATGCCTGCACTCTTACAAGTTTTATACTATCTCTGGTGGTCCCTCCAGATTTTCCTTCCACTCAGGGCAAGATGTAGGCGTATTCTGAGAGACTTTGGTTGGACTGCGCACAAGAGAAATGTGAAAGTGAGTATAGCTGGATTTGGTAGAGCTGCCAGTGCTGTTGTTATCTGTAGGGTTCAGGGAGCTGAATTAAAGCTCAGCCTTCTCTTCAGGAGGAGGAATCTGAAACCCAAAAGAAGTTTCGCTAATTTGCCTCTCTTCCTTCCTATAGAAACTGTAAGTTGTGGAGAGCATGAACAATATCATAGAGCTGAAAACTGCCTAGGTCACTAGGGACACCTCTTTTGAGGTAAGAGTGGACTATATAAACCTCACATGTGTTTTATGTATAACTAGCCCAGTCACATGTTCTGAAAGTTCTATTCAGCTAGCTTTAGTCCCCTTTGAAAGTTCGCCACTGAGGAACTCAGGGAAGAGGACAATTGTTTCATGGAACAGAGGATCTACCTTCGCAAAGTTTACACCCCTCTGACACTCTTGCTCCTACTCTGGCTCCAAGTCAAAGACTGCACAACAAGAACCCACACTGGTGGTAGTTCATATATCATGCCTTGTCCTGCTGAAAAAATGCATAGCTATGGCTGTTAACTCTTTCCAAAAGCTCATAAGCAAATTAAGACCAGAAGTCCTTTTTTTAAGAGCCTAGGAGCTCTTCTTTCTGGAAGTTCACCCATTGATCCCAAAGAATCAGTACTTCAGAAGCGTAAAGGTGAAAGAAAATCTTGAATGCTTTTTTGAACTAGAAAAATTTAATACCATTGAAACCAATAAAGACTCCATCGAATTTATTGATGGTCTAGCCATGGACTGGAGGTCAGGAGGTGAGAGCCTGCTTCTGTGCATTAATTGATCATTTGTTATAATGAGCCGTCTAAGTATTCAGGGGTCTTTCTGCATCTTTTACTTGGTATTTTCAGACCTGGCCAAGCTGTCTTTTACCTCCACCTGCTTCCTCATCATGACTTGATCTCAGTTTCAATCTACTTCTCTTTCATATCTCTCTTACTCCCTTTTTCTTTCCCTTTCACTCTTCTCCTCATAATTAACCATCTCTGGCTGCTCTCCCTACCCTAATTTCATGAACAGCATGACCTGGCCTGTTCTTGGGTCCCTTTGGGATGTCTCTCTTGCTGCCTTGGCCATTGGTAGGCTTGTCATGGTGCTGAGCTTCACAGAGGACCACAAGATGATGGCTTCTGTGCAGCCAAAAATGTCACTTTAGCTCGTAAAGCTAAAGGTTTCAGACTGTTATGGGAAGTGATAGATACAACCTGAGTACAAGAAAGCTTCAGAAATTATCTGAGAGGAAAATAGAAAAAGTTGGTCACCCTAGTCAGCAGCTCTTGAGAAAAGCAAATTTGATTCTAACGTGGCAGAGTCTGCTGTGTACCATGATGGCATTGACATCACAAGGACAGGTCACAGAGAAACAAATGCCCTAGGCAGCATTTCATTCTACCATAAAACTGATCACAGACCAGTTTTATATATGTATTTTATATATTTATAAATAAATTTATATTTATAAATTCATATTTAAAAATATATGTTTACATTTATATATGTTATATTTTATATATATTATCTATATATTTATATATATATATAATCCCCTATTTTTTTTCATAGCTGTGCAATGCACATATTTTTCATTCTGTTGAAAATTTCAATTGGTGATTTTCCTTTTGAGTTCCTGGCCCATAAGGTACCTATTACAAACTTTCGTGTCTCTGGCCCAACCTCCAGCCCCTGTAGCTTGTTCTTCAAGTGATGTGACAGGGATTGCCCTGGAGCTGCTCACCTTGATCCATGGGTAGGACCAGAGAACCTTCTAGTAGACCTTGCAGATGAGGGAGCCCTGACATAGTTCTTACCTGTCTCACTCCTTCCTCTGGATGATTGCAGAGGAAATCAGCACTATAATTTTCCTTAATTCCCTCCTGGTTTGGTTAGCTAAGGGTAGAAAATGTACAGGAGGTCCTCAAGGCTAAGAAAATGAAATAAATCTGGCTGTAAAAGTCATATTTTCAAGCCATCAGAAACAAAAGGCTGGTTACCAAACCCTTTGCCTTGTGTAGTCTGTGTACACTGCACATGCAGCTGTCCCTGGGCTGTGTCTTTGCACATGTTTATAACCAAGGACTGCCAGATTGGGACTGTGACTGTGCCCGTTCACACAAACCAAACTATCTTTGCCAGCTCCAGAGTCCCATTTTGATTCTGCACCCTGGAAAAATTATGTGCATACTTGCACTCCCTTAGGGCAAATGTAGGCCAGTGGAGGAGGGAGGACTTTACCCCCTTATTCCCATCAGCTGTGGCTGGTAAGATGTTTGTCTTAGAGTTAAGTAAGGAAATTTTGAAGGGAACACCACCATACCTTCCTAAGAGGCTGATACTCAGAATGTGTATAGCTAAAGGGAGTTTGGGGGTATGTTGATATTTTTAGCCCTTTTTTTTCTCTTGGAAAAAGCAATGTTTCGTAAACAATATGGAAAGTACTGAGATAAATTCAGTATTCAAAGTCTTATATTTGTGAGCTTTTTTATATGGAATTTGAAATATTAAATGCTTTTTTTTTTTGTGGAAGGACTTAAATAAAAAAAAATAGATGTAAGTTTATCTGTCTTGAGTACCAAGGGAATTGTTCTGTGGTTTTCTGTCCCTTGTATATTCCCTTTTCACCATCCTATTTGTTCATAAACTTCCTTGGCTATCAGAAATGAAAATTGTTAGGAATCCAAGACTCTTGTTTCCTGTCAAACATCTGCATAGAGCTTTGTTCAGCTTCAAAGCATTAAGTCGACTGTATTTAATATCTGAATTTGTTTCTGAAGCAGCAGCAACAGCAACTGACAGCAATAAAACCCTACAGGAAATAAACTCAGAGTAGAGCATATGTGAGCCAGGTCTTGGTTAGATCTATCTTAAAAGCCAGGATAAAAGGCAAAGCCAAGCGGACTTTGCATCAGCAGGTTAAAGCGTGGTTGCCAATTGCTTGTTGGAATTAAAGGATCTTCAAGAGCTGCTCTGTTCAACCCCCTCACACAGAGACTACTAGCCTTTAAGTCAGCCAAGGGTCTTATATTTCTAGCTATTTTGGTGCATTCTGAAATTGTTTCTATTCTTAATACTCTGTAGTCATTAAATTACATCCAGCTGTGTCCTGTCACTGACATTTTTTTGCAAACTGTTTTTAAAATGTAGTGCTTGCAGTTCATAGATGTTTGGTTATCCCAGAGCTGAATGACAAAACAGAATAGAACAGAGCAGAGAGCAACACATGAGCTCGTCTTATAGTATTTCACAGTTAATATGAAATGCAGTCGAAATAAGGAATGGTCTGAACACTGAAGAAAACTGATCATGAAAGGAGTTTAAGGCATAAAGGAAATTAAAGCACAAACTGGCTTTGCTTAAATGAACAGCAGTGATATTTTGACATGTCATTTAACATTTCCCACATGGCTTCAACTAGGCTTGATTTGAAACCTTTCAAAACATTTTCCTTGTGTGCAAAGTGACCCTTTACAACAAAGGAGAAATTAAAAAAACACCATAAACCATTTGACCATTAAAGCCATTTTAATTAAGCAATTGAACTGGCCTGTGAGTCTCCCAGGTGAGGAAGTCTGGGATGCTGCTTCCAAACAGCAGCTGCTGGCAGAGGTATGTTTGCTGCATGGGAAAGGGAAGAGGTGAGATGAAACCCCCTCCCTCAGTTCTACCCTTTGGACTTCAGAGGAGCTCTCAGTTCTGGCCATAAGAATCTCCTGCCTGGTATGTGATATCTGACCACATGAAGGTATGTATTCTTTTAAATAACATCTGATGTTGAGGCTGTCAAAGTGTGCACAGAGCTAGGGCTGCTATGCAGGAGCATGATTTTCTAGCAGCTTTCTGTGCTTTTGAAAGGGAGGGATCAGAAAGGGTATGGAGTGTTTAACAGTCAAACCCAGACAGTTGCCTTTGAAAATCGGGAGCCTAAATATGTGAAGATCCTAAAGCCTAGTTATTTCCTTTCTTCTAGACCAAGTTTCCACCAAAAGTTCAGACCACAGAGCAGTGTTATTTGCTGTGTGTCACCATATGGTTCCCCTCGGAGGCAGAAAGGGTGGCAGGGAGATGTGCACAACACGGACACTGGCTGGCACTTATCAGAAGTAGCTGGTGAGTAGAAAGCAGAAATAAATAAAAAAAGCGGGGAATAAAGCAAGATGAATTTTAAAACATCAAGCAATTGAGATACTTCTGCAAATCAGTAACAAAAGAAAGAAGAATTTTGTACAAAAAGCTATTTGCAACAAGTAAACAAGTAGCTTGTCCTTCTCCCTACGTGACCTTTATCTACCTTGCAGGAGAACTGCAGCACTAATTAGCCCCTGAAAATCACCCAGCTTTGCTGAGGAGAGGTGCTCCTGAAGGGCACAGGAATGTGAAGAGAGGTGTTTTACTGCAGGCTTGCCATGATCCACCAGTGCTATTCAAGGGAGCTCTGGGCTGTCATTTCAAAGGTCCTCTTTCCACTGCTGTGTGCTTGAAGCCAAGGTTTTCTGTTCAAGGAACAAAGGCAGAGTGAAATCCACTGAGGACAGAAACCCAAGGAAGGGGGGAGAGTTGGTTTCTGCCACTCTGCAAAGCAAATTGATTTTTTTAAGTGTACAGCATAAAATGCTCAGAGGACTGCTGCTACTTTGGTGTAAAACTACCACTCCTACATGGCTTTTGACAAATGTTAATATTTGCCTCCATACAGGTGGCAGCAGCAGGTTGACATGCTCAGAGCTCTCCCACAGTGGTCATTTCTGTGGGTCTTTTCTGGCTCCAAGGGCAGTTGATTCTACTGCCCAGCACTGCTGAATAACATGTGGCAAGAAACATTTTTGTTTCCTCCTCATTTTTTTTTTTTTTTTGAGTTATCTCATACAAAAAAGATATAATCCACTGAAGAGCAGGGAATGCCCTGAATCCCAACGGGATAACAAGAAGCACAGATAATTTCTTCTTTTGCAAAATGTCTAATTTCCAAGCAACTGTTGCTGCCAGCAAATAAACTGAGGCAGTTCAGGCTGGAAAAAAAGAAAGACGGTGACTAAGATCCCCTGTATTCCTTATTTTCAGCAGACAAAAACAAATGAGCATGTTTTTTTCTGCAAACAGAAGCTAGGGGAGTAAAAACAGGGGTTCACAGTTTTTTAAAGATTTTTAATGAGGGTGGGAGTGCAGTTAAGGTCATGACAGTTTTTTCAAGGATAGTAATAGCCCATGTAATAAACACACACTTTTAGAAGGAAGAAAAACCTGAAAAATCACAGGATCTTCAAACAAGCTGAATTATAAGGAAAAAAATACACCCATACGCTTCTAACCATGACGCATCAGTTCACATAAGTTTTAATGAGTGGTTGAAACAGCAGCTATAAAACAACTGTATTGTGTGATAAATCAACTTTGCCATGACTGAGTCCTTTCCAGTGTCAGAGGCTTCCCTAATGTTGATATTCACCCAGTTTTATTCTTTTGTGAGTCATGACTTGGCATGCTTTCCTCCTCGCTCCTCCACAGGCGCAGCAGCAGGAGAAGCATGTTCCTGGCTAAGTGCAGGGTGGGCTCAGTGCCAGTGGCAAGCGTGGATCCCTGGCCAGGCTGTAGCCAGAGGACTTCTGCCAGAGGGAATTTTATTAACAGGTGGGGCTCAGTTGGCTGGCCCCAAAAGGCTAATGTCTCACTCCCCTGTTGGCAGGCATAGCCCAAGCTCCCTTGCTTAGCGTGGGGTACTGAAACCACCCCATCAGTGTGGGACTGGTCACAGGGTATCCCTAAATGGGACTTCATTGAGCCTTGCTGTGAATTACTACACTGATGGAGCTGCTGCCACTTCCCTTAAAATATTATTAGCCCAGTACAGGACATGTTTCTGGACAGCATGCTCTCTAATAGGGATGAAAATGCTTTCCTCTGCACTAATATATTCAGGGTTGTGGAGGATGTAGGATGCTCTTGTAATTTTTTATTTTTTTTTTTAAATATGAATGGGCTGCAGGACTTGTTCTATATATTGTATTGACTCATGTTTGGGTGTAAAAGAAACGGTTTCTATTTGGGATCAGAGGAATAAGGGAACAAGAATCTGAAAGCCCATCAGCCTGCAAGAGCATGTTACTGGCAGGCACCAGGCATCACAGGTGTACTGCCTGTTTAGGTGGGAATGATGGCTTGGGAATTAGGAGAAGAGAATTTTTGGGGAGAGCAAAGCATGGGACATACAACCCCAGTCCAGTCATCATGTGGATGTCAGACAAATTCGCTGGGTATGAGCCCATGCCTTGACAATATTCCAGGATTGTGATGCTCTGGAAGGGTTACAGCTTTACACTTTGTGCTTGACTTCTGGCATTCATGCTTTCCTTAGCTCTCTTAGCTCAGTAAAGTTGCAGTGTCACAGAGTAATACTTGAAAGAATAGCAGGAGACAAGGTGCTGATGCTGGAGCTTTCAAGTCATAGTTTCTGACATAGGGTTTCAAGTTACAGGACAACTTCCCCCTCCTCTCCACCACCAATCATGTAAGGTTGTTCTTGCTTGAATATACTAATATGAGGACTAGTGATAGGCAGAAATACTTGATGTTCTTCCCCCACACCCATAGATACCTCAAGATCTGCTCCTGCCCTTCCTGGTCCCATAGCAGAAGGAGACAGGCTGCAAGGGCCTCGGTGGTGGGAGGTGGTGCAGCTGGAACTTTGGTGCACCATGCAGAGCTGTGTGTAGCACAGAGGAAAAGGGCACAGCATTAGTATCTAAGACACCCTTGCAGCACTTGGTGAGTTTGTGCTTTGTAGTTGGGTACAGCTGACTGAGACGTGCTGACTTTGGAAAAGCCACATGCATGAGCCATGGTTGTGTCTTTTGATGTTGCTCACCTGTTGGCACGGTCCCTGTGAGCAGCTGGGCTCATTTAGACTCAAGGACAGATAACAAGAAGCAGAGGGTACTGAAAGCGAAGGTGGAACTCCATCAATTGAACTTTTCAGCTGAAATTACTTTCTGGGAATATTTAGGGGAATAATACCCTGAGTGAGATTTGAATCAATGGCTAAGTCCACAATGAGAGTAACATCAAAGTAAGTAAAAATATTCCTCCTGGGGATGCTTTTTATAAATCCAAGATAATCCAGCGTTGGAGGCAAGATACAGGACAGCACATGGTTCAATGGGTCTCAGCCAATGACAGCAGTTCCTGTGTCCCTACAAGAAAGAATAATGTAACTGAGAGCCAGAGGAAGCTGAGTAGTAGGGACAGAGAGCAAAGGCCTCTGGAATTTATTACTGCTTGGTTTAGAGCAAAAAAAATTGCAATCTTGCACGAATGCAAATAGGAGGTAGATAGCTCAGCATAAGCTGTGGAAAGAATGGAAAGCAAGCAGGGTATTAAATAAGTGATGCAAAATGTTGATAATTTATTATTATGGCTTTAAGGGAAATATATGAATTTTCTGAAGTGATTTTAATGAGCAAGTCAGGAGAGAGAAGTAATTCTGGAAACACTGCTCAGAGATTTGCAATATGAATCACTAAAGTGCACCCACAAAAACAACCTTAGGCTGCTAATGAAGTTTGTGTGGGCATCAATAAAACATTTAAAGAGAAAGAGCTAACCTGAAAGTGCTGACCCACCCCCAGTATCCCTTGGGATCAGACAGTTGTTCACCTGAAGATAATCTCCTTTATCCTGTGAAGCAGTTATATACACCAGGTAAAATGAGACGTGAGATCCACTATGGCATGGAAAGTGCAGGTCACATCACTGAACAGTTGTCATGCTTTACTCACATTTGTAGAGAAGGAGCTGAAGCCGTGTGTTATCTGCCCATATCCCAACCCCTGAGAACCTAAAGCAGCCATAGGAACTTCTGAGACATCTCTTTCTGGCCAACTTCGTCCTTTGGTGTGGTCCCCCCATACTCAGCTTCACCCACTGGGTCCTCTGTCAGGAGCAGTCCAAAGAGAGCCTTTTAATCTGCTTTGCAGTTCAGGCATTAAGACTTTCACTCCCACTAGGAGAAATGTTGTGTTCTGCTAAGGCTCCTACATCCCCTAGCACAGTCTTGATCACTTATTGAGTCTCTGAAATCTGTCACATTGTGTAGAGTGGATGTCCAGAACCAGAGAGGTTCAGAGCAGAGAAATAAGCTGTTTTTCTGATGGTTTCATATAGCCTCCACAGCCTGTCTCTGCAAAACCAGAGACAGCTGCAGAACAGGATTTTTGCAGCACCTTTCTTTTTAGCCTTCCCATCTGTGGTGCCTTTACTGGGCAGAAGATCTGCACATCTTGGACAACCACCTGTTTGATCGTTTCTTTGTGGATCCTCCTCATACACCAAGCAGGAAGAACTGCTCACTTTTCTCCAAGGAGCACTTCAGGACATCCTACAGACTGTGTTTGTTTCTTCTTAGGGTATGTTGACCTTTTAAAGAAAAGGAATTCAGAATGCAGCTGTGTTGTAACAACTACTCTCCTTTTCCTCACTACTTCTGCTTGCTAACAATGGCTTGCCTGTTTTTAGATAAACAATAACTTAAAAAAAATATGAAAACATGGGTATGTGTGATTTGTTGCAAAGCATGAATATACAAGTGGGGTGCTATTAATCCTGGGACCACAGGCAGACACTAGATTAACAGTAGCTAGGGCTACTAACAGCTGAAATATGGTCCAAGACTCATTCCCCTACTAACAGGCAAATTAGAAAGTCTTTGATAACAAGTAACCAGATGATTCATTATTAAAAGAGAAGGATTTGCGGTTGTGTTTTAGCTCATGGCTAACACACAAGATTTTGCAAGAACAGATTTGCCTCATGGTGATTCTGATAGGCAGAGGTTTCCTGGAGGAAGATGTCCTGTCCCCTAACTTACAAGGGCTGTTTTGCTCTGGAGGAGATTGCATGATAGGGAAAAGATGGTCTTTTTTTTTCTACCAGTGTTTTATTGAAGATAATAGTCATTTTTCAGAGAAAAGCAAATCCTACTGATGACTCTCCCTTCACTAAAAAGCCGTGCCAACTCATGGCTTCACCATCTGCACTTGAATCTTGTTTGAGACCCAGAGCTCCAGTCTCCCTTTCAGCTGCAGTGCAGTGTTGAGCAAGCAAAGATGTTCTCTTCAGGGACTGCTTCCTTCCAGACTCAGCCCACAGAGACTGAAGGATATCCTTTCCGTGCAGCTTCTGAGGAGCACAGTTGAACAGAGCAGCTTGTCTCAACCATTTGTAGCAAGATAAACACACGGGCTAAGCTTCCCTTTTGCTAGGGGCTGTGCACTCTATAGGTATCTGTAGGGCAAACACTCACACCGACAGCCTGCCACTCAAACTGCAAACAGGCAAGCTCTAAAGGTCACCAAGTCAGTTATAGGAAATGAACCAGAATAAACAGCCTCTTTATCAGGCTTTATTTTCTAGCAGAATGCTCCAGCTTTGCTCTCCAAGGGAAGTTGCCTGCCGTGGGGTGCCTGGGGATTTATCTGGCTGTGGTCCAGCTAACTTGCACGCTTGGTCTCCTCTCCCACATCTGCTTCCTTTTCCACCTCACGCTTGGCACCTTCTCCTTCTGGCAGGCAAGCACAGGGGCTCTGTGAGAGCTGGTTTGCTGTTCTCTGGGTTCAGGTAAAGACTGTACTGGTGATGTTTTCCTAGACCGAATTTTATCAGCATTTTCCTCCTGAGAAATTAACCTGTTAAGGTGGCTCGCACTTCCATGATCTACTGGGGACCCCCTGCCTGGATTGCTGTACACAGTTTGTCACGGATTCCCACTGGGATTTTTTTTTGGCAAAAGCTAGCTGTGCTGTGGTCCTGGGGGTTTGTGGAGGGGAGTGGGCTGTTATGATTGCCCCTGCCCCATGGGTGAGGTAAGTGTGGTACTGCTCAGGCCAGCCCTGAGAGCTCAATGACTTGCCTCGTGCAGGGCCATCTGAACAGGAAAGGAAACAAGCCTTTTTCTCACTTCCCACTCACTAAAACAAAGGGTTGTTCACAAGGTCTCATGCTTTTTCCCAAACTCAGTTTCTCCATGGACAACTGCCACAGACCAGCATGTACTGATAGCATCAAAGTTTTCCTTGGAAACCCTCCAAAGGATTCAGCTCAGAGTACCACACAATTATTCATACACTATTTGGGAACTACTTGTCTGCCTGAATCCAGCTAGACTGTGTTTTTTTTTTGTTTTTCCCTTTGTGTGCCACTGATCTCACACTCTTCTCAACTACCAGAATGCAATTAGCATTTTTTATCTCTTTAGCAGCTTAATTTTATTCTTTGAGCTTCATCTGCACATTAAAAGGCTGAGAGAGTCGGGTTGTTGAGCCTGGAGCAGGCTCCAGGGAGATCTTAGACCACCCTAAAGGTAGCCTACAAGACAGCTGGAGAGGGACTTTTTATGAGGGCATGTAGTGAGAAGCCAAGGGGTGATGGCTTTAAACTGAAAGAGGGTAGGTTTAGATTGGATATTGGGAAGAAATTCATTACTTTGAGGGTAGTGATGCACTGGAACTGGAACAGGTTGCCCAGATAAGTTGTGGCTGCCTCATCTCTGACTGTTCAAGACTAGGCTGGATGAGACTTCAAGCAACCTGGTGTAGTGAAAGGTACCCCTGCACGTGGTGGGGATGTTGGAACTAGATGATCTCTGAGGTCCCTTCCAACCCAAAGCATTCTATGATTACTTGGTATACCTGAATGCACCCACATGCATGCACTCCTTGCAACAACACCAGCCCCAAGCCACTTGTTCTCTTCTTTTTAAAAATGTATTTAATAGTTGCATGTGTCTAAGCAAGAAGGGAACATTTAGAGAGGGAAAAGCCCGATATGCATCATCAAGACTTGCTGCAGATGTGATCATCCAAACACAGAAAGATGGAACAGAAACACTCAGTGGCTAAACACAGCACTTGAAAAGTAGACTTAGGGACAGCCTTTGTATCCAGTTACAACAGACCTCTCCATGGTGCTTCCAAACCTAGAACTTTAAAGCCATGAAAAGCTGGAACAAAAATTGCAGGATTGTGGAATGGCTTGCTGGATAAGCATCTTTGCATGCTTTTCTGCAGGGATTATTATTTGAAACTTGCCTGAAGAACTAATCGTGATGTTGTGGGGCCTGTAATGAGGATTTAACCTTTACAGCGTCCCATTGTGGAGAGTTTTTTGGCCCTACCCTCAAGTTACTGGTCTGTGATTTCATCCTTTTCTGCATATAATTCAAAGGGCAAACTGTACTGAAAAACAAGAGGGAACTCTGCTTTTCTGGTTGACCTCAGGCTGTGAGGTAGGAGGCCTTGCTGTCCAGTGTTGTCACAACCTGAGCTTTCTCATGCTCCAGCTGTTACACAAATGTTTGCATGATTTCTATCACTGCAAAATTTTATCCTGCTGGGTTTGCTATTGGGAGAATGCACTTGTCTTGCAAGATCTTTATTTGACAGTTGGGGTGTTTATTTTGGGGGTAAGCGAAAGGTCTGAGAAGTGGTCTGGTAGGCTCATATTTGGCTAAGAGATTCCAAAGCTGCAGGCTGGGCCCTTTGCATACTCACAGTCCGCCCACCAAATTCAAGGCAGCAGTGGCTGCTGGAGGGGACAATCAATGGGGACAGCATAGTGCTGTGGAATTATGTTGGGGCACTGTCACTCTGAGTCTGCAGCATTTCCACAGGACTGTGTGGAATTTCCTTAGGATATTGCTGAAATCTTACTTCGGTACATGCGAAGGGAAAACAGCCTGGAAGTGGTGCTCTTTCCAAATTTTGAGCTTGTTCCTACCAAGTTTCACTCCAGCTTAGCTTACAATGCATTAAAAAGCCATATTTTCGTGATGTTTAAGGCCTCATTGCTAAGTATGCTAAACCAAGTGTGATTGGAGCTAAAAACACAGAATAAATGACTCAGAAAAGCTGCTCATTGGGAAACGGTTATTCTGTTATAGACAGCTTGTAGAGAAAAGATGTCTCTTCAAGGAGTACCTCTAGAAGGAGGAAATCAAAAGCAGCATCCCATGGGGAATATGTGTCCTTCGATACTGTCCTGGGTCTGAACTTAGAGAAGAACATCTTTACATTCATACAGTCTGAATACATCATAATTTAAGTGTGCCCTGGGATGTGACTCTCATTGTTCTTGTTTCTGGAAGTATTTGTTGGCAAAATGAAGCATGGGCATCTGACTCCAGCTGTGGGAGCTGCCATCTACTCTCTCTGCCACTGCCTTACTGTGTGGCCTTGGGCAAGTTCTATAATTACACTGGGACCTTGTTTCCCAGCCCTGAAAGTCATAATAAACATCCCCCCACTCACAGGACGTTTTCTGTGACACTCAAAGCCAGCCACTAATTCTGCCTTTCTCCTTTGTGCCTTCTAAAGCATTAATTTTGGTGAAGTTGTTCATTGTGATAAGGGCTTCTCTGGATAAGGGCAGCAGTGAGGTCTGCAGTGAACAGCCAGTACTTGCAGACGTGTGAGGGAAAGACACTGTGTTATTACAAACAACTAATTACATTATTATTAAGTTCATTACTGTTTCCTGCTGAAAGGATCAGTATTCAGAGACTGATGCATTCTCAGAAGAAATCGATGGGATAAAGGATTTGTATTCATTTCTCTGGGAGCTCAGTAGATCCTTAGCTAAGACAGTGAATGGCTCAAAATATTACTTAACTGTAGTTACTGTGCCTGTAAAGGAACATAGGTGAAGTGCAGTATGAAATTTTGGGAAAATGTATCTTTTTAATTTATCTAAGGTTTTATTTCTTTCAAGTTAAGCAATAAAAGCTTACAGCTGTGGTTTTTCCTAACAGGTAATTTTTAGAATATCTTAAATATATGTGTATTTTCCCTCTCTGTGAACTGCTCTATTGCCTCTTTAGGATGCGTCTTTCCCAATCATATTCTCACTCTCTCTTGCTCCCCCTTCCCTCCCTTCTTTGGCTTTGTGGAAATGAGCTGTTTTAGACAACACTACAGTCTGCAGAGATTCTAACATTTTTTTATTAACACACAGGGATACAGATTAACATTTTGGTTATTCATCAAAGATTACTCCAGTGTTGAATAGTCATTACTATTTCATCTTCCCTGCAGTAGGAACACCAAGTTCTCAAATAAACAGAAGGAAAGCTGCCTAAATTCACTCTAGCACTGGTACATACCACTACATATTTCTTGTCCTTCCTGCTGAAGTTGAATAATTCTCTCTAAGTATGCTCCATACCCCTGTGACTGCCAAGGTATGTTGCTGAGTTGAGTGAGTAGTGCTCCAGTGATGAAAAACTGCAGGACTGTAGCAAATTATTACTAAACTAAGGGGACCAAAAGATGGATTTTTGGAGGTACAGGATCAGTAACAGTTATAAAAAGGGAGTTTCTGGCTATCGTAAAGCACTATTCTTTCCTCCAATTCGTTACATAGTTTTACTATTTTCTTCTAAAGCATCTGTACTGGTAAGTGCTAAGGGGAAGATGCTAGATACAGGAATGCTATAATCTGTCATAACATCTCATTTTATGAAATATCAAAACCCACAGCATATCTCTGGTGCCCCAGCTCCCCTTTGCTAATTTTTATAATGTGACCACAAATTGACCAACAGTATACAGTGGATAAACTAGTAGGACTAGACAAAACTACATTGATGTGTTGCTCTTTTGCAGTTGATTCTCCCTGGAAAGAAAGTAAACAGAGGCAAAATATAGTCTGTTGTATTTTCTTTCTTTTACAGACAGCAGCATAGGGTTTCCATGATCCTCATAACCCGTCCTGGAGATTGTAACTGGCATAATGAGACTTGGACAAGCAGCTGGTATAGTAATTTCTGGCAGCACTCCTTTAATTGGGACACAGGCAAATAACTGTTGTTTTTTTGTGGATTATTAATGTTCAGATATAAAGGAACCCCTGAAAATACAGCAGACCAAAAGATACAGATGATCTTTAAGGCAGAACTATGGATTAGTCTTCCCTAGCCTATCAGCTCTGTGTGATATGAAACCTGCTATTTCTCACTGCTTTTTTGTTTAGAGAAGAGATATCATACTAATCCTCTCAGGATCAAATAAGCAATAGAGAATTTCATACAATTTCCCCGAGTAAGACCTGAAAATAGATATCAGGAAGGTGCATTTCTTTCTGTTCCACTCCCTAAGATGATGGATGAGTAATGCCAGTTTGTACTTTGTTAGTGCATACGTCTGTGTTTGTTCATTTAAAGAAAACAAGACTTAAATTTTTAATGTAAAATAAGTTAAAGGGGGAAGAATGGAAAAGTAGATAGCCCTCTGGCTTGGTGCCTAGAGCAAATTCTAACTCGTGTTGAGGACAAACCTCCTGGTCAGCAGCCAGGAACTTGTTATTCAAACAGGTTTATTATCATGCTGGTTCTACAGTGAAAGATGGTATGAAAACAAGAGTTGCCCAGGGACATTATGTTTTGCTGGAACAAAGCAAGAAAATACTCAA
Organism: Myiozetetes cayanensis; assembly: GCF_022539395.1. Taxonomy (NCBI): domain Eukaryota; kingdom Metazoa; phylum Chordata; class Aves; order Passeriformes; family Tyrannidae; genus Myiozetetes; species Myiozetetes cayanensis. The sequence continues at coordinate 103,504,989 of NW_026086604.1, forward strand.
GAGGACTTCTCATTGTGTAATCCAGCACACTGTAATGCTCTGTGCACTCATCCGAGCATAAACAAAGGAAAAAATTCCAATAGTCATAAATTTGTCGCAGCTCATAGGAGATGTGTAGTGATACCGGACCAAAATCTGCTCTTGTGTGAGGATAACAAATCCAGAAAAAAACCTCTCTCCCAGTGGAGCAACTCTGGATGTACATCCAGAGCAAACTGACACCAAATTCAGCCTATTGTGTTCTGTTTTGTTCTTGTTTGCTAGACACAGAAGACAACTGCATTAAGATCTTCCTGAGCTGCAGTCCCCAACCAATCTGTTGTAAAGAGCTGCCCTATTCTCAGGGCATATGATTGGCACATACAAAAATTACAAGCAACTTTTAAAAATGCAGGCTTTGAAAATACATTACTGAATGCATGTTGAGACTATTAAATGAAAAGACATTTTCATAAATTCATGCCCTGTTGAAATCAATGTCGAGATTTCGTTTGAGTTCATTGGAGCCTGAGTTTCCTCATCCATATTTCAAAGACGTTACTGATCATTCTCCAGGGAAAAGTAGGAACTACTATGGGAAGATTAAATTTGCTTTTCCAAGTGATTCTTGTCCCCTCTAGCTAGCAGAAAATCTGAATGTAGATTCCATCTGTGGGTTATATATGCTCTTTCCTAAGGAAATAAATGGGAAAAAGAAGAACAGGGCACAAATTCCTCCTTACTGCTTAATAAGCAGTTATGATTTCAGAGCCTGCAAAGCTGGTAGCCTTAATTAAATGAGTAATGTTTTTCCACTATTCCTGGTCTCCTGTAAATTAATTACTAATTGTTTTCAGCAGCACCCATCTGTGACAAGTGTGATTAGGAGATTGAGTCAATTATGAGATCACTCTGAATTTACACCAAATGTAACAAGAGTGAGGGAGCAGCTGCCTCAAATGTGAGGTGAAAAGATTTTGAAGCTACTTCAGGTCCCCAATAAGCATACATACAGCATGAATCCTTGTTCTATGAATCACAGTATACTTAACAATTGTTTTTCTGCAGTTTGCTTTGCAGAACAAATGAAGCTTGCTTAGGTTTTTGTCCCCAGTAACCTTGCTAAAACTCTACAGCCACCTTGGGTCTTTAGGTGCCCTGTTTTCAGATCCTGATTATTTTTTTCCCCTGCCTTTTCCAGAACTCTTCTCAAGTGTGTTTCATTTAAGATCCACTTTCTATCTCATACAAAGAGATGACTAAATGTAACAGCTTAAAAGGAACTAGTTCTGAACTGCTCATCACCTAGGGAAAACGTTCTGAAGGGCTCTCAAGAGCAAACTGTAGAGAGAAATTGGTAACTGTAGAGGTAATATAGCTATGTGCTGTGAGGATACAGGGTTTGGGAAAATGTATCACTTTCAGAATTTCCAAAAATGAGCTGCTGCAAAAACGTGATGCTTTTGATTGAATGGTTTAGGTGAGAAGTGTGTTCTGTCATTTTTTTGATCCAGAAATTGTTCAGTTGTGGTTGGGAATAATGCAGTTTCTCTGATCCTATTGAACTGTCCTTGTGTTCTGTTTTTCTTGCAAATGTGTACAGCATCCCACATCAGATATGATTGCAGCAGGCAGCCAAGGACCAGCCCGCCAGCTGGAGAAAACCAACTGAGGCCTCTTGATTTTGATGGGTGGCTGCTGAGCTACACCATTCCAGTACCCAACCCCCTTATCTTAGGATGTAACCAATTACAGCAAATAATTAGGTTTCCTCATCCTTACCAGATCCATTCTGTAGTCTATCTTTAGTAGTCCTTCAACAGTAGGTTATCTACACCCTCAAAAACTATCCAGAAGCCCCTTCCTCATAGTGATCCTAACAAGCAGTAGTTATTCCTATTTTCAGTCTCACCATCTGTCTTAAAAAAATAAATTAAAAAAAAAAAAGCCATTTGGCTAATTTGTAAGCTCTTTGGAGGGTTGAAAATAGATCTTTCAACACCTTCATATTTCACAGAGAGCCTTCAGGGTCCCTCTTTTTATTTATGAAGGTCCATCTTGCAATTAATGGAAAACCTGTAACAAAACATGCTATTAATGGTACTTCACAAAAGAACAAATGTCTAGCAAGTGTTTGCTTAGTCCACCTCTAGTGTGTGTGTGGGAAACCTACCAAAAAACCCCAATGGTTTCCAAGAACAAGTGGACACCTTCTCTGCACCAGGCTCCCTTTGTTAATCACTGCACAGCTGGTGCCATTCAGGTTCAGGAGCAATCTGCAGCAAATAGTACATCCAACTGTGTGATGCAAACCAGTGCAAGCATTTTCTTCCCACCTTTCTTGAGAGGTCTTTATTTTTAACAGACACTGTGAGTTCCTTGGCTTGATATTGTGATTATAGAAAGCAAGAAGAGCCAGAAAGCCATTCCCTGGGAAAATACTTTTAAAATGCTTCAGCAATTTACTTGTTTCCAAACTACAGATTGTAATAGGCTTTAGTAACAGCCTCAAAAGGTAAAAAAAAAAAAGGACAATTCTGCATACAATGAACTGGGGGATGGTCTTTAGAATTGTCTGCTGATGCTGGGAAACATAGACGTGATTTTTTTTTGGTGGATCTAATTTTAAAAGACATACTGGGGAGAGAGAGGTTAAAAATGCGTTTTTCTGGTTTCTTCTGCTCATGTATCTGGGGCCTAATTCTAAACTGTGGAACTGATGCTCTTGAGGGGACTGTTTTGGTTTTCTGGAAACAAAACAACAAATTTTTGGTTATTCCCAGTTGAGAATGACGGGGACTGAGAGGATGAAGCTGTGTGTACGACACATACACTACAGTCTAAGCTGCTTTTCTGTTTTGGTTAGAGCAAATGATTTCCCCAGAGCTGCCTTGGGCAAGATGTCAAGGTGAGGCAGTGGTAGGAGATGGTACCTGTGCTGCACGGCGCGGTGGCTCCAGAGAAATGTGATAACAGAAGAAGGGGCTGCCCTGGCCTGGAGACAAAGCAGGCAGGGCATGAGGGCAGCAAGCATCTACAGGTGCTGCTCGTGCTTCCCTTTGCCTAGAGCTCTGCTCCCTCCCTGGGCTTCCAGGCACAGAGAGGAATCGGCGCCGCAGGGACCTGCACCCCCAGCAAGTTCCAGGTAGCAGGGATGCAGTGACACAGCATGGGATTTTGAGCTGGCAGGGCTGTTCCCCACAGCACAGGCATCTCAAGGTAGTTTAACTCCACTTTTTATGCCAGCTGTGGGAATAGCTCAAGAGATACAGGGTGGCCTGAGGCCTGGTTGAGTCTGATCTAGTGTAAGTCAGAGGAGTTGACCTGGGGTAGGACAGTCCTACATGCAAGCACTGAAACGCAGGTTGTTCCCCTACTGCCAGGAAGGCAACTGCAATGTTTGCAGTGCTTGATGTGCAAAAAAAAAGCCCTCTAAAAGGCATTACCTACTATTTCAGGTAGACACAGCAGTCCTGTGAGTGTGCAAGCTGGCCAGGAGAACAAACAAGCAATGACCTGTCATAATGCACCAATGCCAGGAAGCATCCCTGACTGGGATAACTGGTTTGATCTCCTGTAGAAGAACCGACCAGAGCACTGAATGAACAAGCAGCTGGCAGTGGATTCCCACATAAGACAGAGTTCTCACTGCAATACCCAAATGGCAGCTTGGAGAATTCATCGTCACTGAGCACAAAGCCCCTACTGATGTGTAGGATGAACTTGTTTTATTTGCGGCGTAAAAAGGACTCAGTTGGATTTTTTGTTGTGATGCCTGCATCTTGCTGTTCTATTGATGACTGCCAGTGTCAGAATCCATGAGTTTATGTAATGGGACTGCAGCAAGTCCCGGGAAGGAAGAGCCTGGGAGAAAAACAAAGAAATAAAACTGCCTGGGTCTTGTCAAAACAATTCTTTGACGATGAGAGAGGTGACAAAAGATGGGAGGGAAGGGGGCGACAATGCTGCTGCCTTTCTGAGATAAAATAAGCCCTCTCACTGTAGCATTCTAAAAACACAAAGTCTTGAACAAATGTGGCTACCAAGGAAGACAGGAAGATGACCTGATGTCTGGTAAAGCAGCAAGATAAATCATTCAGAGGAACATAAAGAAAAACACAGTGAGAGGAACAATATTTAGAGATGTGTGCATGAGCAAAAGGGAAAACTGCCACTGACACATCTGGGAATAATGCCACTAAGATAGGCCAATCCACTGCAAAAGAATGAGGTTCACGTGTTTTGGGGGACTCCCAAAGTGGATTTAATTTCATGAATTAAGAGATTTCAATGTTTCTTTGGAAATTGTCCTTTACCCTTCTTCTCAGGAAGTGCCAAGAGAGAAACCCACAGCAGAAGAGAAAGAAAAAAAAAAAAAAAAAAGCACAGAGGTGTTTAAATCATTTCAGTGACGAAACGGATCTTAAACGTACTGAGAAACAGCTACAGGACAGTTAAGAAATAACTGCTGAGCACTAAATACTAGACCAACTTTAAACAGGCTGACTTCACTCTGTTCATCTCCCATCTGAGGAGATTTCCAGGGGTAAACAGTGGAAAAGCAAGGAATGGCATAGAAGCATTCACTGGAAGAGAGCTAAATATATGAAAAGCAGAACACATCAAATAGTCGTAATAGAAAAGCACAAGCAACATAGCTGAAGTGCTAAAATACGTACAAAGAAAACTTTTGGACTAAGTATAGATGAATATAGTCATGTGGTCCATCAACTTGTCTTTTGTTGTTGTTTAATTTCTGTTATACTAAAGGAAATGCAATTTAGTTATATCCTCTGTAAATTGATGAGTCTACATCAAAGATAACAGATTCTGCCTTAATGTCTCTTTCTAATAACAAAAGCTGCAATGTCTGAAATATTTTACTAATGATACAGACACAACATGAAGTAAGAGTTAACAATAACCTTTTCCTCTAGAAGGTTCATGATACTCTTATCAGTGAGTGTACTGTACTAATGGCCATAGGAATAACCTGGACTCTACAATACTGTCCCTTGGAAAGTGCTGTTGTTCTGAACACTTCTGGTGGGCAGGCTTGATATGGTTACCAAGTTCAGCCTGCAAAAACCCTGCTTGCATTTGTTGTATTCTCTCCCTCTGGGTTCTTCCATAAAACCTCACTGTATATAAGCTTGAGACTGTGTTTCCTAAGGAATGGATCATAATTGTTAAGCCAATCAGCAAAAGCTTGTGAGCTGTCTTCTTGCTCTTTTTATACCACACCAATTTTTGCAGCAGAGGATTGCAGTGCTGATTTTAACATAAATCATTAGTCATTATTTTTTCAGCAAAGACTTTGACAGCTTGCTTTGTGTAGTGTAGTGGAATATTCCACAGGATGACAAAGCAAACATATGTTCAAGGATCTGTGCAAGATGCTAATTGAAACAGGGCATGAGCACAGGTGTGGGAACGTGGTACAATGCTTTCAGTAACACACAGAGCCTTTCATTCTCCAGAGGTCTTGCACTTAATTTATTTTTGGGAAGATATTCTGTAATATTATCACAGATGGGGAAGGAAAAGAGAGATCAGAACTGGCAGCGTTTTATGATATTTTACATTACTGTAAGACAGCACGGAACTCTGGTTCATGAAGTCAATCAATATTTAAGGTTCTTCTCTTTGAATGCTCACAGCCAGAGTAGAGGTTTTGCCACCCTGTTCCCCCATCTGTACACCAGTTCAAAATGAATCATCTGCACTAGTGGACAGTGAAGAGAGTAAGTGCTTCCACGAAATGGCCTTTTTAAAGAAAACCTTTAAAATTAAAGCATAACCATCTGTCATCCTAAAGCGCAGATACACTTTTCACCTTCAGAGAGCTTTTCAGGCATTGACTAATTAGACCTTGGGACCTAAGAGGACCAATTTTTTTTTCCCAATTAAGACTGAGAAGACAGCAGGGGCATCTTGTATCCATGCAAGGAATTTAGGCTCCCTGTGAGGCAGGCGAACTGCAATCCTTTTGTAGTAGTCAATATTTTCAAACAGGAGGGTATAAAGTTGAGCACTTCTACTACTATTTATGCACTTGTGACAAATTAAAGGCTTGATTCTTTTTTTCACAACTGCTGCACATCCAAGTGATTCTATTGGCTTATAAATACTAAATGTCCAATTTGAATAGCAGCTGCAGGTGCTCAGTCCTTTTACTATTAAGTCATTAAAAAGGGTGTGAATTAGAGCCAAAAAAGTAAAGTGTCCATTGATTAGGTAGCTGAAATGGAAAATATTTCCCATGCTCTAAATGTTTTTTAATTGATTTGAGAAATTGATATATTATAAATATATATTATAAATATATATTATAAATATATATTATAAATATATATTATAAATATATAAATATTTTTCAATATATAAATATTTTTCAATTAGATTCTTTGTTTTATTTTATGTGGTATCAAAATGACCTCCTGGTACCACACTTTATTTTATGTTGTAATTAATAAAATATTTAATTTTCTGCATGGGTTTAAAGAATAAGAGCTTTAGATAGCTTATGTCTTGAAAGGTAATGAGCTTTGCCCTCTTCTGCCATTTAGAAAGCCAAATTAAAAACTTTCACAGTTGTTGTTGACTAAAACTTTCATATTTCAGCAAATAGATCATTCTCTTGTCTCGAACTTCAGGCTTGGAAACTAAACCCATGACATTCACAGGGTGATGGTAGCTCTCCAAATGTAAACCATGGATTTAAACTCCACTGGTTCAGGCTAAGGCATTTGAGGGACTGCAGTCCCCAGCCACCTGCCTTGCCCCCTTGCCAGAGATTGCAAGCTCCACAGCAAATAAAATTTGCCACAGAGCTACAGCAGTTCATAAGTTATTCTAAATACCCGTTTGCAGTTTATCCTTAAGTGCCAGGCTGGGGACCGAGGCTGCTGCTTCATGGCCTATACCAGTCTGACTGACTAAGCCCTACCGGACCTTTGTCCTCTTCTCCTTTATAATTGCCGTCTGGGAAGGAAACCTGCTCCAAAGCCTTGCCAAAGCATGGCCTTGCTTAGATCAGAAAAGGCAGGGGAGAAGGGAACATTGAAAACTAGTGAGCGGTATTGAAAAATGGTAAGTAGAAGAAATGTGGTGCAGTGACCATAACACTTAAAAAAATATATATGAAGGCTCTAACCTCAAGGCCTTGACAAAAAAACCTGACAGTACTTTGAGCTATTGAATAAAAAGAGGACAGCAAAAGGGAAAAAACAACAGGAGACATGGAAAATGTAAGTATGTAAGAGAACTCCATTAAAAAACATTAAAATTCATTGAGAACAGTGAATTTCCTTCATTGGGTTATAGTAGGACATGATGTTACCTACAAGACCTTTTCCTGAGCTTTTCAGAGTTCCTATAAGTCAGTATAGTCCAACAATGATGTGAATAGTACATAGTGTTTAAAACCTTTCAATTTCTCTGAAGAGTTGCATGCACTGAAGTGAGTTGTTTTGAAAATTAACACCCAATTTTTGTATATGTTTGTTCTAAATTAACTTTACTTGGGATATCATGCTATCTAAGGAATGTTTGTTCAAAGATTACGAAGTTTTGAAAAGCTCTTTATAACCAGCTCTGAAGCCTCAGTATTTTTTTGCCATGGACAGTTATTTTCAGCCATGAGCATTACACTCCTCAAGAAATATGCAAAATAAAATGTGACAGCAGGGCAAAATATTTTATAGGCAAAGCGACTTTCCATAATAATGGAATAATAAATGCAGAAGGGAGAAAGGCCAAGTGCGAATGCTGAAACGCATTCACAAGTGTGTTTGTGCCACTTCTGCAGCTGCTGGAGTGCCACTTGTTTGTGTGGATTCGTTCTGTGAAGCAGTTGAAGTTAATCGCCTCACAGGAAAGTGGGCATCCAGCACACCCCCAAGCAGTGGGCTTGTGCTCTCTATTGCTACTCTGCTGACAGCAGTTACTGTTGATCAATTAATCTTATGAAAGAATTAATATGGATAATGGACAGAAAAGCCTGTTATTTCCAAAAAGAAAGTGAAAAATCTGTCAAAAGACTTATAAGTCCCAGGGAGGGTTTGCTAGTGCAGCACTATTTGTCATGCCGCAATTTGGAACAGAAGAATTTGAGCTTGATTGGGAGTGATTCGTGCTGTGCCATTGCTGGAGACAGCTGTTGCACTGCTTCTGTGACTTTGTACCTGCTTGCTTTCCCTATGTGTTACAACCTGTATTTTGGAGAAAGGATGGCATTTACCATGAGTTTGGGCAGTGTTTAGCTTTCATCCTTGTTGACATCCCTGTAGCCTATTGAACAGTGCTGTTCCCCAGAAAGAATGGGACATTTCTTAAGGGCATGTAGTGATAGAACAAGGGGTATTGATAGGTTTAGAGTAGATATTAGGAAGAAAGGTTAGATATTAGGAAGAAATTCTGTACCGTGAGGGTGGTGAGGCACTGGAACAGATTTCCCAGAGAAGCTATGGATGCCCCATCCCTGGAAGTGTTCAAGGCCAGGTTGGAATGGGCTTTGAGCAACTTGGTCTACCAGAAAGTATTCCTGCCCATGGGGCACTCAGTGGCAGACAATTTTTGAGGTCCCTTCCAACCCAAACCATTCTACGAATCTATGATTCTATGAACTTGTCTTTAATATTAAATATCTGTGACATGGCTTAGCACTCTTCCAACCTCAACTGCACATATAATAGAGCTTTTAAATTGATAAAATAAGTCACTTTTATCAAATATTAATCTATGTAGAACACAAGGTGACTAGATAATGGGTGAATGTTAAGGAAGGTTTGCAGCCTGTAGAAGGAGTGAACAGTCCCTAAGTTTTGGAGCTTTTCTGGTTTTAAGTTTTCTACGGTTTGTGTACTGGCCAGTAATGCTATTATCTACAAATCAAGCAGGATAGCAGATGGGTAAAGAAGCAGAAATCTCAATCAAAATGCAATGAGTTTCTTCACAAGGCTAGATTTGTTAATAATAACTGTGCTGTAGTTGTATCAGGAGACCTCAAATGAAATTGGAGCTGAAATATACTGGTTATCTACAAATACACAGAGAAAAAAAAATCTGTTTTGGACAACTTACAGCTTAAACTGCCTCTTCACCCTAGTATTCACCAAAGCTTATTATACTACGTAAAGGTTGACACACTTGAAGGATGGGATGCCATCCAGAGGGACCCAGACAAGCTCAAGAAGTGGGCCAGTGACAATCTCATGAGGTTTAATAAGACCAAGTGTGAGATGCTGCACCTGCGTTGGAGCAACCTCCAGTATCAGCACAGGCTGGGGGATGAACTGATTAAGAGCAGCCCTACCAAGAAGAAGAACTTGGGGGTGCTGGTGTATGAGAGCCTGGACAAGAGCCAGGAATTTGCACTTGCAGCCCAGAAAGCCAGCTGTGTCCTGAGCTGCACCAAAAGTAGCGTGGCCAGCAGGTCGAGGTAATTCTACCCCCCTGATCCACTCTGGTGAAACTCTACCTGGAATGCTGCATCCAGCTCAGGAAGGACATTGACGTGTTGGAGCAAGTCCAGAGGAGGAGAACCAAGATTATAAGAGGAATGGAGCACCTCTTGTATGAGGAAAGGCTAAGAGAATCATGTTTGTTTAGCCCGGAGAAGAGAAGGCTTTGGGGTGACCTAATTGGGGCCTTCCAGTACCTGAGGGGAACCAAAAAGTAAAGATGGAGAGATACTTTTTACCAGAGCACGTAGTAACAAGACACAGGGAAACGAATTCAAGTAAAAGAGAGTAGGTTTAGATGAGATATTAGGAGCAAGTTCTTTACTATGTGAGTGGGACAGGCTGCCCAGAGAAATTGTGATACCCCATCCCTGGAAGCGCTCAAAGCCAGGTTGGATGGGGCTCTGACCAACCTGGTCTAATGGAAGGTGTCTCTGCCCATGGCAGGAGGATTGGAACTAGATGATCTTTAAGGCCCCTTCAAACCTAACCCATTCTATGATTCTATGATTCTATCTCCTGAAGAGTTAGAATCCTTCAAGCTAATATATAGAAAAGCAAGTAAGTGGCAGTAAAAACAGTTTGTAGAGGTGTGCTTCTCTTTGTAGAACTACATTAGGTTAATGAAATGAAAACTCTTAGAGCCATTCCTGACCTCTACATTTTACTCCTTGTTCATGCTTGGATTTCATAACTAATGTGATGTTCATAGGTATTGTAATTTCACAATCTTAACTTTTAACAGTTATTTTATCGTAAATCTATCCAGATGAGATGGAAATGATCCATAAACAGACCAAAACTACTTTTTCAAATGAGATTATTTGTAGGTTAATTAAAACCTGTCTTATGTGAGATTTATTTTTTCATGAAGCTGGATAATCTGCAGAAGTCCTCACCTTCTCCACATATGTTACATACAAATGAATATACAGCAGCAGATTTATAGTCTGAATGGGTACACTACAAATGAGTTATAATAACCCTTTCAGCATGCTGACCCTGTTAAATCGTCCCAGACCAAATGCACATATATATGTATATATGACTATAAAATACATACATATAAAAAGCAAACCAGTAATTCTAATTTAGGGACTGAAGTATGGAGATCTGCAAGCATACTGCATCTTAGAAAAATGAAATTGAAGTTTCTGAAACAGTTCATTTATATTCATGTCATGTTTTGTGAATTTAGGTCAGGTCTTCATGACCTATTAAAAAGTATCTAATAACCTATACATGCACAGTTCAGATACTCAGTTCTCCCCATGTTCACTCTTTATTCTGTTGCAGAACAATTTAGCAGAGACCAAAGCTCAGTACAGCATTATCACCAATAGAAGGAATGACCCAGTAAGTGTGGTTTTCACACTCTGGTCACAGGGCTTAATTCACCCCTCATTGAAATGAGCATATACACAGTCAAAATGTACTCATTCAAACACAATAGCAGTGTCAAAATAAAAAGAAATTTATCTCTGGATTCTAAAAAGTCAAAACGCAATAATAATCCTGTATCTTGTTTCTGTGTCACAGCCAGCATTCTGATATGCTTTAATGGTTACAAACAAGGTTCTGTGGATAATTACTTATAAACTGTTAAAATAATGCTACTAATAAAGCATACAAGCACACTAAAATTCAACCATCTTTGCTATTGGATGTAACAAAGCCAATCTTGGACAACGTTTTCCTCAGGAAGGTTTTGTCCAGAAGCACTATGACACAACTCAACTTCTTCAAAAATTGTAAGGAACTCCTTCATCTCAGGATCCAAGCTGATCACTGTCAAAAGTGATTGGATGGCTTTGATAATTTCTATTATGACTGGGTCAGTCGAGGGGAGATTTCTACAGGCCAGATTTCAACAGGTTACTACTAGCATTTACTGGACTATCCTGAAACATCCTTGTTGTCAGCAGAGCCATGCAGCAGTCCTTCCTGGAAATTCTTTTATCTCTCTCTCTCTCTCTCTCTCTCTAATCTATCTATCTGTTTCTCTCTCTCTCTCTATATATATATATCTAATCTATCTATCTATTTATATCTCTCTCTCTCTTTATGGTTGTAGCTGAAAGAGCCATACAAATTAAAATGTTCAGTTCTTGGTGTTTCCTGTTCCTGCGCTCCCTCTTCTGGCTTTCTAGAATTATCTATCAAACATCTTGGGCCCTCATCATATGATCAGCTCCGGTTTTGGTTGTAAACACATCAGTTGTAATGATAATGCACACTTTGGTAGCAGACATCACAGAAGGGACTGCTACTAAATTAATCAGGAAATTACCATAGCAGCCAAGTGCTTCTGTACATATCAATTTTGAGTAGATGTTCCCTGGATTTCTGGATAGCAAAAAGAATCCTAATTTTGGTGCAATGGTTGCACTACTGTGCATATTAGGTAAGAATATACAGAAAGCTTCACTGGAGTATGCTGTCCACATTTCTAATTTGCCCTTTCTCTTGAACAGTGCAGTACAATGGTGTGCTGAAATTTGTCCCCAGAAACTAGTAGATCTTTTTTCCACAAATCTTCTTCTAAATTATGTTACAATAGCACTGTTAATTAAACATTCTCCTGCACTGTTCAAAGTTCAACTATTATGGTAATATACAGCTGAAATCGATTTTAATGATTTTCATTGCTAAGCCTGAGAGAAAAACAAAACCATGGAGAATAAAACTGTTAATTTTAAGTATTGTTCATCTTAATATTCTTACAAACATGTTTCTTAAAACCATATATCTGTGTGTTTATCCCCTTTGTGACCATACTAGGAAACTGATCCTGTGCTAATATTGGAAAATGAAGTAAACAAAACTTTCTTGCACACCTAATGTTATATTTACAATGGTCCTTTCCAAGCTGTAAATACTTCTGGTTTCCATGTGAAGCACCAAAATCCAGGTGAAAAATACAGAAAAAATACTCAGTATTATGAAAACTGTTCAAATGCAAACTGACCAGCAATTTAGTTGCTAGGGATATTATCTCTCTTTCAATAAACTCTGTGCATCTGCAAGAAACTCTTGAGATGGTTTGATAAGTGTTTTCAGTGTATTTAATAAGAAATATGTTACATATGGACCTCACATTTTCAGTGTTGGAGTTCTACCTTAATAAAGCAAGATGAAAAGGTGCTTCGAGATGTATACTAAAACAGGAACCAGCACATTGCATTTCAATATGCTAAATCCATCTTCTCCATGGATTTTAACATTCAGTGGCTTTGCAGAAATGTTCCTTGATTGCAGGGAATTCCCATCATGGAGAAGTTTCAGAATGCAGAACGGTGGTGTTTCCTGCCCTAGCTCCACCATTGTTCTTTGCTGTCAACTCTGCCTGCAAGGTGATGGAGGAAGATTGATCAGGCAGGTAGTTTCTACATGCCTGAAAAGGAGCTTCCATGGTTTTGAGGTGCACAATTAGCCCCTGTCATTTAGTGGAGTCTATGCTCTAGTGACAATATAGTCATCTGTGACTTAGGTGAGTCATGTCATTTATTGCCTCACAGTGGAGTATTTGCTCAGATCTAGCATATTGCTGACACAGTGCATTACAGCCTAAGGGGAGAATGAAGTCCCATTCCCCTTCTGGAAAGTCCCCAGCAATTCTGCTGGGTATAAAATCCTAGTCAGTGGCTGGTACCTTGTGGTACTTTCAGGGCAATGAACCTCGTAAATGTCAGATTATGCATAACAGCACTACTGTGGTCTGATGACCTAGGTGTTGCAGGAGAGTGGTTTTACAGGAAATCACTGGGAATTATTAGCCTGTATAAAGATACTCCTATATACGATTACATGCAAGATTAGATCCAGTAATTCTGCAAGTTTTGGTCTTCATGTATGATGTTATAGTTCACAATGAGTAAATCTTGTTATACCAGACATTAAAAGTTACTGTACCACAGCCAGGCTTCATGGCTACCAGTTCTTATCAAAGTATAATGTACACGACTTTGGGGGAAAAAAACGCCCAGACACCACTCTCACTAACTGATATTAGAAGATATAATTTGATGGCTTACAGCATCACATATCCTATGTAGTCCGTACAGTAGCTGTGGGCTCAGGCATTAGAGAAAAATAACAACTCTTACTGAGTACTTTTCTTTTAGGGAGACTGAGAACAAAATCAGATCTCTGATATTTGGCTTTTCCGGGGAGCGAAAGCCACGAGTTGGGCGCTCACCTCTCAGTGGCTTTAGCGACCCGCTGGGATGCTGAAGCGCCAGGGCCTGGGAAGCAGCGGGTACCCGGCGGCGGGGCCGGGCAGGGGTTGCGGAGCGCGGCTGCGGCCGCCCCCTCCCGGCCGGGCCCGGCCCGGGGCGTCCCGGCTCGGCTGGGCTGGGCTCCCCCGGCCGCTCGCTCGCTCGCTTTGGGAGCCAGCAGACGTGCGCCGCAGCGTGCCCGCTGCAGGGCTGCTCAGCAGCGGCGGCTCTCTGGGAATAGAAGCGACATCAAAACATCAATAGTTATTCCAAAGGCGAGGAGGCAGCCCCAAACCCCTCATCAGAAGCTGCAGGAGGACGCACGTCAGCCGCACCCCCGCGCGGGGGAAGTGGTGCGGAGGCGGGAGCGGGTGTCGCCCCCCGCCCGCAGGTGCTGCCGAGCCGCGGGACCCCTCGGCAGCGGCCGGCCCGGGGCTGCACATCGCGGCCCGGCCAGCAGGAGGAAGGAAGAGGAAGTGAGAGCGGCGGCGGGAGCCGCCGGGTGCCTGTGCGAGCCCCGGGATGGGATAGCGCCGGGGGCAGCCCAGCGCACCGCACCGCACCGAGGAGGCGGCGGCGGGAGTGCGGCTCCCGCGGCAGGGGCGGCTGAGCGGCCCCGCTTTGCCCCGTGGGGCGGGAGTGCTGCCCACCCGGGGAGGTAGGTGAGCCTCGGGTCCGGCTGCGAGGCGGGCTGCGGCGCCGGCCGGGCGGTGCGGGGGAGCGCGGGGAGACGCGGAGGCAGCGGGGCGGAGGGGCGGGACGGGGCAGGCGAGCCCCGCACCTGCCCGCGGCGAGCGCCGCAGCCGCTCCCCGCAGCGGGCGGTGGGGCGGCCGCCGTCGCTGCGAGGAAGAGGAAGCGCAGCCTTGTGCTTGTCAGCGCGGCGGGGCCTCGGCCGGCGGCTGCCGGCGGGAGGGCGGCCCGGCACGACCTGACCCGCCTCGCACAGCGGCTCCTCCCGCCGCCCTGCCCTCGCCCCGGCCCGCTGCCCCCGCTGCCACAGCCGCCCGGCGCTCCCCGCCGCGACTTCGTCGGCACCTCCTCCTCCGCCGCCGCCTCCCCCCGCTCCGTCCCCGCCTCAGCCCCCTCCCGTGCCCCGGGCAGCCCTGCCCGCCCCCGGCTCTGCTTGGTGGCCGGAGGCCGCTGGTGAGGGGCGGCGGGCGGGGGCCGCGCACCTTCGTGCTCCGGTGGGTGAGTGGTGGCGGGACGGTCCCGTCGGTCCGCGGTGTCAAGGGGGTCCGGGAGGGAGTGTGGGGCACCCGCCGCGGCCGGTCCCGCGTGGGTTAATACGCGGGGTCAGGCCCGGGCGGAGATTGCGGCCGCAGCAAGTGTCCGCACCGCCGCGGGCGCCGGTCGGAAGGAGAAGCCTCAACTTTGAAGCAAGTGCATCCCCGCAGGCAGCCAGGCTGCGGGATCAGCGTTGGTACCCAGCCGCCGCCTCCGAGGGCATGCCTCCCCCGCGACCCGGCCTTCGAGAGCTTTTGGTGGGGTTGGGGTGTGTGTATATGTGCGTATGTTCCTTTTCCGAAGTTTATGCTCATACAAGTGATTAAACC
This sequence comes from Myiozetetes cayanensis, assembly GCF_022539395.1. Taxonomy (NCBI): domain Eukaryota; kingdom Metazoa; phylum Chordata; class Aves; order Passeriformes; family Tyrannidae; genus Myiozetetes; species Myiozetetes cayanensis. Next base: position 103,520,203 of record NW_026086604.1, read on the forward strand.
GCTGATGAATTTCAGATGAAATGATTGTTCTGAAATGTGGGTGGTGATTATGCAGAGCCACGGTGCACAGCCTTGTAAAGCAAGTGGGTAGTGGGTCCAAAAAGTTATGTTTGTGAAGTTTTTTTGGCTCAAAGCCTTTGCAAAGTTTATTTTGAATATCTTTTCCTTGCAGAACTAATACAACAGTCCAGCTCTCCCCTGAGAACGGTATAAAGTAAATATAGGAGTTCCTGAAAAATAACAGTGAGTACATTTCAAATCAGTAAGGTTTTGTCGTTAACTTTATAAAGAGTATCTCTTAACCTGCCAAGGCTCAAGATGTGTAACAAACACATCAAGAGCGCCAATGATAATAACAGTGCAGGAAATGTACCGTGTGTTAATTGCTTTAGTATAAACATGGTTGCCTATGAGCTCTGTTTCATGATGCAGCAGTTACAGTGCAATTTCAGCAAGGGATGTTTTGAAGTCTATTCATAAGCAAATGGATTTTCTTTTGCTTTTGTCACTCAGCTGCCTGATAGCCCTTGGTTAAAATATTTATCTTTTGGGAAGAGATGGAAGTTGAGTAAGAACTGTGCTGCGTCCCCTATCTGTGACAGAGGATGTTGATTCCTCCTCTTTCCCCTTGTCTGTTTCTCTCCCTTTACCCCAAATACATGCATGCCATCTCACCCTCAGTTATATAATCTTGTAGATATTTATGGATCATTCATTGTTCACATTAGTCCCATTCTTTCCGTGTCATTCTTGCTTGATTGAGTGGCTTAGGCAGAATATTACACAGTAAAGAAAAATTCATTGAAATTTACGTAAAGTTCTTCCACTTTGAGCTGCAGGTTTGCTTTCTTTGAAGTTTTTTTCCCCTGATTCCCACCTCGGTTTTTGGGGCTTTTTCTTTGTGGGTTGTTGGGGTTGTTTTGTTGGGGGTTTTTTGTTTGGTGTTTGTTTGTTTTGGTTTTTGTTTGTTTTGGATGTTCGGTTGGGTTTTGGTTTTGTGTTTGTTTGTTTTTGATTTGGTTTTTGTTTGTGTTTTTTCCCTTGTGTCCCCCTTTCAAGTGTAAGTAGGTGGTAGGGATCTAATCTGATGACCGGTAACTAGATAGGGAGGAGGAACAGCAGTGGTGACAGCTTGCTGGTAAACGTCCCTCTTGTGTACTGATACCAAAAGATCCATTAATGCACGTCATAAAGCTGTTAAAAGTACCGCAGCAGCTTTTAAAAACTTGCCAGTCAGAGAAAATAAAGATTAATATGGTTAAAACAGGAACATGGTATGAAATGAGTATTGGTGAAAGATGCTGTCAGTGCAGTCTGTGGATCTGAGTGTGTGAATCTACCAATCTAGAGGTGAACCTGGTTGACAGTTTATTCATACTGAAAAGGTTGTATAGGGGTAGTTGGCTTTCTTTTCTCTCCCTCTGTAATCTCTTTGAAACTCACTGTGCAGTACAATACTTGCCTTCTCTGTAGCTTGCAACTTTGCTGTGAGTATCATTGTCTGAGGATTTTTTTTTTTTTTTTAATAAATGATGGGTTGGAGGGTGGGGGAGGAAGAGAGCTGGTTTCCATACCATTTTGATATTTTTTCCTTATATTCTCTCTATGCCAGGCAAAAATTAAGAGGTGCACAATTCTCAGGGATTTTGATGAAGGGATAGGAAAAACTCTTACCTACTTACTCCGTAGCAGTCTTGGACACTGAAGGTATCTGCATTTGCTCAGTCATTATATAACCTGACCATGCTGTTCTTAAAAGCAAGTGCTTCTGTAGCCTCCCTGTTCGGGTACAACATATTGTGTACATTGTCCTACAAAGTTGGTTTTTTTAATTCCCCTTTGCCCTGGTGTTCATCAGACAAAGCTCGTTATGCTACATAAAGGTGTAACTGTTGCTGAAACACTGCTGTGTGCATTGTACACTTCCTGACAGCAGTGCTGCTGAGCAGCGAATGGCAGATCAAGAGTAACGTGGTGTTCCACCCTTCCTTCCGCTCTTTGTTTTTTTCTACCTAGTAGAAATCTCTTTGATTTTAAGGTTTGGGCTCATAGACATGCTTACTCAGTGTCCAACCTACAGAGTGGTGTTAGAATATGATCTCGTGGTTTCCATGTTGATACACAGGGAGCAGAGCTCTCACAGTGCACGTGTAAGACATGTGGCTTTCTTCTTCTGATGCTCTAGACAGCTTCAATATGGATGGAGATTTATGTCCATAGATTTAACTGTAACTAGGAAAAGTTTTCCGCAGATCTCTGCCAGTGCACCTGCACACTAAAATGCAGTGTCCTCCTGTTCCAGTGACAATTTTGGGGGGGTGTTTTTGTATATTTCCAACCACAACATTTCTAATTCTGTGGTTCTCAGATAAGGATTTGCTTGGGACTTAGATGAGGCCATCAAGTACAATTTTCCTCTTGAACTGAGACTTTGCTGTCACTTGGTAGTCTGTTTCCTCAAAATGAATGATCTCTTTAAAGTTTAGGAGCTCTCTTTGTCATGCTGTGCTGTGAATGTGCAGCATGTCCTTGTATTAAAAAAAAAAAAAAGCCATGTGGAAGGTAATGGAAATTTGAGAGCTCTGGAGACTGGAAAACATCATGCACTTTTGAATCAAGAAAAAGTACTGTTGTCTCTTCTGGTCTTCTACACCTGAGTCTAGTAGACTTTCTCTTCTGCTGTGTCACTGCACTGTCTTAGAAAGTAGAACTTGAGGAAGAATGAGTTCACTGGGTTTGCCTCCCTGTTCAGTCACTATTTTATTAAAAAAGAAATTTTTTTTAAAAAAGTTTTATGGTTGTGAAGTCTTTGTGGTCTTAACACTTGTGATTACAAATGGCTTTGTAAAGTCATCAAGCCACCATTCAGTAAGGTATGTGCTGTATCTTTAAAAGATTTGCCTGCTTTGAGGGAGATTTTTTTTTGAAAAAGTTTCTTGTATTCGTGGCAGGAGGAATGTGCCAAGTACACGTTGTTAAACTTGTGTCAATTTAACAGAGCAACTGTTTAAAGGATTTCGGATAATTTTCCTTCTACTTGACTCAGTCACTTTTTTTTTCTTTTATATTTTTTCCTCTCTCTCCAAATATAACACTGAAAGGAGAGAAAGAGAAACTAAAAGCAACTGGCAGAAGTCAGTATGAGGTGATAATATATATGTGACATTTAACATAAAACAAACTGCGTGCATATGGTGTTAGAGAGATGAATGGAAGAATAATCACAAAACTGCGGAGCTGTCTTTTGGTCAGCATTTTTGCATCAGACTATTTGCAAGAATTTGGTTTTGTGGTGTGATCTTTCATTATTGCACGTGTTGGGAGACATGAAAGAGAGATTGGAAGATAATGTCACAACCTTTCTGCCAGTTTCCTCTGTTCTCTGATCACTGTTAACATTTCAGAGGAATATTAATGAGAAATCTATGCCCCAGGGAATAGCTTGCATGTTTCCTCTTCTCTCCTTTTCAAATCTGACAGAGGTAAACTTCTGTGTTATAGTCAGACACTATTTGGTGTTACCATGTGTGTGGTACCCATCAGTAAGGTACTGATTTCTCAAGCTGCTGAGCACATGCTTGCGCTTTAGAGCAAGGTGAACACTGATTCACACTGTGCTTGTTTGCAAACCCTTGAAAGTGCATTGATCTATTTTTCCTAATGGCAGGTTTCCATTGTGAGTGTTTGATTTATCTGTAGTAGGCTTGTTTTCAATGGCTGCTAGGAGCAGGAAGCTAATTGTGAGAAGCTAGTGGAAGTGATGGAGAAGGCATTTTGGCAGTAAATCACACTATGAAGAAGTCTTGAAGGTACTGCTGGTAGGGATCCCCTTAGAAAAGTGTTTTAGTTTATGTACAAATGAACTCATTTTGGTGCATTTCTAGTGAGTGGCCTTCAGAGTTCTTTAGAAAGCTGAATATACTACCTGGAAATGTTATGCAAATGTGATAAATGACCTATTCTTACTGCTTTTGAGGACATAAGTCTCCTAACTGCTGCTTCTGCTGTCTTCTATTTGCAGTCAAATAGCACTGGAAAACTCCACAGGAGCTAGCACTAGGACAAGAGAATGAATGGGAACTACCAGTCAATGCTGAGGGAAAATATTTCCCCTCTTGGTTTGAATTAAGTTGATTTAAAGTGTTTGTGAAACATCATCTTCAGTAAAGAGGCTGAGGGGTCGAGGGGGAGGGTGAGAAATAGGAAAACAAATTATTCCCAAACAGATCTATTATCAAATAATAACTATGTCTTAGCTGTGTGTGTTTTCTCTTTTGCTTCTGCTTTCCTTTTGATTTTTATTTCTCAAAGTTAAGCTCTCCTTGTAACTTCTTCCACCTTTGCCACTTCTAACTTGATACCTTATTCTTTGGTCTTTTGACGTATTTATCCAGCCCAGCTCTTGTGATTTCAAGGACTTTGCCCAGTCCTTAAATTCTATCCCAGGCATCCCTTAGATTATTATTCAAATAGTTTTATTTAAGATTTTCAAGAAAAGCTGTGGACTGTGTATCACCTCCTATGTTCTTAAAATCTTTAGCTCAAAGGGCTTAGTGTACAGTCCTAATTTATGGGTGGCATATGAAGTATGAAACTGTCTCTTAAATATTGTGTCATTGGGGACTGTGTAATTTTTTTATCAACTACATTAATACATATATGGTAACCTAGCTTTTTTTCTTGTTGAGCTTAGTACAATTTAAATGGAGGATGGGTCACTTTTTCTAAGAGAATGTCAGATTCTGGAGATGTGATGGCTCTAAGCTCCCCATTCTTTAATACAGCAGGGGATGCTTGCTTGAAGATGATCTAATTTCCCAGAGCTTTTTGCAAATCAGAGTGTGTGCATGAACATGGACAAAATGCTCCATGTGGACCTTATTTTCCTTAATGAAAATGTATGAAGCTGACAACCCATGTCAAATACATCTAACATTTTGAAGTTACACAAGAGGAGAGATATGCAGGGTTTGACAACAGATTCAAGTAATGCTGTCAGCACGTCAACCTTCCTCCTTCAGTTGAGATTTTTATGTAAGTTTTCCGGGACTAGATGGTTGGTGATATTCAGATGTGGATTTCTTCTAACCTCATAGTAAGAATGGGAATTCAGGGCTCCTAATGTAGTCTGTTGGAAACTTCCATAAAATTAACCATACAGTTGTCTTTCCTCTGACATGCTGTACATGCTGTAAGTAAAGAGCATACTTTGTTGTGTGTTTGCTGACTTGAAACCCATCTCCCTTTCTTCTGATGGTGACTTATCTTTTATATAGTAATAAGAGATGCATAAATGTTGGGAAAATGAACATTAAGTTTCCTTACCCTTAGTAGGGAAAACGCTGCCCTGTCTATATTGCTTTAGTCTCTGTGAAGATGTAATCACAGAATAGCCTGAGTTGGAAGGGACACACATGGATCACTGAATCCAACTCCTGGCCCTTGCACAGAACAACCCAAGAATCCCACCATGTGCCTGAGTGCATTGCCCAAATGCTGCTTGAACTCTTGACCACTTGCCCTGGGGGAGCCTGGTCCAGTACCTGATCACCCTTTAGGGGAGGAACCTTTTCCTGATGTCTGGACCTCCCCTGACACAGTTCCAGCTGTTGTCTTGGGTCTTCGGAGATCAGTGCCTACCCCTCTGCTGCCCCTTGTGAGGAAGCTTGTTCTTATTTCTGTCCCTTGTCCTGTATTTCCTTCTGGCTTTGAATGGGCCAACACTTGCAGCACTTGAGTTGTAGATTCTTCAAACTTTTTCCTTGCAAGTATGGAATCTAAGGTGGTTGTATGGTTTTAAAAAATTGAAACAATGCCAGTTGTCTTCACATGAAGCCCAGACGTATATCTAAAGAATCATGTCTTTGAAAGTTTTGTTCCTGTTGTGAACTGTAATGGACTTATTTTTAGCTGGAAATTATGTAACTTGAGTGTTTGGGCTGGTTTTGCACTCTGAGATGCCTATTCAGCTGTCTTTCCTACCTCTGCCACAAAGGAGATCAGACGGTTTTCTGGCCAGCACTTGGAGCCTGGCATCTCCAAGCTCATTTCTGTGCTGGTCTGTATGTAGTGCTTAGAGCTGCAAACCGCACTCCTAAAGGAGAAGGAAGCTGGAAGGGAAGCATCAGGACACCCAAAAACCATTAGCCAGATATCCCCTGCTGTGCAGGTGAATTGCCACTACTGGATTTGTGACTCATGGAAAGGGAGACATTACTCAAAACTGTGTCCCAACTTGTGTTGTGGATGGCTTGTGACAGTGGACGTCTCTTTTGGTTAGAGGTGAAAACTCTCTGGTTTTATTCACTCTTGGTTGATGGTTGAACTTGGTCTTAAAGACTTTTTCCAATCTTAACAATTCTGGGAGAGAACTCGGCCTGGAGAAAAGGAGGTTCAGGGACCTCCTCACTCTCTACAACTACCTGACAGGAGATTGGAACCAGATGGGGGTTGGGCTTTGCTTCCAGGGAACAAGGGACAGGACAAAAGGAAACAACCTCAAGCTGTGCTGGGGGAGGTTCAGGTTGGACATCAGAAGAAATTTCTTCATGGAAAGGCTTGTTAAGCATTGGAATGGGCTGCCCATGGAGGTGGTGGAGTCACCATCCCTGGAGATATTCAAGGAACAACTGAATGTGACACTCAGTCCTCTGGTCTAATTGACAAGGTGGTGATCAGTCAAAGATTGGACTTGATGGTCTTGGTCTTTTTCAACTTAAATGATTCTGTGATTCTGTGAAAATAAGACAATGATTTTTATTTTTTAAATGTAGTTCAAACAATTTTTCCTATATTTTGGAGTGATAGAGTTTAGCAAAACCAACATTTCAATAAATTCCTACAAAATGCAGTTGTTTTAACACTTTCTTCCTTAGCTATAGAACTGTTTTAACTAACTATTTTCATATTCTCGGTACATGCGTGAATTCCTGTGCTTGAATTTGTAGCTGAAGTGAAAATATTACTTGCCTATTTTTCTTTCTCCTTGGCTGGCATAGGTTTATCATATAGTCCAGCAGAAGTGTGAGGGATATATGGGTCTTGGCAAAGATAACCCACTTGAGCAGTTCAGGTTTTTTGTCTGGCTAGGCTGGCAATCTGCTGTATACCTCGTTGCATCTTGATGGAGTGACCATAGCAGGGGTGACTCTTTAAATTGGTGCTTCATATTTTAAGAGAGATGGTAATCTATTGAGGTAGGGTAATGAGGAATTTAGAGCTATTTAGATAATACCCTCTGGCCAAACAATGAATTTGATTTGCACATTTCTTCTCTAATAATAAGAGGTGAAAAATATCTATGACACAGGTTGGTATAATACAATTTTTACTCCTGGGGCCAATGAACATATTTGTTACATATCAGCATGGTCTTTTCCATTGCTTTGCTTTCTGGAATACAGTTGCACATTAGTCTTCATAGCAACAGTTGAAATTGAAACCTGATAAGTGTTGGCTCAGCACATGGACTTTTGGACAAACTTTTTCAGTAATGCTGAGCCAAACAAACTGGAAAAAAAAATTCCTAAAAGTAAGTACTGGTCCTTGCATTCTGGAAAAGATATCTGGTATACCCATTGGTCGCTAGGCTTTTAAAATGTTGGAGTATTGGTGTTTGTCTTTTTTTTTTTTTTCTTGTTCTCTCAAGTTTTCTTTTTTCCTCTCTCCTTTCAAGCACCAGTGTACTCATCTGTTGAAACTCTACCCCCTGTGGTTCAAGTACATTCCTCCTATCAACCTTTTCACCCCACCTCCCATCATCCCTCTTCACATGCACTGAAATCATTTCTGTTCACCAAACTCCCAAAATTCAGGTCTAGATGTGGGGTCTAATTCTGAGTTATACTTTATGTAGCTCTCTAATTTCTTCTCCTATAGATATGCATAACTTTTCTTGTTGTGCTTAATCTTCTTTTTCTGAAAAATAAAAGGTGGGCAGAAAATTTGAACAAGTGAGAACTTCCGTTGGAGACCAAAAGACAGAACATTTGGTGTTGCGGTTGTTAACTACTCAGGAGAAGGGAGAAAGGGGGGGAAAAGAGCCAGTCAACCAAAAATCCTACAAAGGCAAATGAAAATGTATGGTCTTTTTCACTTTGGACCACTTAATGCAATTTTAACCATATCTGTGGCAAATAAGTTTTGATAGCTAGTGCCAGTGCCAGTTCCAGAAAAGGAAGAAAAGAGCATTTTAAAAAAAATCACCCAGACCTTGAACAGAATTTTTTTTTTTTTTTAATGTAGCTAATGTTAGAAGTAGGTCAGTTTATGTGGTCTTTTCTGAAAAGACTGATCTTCATCTTTTCGAGCTGAAAGTGAAACTTTTGTAAAAGTGCAAATGTGGAAAGCAATTTCGAAGGAGAAAAATCATCTCTGCTGCCCTGTGTTGCTCTGAGTCTTTCTCTGTCCTGGCTTTCTTCTCTGACATATTTGGACAAACTTTTGAGACTTGAGCGTCTGTTCCACCCTCTGTATGAAATGCTGGTGATTTCAGTCTGTATTTCTTAGATTAGCTCTAGGGTGTAACCATGTAGAGCACCTTTCATAAACTTTTCTAGTATGTAATGAGCTGGGCTTTTATTTCTTGACCTGCTAAAACCAGCCCATTTTTTGCTTTAGCTACCTTAGGAATTTAACTTCTTTGAAGAGTGTCTGTTTGTGTGTTTGGGTAACAAGAGTTGGTAGTGTCATGCTGTGTTGGGATGGTTTTCTGGAAGGTAGAAGTTTCAAAGGCTTCATCCCCTGCAGCTGCAAATGACTCAGAAGACACATTATGATAAAGGAGAGATGTCTGCAGAGGGAGAAGTGAAGAAAATAATCTGCATAATTTTAAATCCAAGTTGGAATTCGAGTTCTATTTTAAAACAAATACATAAATAAAATGGTTTTGGGCTATTTACACTGGAATTTTAAATTGATTTCCTAGCTCATATGCCAGAGGGATCAAAACATCCACAATTCAGTGGTGGTGGTGTGTGGATTCAAATTAAAACAGTAGGTTTTAAGATTTATTTTTTTTACTATGTTCCAAATTGCTTAAATTTTGTAAAATTATTAATCTCACTCTAGAGATTGAGAGGCTTTTAGCACTGAATTAATTCTGTATAATTACTATAAGAAGGTTGAAAAAACAACTGTGCTGGCCTATGGGCTAGTTTTTCTAATTAAAGGAATGATGGCATAAGGGCAAAAGCAGTCAGGCTTCCCTCCCCTAAATCAGTAAATAAAGAACGACCAAACTAGACTTGAAAATCAAACCTAAGTCAACCCACAGATCCTTTGTTTCCAACTAATTGTTCTTACTTGTGTTCACTGGTCTTCATAAGAGAGTGAGGGGATAAGCCTTGCTTTCCTGTCTTGAGGCTTTTCTCTCTTGATCTATTGAAATTCAGAGTTGAGGGCCCCCTTTAGAGAAGTCCTGTTGGTAGCTGTCTCCTTAACAAAGAGGCCCTGGATATGGATGTGAATTGGGGAGAAATGTAGCCTCTCAGGCTAGCAATTTGGAGTCATTTAAGAAAACCAGTAGTTTTAATTTCATTTGGAAATGCTAAGCCTGAATAAGTACAGTTTTCATACTGCAAACGTCTTGCTTTTGAATTCAGACACTACCTGGGCAGACCCAGTGTGTTCTACTCTAGGCTGGTTCAGAGATACGTAATTTCAGTGGAATGACATTGTGCAACTATGTAGCTTTGACATTATGGAAGAGACACTGTAAGTCGCTGTTTTGACATTGGAACAATGTAGTTGTAGTTTTTGCATCAGGTAAAGACTGGTGTCCTGAGTACACCCTCAGGACAGCTACTCTTCAATGTTCCAATGCTAGCAGTGTTCCTGCAGGAAGGAAAGGAGAATTCAGGTGTGCCACATAGTGCAGATTCTGGTAAGGATTGCAGAACCCTAGCTGGCAGGGCTCACAATATGTTTTCTCTCTCCTTCTAGCTTCTTCATGACAGTTTGTTTCCAGCAGCCTCAACTGTGCTGAGATATGCAAGCATTAGTTATGGATGTATAATTACAGCTGTGCATGTAATTAACTGCATTATCAGTATTAGCCAAGGGGAAAGAGAATTGTGGGTTTTCAGTATGGTAGTCTATGTGTGTTGTCATTTCATATGCACGCTGCATGAGACAAGAGGGAGTAAAAGAGAAGCCTTGGGAGAAAAGTATCTTAAAAATTTAATCCGGATCACTAAATGGCTTGGGTAGGAAGGGACCTTTTAAAGACTGTCTAGTCCAACCTTCAGGTTGTATTGTTTTGTCAACAGTAGTACCACTGAAAAAAGAGTTAATCAGTGGTGATAGTTGTTACCTTGTGAGAGCTGCAGCAAGATCTGTTAATTCACGGTATTTACAGAAAGGGAAAGGTAAGTCTGGCATGGTCAGTGTGGACACTTGATATTTACCCATCTTATAGAGAAGTTAAAAATGGGAGCAAGGCATGGCTGTGTTCTGTATTGATAAAGAAAACCTGAAGCAGTTAGAAAATTTGGAAGTTATTCTGAGCATCTTCTCAATGCTAATTTAAGAATCCAAGGGTAGACAGTAGGCTGAATGCAGACATAAAGGGTTATATTTGCAAGCCATTTTCTGAATTAAAGCTGTGGAGTTACCTCCTCTAGGGACATCATGGACGGTATGTATTAGCTGTGGGAACTCTTGTTCTCTCCTACTGTTTTTCAGATGGTAATATGAAGTTCCTGCTGTAGCTGTAGTGCCTTGGTGGGATAATTCAGCCAAACTGAGCAAGAAGATATCTGCAATCAATTTTTTTCAGATATAGACAGAACTGAAGTGCTCCATTTACCGAATAATGTTAGAGGAATTCCCACCAAACATTGGGAAAAGCTCAGGGCAGGTTCTTTTAGATCTGACTATCCAGTATTTGTATTGAATACATCTATGGATCAACTGTAGGTAGACATTCTCAACCTCTTTTAGTACATGCTAAAGGCAAAGAAAGTGTTTAATGGTTGCATTCAGTTTGAGATATCTGCTATTGTTTGTTTTCATTTTTTAATGTAATGGTAGCACAAAGTTTTGAACACAAAGCCAAAGAGAAGGAGGTTTTTTAGAAGGCACTTTGTCAATGGATATGAACAAAGATGATTTTAAAATATTACTGAGCAACTGACACGAGCTCTTAAAGGAGCACACATAGGGACTCTCTGGAAACATCTAGATTTCATGAGGGAAGGACTGCCTCTGTCTTTCCTCACTGAATTAGGAATTCTGTTGTAGTAATTAGGAATTCAGCTTTAATAATTCTGTAGGCAGCAGTTCTGCATCGTGAGCAGCAGTTACTAAAGGTAGTAAGATGAGAGATCATGAAGTAACAATATGATGTAGTTGAAAAGTACTAATCCTTGACATTATCCATAATTTTCTCATTTGTATTCATACTGATTTCACATTGGGATATCTACATTTGAAAGTGAAAAACCCCCTCTGATAGTTTGGGGGCAGTTATGTGTATGGTTTCTTTTGTTCATTTTGCTTGTTTCAAAAGAAGAACTTAAATTGTAACTTTTTGCTGGCTTAATGGAGAAAGCTGTGCAGGTCGTTATCTTGGTCTGATACAAAGAAATCTAGTAATAACTTGCCATAATATTTCCAATAAAAATGTTAACCAAATAATTCTGAACAGCTGTCATAACTCAGTTCCTCCTGCTAACATAACACCATTCAGTCTAGTGGTGTTAAACCTCTGTAGTTTGGCCTTTTGAAGAAAGAATTATCTCAGTTATACAGTGCTGTAAATGTTGATTCTTCAGTCATGACCATTGTGTAACCTCTGTGCAGAGAATTAGTCCATGTGTTCATAGTCCAGGACATAAAGTCTTGAATGAAAAAAAAGGATGTCAAAGAAAGGAAGACACCTTCCTTGAGTTGTCTAAGAAATAGACACAGACTTAAAATATGTAAAGTTACTTTCTTCCTTTCTGAGGTCTAACACTGGCCTTTAGTTACTTCTGGTCCCACTGAGGAATTCAGGAAATCAGTGAAAGCTGAGGGTGATATGTGTGATAATTGCAAAGGCTTTTGTTATTTGCAGAACAGTCTGGATACCGTAAGAGGAGAAGTTGTCTGCTTCTTTCCCACTGGTATGTTCCTAGAGCAGAATAAGTGCATTTAGGAAGAGAAGGAGCTTCTCTCAGTTAGTGTTAATAGAGCAGCTATGTCTTAAGAGTAGCTGTTTCCTCATTGTTACCCTTGTAGACAGAGATTGGGTTGCTGAAACTTTGCATAAAATAATGTCTTTCTGCAGTAAATCTTTTAAAGTATTTCTGACAAAAAAAATAGTGTGTTTAAACAGTTGTCGATGGCTTGCCTTGTGCAATTGTCAGAAGAGGAGCAAGATTGTATTAGGAAGAACCAGCCGAAATTTGTAGCAGTTGGCCTCACCGTTTGCTTCTGTAGAAACAGAGCAGAAATACTAGAATGTTATTTACATCTGTGGGTATACGGATCCACAGTGTAGTGTGTTTTCCTTCTTTCCTGCAGACCATCTTTATGTACGTGGGAGGAGCAGGTGCTCATTGCTAGTGAAAGCCATTGTATGTTACCTGCCCTTTTGGAAGAGAAATTTTGTGTGTTTTTATTTAAAAACTGCCAGTGCCAGCGGCACATTTTTTCTATTGTTCTCATTTTAAAACCCATATCTTGGACTTCCTTATGTCCTCTTACAAAAAAAGAGATTGTTCAGTTTCAGACTCTTTGTTGGCTTTGTACTGTTAGGAGCCTTCCTGGCCTCTGGCACTATCAACAGAAAATGCTGCTCATGAAAGAATGGAGTACAGTTTCGGAAGGGCGACTGGGGAGGGGGAGGATACTAAGACTGGTAGTGAAAGGCAAACCTTGGCATTGCAAAGAAATGGCAGAAAAAACATTCGTGTTCCTTGAAACTTTTGAAAACGGTAGAATAATGTTGATTGAAAAAGGAGAAAAGAGGAATAAAGCAACTAGAAGGGGAAAGCATTAGGAGGCCCCAAAATGAAAGGGGAAGGTATTGTCAAAGTTTATTAAGGCCTTGTGTTTTTTTTCCAAGAAAGGCCCAAAAGAGGGAACTGGTGATGATCTCTAGCATTTTAGTGTAATTACGTATTTGGGGTTTTTCCCTCACAAAAAGCCACATCATCTTAGTCTGGCAGAGGTGTAGAAACTGAGTTTGAGTGTTGCTGGGCTGTTGTATAACTTAAAACTGACTGCAGAGTGGAAGAGTGATACATAAGAGCACATTCATTAGATAAATATTCCTGAGTAACACTCAGTCCTCCACAGCTTTAACACATGCTTATTTTTATATAATATATTATCCAGCTGGGTGCAAAATCACTAGATGGTGGCAGGGCAGGACCATAACATGTTTGTAAACACCATTTGCATCCTCTGGGGTGAAAGATGAAGCCTTGTTGCATCTTGGATTGTCCTGCGGATCAGAAGCCATACAAACTGGCTGCTCTTTCAGAACTGTCACTGGACTTTCTCATTTCTTTTCTTACTATTTTTTCCCTCTCCATCCTTTCTGTCTGCTGTTGCAGAACCTGTTTGAGTCCTCAGCAGACAGCGTTATGGGTTGTCTACCATAAGGCTGCAGTGGGAGTAAGGAAATTCTTGAGCTAGGAAGCTCTTGAGCTTTTAAGGCCAATCCTAGATTATTCTGGGTCTTTTAAGGTGGGTGAGTGGGTGTGAAGACAGGAAAGATCCTTATTCCCATTAAATTACAATTAAATATGCACTTAATTTTGATTTTGTAAGTAATCCTGTTGATTCTGCACAAATCAAAACAGATATGGGTCATATTCTTTTTTGCAGTACAGGTATGAATAATAATGGAGAAAATAAATGCACAGGTCAGATCAGCTGACTGGGAAGCACCCACTTTGTACAGCTATGCTTCTGACAATAGCTATTTTCTGAACTGCTTGGAAAGTCTTCCAATGAAGATTTTTGCTGTTTAGGCAACAAAAGATTACTTTGCATTCAGGAAGCATTCTTTCAATCAAAATATTTAGCTTTTATATCTATGCTCATGCATGCATGTGTGCAAACATGCAGTACGACAGTACAGTAGTGTGCTTATTTTTTTAATAGTTGTGAACATTGAGAAACTAGCCATCAAACTAGATGGAAACTGAGTTCCTGCAAATTAAATGGCAACTGTGATTGGCTCAAAGACACAGGCATATGGCTGTGTTCTTTATCCAAGGAATCTGAAGTCTGCTGGATTAATGGTTTTTATCTCATTTCACTGACCCCTGACCCTGAGCGTTTTGTGTAGCTAATAAATTAATGCAGTAGGGGATTATTTGCTATGCATTTCAGAAATACATTACGCTACAAAAATTGTGATGTCTGCATCATAGCAAGGATGAGCATTATGCTGCAGCAGTTGGGTGTCTCAGTTGTGTAGTGAGGCACAGAGTGAAAGCCAGGCTGCTCTTTGTTCTGTAAACACACCTCTGGCTTGCTGTTGGAGCACGATAGCTTGGATTTTATTGTTGCTCTTAGAAAATGTTGGGTTTTGTTTCCTAAGTATCTGTTGGAGAGTCCCCTTTTAAGGATTGAACATTTTTGTAATTAAGGGATCATAGCGTATTTTCTTGAAAACTAAAAGTAAGCGGAATTAAACAGTTCTTCATGCTGTTCTGACTTCTGCTTTAGAAAAGGATGCTATATATCAGGGTAATAGGCAACACATTTGAAAATTTTCTCTAAATGTTGCTGCAAGACCTGTGGAAATGGGTGGATCTCTGGAATGTTATAAGAGAATAAAGTTTTATTGCTTGCTGTAAAGCTACTAATGGAAGGAGTAGTTACACTAAAGCAAAATGAAGTTTAAATTTAAACCAACCTGTCTGTGCTGGCCCATGTAGGTAGATCCATGTAGGTATACTTCTTCTGAAATAAGCACCTTTTTTAGAAGGCCTTGGAGAGGAAAGGCACTGAGTTACTGTGTAGATTAGTTGATGGGCTTTTGGGCAAAATTCGATTCTTTTCTTAAACTTCCTCCTGAAGAGGAGCCACACTAACTTAAGCATGTAGAATTTTACTTTAACTGCAAATTTTACCGTGGAGGCAGGCAAAATAAAGAGAAAGAAGAAGTGTTTGCAGATATAATTTGTTGTCCTGACTATTCTGGCAGTTCTAAATATCAGCAGCGTGTGGAGAGTTACTGGCAGGCCCTTCACATAAAGTAGAGCTCCAGCAGCGTGGCTGCCAGTGAAGCCAGCAGCTTACTAATAACTGACTAATTGTTTCTGTCACACCTGCACAAGCCTTTCTATCTCTCCGAAACACATTAGCATTCATGAGAAGTTACTGAACCATGATGAATCACAAACACATTTTAAGTTATTCTTCTATGATTCTCCTTGGACCAAGTGCACCTCTTATTTTTTTAGTCAGAGAACTGAAAATCAGATAAATGAAACCAGCTTTGTGTATTCAAACTTAACTTTTAATGGGGACTTTGTATTCCTGCTTGTCACTTTTTACCTCTGAGCTTCATCATTTGATTAGATTAAAAAGCTCTGGTCTGTGCTGTTTTTATTAGTGCAGTAGTATGGCTAGATCGCCTAATGTGACACATTAATTGTGAAGCTTTGGGTGCCAGTTCTGCCACCTCCCTGGGTGTTCATCCAGTTAACAGCCAGTTTCCACAGAGGGCTGTGTCCATGTCAGTATTGCTCATTGAGTCAGATGATGGTTACTTGAACTGCATGGGAACTCCACGAGCCTTTTCCATATGAGAGTGCCTGTGCTATTCCAGGATCTTGCTGTGATATCACCAGTACATGCCTGCCAAGTGCATAGTTTGATTTACTGTTCTCATTTGCTATGTAGACTTAGGCAATCATGAAAGGAATGATTAAATCGGAGTGGGAATGACTATGCAAATAACTGATGGAAATGTACGGCACAGCAACAGCTGTAAAGTTTTTTAACTTCAGTTATTTATTTGAAAAATTCAGTAATGGTAAGGTTGATCAAAAATTCTGTGGTCTGCTGGGACTGGAAGGAGATCTTGTGCAATGAAGAGGAAGTATTAACTGAAATCACATATAAAAGAGAACCTTGTGTGTAATTGGTGTTTCCAGCATTCTAAACCAAAGCTTTAGGATGGATTTCTGCTGGCAAGGTATTGTATTAGGTGTGGAGCAAGAAGATCTGCTACTTCAAAAAGTTCCTGCCACCCTCTGAATTTTTAGCTTGGTACCCTTAGAAACAGCAACAGATTCTATTGCTTCTATGGGAGCTCTGTCTCTTCTCATTTTTCCTCTACAGTAACTTTTAAATTGTCAGCTGATTCAAACCAAGTCAGCAGAGCAATAGAGGTCCCAAAGATACAAAGTTCAAACAGGTTTTTTTGAAAGAAGGAAACTGGATGGAGCAAAAGGTGGAAGGAAATGATTCTGGTGTGAATATTGTTGAACAGCTAGAAACCTGCACCAGGAATTCAGATGGGTTTGCCTTAACCCTGCTGCTCACATGGAAGTTCTTTGCTCTCTTTGCTTATACAAATGTATGAGAAAATGAATCTCTCACTTCTTTAAGGAGAAATGAAATGAAAGGCCTGATAGCCAAAACTTGTACTAAAACCAGATTGTCATCTCATAACTGACCTGACTTCTAACCTGAAACCTGCAGGGTGTGATTTTACTGTACGCTAAGTCTTGGTGTCAGAGTACTTGTAGAATCTTCTAGATAACTGAGATTCATGCTGCTCTAGCAATTTCATCCAAGAGTTTAAATAAAAATACTGGGAAGCACTTACTTTAAACATTAAAGTCCTGTCCTGATCATACAATAAAAGAATTGGCAGTTAGTATTGCTAATGAAGGAAACTTAACAAAAACATTAAAAAACCACTGTGTGTCCATATAGAACAGTGCTGTGCAGATGGTAGACAAATACAGATGAACAGTTATAAACTCTTGCTGTAACAGTGGGCTCAACTAAAAAGAAACTTCTCACTGCCCAGTAATGATGGATTACAAATTAATTTTATGAGTTAGATAGGGAGTTGTTTGGAGCTTAAAAACATCCTAAAGCACAAACCTGTGTTGGTAAGTTTTGCTGTAACTGTAAACTCCACAGGTTGTTTTTTCATCTCTTTATAAATACTTTAAATTCTGCAGGGGTGCAGAAGGGAAGAACATGATGGTTAATGAAAATAGGATGTTAGTTGTTTCCAAATGCTGACTTTCTCATTAAGTAGAATTTATCTCCAGCTGGAGAAGACAGGTAAATTCAGGTGGCCAGTGATTAAGGAGGCACCAGGTCTGGTGAGGTCTTCTTAGAACTGGTCTGACAGTAGCTTCTACTATGGCTTTCCTCAGACCTCGGTTGCTTAGTCCTTCCTTTTGACCTACAGCTAGCCAAGGGCCTTACCAGGCTGACTCCTTCGAATCTATTTGTCTTCCCATTCTAATACTTAGATTAATTAAGTACCTTTTTGGGGGGATGCTGTTATATTCTAAGACCCTGTGGCATCAAACTTGTGGACTAGTTAAAGGTACATCTACCAAGGGAATTATAGCTGTCACTGCTGGCTGTGTTTTAGTCCACTCCGGTCCTGGCTACCTTTTTTTGCTCCAGTCTCTGAGGTTTTGGTCTTTTCTGCCCTAAGGGTTTAAATTCTCACATGTCTATTTAATTTACAGATCCTAAAGTTAGATTATTTTCAAAGTCCTTTTTGAGAAGGAATGTGTGGGAATGTGTGTATTAACCATAAAAAATGTTAGTCCTTTGGGAACCACATCATTTTACGGTTTGTGTTCCTACCTTCTGATATTTTTAACTAGGCCATGCGTTCCTTTCTTTCCTTCCCCCCCTCCCACCTCAGGGAACACTGTTTGAGGTGAACTTTATTCCTTTAGGATTTTGAATCCCAGTTAGAGGGGGATTATTCATCTTTTACAGACATTAATTCTGAGTTGCCACTTCTGTAGCAGTCCTGAATATTATATGCCTCTTCTGGGTTTGTGGGTTAATGTTAATTTAATGCAATTATTTTCAGCTGCTGTCTACTCCCTTTAAGTCCTATACTCTGCTGTGCTAAGCTAATGAAACACAGCTATTGTGGCATACTTGGCTGCTCTGCCTACTAAAGGCTCTCGTAATGTAGAACGCACCAACTGAAAGTATTTTTTTCCCTTCTAAATACGTTTATTTTGCTTAGTCTTTTGCCACGTCCTTCCATTTGGAATTTTCTTATTTCTTATGTGTCTTGGTTTTAAGTTAAAAAAATAAAATCTTAAAGTCAATTGGTGATGGTACAGAACGAAGGAGATTAAAACCTTCTGGTCTGCTCGTTCACCTTTCACTCTAATGCAGATGGAGCCTGACTGTCTCTTACATGTTTTAAGAACCATATGCTCAGGATAGTGGAAGTTGTGTTGTTTTTTTTTTTTTACAAATTGCACCTGGATGATGTGTTTCAGGATATTTGTGGTGGTCAAACTCTTGGCAGCTTATTGCAAGAAGAATCACTGTGCTCTCGGGGCTGGACCGCTTTCCAGATTAGCTAAAAATGCCCACCTACTTGAAGAGGATGCAGGATTCAACTTGAAGTCAGCAAAATGACTTCACTGCTGTATCATGTAGGAGGAGAGGATTCACTGCAAGGGAGGCAACATATGTTTAAACTTAAATATCGTATAATTAGCCAAACTGGCAAAGGAAACTGTGAACAATATAAGGAATACGTATTAAGTCCATTTTATGATGTTTAAAGAGTTCCCCAGTGCGAGAACCCACACTCCAATATAAATCTTTTAAAAACATTCTTATTCTACTAATGTATATATCTGACTTTGTCAGCAGTAGTTGCAGCTTTGTTTGCTCAGCTTCTCTCTCAGGTATGCTGATACACCTGTTGTGGTGGGGAATAAGCTCAGTCAGGGAACCCATCCAGGTTAAAAATAAATTGTTTGTTTTTCTTCAACTTATTTTTTTGCTCACTGGAGGCTTGGATCAGTTCCCCACATCACACCACAAACTGCTTGCCTAATGGAACTGAGGGGCTCTGCTAGAGGGAGGGGATAAAGCAGGAGAGAAGGGGAAAGAAAAGACATGAATGGAAAACTTGGACCCTGGGAGAAAAAATGTCTCTGTAAATAGACCTTTAGGGGAGATCGTAGGCGTCAGTAAGGATATAGCAAGCTTGTGAATGAGAGCAACATGCCAGTCTTCCAGCTGTACTTATTTTTAAATAATATTAACAGGTTTAACTGTGTGGGTATTCTTCATTATTAAAGTGAAAAGATGGTTTTATTCTTGGCATGGAAGATCCTAGTAAAATCAGCACCTATTTTTTTTTTTTTCCCCTAAGGTATCATTCAGGCATATAGGCTGTTTTTCACCAAAATTAGCAGGAGGCAGTCACTGCCTTGAAGATACTGGCCTGTTTGGATAAGATCACACAAGAGACTAGGAGAGAAGCAGTTGCACCAAAAAGCAGTTTGGCCAGGTTTATTAAGTGTGTCAGAAGCTGAATCAGTCACTGAGACAGGTCTCCCATGTCTGTTAGACTTCCTATTCCTAGCCCTGTCACCCTGCCAATCTCTTCGGCTTTCTGCAGTAATCCCCTTCATCCCCTAGAGCTGAACCTAAAGCTGCTGACATGGGAGAGAGAAGGGAAGAAACAAGGGATTTTTTTAATAAACTTTTCTCTGTGTAGGGTACGGTGTCTCGAAATTCACTTGTTCTGGATGTGACAGCCCTTTGTCGTATATGTTTGTTCTGGCTGATGGTGCCAGTGCTTTGAGCGCGCACGTGCAAGGTCTTGGGACAAAAATCCTTCACCAGCACGATCGGTTACATGTACTGACTGAGAACACCTCTGTTTCCTGACTTAGACACCTTGCTATACTACTGTTTGAACCAGGACCTTCTGTCCTTAGTGAAAACTGTACCACAGGAGTGCGTGTTACCGATCTTTTGTTCTGTAGCCAGATTAAGGAGGAAACAGGGATTTGTATATCCTACAGTAAGTGTTGCTACCATAATAAATTTTTATGCTTGTTTGCATCTTTTTTTTTAATACAAAAAAAGCCAATTAATTATCTGAAACTTTTCAAATTGTCTTTGCTTTCATATGTTTTCAGTGGAACCTCCTTATCTGTGTGTGAGGTGCTGTGAGGAGACAGTTCTGTTTGATTAGCTTCGTGTTGGACCTTCATGCTTCATTGTAAGAGGGCTTCTTCTCTGTCTAGAAGAGTTTGACACAGCAACTGTTATGTGCTGAAGAGCTGGAAAAAGCTTTGCAAAAGTCTGGGAAGCAATTTACATTTGAAGGCTTATGTGTAGCAATGGCCTGTTTGGTGGTCATGTACCACCTTATTCTTTAGAGTAATGACATTGCTTATGAATCACATTTTCATATGGGTCTAATTTGTTTATTAACTGCACTCTGCTGTCATCTCTCAGAAAAAACATATTATTTCTGAGGTTACTCAGAAAGCTGGCACAGTGAAGTGTTTTATGGAAAAACAAAAGAAAAAAACCCACCCTGTACAGTTGCCAAGAGTGTATCTGCTGTCCTTTTCACTTGGAGTACCACCAAACTGGAGAAAAACTGGTCTCCTATCAAGTAAAGAAAACAAACAAACAGTGTCTTATTCTCTCTTATGTTTGTAAGTGATGAGAAAGGGAGAAAGAAATTTGAATGCTGGTATAGGTTGAGGATTTCAGAGACAGGGGAAAAAGATACTTAATAAAACAAAACCCCATTTGTACGAAGTCCATCTGTGACAGCACTGTTTTTACACTGCCGAAGGAAGTCTTGACTAGTTCTCTCACAAACTTTGTAAAGAAATGTGACATATTGGACCTCGAGTAATGAATGAACTCCCAAGGCTGAGAGGTTGGCCATAAAAGTTACTTATTCTTTTTTTTCCTAACTGCATAACTATTTGTATCACTAAACAGCTGATACTGAATTCCTTCATCACCTGCCTTCATCAGATGGGTCTCCTGAATAACCATGTTGGTTGTTCTAACGGTTTCATAAAGCAGGGTTTCTCTAATCTGTCTTTCTACCATTATATCACCTTCAGCTGCAATTTCTTACAGCAGCTCTGCCTTAAGTTATATTCTAAGTATCAGGTTCCTGCAGTTTTCTATCATCGTCTTAAGCTCTTTTCAGGTTACTTAAGGCATCCTTCATACTTCTCCTCACTGTACTAACAGTGATTCCAAACCTGTCATTTTTTGTTTCATCTTCACTTTGGCTTTCTCTGTGCTAATTCTGTGTCTGAAATGCCTTACCAATATTCTACTCTACCACACTTGCCCACATGTCAGCAAATCTGTAGCAAGAACTCTAGCTCAGAGGTGCTGACAGGAAGCAATCAAATTCAAAACACAATCAAAATATTCCTCATTCATCACTGGCTTCTTGCTGCATCTTGTCTATTCCCTTTTGTCATTTAGATTGTCAGCTTCTTAAAGCAGAAGACAATTTTCTTTGTAACTTGAATAGCACTGAGCACGTTGCAGGTACTTAATAAATAAGAAATCAAATAATTTATATCCATATAATAGCCTGTTTTTACACAAATCACATAGACTTGTCTTTTATATTGCCTGTCCCTATTTTTTATCCACCTTGCAAAGCATCATTTACACAGTGCAATCTAGCATTGGAAAAATGCTTTGAATCAGACTTAAAGAACTATTCTAAAGATAGTTCTGTGGGGGTTTTTTGGTCATGGTAAGGGTTTTTTGGGTTGTTTTGATTGGAGTTTTTTGTGGGTTTTTTTTTCATTTATTTGGGGTATTTTGGTGGGTTTTGTTGTGGGTATTTGGTGGTTTTTGTTTTTTAGGTTTGTTTGTTTGTTGGGGTTTTTTGTTGATTATGCCATTGAGGTTAAAGATATGTTATTGTTCCAGTGGTGCTTGGATAGCACCTTATATTACATAACTCCTTTAAACTATGAAGCCATCTGGTCAGTGTGGATAAACTTTGTGCCTTCAGAATAGTTGTTGTTGGGGAACTGAATAATCTTCCTATCCTTATCTTCTGTTTAGCTCTGAATCCAGTCATTTCTAGGCATTTCTGCTGCTTTCTAATTTATTTGCTCTTGCTGTCTGCTTTTTCTTCTGCTGGAGCCTGTGTCAAAAGCATTATTGTAAAAAGCCTCTGGGGAGGAATGCCAGTCCACACTGAACTGGGAACTTATTAGGACACTACAACTACATCCAAGTTGTGTGGCAGGTGAATATCATGGTCACATCTTAGTTGGCCTTTGCAGGACTGACTCCATCTGTCCTCCAATGTGAATTTTCTTCTAGTGGTGTAGCCTCAGGAAGTGATGGCCTTATCCCATAGACTGAAGGTGAAATCACAGTGTCACTTGAGCTTAGATAGACTATCTTTAGGCAAAGAACTAGACAAAGGTTTTAAGAGGCATCTGTGCCTTGTCAGGCCACCTGTGCTAATGGCGATTTCATCCCACGTGAATTTTCTGTAGTTCCTCACCACATACACCGTTTTAACTCTGGAGGACTCTGTTTCAGATGCCATCTCTTTTGGTTGGGGAAGAAGAAGGGCTCTTTTGTTGTTGCAGTGGGGATGTAGTTCATCTTGTACCTCTTGGTGTGTCACAAGTATTTCCAAATACTTTGTGTTTTTGTGCAGTGAACGGTTCTAGTTGCATCAGCTACTTGTTATTCTGTATACACCCCGTGAGCTGTGCGAGTTACTCAGCAGTGTTTCACTACAGTTTTAATAGATATTCCAGGCATATAATGAAAATAAATAATCCGTTTCTCTGGGTTATTATCTTGTGTATATTGAGTTAAATTACATATGCTTATTCTCATTTCACCGTAGATTTTGTTCACAGGTATGTTTATGTTTAATAGGAACAGGGTGAAAGCATTTCATCTCACGTTTCTATTGCTTGCCTGTTTGGTGGGGAGTTGTATCTCTTTGACCTTTCCAACCCAGAGTAATTGTCATGAGAACAATTGAGGTTCAGCCTCATAACTGACAGGAGAAGATGCTGAGTTTTGTTTCTTGCTCCTGAAGCTTTATTTTGCTCCTAAATTTATATCACAGTTCCATTTAAATACTGATTTTGCTTTTGTAATCTCTGTTTTTTGAATGCTTCTGTTTTACATGATCGCCTACTAGTTTTTTATTGATTTAGTAGCCAATACTGTCTAGTATTGCTGTCTGAGAGGGGCACTGTGAGAATAAATGCATGAAGAGAGTAGTCAAGCATTTAGTTCTGTAATAATGATCCATTTAAGAATTTAGAGGGAAAAAGGATTATTTGCATGTATGCAGTCAAAATATTCAGGAATTCTGTGACTTCATGATTAGTATAGAGTACTTCAGTAATTGAGCTGCAGCAAAAAAAGCAATTACACAGCTACGGAATATTTTACTGGTGTTCAGAATAAATTTACAATTTCAAGTACAGTATTTGACTGAATACCATAAATCTATGATTACATATTTGTGTCTTTCAAAGATGTACACTGATGTTTGGGAGATCTAGCGTGAAATAGCAAGTAAATAACAAATTATTGATGATTTTTTAGAATGCCTTTAAGTTAATAAGAGAGATTTATTTAAATTAGGGGATACTTCATAGAACACTGCTTTCTGTTCTAGATTACAAATCTCTGCTATTTAAATATTTTTCTGTGGGGGTTGGTGATAGGAGTAGGAGTAGATGCATTTCTAGTTTCATCTGTATCCTTGAATCAACTATGAAAAAGGGTGGGTTCTTAATTTAACTATCTTAAGCTAAAATCTTAGTGGAAAGATGGTTTTTATAGTCTTCTGGACAAGCTTCCACAACTTATTTTAGACAAGGGTTTACTTTCATTAGTTGACCATATTGGGAATGTAGATTTTTCAGAGCAAGACCAAGACTTCAAATACCACCCTGCTGTCCATGATTTCCTGCCACTTCAAATAGCTGAGCCTCCTTGCCTTCCTCTCCACCTTTGGCTACTGACCCATTTTCCCCCTTGGATAAGGCAGGGCAGCTTTCTATTTCCCTTTTTGTGTGACCGGCAATGAAGCCTGGTAGAACTTCCTTGCTTGGTTTCAGGTCTCATCTCATCTGTGACTGCTGGTGCTGGCTCCTTCTTAGGTGCACCTCACTGTAATAAGGTAGTGGGTGGGTAAGGTGGGGTGATTGCTAGGGGGCTGCATGCAAGACCTGACCTTTGCTGTGGAGTAGTGGCTGTTGTGAAAAGATGAGTTTAGGAAGAAGCACACCTCCAGATGTGATTGTGCACTGCCAACTGTTAAGAACTGCAAGACAGAGTCCTCCTGCATTTTACAAATAAGGTTATAAGCTCACGTTTGCCCCTCATACAGAGAAAATTGGGTTGTCTTGGTGAAGAGTTGTAAATGTATATACATCTACATATACATGAGGAAGCTTTACCCACAGAAACACATAAGAGTCAGCCTACTTCTTATGCTCTCAAAAAACCTTCAGCAAGGCATCACTGAATCATAAAAAGTTTGTGAGGGAGGCACGTTCCATTTGTCTGAAATTGAAACATCTACATGAAATTAAATATAACAAACTGTATCAACTCATCTGTAGGCCATGATTGATCTTGACACTGGTAGATAAAAGATCAGATGTCAGTGAAATCTTCCTTTTGGATTTAGAGAAAATAAAACAGAATGATCTGTTTGAGACCATATTTGAAACTGATTTTTGCTACAAGCTCAAAAATAAAGATTTAATTTCCAGTAGATGAGAAACATTGAATCTGAAATTCAGGACATCTGAATTCTGTTCATTAATGGTATGTAGGTGGAGTACTGGTGTGTTATAGGGCAATTTATAGGTCACCAGTAACTCATCAGTAATCTCCATCTTTTATGCTAAGATAGTTTATCTTCTTTAAGAAAGCTGCCTGTGCATTTAGCATACGCTGAGGGTTTGTCTACATAGGAGCACTTGAAAGAATTAATCCAGATTAAGATATGCTTTGGAAGTGGATTAAATTATATAGTACTCTTATACAAGGACATCTAAGCAGAATTTAAGTGGCTTTAGTTTTAGTTTCTTTACTTCCTCAGTTAAGTACATTAAATCAAATTAAAGGCGTTTAAATTTTACTCAAATGCCTGTAGAAGTTTAATGTAATCTTATTAACCTGCTTTTAGAAAAGTTTATCTGCATTTACTTTCTTCTTTTTTTCTTGTAGGCAAATTGGAGGAATGTTCAAACCAGCAGTAGTTGAGATTAGCCAGTTCAGTGTAAATTCAAAGTTTTTATTTCTTGTGCACTAACATTTTCAGGTTGACCAACTCTGTTTCTCCACTTTCTGATACTACCCAACTCCATCTTTTGGTTATCACATCCCTCATTTGCAAGTTGTCAGTAATGATTTTGGTATCCGAAAGTGACTAAGAGCCTTCTGTATGAGGAATGCTAAATAATGGCTGTGGTGGTATTTGATTAATATCAGATAGAAATGTGAGGTTTTTCTTTGGCCTTGTTTGTTAATATAAAGGTTAAGGTGGAATTGGGAAAAATTGATGATTTACAGGGATTTTAGTCATGAGTATAGTTATTTTTCTGTGAAATTATGGCAGACACATACAAACTGTTGTTTTGATGTTACGCAGAATTCAGGCATCTACATCTGCTTTTGGTGCCCCTGGCTTGTGCGAGATAAAATGTTGTTCTATCTTTTGTAGAGTCTAAGATGAGGGATGTATACACACATTAATCAACAGATGGTAAATAGGGGGTAGGGTTTGTCCTTTACAGAAGTGGAGACAAAATGCGAGAGTAACTTTGCTCTGACTCACCAGTGCCTAACATTGTAGAAATGGTTTTACAAAATGGCAACAGCAAGTTTGGACCTTTCAAAATTCACTGCTTTTTTTTTGGTTGTTTTTTTTTTTCATTGTTCAAGGCCTGATATAAATCCAGTGACATGGGGTACTTGAGAATAATAAATATTGTTATGCACAAATAAGGAACTGCTTGAAAGTTTAATGACAAATAACTCATGTTGGCATTGCAGCATGAGGGCTGTACAATGCTGCTATATGAGGAGACAGACAGTGATTGTAAGTGCTCCTTCTGAATATGCAGAATGGTGATCTCTGGTATGCATTTTTCCTGTACACAGCAGCATCTAGCAGTGGGCAGTTGTAACCTCTGATTTGAATTGCCAGATGATGCCTTTACACTCAAATCCATAAGAAACCAACCTTTTCCTCTCCCACCCACAGCCCCATTGAGAAGTGAAATGTACTGAGATGCAAAAAGTATGTCAAATATGCATTTAAATGCCTTGCTTCTCTGAAGTTTCATTTGATATGTGCTACATGTGACTTTGAAGCATAATAGCACATTGTCCTAAACTGATGGAGTTAGTCAGTGTTTGATCTCTTCAACTGAACAAATGTATTGTCTTAATGCTTTTTAATGACCTTTTAAATAGGAGAATTGATTTCATGTATTTTTAAGAAGAAACCAGGATATAGCTGTGGCTTCTTTTTCCTTTTGGGTTTATAACAGTATGTCAACGGCAAAATAATCACAGAATATTCTGAACTGGAAGGGATGCATAGGGATCACTGAGTCTGAAAGTTATCAACAGCTTTGGAAACCAAGATCCTTAAAATACATATATTCTAATGATGGTATTGGAGGAGTTGGAACTCTGTTGACCTGCTGATATTCACAAAACATCTAGATGATGTACCTGAAAGGAAGAAAATCACATTCCTGTGAATATAGCACAGGTGAGGGAGAAGGAAAGAATCCTAAGAGCATAGTTAGCAAGTACTGATTTGTGCTAATAGCCTTTCTTGTCATCTTCTGGCAGCACTTTTGAGATACCAGGTTTTAAGTCATGAGGCATCAGGTGTGGATACAGGTAAGTCAAATGATAAGTAGTTTGAATATAAGTAGATCAAACATGCTCTGTACTTAGCCAGCATTTTTTAAATTCTGCTAAAATTAGCTCTGTGCAGATCTGTAGCTGATGTGAACTGGAGGTTCGATCTATTGGATAGCTCTGAAATAAGAATCTTGCCCTAAGAGTGTTTTTAAAATTAACCCTGCTTTTACTTCCTGCTCTTTCACCCACGTTTTTGAAATAATGCTACATTTTGAGATAACAAATTGGCTATTATCCCCTGTGTATGATTCCTGGCTCCACACAGTTAGGTAAAAGCATGAGCAAAATGTAAATTCTTTGGTAAGTTGGTAGAAGATACTATTTCATCACAATTGCTATTTAATTTCTGCAAAAGAACCTCCCACGCTGAATGTTCTTTTGAGTTATTTGGGGTTGAATTTTCATGAATAAAATTCTTAGTCATCTTCAGAACCTATGCAATATCTTAAAGAAATAAAGACTTTGCACTTTTCAGTGGTTCATTGGTTTCCTTTTGTATCTCTTGATTCCTGCATTTCTTGCTCGTATGTAAGAAGCTGCTCTTATGACTGTAGCACTAGACTTGAATTTGGGAGTTAAGTGGTGAAATCCTCCCCTCACGGAAACCAACAGCAAAGAAATTTAATTTTCTGCTTAAAGTTCTGACAGTGACTTTCTGTGTGACCTTGGTATGAAGGTCTTACCAGGAGAATTTATGCAAGTAATCTGCACCTGGTTCTACAGGGCAGGAATGTATTGTGGGCTGCCACATGGCAAAGTTGCATATGATTAAATGACGGCAGTTTGTTTGTTCCTCCTCCTATGTGGCAGGACTCTTGAGAATGTGGGAGGACCTTCGTGTTTTGTCAAAATGTGGATAGTCTATCCAACCAAGATGCATCTTTACCTCAGATAGAGTCTGTTCCTTGAACCTCTGCTCCCCAGCCACACAGCTTACATCAGTTTATATCATGAACAATCTTGGATGAGTCATTTTGTGGAGGGGAGTAGAGTACTAGGATGCTGTGCAAATTGTCCCTTGCTACAGTGAACAGAAGCCCATGGATGAGTCACAGTACTTGTTTGAACCTGGGTAATGATATGTATTTCCATATCTGATAGAACAGGCCAATAATACATAAACTGGAAAGTTTCAGGACATCCTTATGAAGGATATGGGGGCCACCAAAAGTTATCAGTGAAACCAGTTCCTGTGACTTTATTGCAATATCTACTCTTGATGCTATTCTAAAAGCCTGAGCTCATGAATCATACATTCATTGGAGTTGGAAGGGACCTTAAAAGATCGTCTAGTTCCAACCACCTCTCCACAGGTAGGTACACCTTCCACTAGACCATGTTGCCCAAAGCCCTGTCCAACCTGGCCTTGAACACTACCAGGGATGGGGTATCTACAGCTTCTCTGGGCAACCTATTCCAGTGTCTCACCACCCTCACAGTAAAGACGTTTTTTCCTAATGCCTAATCTAAACCTACTCTCAGTTTAGAGCCATTACTCCTTGTATTATCACTACATACCCTCCACAACTTTCTTGTAGGCTGCCTTCAGGTACTGAAGGGCTGCTCTAAGGTCTCCCCAGAGCCTTCTCTTCTTCAGGCTTAACAGCTCCAGCTCTCTCAGCCTGTTCTCATAGGAGAGGTACTCCCTCCCTCTGATCATCTTGTGGCCCTCCTCTGGACTTGCTCCAACAAATGTCCTTTGTGTGCTGAGGACCCCAGAGCTGGATATGCACTCCAGGTGGGGTCTCATGAAAGGGCACTATAGGGGCAGGATCACCTCCCTTGACCTGCTGGCCACACTGCTTTTGGTGCAAGCCGGAGCACAGTTGTCTTTCTGTGCTGCAAGCCCATATGGCTTGGTCATGTCAAGCTTCTCATTCTCCAGCATCCCCAGGTCCTTCTCCTCAGGGCTGCTCTTGATCCATTCTCCACCCAGCACATATCTGTGACTGGGACTGACCTGATCCAGGTGCAGAGCCAACCTTACATCTGGCTTTTTTAAACTTCATGTGGTTTGCAGAGGCCTGTCTCTCAAGCTTGTCCAAGTCCTACTGGTTGTCATCCCTTCCCTCCAGTGTGTTAACCACACTACACAGGTTGGTATCATCAGCAAACTAGCTGTATGCACTCAATCTCACTGTCCGTGTCACTGACAAAGATGTCAAACAGTGCTGGTTCCGGTACCAACCCCTGAGGAATGCCACTTGTCACTCCAGTCTTCACACCACAATGTCCTGATGCTCTCCACTTGGACATTTAGTTGTTGACTACAACTCTTTGAATGGGACCATGCAGACAATTCATTATTTGTGAGGTGGTCCATCCATCAAGTCCAATTTAGAGTCAAGGGTGTCAGGCAGGACAGTGTCAAATGCTTTGCAAAAGTCAAGGTAGATGGTATCATGTGATCTTCCCTTATCCACCGAAGCTATAACCCTGTCATAAAAGGCCACTAAATTTGTCTGTCACTATTTGCCCTTATTGAAACCATATTGTCTGTCACCAATCAGGTCCTTATTTTCCATATCCCTTACAACAGTTTCCAGTAGGATCTGCTCTATGATTTTGCCAGGCACAAAGGTGAGACTGACTGGCTGGTAGTTCCCTGGCAGATTTGTTTCTCCTTTTTCAGTCAGTGGGAACTTCACTTGACTGGCATGACTTCTCAAATATGATGGATAGTGGCTTTCAGGTTCTTCAGATGGTATCAGACCTGATAATCTCCTACAGTGAGTGGTTCTTCATTCTCCCAATCCCTGCCACTACCTTCTGCAACTTGGGTGGTGTGGCTGGAGCACTTGCTGGTGAAGACTGAGGAAAAAAGTCTTTGAGTACCTCAGTCTTCTCCATGTCCTGGGCAATCAGATCTCCCATTTGTTTCTGTAGAGGGCCCACATTTTCCCTAGTCTTCCTTTAATCACCAATGTACCTGTAGAATCTTTTATTGTTGCCCTTGGTGTCAGTGGCCAGATTTCATTCTATCAGGGCATTAGCTTTCCACCCGATCCGTAGCTGCTCAGACACTTTCTCTGTATTCTTCTAGGCTACCTCTCCCTGCTTCCACCTCCATAGGCTTCCTTTTATTGCTTGAGCTTTTCTAGGAGCTACTTGTTCATCCATGCAGGCCTGCTAGCATTTTTTCCTGACTTCTTCATTGGGGTGCATTGCTCCTGAGCTTCCAAGAGGCGATCCTTGATTATCAACCAACTCCTCATGGCCTGTCTTCCCTCCAGGGCTTTACCCCATAGTACTCTACCAAGCAGATCCCTGAAGAGACCAAAGTCTGCTTTCCTGGCATCCAGGGTAGTGAGCTTGCTGTGTGTCCCATTTGCTGCCCCAAGGATCCCAAACTCTATCATTTCACGGTCACTGCAGCCAAGGCTGCTCTTGAGCTTCACATTCCCCATCAGCCCTTCCTTGCTGGTTAATACTATAGTCCAGTGTAGCACCTCTCCTCATTGGCTCCTCCAGCACTTGCAGAAGGAAGTTACAATTGATGCATTCCAGGAACCTTCTGGATTGCTTATGCTCTGCTGTGTTTTCCCACCAACAAATGTCAGGGAGGTTGAAGTCCTCCATGAGGACCAGCACTTGCGAACATGAGGCTGTTCCTATCTGTGTGTAGAGGGCCTCTTCTGCTCAGTCTTTGGGTCAGGCAGCCTATAGGAGACCCCCACTATTATGCCACCTGTCGCTGCCCTCCCTTTAATCCTGACTGATAAACTCTCAATTGGTTCCTCATCTATCCCCAGACAGACTTTCATGCACTCCAGCTGGTCACTGACATAGAGGGCAACATCACCTCCGAGTCCTCCCTGCCTGCTCTTCCTAAAGAGCCTGTATCCTTCCATGCTGATACTCTAGCCACAGGAGTCATCCCGCACATCTTTATGATGTGCCAGTAAGATCATTGCCCTGCAAACATGTGCATGTCTCCAACTCCTCTTGTTTGTTCCGTGTGTGTGTGTGTGCGTGCATAGAGACATTTCAGTTGGGTCCCAAAAGCAGCCGGCTGACTGGCTGGAGTGGCTGCAATCCCTTTGTACTGCTCTTCAGGTGCTCTCCTTCTGACCTTTAATCCCTCTCCGGGCTCTCGACATCTCTTGCTGGCCCTGGCATCAAACTAGTTATGATTTGGGCAGATTGAGGTTCCCCTCCCCCAGCAGCTTTAGTTTAAAGCCCTCTTCACCAGCTTGGCAAGCCTGTGAGGCTAAATGACTGCATTAAAAAAAAAAAAAAAGCTAGGTTTGTGGGGGTAGTAACTCTCATTACTCTAATTGGTGTAGCTGGAGAAGGTAAACAATCTAAGTTGCAAAAAATTGTTTTCTGTCATGAAGAGCAAGCAGCAGACTAGAAAGCTAAATTCAAGTTGGAGAACACTTGCTTTGTACTTGTTTAGTTCTGTATCAGTCTGGCAGAAAACAATAGTTGTTATCTGCAGATTGAAGAGCATGATGATAAGGCAAAAGAAGGAAAAGGCTGTTGTCTCCGGGAAGGAGTGAGTGAGTCAAGTAACATATGGTCTGTAAAACGTGGAGACATGTTTTATAATGTGGAATAGAACTACTCTCTCTCAATCTCACCTTTTGTTATGTATTACAGCTATGATCTGAGATTTGTTTCTGAAAGGCTGGTGATGAGTTCTTTTTGTGGGGGTTGTTTTTTGTATTTGTTTTTATTTTTTTTAACTCTCCAATGATAAATGATTGTTTCCCTTAGGCTTTGTTTGTTTTAATCGGTTACCCATGTGAGTTTGCTCTAGTGCCTAACAGTGTGCATTTAGCAATAATTAATTTAAAATTGCCATGCAAAACTAGTTAATGAAACAATATCTATTTTTTAAACAACAAGTTTAAATATTCACCTTAATAGTGATGAGGGGGAATACCAGCTGAGAAAGGTGGTTCTTGATTTATGTTTAGATACTGGGGGTTGTAAACTTCAGGGTTAAATGCCTTTAGAATACACCTGTTACAAAAGATAACAGTTGATTTGAAAAGGGCCTTTAGGAAAACTTAAAAGAATTAAAAAAAATTTTGAAGGTTGCTGCAGGCACGTTTATTAATTGGTTAAGCCTAAAAAAAACTCATGGAGGTCCAGTTAACTGGGAGGGCATGCCTTAATACTTTGTAATGCAATGTGCCTATTACGAAGGGACGTGTGCCATATCTGGGCTCTTTCCTACCACATGATTTGTATTCTGAGGTCACTCATAAATCACTGAGCTTCTTGAGGGGTTCAGCTCTGCTACATGCATGGGATGTTTAATTACTTTGTGAAAAGCAGTTTTATTTTGGAACTAGTGTGTTTCTTCCTAGAGTCTTGCCTATGTCCTAGTATTATTGCTAAGGGGAATATCAAAGTGGTTTTGCCCTATGCTTCCATATGGAATATAAGGGAACTAATATGAATTATATTTGCTTCCTAGAGGAGAGAATGGAGCTGAGTAAGCTTAGTGAATAAAAGTTCAAATAAAATCAAAGTGACTTAAATGTGAATATCCTTTTTGATTAAAAACTTATTTCAGTCTAAAATAATCTCTACTTTGAAGTGAGGTTTCTTTTTATGATGTAACAGGAAAGTATTATTCCATCTGATGAATATTATTTTACTGTTAGACTTTTGTTTGCAAATGAAAGGAAGAAAACCTTTTTTCTTTATATGAAAAGCCAGTTACTGTGTTATTGGGAAAAGGCTTTAATGACCCTAACTTACCTAATGAGAGCATTATCAAAAGAACCCCCTATTCACAGATTTATAGGGTAGTATTTCTTAGTCTGAATTGTCTTTGACACTGCCATTGACTCTTAAATTCTTTGTAGTGCAGTAGTGGTTGGGTGGAGCTTTTGGTTAGTTTTTTGTTTTGTTTGTTTGTTTTCCTTTCAGGTCAATATGAAAACATTTCAGTTAGTTTTACTTTTGTTTTGACCACGGGGAAACTTTTTTTTTCCAAATCCCTTTAAAAAGTTTAGCTAATGATGTAGTTTGGGTGCTGATGTGAAGTCACTAGTTCAGATTTATTGATAACCTTTAAAAGTAAGCATATGAATAAAAAAAATTTCCCTCAAAAGTCCCAGTTCTTAAATGCTGAAGTTGCAGGGGTTTTCTTTAAATTATAGAGAGGTTGGGTAGGGCTGGGACTGAATTTGTTTTATTTTCAGATTGTGGTATGTTACAGTTTTATTTTAATGGCAGAGTCTGGAAGAGACCAATTAATTGCTGTTGTGGTGTTAAGGCATGTCAGAGTTTGAAGAATTACGGAGTTTTTGTTGTGCTGAATTGGAGTGATGAAGTACAGATAACAGGCCACAGCTGTGGCCACAAATTAGGCCTCTCAATTTGATGCTGAAAGTATTGCATTAGAGTTGTTCTTCTAGGATTACCATGTGGAAAGTCTGACGAATAAAACCAGATCTAAAATAGGGAAGCTAGAAATGCATACTGCTGCTGAAAAAAACCAACAAAACATCAACCTCTTGGGGCTTTATTCACGTGAAAGGAGGGTGACCACTTTACTAAAGCCAGAGCAGTGTTCAGGAGCTCGCTGGTCTTCAAGAATGTCCACTGTTTTTTGATTTTTAGTGGTTCTTTAAAAAACTAGGGTTCTCAGTGATTCCTTCCTCTTACAGCCAGCATCCACTAGGGGAGGATGAGAGTTATGGTCCCTCCCAAGGTCTCACAGCACCTATCTATCCTCACATGGACTCCATCAAGAGTCAGGAGCATGTGGTTTGCCAAGAGGCGTTTCTGGAAGGTGCACAAGCTTTGATCCAACTGAAGTACTGTGCAAAGGCCTTGCTATGCAGGAAGAATCCAGTCAGGAGGTAGAGCACCAGCTTCTGAATGCTTGTGGGCATGGGAAACTTCAACATAAGGGTATTGCCCTTGTGTTCTGTATAGCTACCCTACTGTTGTGGGAATATTAATGCTCCAGGTATTTCCAGGCACAGGATAGGAGTAATGTTGTAATAGGTGACATTTAAATCACAATGATAATTCTGAGCAGTGATAGTTTTATTAGCAGAAATGTTCAAAACAACCCAAATGTACAGGTCTGTCCTGTGCTCAGGTTGATTAGCAGATATGCCCATGATCAGTTCACAGATGGTCCAAGAGCAAGAGTATGAACTGCGGTGGACTGACTGAAGCTGTCACAGCTCTTTCATGGTTGTGAGTCCTATAAAGTTGTCTAGGGCATTAAATTCTTATAAAACCAAGGGATAGCTCTGACCGAGCAAGAGCTGCATGCAAACTTAGCTTATCCCACAAAAGCCTGCACAGGGCTGGAACCAAGAAGATGCCAGGTAATAAAAGACTGTGCAGAGTTTCCCCCTCCTCTTCCTCAAATGTTGCTATTCAGTGAGCGTAGCTCTATCCTGACCTGCAACATCCCGTTCATTGTTTTTGTGCTAGGAGTTTCCTGAATGCTCCATGGAAAATGTGACACACTTTGTAATGTAGAACAAATATATTCTGGAATGGGACTCAACCGAAAGGATAAACTCTGCATTGTGACTTTAATCCAGATTTGCATTCCAGTGAAGAACTCAGGTGGGGAAAATGTCTGGAACATAAAATATTAAGATGTAAAGCCACACAGTTGCCTTGGATTTGAGGATTTATTTATACACAACTTGGAATCGATAAGTCTCTGGCCTTTTCAAAGGATTCTTCCATTTTTCCTGCTGATACTTTAATATTTTTCCAATGCATGTGGCATTTTAGTGGATTGACAGATGACCAACTGATGTTTTATATACAGTAGCAGAGGCTATGTTACATTTGGGATGTAGTATTGTACTGTTTCCCTCAGCCTACTTTTGTGACTTTCAATCTGGAATTCCCATCTAGTCATTCAAATCTATAAATGCACCTTTTTAAAAGAGGAAGTAAGATAGATGGCAATTCTAACATTTGGTGTATAAGGCTTTTGTGATGAATTGTTTTCTTCTAACTCCTCTGTTCATACGTACTTTCAAAATCTTGAAAAGCAAAACCAATAATAAATCAAAGTGGGCAAAGATCAGGCATGTGGTTTTGTTTTAATAAGGGATAAAGCTGAAACCTCACTGAGTGTACATTGTTCAACACTTGTTCTCTGAGGCATATGAATCAGTCCCTTCATTAGTGATCCGTAAGCATTTCCTTTTGTGGTTACAGAGTATTTTCATTAGAAAAAACAATGCAAGATAATACTCGGTACATTATTTTTGGTGCTTATGTTCATGTGAAAAGTTAATGTTTAAAAAAAGGAAAAAAAAGAAAAAGCAAGACTTTTATGGCCATGTGAAGTTTTGACTTCACAGAGCAAGTTTTCTTGCTTGATTTATATCTGTCAGCAGGAAGGGGATTTTAAAAGAAGGCCTAGTAAGCCTGCAAGCTTGAAAAAGAGGTATAATTTTCATGGTTATGTCTTTTGTGTGTCTGGGACAAGTTTTCCCAAAGGCTGCAGGGAAAAATATGCTTTGGGGAATATTTGCTCTGATTGTGTTTAGGAGGACAGCAAGAAATGTGTCTCTCGTAGCTTTTAATCACTGCTGGTATTTGGGACAGTGTCCTCTGAAGAGGGTAAGGTCAGAATCTGGTGGAAGAGGGGGAGTCATAAATAAAAGAATTAAGAACTTTGAGACCCATCCTATCATTCCCCTTGCTGCCATACCTACGCATCCGCTCGCCCTTTGGCGTCTTTTTATCGTAATTGTTGAAAGAGGCTGCTAAATGAAGAAACCAGCTTTCCTTTTGAACTTTTAACCTTCATGAAAGCTATAGTAATTGGATTCTACAGAGCATAGGCTGTTTCGATCTGACATTTAAAAAAAAACAAAGAAAAACCCAAAAAACAAGAAGAATGAAATATCAGTGTACATTTCTGAAATTCCCAAATTGGCAGTGAAGGCCTTGCATCCCCGTGCTTTAAAAACCTCAAAAGTGCAGAGGGAGATTGGTGAGGGTTGAAATGTCTCTGTTGCATCTCAGCTGGGAAGTACTTTGGCTGAGATGAAAGTTCAGCAGTTGGTACAAAATCTCTGCCTAGGGAAAAAACGTTTGGGGTGTGTGTGAATGTAATCTCTTTGAGGAATTGGAAGAAGGCTTGAAATTGGGTCATATACAGGCAAATAAAATACTCTCAGAAAATAGAAGGAGATAAAAAAAAGCCGAAGGTGAGAGAGATGGATCGTCCTGCCTAGGCTAAAGGTGAGTTTTAGGCTTAGATTTCTTCTATGAATGCATGTCCTGTTTAAAAATAAATAAAGAAATGTTTCCCCACTTCCTCCCTGTTAATATAGAACACGGTAAAACTCTTGACAGTTGCTATTCTTTCTAAAGTTGACCATGTGGAAATTTTATGTACTAAAACAAGGAAAGCACATTAAGGTCTAATCCTTGCTTACTCTACTGGGTCTTAAAGCTGTCGTCACTGTAAAGTCATACACAAGCAAAAATAGTGTCTTAAATACAAATACTTTTTGTCTTCAGTGACTTTTAATGCACATATTGTAAGTCAATAATTAAAAAACCTAAAAGCAGATCCAGGTCAGATCATACTTTAGGTGACATTTAATCTAAAAGCGCTTGAAAACAACTTTCATGGGTATCATTGGTAGCTTTGTCATCTATATAGAAATGTAATATATTCTGGAAAACTTGAGAATGAAAATGTAGAGGGCCACAGTCTGCCAGCACAGACCTGTGGTCCCTTCCTTCTCACAGCCTAGTAGCTATGCTGCATCACACGTGGCTGCTCAAAAGCAAAACGTGCTCAACAAGGCTTTTTACTTCTCAGCTGCTGGAGGAAACTGCCAGCCTTTGGCATGGTTGAGTTTCTCTTAACAGAAAGCAGCAATACATGTTGTAGGTAACTTGTCTGCTGGCATGCAAAGCTGCCTTGCTGCCTCCTTCTTTATGAGATATGATTCTTCTTTCTTAAATAAGGTTGGTTAATGAACCAGGAGAAATAGTAATGGATTTAAGAAGGAAACTGTTAAAATGTGGCACCTCCTCAACTTGTTGGGAATATTTCAGTTTGATCTTGTTAGAGATGAAACTGTTCCTGAGAAAATTGGAATCCTTCGTAGCTGTGGGGTCTTTCATCTTGCTGTTGCATTATGCATCTTCAAAGCAAGAGGCAAGCATTTTCTGTCATGTACCTGTCTCTTTTAACATCCGTACTTCCGCTTCAGCAATTAAATGACTAAAAGCAAGGGCAGGAGAGAAGGAAGCCAGCAGCCTTGCATTAATTTCACTGTGTAAAACTACAGAGATTATTTCGGGCTGGAAAGAGGTAACTGTGACAGGACAGGGGCTCTTCCTGTCATGTGTGTGCTGAAATTAGGGCAGCTGCCAGGAATGGCTGAAACAATGAGCCAGATGACAGATTATTTCTAAGTTGAGAACAGCTTGAGCTTTCACGACTCTAGAACCAACACACACAGCTTTTTTTTTGCCAAGTCACCCGTATCAAACAATGAAAGCCTGAAAAAGGGAGAACATGGTAAAGAGATGAGCAGTAGTTGCTTGCTGGGCTGCTTCAGAATATTTGCATTTTGACTGGCTTCGACAGACATTTGTGCATGCCTTGGGGATGCTCAACATAAGGAAAAACAGCTTTAAAGGTAACGAAAAATGGCAAAGAGACTTCAGACTGAGTCCTACAGCATGTTCTGTGTGCTCTTTCTGTCTTGGCTTAAATGAGTATAATGGTGATGGTTTTGTTTTGCCTGAGAAATTAATTTCCCTTGCTGATTTGTTTTAAAGTATGTAGTCCACCTAGAAGTGTATTTATCACTTTGTGTCAGTAATGAATCTTTTAATTTGGCAGACTAAGAGAATTATTATGTTTTTTGGACAATAAATATAGCCAAAAAAGTGCTTGCCCCTTTCTCTCCCATCCCAGAGTGCGTATCTGGGATCCTTGTGAGAAGCCCTGTCTGACAGATAGCCACTCTGAAATGCTCAAAAAGAGCATAGACTGTTTCCAGAAGACTCTGAAGCTGCATCTTCCACTTCTACCTCTCAATTTTTTAATGGGAGGTGTTGTATTGAAACTAAGGATGGTAGCAAGAAATGGGTAAACCAGACTCTGCTTTCAGAGCCTTGAGGGCTGGGAAGAGTAAAATGCAGGAAGATCTGGGTGAGTAATCTGTCCAAGGACAGGAATAAATAAGGCAGCTTCCCATTCTAAATAATCTGTGAGCCTGGTTTAGATACAACCCCCTGAAGCCTCTAAATGCCTCTCAATTTCTGTGAAGAAGTGTGGTGCTCCGTTTTATAGTTGGTTGTTAGAGGCACAGAGGAACAAAGGGCAAGTACGTGGCCACACACAAAGCTTTTGAACGAAAGAAAATTAAGCACAAATGTTCTTGGTTCCGAGTTTAACATCTTTGTCTTTGAAGCAGATTCTCTGTTCATTTTTTGAAGCAAACTCACTGCTCATTTAAACAGTGTGATTACTACGTGTGGTAGAGAGTTCTCTTTAATCAGTGCTGTGGGGATCAATCTTGGCAGATATAAGGTTTATTTGCAGGTGGGGTTTTTTCAGTTTATTTTTCTGTGGTCTGTGTCTTATACTAGCTGCTAATGATTACATTTCTCAATGACACCAAGGTCAAATAAGAATCTCGGGCTTTTGTGTCCTGAGGTTTGTTTTGTGAATGCTGGAATGCATTTTTCTGTCTTGTTTAAATGGGGAGCATTAGATTTTTTCCTGGGCACTGATGTGGCATGTTTACCTATTGGTAGTGCTGCTTAAGAATTTATTTCAAGTGAGTAAATGTAATATTTTTAGGAGTTTTATCCCAGTCCTAGTCAAAATTGTTGGCATAGTGGGTGAGACCAGCAAGGTAAGATATTCAGGTGAAATACATCTAATTCTTTACACACCAAGAAGAGAACTTGAGAGTGGTGTACCTTTTGAGAATCTGCTCCAGAGTTTGGAGAATGGCACAGGTGGAAAGAAAACTTCAAAAAACCCTTCAAAAGCATCTTTTCCTTCATTCCTCACGTACACTGTTCTCTTAGGTTTTGCATGCCCAGATCAAGAAGAAGCATTTGGGAACTGCATATTGTGGAGAACATGTTTTTGTGAGTCCTACATATATCTTCCAAGCAAAGTAGAAGGAAGTTGCATCCAGCTCTGATAGAACAGCCAAATCCCCTCTTAGGAGGAGTAAGGGACTGTAACTGAAATGGGACTCAAGTCTTGATCTTCAGAGATATGGAGTCCACTTACTTGTTATAGGGCAAGTTGTCTGGCAGCTTTGGAAATGGGATGTCTCTTTACTGATCATACTCCTTACTCCGGATTAAAATCTACTAATGGACTGTGTCTGTGGTTCTGTGAATGCAGCTCGAGGACTGCATCAATGAGAAAAAATTAAGTATTCTTTCAATAGCGATGCGCACTGCGGCTTTTTGGAAATACTTTTACTTTCAGTGTATAATCTGTGAATATTGCTTAATATAGTGTAAAATGGGAGTGAGTAAGCTCTATGTTTGCTGTTGTCACCATGCTGCCAAACCTGTAAAGGTGTTTCAGTAGAGCAGAAGTGTTTAACTAAAAGGCAGAAAGAGGACTCCATTGTGTTTTAAAGCAATTAATACCTAAATCGCACTTGCTGATTGAATGTTAGAGACCTAATGATGTTACATTACTATTGAAAGCAGATGAAAAGTGCCACAGAGTTATGTGTTTGGCTTTGTTTTACTGTTGCCATTTTCACACAAAGGACTTTTCAGCCAGGTGTTAGCCCTCTAGGAAGTTCAAAATGGTCAACTTCAGTTGACAGCTTTATTTGGGAACAGTTCTGACATGTCAAACTGAACTAGACAGTTAACTGAACAGTGATTTGCCACCCCTCACCCCCAAGTGCAATGGGAAAATTTAATTTGGGAACACTGAAGTCTGAAAGGAAGAAGGATAAACAGTGGTTTCTCTCACAGGAGACTTGGTGAAGGGGTGTTACTTTGTATTTCTGAAGACACGAACTCTGGCAGTCATCAGAGCATTGGAAATGTACTTGGATTTTATCCAAATGCTTTAATCTTTTAATGTCTGTTACAATTATAAAGGAGTTCATTGAGTTAATGAGACATACTGTAATGAACTTAGTAATTGCATACTTTTACATCATTCTTCCCTATGGAACTGAATCTCAGTTGTGTGCCAGGAACTTTGCACAGGTGAAGTAAATCCTTGTTTTTGTTTTTGTTTTTTTTTTTTTTTGTCTCTGGACATGTGTATACAATGGTTTAAGATGAGTGGGTTATATTCCTGTTTTCATCTTTGGCCTTACACATTCCTTGTAGTGGTCCTGATACTTGGTGAACGCATTCAAGGGGCTAATCTGTCTGCAAATGTGTCTTTGTTTTTGTTTTGTGGGTTAGTTTTTGGACACTCCATCTCTCTGAACTAGCCGGCTGGACAAGTGCCAGTGCTGCACTGGAGAGAGGGAGGCAAAGCCGTGACATTGGGAAGCAGACACCAGATCTGCTGTGGAACTGGACTTTGCCATTCAGAAAGTTTTTTGGAGCAGAAAGATTTTATTTTACCAGAGAACATAAGGGTGGTGGCCCAGGATGATGTATATGTATTACAATATTTTTAACATAAAACAGTTACGAGGATCCTTTTTTTTTTGCTATATAAGTTAGAGGTGTGCATGTTATTATGCATCAAAGGCATAGTGTCCTTTTGCCTGTTGCTGCCAGCTTCTCCCTGTTCTGTAGTTAGCATTTGTAAGTTCTTAGCAGGTAAAATACTTGGCGATAACTCCTGTGTGGCATCAAAGGATAAAATATTTGAGGCACTCTATTTGTTTTTAGGATAATAGAGTAAAGCATCACACAGCAAGTGCTGGTTCATTTTGAATGGGTGTTTTGATAGAAGTTGATTGAGTTGCAGCAGCAGTCGGTGACAATTGATGTTCTGGCTCCTGGGAAGAAAACTGCCACGAGTCGTCTTGCAGAATAATGTGGCTGGCACAGTTCAGTCCTCAGTGCTTGTTGCTTGTCTGGATGCATGTATTGTGGGGAGGTTAAGCTCTCAGTTCGTTTATTAGCCAATTTGGAAACAGTGAGTGTTTTGCTCATTCTTGGCATAACTGTGCATGTTCCCAGCGAGGCTGGAGCAGGAGCTTCAACCAGAGCGTGGCGATGGGGAAACACAGCTGTGCCATCATCAGCTTTTGACAGTGAGTATTAGCTCCAGTCGTCTGAGGAGCCTTAACTATCTTGAAATGATAGTTACTAATGAGACACTTGGAGAAACAGATCATACGTACTATAAAGGTGACTTTTTAATTGATAATGACTTCTTACCTGAGCCATGAAGTAAACATATTTACTAAACTATGTAGTAGTATTTTTCATAAGTCGAGTTTCTTGTTAAAGTGTTTCCACTTTTTTTCTGATATTAAGAACAGTAGACAATCATAACACCTCTCTTTAGCTTTAGCTGCAGTTAACTGCTCTCCTCTCCTCCCCCCAACATTTTTTTTTAATAGCTCAACATAATAGCATAAATTAGATTCAGTGGGGGTTTCAGTTCACATGTGGGTTGTAATTTCTGAGTGAACACATTGCCTGTCCTGCTGTCCCTGCTAAAAGGGAGAGACAGTAAGCTTTTCAACTGTTGTCCGCTGCTTAAACTGCATGACTCCCTAGAGCTTATGACTCAAACCAATAAAGGATGATGTTTACATCACTCTTTCCTCTTTCCCTGGGCCATGCGGATTTCAATGTTGAACAAAGTGTGCCGTAAAATTATGCGGTGACCACAAATTGTACCCAGTGCTTGAATGTCATGTATTAGACTGTAACACAAAAGCAATTTATAGTAGTTTTCCTGTCAGAAGTAACATTTCACATTGATCTTTAAAATTTTAGTTCAAATTATGGAAGACTGAGGTATTTTTTGAATGAGTGCTCTTGCATGCCAGCTGGGAAGAGTTATGGAGATTGTTCCTAAGTTGTAACCAATGACTGGTTTTAATATGTTTAGAGAATCTTATATTGGCATAGAAGGCAACCTGCTACAAAGCAGCTCTTTTTGCTCATTGTGTGCACAGTTAACTCCAGAAAAGGCACAATATTTGAACATAGATGGGTAGGCTAGGACTTCAAGAGTGCTTAGGGACATTATAGTAGTTCTCTCAGAGAATCACAGAATGGTTGAGGCTGGAAGGGACTACTGGAAGTCATCTTGCCAAACCCACCTGCTCAAGCAGTCATCTGCTACTTGATGGTTTTGCAACGGAGAGATGAGTAAGGGATAGTCTCATGTTCAACTACCCAGATCTCCTGTTACCAAGTGTAACATTTAATGCAGTTTACCACCCTTTATGCAGGATGAATCTTTCCTGGAAATGGGCTGGGTGAGCAGTGTTGGCACTGCTAATACCTCATAGTCAGGTTTCTTCTGAGAGGTTTCTTGCATCCCTCCAAAATACCATCCATATTCTGGTTGCATGAACCTGAACTTTACCGTGGTCTTGGGTTCTTCAGTGTCTTTTTGCTTTTATTTTATCTTACAGTGATCTTATGGTTAATCTGGCTGTATAATTGAAATGACTGCTCAGGTATGCAAACTACTCTTGATCTAGAATTACAAACAATGGCCCCGAAGTGTGTGTCAGTATTGAAAGGGAGGGTGATACCTCATTGGGATGTCCCCAGAACAGTGGTTCCAGGCTTGCAGGTACACAGATTGAGCAGTACTCTGCAGAGCAGGGTGGCATCAATGTTAAGGATGGGCATATACACAGTAGTTGTTTGGGGATGTGACTATGTTTGTTTCCTTAGTATCTCTGTATTCCTGTTTCCAAACTGAGTTTAATGATGTACATTAAAATGCTGGCTTAGTGTCAGCAACTGATATTGTTTGGAGATACAATTTCTTCAATGCAGAATAGCTCAAATTATTCTACAAATGTTAATTATAGGCAAGGTCTCCAATATTAATTGTGCCATACTTTCTTTTTTCCTGGCCATTACTGCTTTTCCATTTGCTGTCTTGTTTTGCTGAATTTCCTCCAGAGAGCCACCACTGGGAAGTCCACAAGTTTTAAGGGCAAATTATTCTTTATGAATATGAGAGTGTAAACTGGCAGAGAGTTAGGAGTCTACAGGGGTGGATCCAGAGACTGTATAGTGCTGAGAAGTCAGGAAAACGTGGGGTGTTTTGACTGTTATCTGTATTGATGCACTGATTGCAGTAAGTATAAGAGAAACAGGGCTGGTAGGAACACCTCTGTAGATGGAGATGCTTTCTGCTGCAAGATTACTGACAGGTGGTTTCTTTCCTTCTCTTGTTTTTTGTCATCTTTCATAGTATCATAGAATGTTCTGAGTTGGAAGGGACCCACAAGGACCACTGAGTCCGACTCCTGACCCTGCACAGGGCACTCATGTACCTGAGAGCGTTGTCCAAACACTTCTTGAACTCAGACAGGCTTGGTGCTGACCACTTCCCTGGGAAGCCTGTTCCAGGGCTCAGCCACCTTCTGTGAGAAGAACCTTTTCCCAATCTCCAACATAAAACCTCCCCTGACTCAGCTTCGTGCTGTGCCCTCAGGCCCTGTCACTGGTCCCCAGAGGGAAGAGATCAGTGCCTGCCCTCCGTTTCCCTTTGTGAGGAAGCTGCTGACTATGATGAGGTCTCCCCTCAGCCTCCTGCAGGCTCAATAAGCCAAGTGACCTCGGATGCTCCTCATATGAATTCCCCTCTAGACCCTTAACCACCTTTGTAGCCCTCCTTTGGATGCTTTCTAGGAGCTTTATTATCCTTCTTATATTGTGACACCTAAAACTGCTCATCTTTGAAGAGCAGTGTCACTGCCTGACATAAAGCTGGTGTCTTCAAAATTTTTGTGCCCTCCTCGGACTCCTGAGTGGTGTCCACCTTTTTCTTTTGCTGTTTCTCTTACTTATAGTGAACATTCAGCTTTGCTTATTCACCATGGAATAGCAATATGGCTCTTTCTCACAGGTTTTTGCATGCAGAATGATTACTTTAGAAAATAATTCTGTTTGTTTCAACCTTCCACATCCTGTCTGAGCCATCAGTTCACTTGTTATTTCCTTTAGCATTCACCGCCTCTGTTGCCCTCTCTTCCTCCATTTGACGACTAACTTCCTGGCAGTACCATTAGCTCCTCTGTAAGTAAGCACTGATAGGTAGAAAATTCTCTTTGTTTTTTATACTGCTGCTTCATCTTCCTTCCAGCAGGAAGTTTAGGGCTTTTCCTAAGTTTGAGCTTATCTTCTTGTATCTGTTATCTCCTTTGGGATATAGCCAGTCATCATTGTCCTGATTGGGCCTCTGCTGAAGCAAGGCAGTAAAGTGTTATAATCTTGACCCAAGATGCTTTTTTGTGTGTCCTTTCCAGCCCCCTGACTTATCCAAATGCCAGGAAAGTACAAAGTACCATAGCCAGATCATGCTAGTAGTAGAAAAGAGGACTGTGACTTTTTGTTATTTCTTTACAATCCTTAATTGAGTTTTATTCAAAATTCACAGCACTTTTGATGAACTTTCTCTGTTTCTTTTCAGCTATTTTCAACTAGCCTGTAATAATCTTATTCCATTTTCAG
Source organism: Myiozetetes cayanensis (assembly GCF_022539395.1). Classification (NCBI taxonomy): domain Eukaryota; kingdom Metazoa; phylum Chordata; class Aves; order Passeriformes; family Tyrannidae; genus Myiozetetes; species Myiozetetes cayanensis. The sequence goes on from NW_026086604.1 coordinate 103,564,699, forward strand.
TTATATTTGGCTCCTTTGGAGTGTGCTTAGCTTAAACATTAAAAAGCACCACCCCTTTCCCTTCCTCCCCCAAACAAAAAAAAATTTGTCTCCATCCTATTGAGCTGTAATATTTTGCATTGCTTTATTTTGTTGTTTCACAGTGTCAATTTCCTTTTTTCTTTCTTTCTCCCTCCAACTTCCTATGCTGAAATCTTTAATTCTTTCCTTACAGCTCCTAAGAACAGCAGCATTAATGGCTGAAATTGAGGCTTCATCTCCTCCCCATTACTTCACTCCTACCTCTCGGGTTGTGTGAGGCTACCCTGAGAGGTAGGAAAAGAAAATTGTATTCAGCTGGATTTAAAGGGATATTTTTTGATGCTTGCTTCAGTTTAGAAACATTTGGAGTACAGCCCAATGATGAGAAACAACCTCAAATGAAGCGGCAAGCCCTGATAAACTGTGAAAAGTTTAAGTAGATTCTTATGTTGGTATTCAGAGTAGCTGAATTTGATTTTGTTTCTGTGCTTGATACCTGCCATGGTCTGCATGTTTCATGTGCTAGGCAGGTACTCAGCATCTTTGAAAAATCATGCACTTTTTTGTGAAGCTTTAGCTCTTTGACTTCTGGGCTGTTGGTGTGGGGGTTGTGTTGGTGCATTTTGGTTTTGTGTTGGGTGTTTTGTGAGTTGGTTTATTTTAACAACAAGAATAAGAACAACAATGATAATAACAATTTCTTTTAATTGGAATTGTCTTTTGAATACTTGAGTTTGATACTCTCCTTATCTCTAGTTCAAAGACCTTATATATAAAGGTCTTTAGTGAACAGACATCTTTCTGTATGGTATATGAGTGTTAATTAGATTCCCACAAAGGTTCAAATAAAAACTTGAATAATCAAAACTAAGTTTTCAGTCCTCTTCTGAATTACAGACATGTAACTAAAAGTTCCTTAGTAAAAGGAGAATGATCTTCCTAGAAGCAGGGGAGTTCAAGTTAAAGTACCTGAATTTTTCTGTCATGCTTCAATATGTGCTTTAGAAGCAAGACCAGGCAGTCTGCTTGCTTATATTTTGAGTACATACAGTCTGTTGTGTTTTCTTCCACATTTTCTTTTGAAGCACCCATTAAAGCCTTTTTTTCTCTCTAGTTTTGAAGAGTACTTTTTTTGAGAGTGGGCTGGCCTGTCAATGACAGTACAGCCTCAATGACATAAAATGCTTCCTAAGAAGAGGAACAAGATGACTGTGGGAAAGAGAAAATGCTTAGAATGAAATTGTGAAGAAAGGTTATGGGTATATGGGAATGAGATAGGTGATAACCTCACGATTATTAGCCATGCTTCCTGAACAGCTTTACCAGTGGCAAAAATTGTCCTGTTCTGTACATTTTAATGCCATGTTCCTAAAATGTTCTCCAATACTTGGTTTTCAGGTATTTTGGAGAGGAAAAGTGTTGTATTTAAACTTGAAGGGTCCAAAGTTCATTTTATCTTCATATTAAATGGTGCATTCCTGGGCTAACGATGCATTATTGATCAGCAGGTTGAGGGTTCAACATCAAAGAAATGTAGGGATGTTGCGAAGCGGATGGACCGCTCTGAACCATGAAAATCTGTTGAGTGGGGTCATGTTTTCCTGCAGTGTTGGTGGCTGCTGCAGAGGGGATAGCAGCCCCCCGGGTTGCCTGCTCTCTGAGATCACTGCATTTTTTCCATCTCTTGATAGAATACAGCTCATAGCTCCTATACAGCTTTATCTTCCATTTGTGTCAAAGCCTCTGTAGATTTTATTGGCATGGGTCTGCTGGGCCTTTGACTCCTGTCTAGTTCAGGGGCGAATAGCACTGAACAGGCAACAAAAGGGAGAAAGGCGGCATGAAAGCCTTTTTATGTACACAAAGTGTACATCCAGCCCCCTGGCTTCTGTGCCCTGTTTTTATTTCTTGCAGAGATAGTAGAGCATGTTTACAGCTCCTTAGATTCAGCTGTTCAGTCATGCAGTTTAACTCCAAAAATAACTCTCTTGGGGGATATTAATCCAGCAGTGGATTATCTTTCTAAAATCGTTAATCAGACTTGGTCCCCGAGGGACCTTCCAGCTGAACTTGCCACTTAGTTTCTGTTTGCCGGGGCGGCGGGAGCTGAGGGGAGGAAGCTGATGAGGTTTGACAAGAAGTGGTTACTTACGTAAGGTGCTGAGCGGAGGGACCCGTGCCTCTCCTCCTGCTGTGGGACCCTGCATGCCCGGCCAGGGGCTCAGCTCCCTGCCAGCACCTGCTGTGCCCTGCTTTGTTCTGTCACCACTATTGCCCTCCCTTCCCTTTGCCTTGAAGAAATGCCATGGAAAAATCTGCCCGGGAGGGAGGCAGGGCACGGGGTGTGTGTGGGGGAAGGATCTGTGCCAGTTCCAGGTGATTCCTATATATGCTGCCTTTTGTCCAGGAAGGAGAAACACATGCTTTGTTTTCTTAAATTCTCAAGTGCACTTGGTGTTCCTTCGGCAGCTTTTTGATCATTAATTCTCCTACTCAAGCTGCTCACGAAATGACCTGGCCTGCTCTTTGACTATTACATCTCTTCTGAGAAACAAGCTGTTTTAGGCTTCTGTTTTCATACACGAGTAGAGCTGCAAGTCACATATCTCCTGTTAGCTTTGCATTTTTCTCCTGTCTGAAGAGTAAGAATAGAGTTTATTTCTTGAGAGATGTGCTCTGATAGCTTTAAATTATTTAAAGTACTTTGAGATCTTTGTATGGAAAGTGCCAAGGAAATTGCAAAACAAGTTTAAAGAAAGAAATAAAAAAAAGAAAAAGGAAGAGTTCCACTGAGAACTAATTTCATACACGAATAAAATCCTGTTTTCCCCATGCAGTGCATAGGTAGAAAGGAAAAATTCAATATGTTTTGTGCTGAGTGAATCCCTCAGAGCCAGGCAGGTAAATTGAGAGCTTGCACGTCTGTGCTGATGCATTTTTACATTAAATTTAATATACTTTGATTTCCAACTTGAGTGTTTATTTCTCTGACTTAGTAGACCACTACAAGCACTTCATAGCATAGCTGAAATGCATATATATACCATATGTGGTAATAACTATAAATCACCAAATTTGCACTTTAATAGGCTAATCTGTCATAGTTCTGCAAAACCACATTGATGGAAGAAAGTGTGCTCAAGTGGTAGACCTGTTTTGATTGCTGGGGTTTTTTCCCTCAAATTATAAAATATTGTTCTTTTGAGCATATAAGTTGTTTAAACAACCTCCTGGTTACAGCTCCTTGCATGCATTAGGGAAAACAATGGGAATTTGCCTTCCTTTTTCTCAGACTCTTTCCTCCCCTTCATACACTTGTGCCTTCACATGCATCCTCTCGCCTTCAGATTCTGCCTTGAAAATAAATATTTTAATGAGCTGCAAAGTTGCTCTTACATGTCAGTGCTTCTCAGTTCCCACTGGGAGAGAAAAAGGAATTGCACTTGAGAAAACTCCATAACTAGACCCTTCAGTGGCATCCCTATCCTTTTCACTGCTTGACTGCTGCTGGTGTAACGAAAAGCTTTTGAAATCAGTTCTAGTTCTTCATTCACGTAATGAAAATTGCTTACTAAATTGGAAGCATATCACACCAGGGTGTGTGCCTTCCTTATTTTACTGGGCAGTGTCTAGCACACTGCGTACCACTGGCATAAATAGTAGGTAATTTTGAATTGTCAGCACTGTAGGCTGCAGAATTTTCTTTGCAATAATAATTTTGCGATGACAGCTAAGCATCTATTTTGGCCTTGAAAAAACCCAAAAAGGATATTTGCTTCTGGCATTGCTACATAGTAGAATGAAACTAAATTATCTTTTGGATCCTGCATTGGATTCATAAGATTATGAACTAAGAAAGAAAAAGTCAGCACATTTGACTAGGATGTCCACAGAGAAACAGAAAGAAAGTGATGATTTTATCTGCTTTTCAGCATTCAGACCACATTGATATCTTTGAGTTGGTCTTCTGGTGGGAAAAGTGAAACTACATCCATTTGTATTAGGTAAAGATCTGTCGCTTAGCTTTGTATTTTATGACTGTATAAGCATGTGTATAGTAATAATTATAATTATGTAGCAGATCTGTGCAAGCCTACGTTAAAACTAGTCACGTTGAAATTGTCTTCTGCATGCTCTGGCAGACTTCTCTTGTGCCTTGCTTTGGAATGTAAATGCTTATTTTCCATAGCTGAATTTGGTTAACTTACCATCAACTTACCTTGACTCTTCTTTCTTAAACCTTTCTTCCTACGTGACTTGTTAAGATTGCCCACAATTCACGAAAGTAAAACGAGGGTTAATGCCCTCATTTGTATGGGAAAATGGAAGTCTTCTGCAAATTTATCGCTGTGTTATGTTGTTTTGCTTTTGTACTTATGGCCAATGGTCATGAATCAGTGTTTTTTTCTCCAGCATTTATTGTGAGCTTTGGAGTTAGTGAACCTCCAAGGGAAGGCATTGGGTGGCAAGATAACTTTCCTTTGCCTCTTGCAGTGAGAGATGACAGTGCTCCAGACTGATTCCCTGTCTTCCCAGTCAAAAGAAACTCTTTGCCCATGCACTAGGTGGATTCTATGTTTTATATAGGTCTTCCTTCTATCTCTTTAGGTATGTGGCCTACAGATGATTTTTTTTTTCATTAAAACTTTAGAAGAAACATGATGGGGGGTAATAAAACTTGTTGAAAATAAGGGCTTACTCATCTGAAACTATCCTCCGTGAAGTTTGTCTGGTAGGAGCTGCTGCCTTCTGCCCTTTTGTACTGTGGCCAGTAAACTCAGGCTCTGGCAGAGGCTTCCAGCATCCCTCCTGCCAGGGATGGAGTGCCAAGCCGGGGAAAGCAGGGAGAAACCTGTTGGTCAGGCATTAGGTCAGACAGCTGCAGGTGGTTTAATTCCAAAATGACAGCAGACTAAGACTACCAAGGATTGCACTTCTGAGGAGGTGGGAAACAGCATCACTGTGGGTTTGGGAGCAGAAGGTGCCAAAGTCTGTTTCAATTGACAGTCAAGGTGGATTAACAGCCCATTGCTGCCAGCAAATCTTGTACTACCTCTGGAAAGCTGTTAGACTTGAACATGGTAAAAACCAGATGACCAAAAATACTTTTTTTCTGGTTGTTGGCTGAGGCAGTGTGCTGTGCAGCAAGGGAAGTACTGGTGGGACGTGGAAATGGTGGGTGCGTGATTTGTCAGGGGAGAAGTGGTGGTAGCTTTGCATCCTCTAAGGCTCTGCAGTGTAAAAGACAGCCAAAAGTAAGTGTCTGTCTCTTCTTAATGACCAGCAAGCCAGCTGCATGCTTGAATTGTGTTTATTCCTGGTTCCTGTAACATCTACCAAATGTAGACAATATCACAGTGTTTCTTAATCACATTGTTTAGTCTTTCAAGGCACTTCCTGCAATCCAGTCTTATTTATAGACAGTCCATTGTCTTATTTACTGCCTTGTGCTTTGCTTTGTGGTGATGTGTGATCCTGGCAGCGTCAGAACTGCCATTGTTGGAAATAAATTGCTGGAGTGTTAAAGTTCTCAAATTGCTTTTATAGTGTGTGTTGAGAACCCTATGTAGAATGTAGCAGGGCTTGCAGACTCAGAGGACTGAGTCTTTTCAGAGCATACCAGAGGCACATGAGAAAAAAGGAAAGGCAGAGCTGTGCACATGAAGACTGGATGAACTCCAACTTAGAAATGTAGCATGAGACAAAGCTACAACATTTTTCCATAAAGGGATGATTTCGTGATTTTGTTCAGACTGGTGTTCAGACAGAAGTTCACACTTCTGCTGCAGTTGAATAAAGGTTTTTACACTGGGTTAGTTGAAGCAGCAACTGAAGGTGGTCAGAGCCTTTTCTTACCTGTACCTGTTTGTGGCTTTTGGATGTCTGGTAGACTCAGCCAGCTCCTCTCCTTGTCTTAGCTCTTTCAAAGGGTCTATGTGCAAGCATGTGTCCGTGCTTTCACCACTTCCTTCTCTTTTTCTGCTAAGAGGAAGTGGGACTGCACCTCTGGGGATTTCTGCAGATTCTGTTGTTGTATCATACGTGATGGCGCTTCGCTGGGTTCTCACTCAGCAGAGTGTGCGGGAAGCGCCACGGTTGGCATGGAGGGCTAGGCAAAGCAAGCAGGAACCTCCCTGTCTGCAGCAGGGCGCATGGGTTGTCGTGTCTGAGAATTGCAGAGCTTTGCTACTAGAGAGAGTGTCCTGCTACCACTGAGCTGGGAGAGGGGTGCAGGTTTGTTTGCAAGCCCCGCGAGGTGCTACACCCTCTTCAAAAACATTTGTTGTTGTTGTCGTGAGGTTACAAACTTTGATGAGTCAAAGGAGACAGAACTTGGTGAGTCAAAAGAGGCAGAACTTAAATTCTGCAAAACCTAAGGATTTAGTTCTTCCCCTTTCTTCTCCTTCCCCCAGATTCACAGCCTGCACTATTTGACATGAGATCCTGTAGGTACTCATATTCTTGCAGAACTATGACGTCTTATGTAGCTGATTATATCACTGTGAATGCATACTATATCACTGTGTATTCACGTGCCTGTGATGTACCACAGAGAAGTATTTATATATGGGTATCTCTTGATCCGTTAGGTGAGGATGTGTGTGTGTATATATATGTGGAAACTGCTGTGTGTTCTGCCTTCTTCCTGACATACTGGTTGCTATAGTGCAGTGATCTATTTGTGAACACCCAGAAGATCATTGCTATAGTTAAAAGAAACAGTGTTTCCTGGCCATAACTTCCTGGGCAATCTCTTTTCCAGGAGCACCAGCATTAACTGATTTGGTCACGTTCCCTGGGACTCCAGGAGTGACACTGTAACAGGAGCATCCTCTAGTTTGTCGCTTTTTCCCCACCAGCATATTAAATAATATTTAAAAATAGTTTTTCTATTTAAATCTAATGCATGCCTATTATTCACCGTACATTTCAGTGCTTCAGCCATCTTTCTAGCAGACTGTTGAGCTGTGCAGTGTGTCGTGGCATTGTGTCCTGTGTTTGCCTCTCTAATATGTGCCATTCTTCTGTTCTTGCACATACATACACACATACATTTTCATCCACCTGCCCAGCCAGGGGTAATGTAGGAGACTGAAGCAGCAGCGCTGGAGTTCTGTCTGAGCTGCTGTATTATTCTTTTTTTTTTTTTTTTCTCCTCCCTGCAGGTGTGAATGAGAGAGACTCTCTGCAGTATTTAGTGTCCAGTTGTACCGGCTCCGGTGAACAGCAGCGTCGCAATGCCCCCTCCTGCTGATATAGTGAAGGTGGCGATCGAGTGGCCAGGTGCCTACCCCAAGTTAATGGAAATAGATCAAGTAAGTGCCTGTGTACGTGTGTTCAGCTGGCCCTGTGCATAAATAAGTTCTTCTCTGCATGTTTGTGTCTCAGCTTTTATGTTTACTTCCGTGCACAAGTGTTTTTTCTGTGGGTGCATGTGGGGTGGAAGGCGTTTTTTATAAGGGGTGTAACCCTCTTCCTCTCTTACTATTTAATGTTTCTGGTGTGTTTAGCTGGTTTCTTAATTTACTTTTTCTTTTAGAACAGCTGCTTAAATAAGGCATTTACTGCTTGTGTGACCCACTTAACACTTTTGTGCCTTAGTTTGTTCAACTGTAAAATTGTGGTAATGTTGTTACCTCTGGGTGGAAAGTCCTCAAATTTCTAGTCAGTGCTTTGCATTTGGAGTAGAATCATACTGAATGGCTGCAGCAAGTGTAGATTTTGGAACTTCAGTACTGGTGCACTGTGAGCAGGAGAATCTTTGCTGTTCCATACAGAAATCTTCAGGGGTTGTTCTGTTTAGCTGGTTAGTTCTAATGCAGTGGCCCCACAGACTGATTATACTCAGTGTACAGAAGTTAACAAATTAAAAATGATGAATTAAAAATTCTTTTTAGGAAATTAGATGTGGGGGAAAACAAACCAAATCAAGTTATACAAGTGCCATGTTTTATATTCTGGACTTCTCTGAGATTGTTTTTGTGGCACATGTATTAAAAGGAACTTCTTTAATATTTAACAGCTTACCCATAACATTTTGAAATCCTACAGTGTTACCTGTTTAGAATTATTATTACTTCTGTAAATATTATTCTGAGTGAAAAAAAAGCATTTCATAATGTGTTTTAGGCCCCAGTGTGTCTGAGGGCTTAGTATATTATAAAGTTCTATTGGAGAGGAGAGCATTTGAATTCACACTGAAAATGTTTTACTGTAATGGGTTTATAATTTCTTCATGCAGTGCAATCAGTTTCACTTATAGTTAACTATTTTGTGGCACATGCCTGGGAAATTCTTATGTGAAATTTGGAGAAACATGGCACTAGAGGGGAGCTGGAATAACAGCAGTCGGATTTTTAAGCAGCCTGGAAGCCCCGTTAGAGGAAGAGGGAGTTCCCAAGTGAAATCAAACTTTGTAGTTTGATTTTTTGACCTGCCAACGTTTTCCATTTTCATTTGCTGAAATTTTTCAGTAGGCATATATGTACAGGTAGAAATCTTTTGCCTTCTGGAGTGAAGGATGTTTTGCTTTTTTCTTCTTATATAACAAATGGCAGACACTGCACACTGTGTTCAGGAAAAGATGCATGTTAGTCATGATGAACCAAGTACAGTGGGGACAAAACTGAACAAATATTATGCAGTCTCCTTCCAAACAGCAGCAAAATAATACCAAAATGATTGGTTTTAATTTACAAAATAGCTTAAAGGAACTCTTATAAACCCCTCATACCTTATCTGAAATATTAGGTTACTTTCCTGAAACCTTGATTTTACTTTTATTATGTAAGACTTAGAGGAGACAAGAAAGATCAATGCTGACGTATATTGGCTAGCACTCTTCAACACAACCTGCAAGTTGTCTGCAAGCCACTTTATGGGGAGGAGGAGAAAGAGTGAGAGTAAGGTTGAAAGGGAGAAAGGTAATAGCAGCCTTCTCCTGATGCAGAGGGAAATGAAGGAATGAAGTTTGAGGGTCACATCCCTCACCTTTCTGGCATGGAACGATGGGGAAGAAACATGCCTTCCTACTACCCATGCACACAAACACTCACATTTACCTTTTAAATGTTGGAAACAATGTGGGAATGAACCCTGAAAATATATAGGTTGATACATGCTTCTAAGCACACAGTTCTGCTTTTGATTCACTTAGTGCTAACTTTTCCTCAGTCTGTTTCCTTTAAAACATCTATTCAGTTGAAGAGCTGTAGTGGAGGAGATGATTCATACCTCAGATGGCTAGCTGTCGGAGATGATAAAGGGGAGGAGAGAAAAGGAAGACAGAAAAGAGAAATTACTTACCCTTTGACCAGACACTGCAGCCAGTGCCTGTCTCTCAGGTGGGATCTGCTCATTTAGACACCACTTAACATCTATTCAGAAAATCCTAAAAGCTTTGGCATACCAGTTTCCTCCCTCTCTGATCCCTTACCAAGAAGAAAAAGACTATTTAAAAGAACAGCACTGTATTATTATTTTAAAAAGAACAACTAAAACCCCTCACTGTAGCATTATGCAAGTTCTTTATCTTTCAGTGTACTAAAGGTATTCCAAAAATTGAAGTACAAATATCATATGAGAGATCAGAAGGAACCTGGGAGGTTTTTTGGGGTTGCTTGTTGCATATACTTGGAAGCACTTATTTATATTCTGTTGCACTTTATCCTAGTTTACCTGCTGTGTATATGCATGTTTTGCTTAGCAATGAAGAGAACATTTTCAAAGTGAGGAAATGTCACTGTGAAACCGGATCAATTGACAGTGGGGTAGTGGAAGATGTTGGACCTGAAAAGAACTCATGAGTATTTTTTCCACTAAATGTTATTAAATTTTACATTAAAAATCTCCTCTTCAGATATATGACATCTTGACAATCTGGACTTCAGGAGGCACAGGGCTTTTTCAAGTTGAGGCTTCCCACTAAATATCTATAGGTTTGTCAGTCTGGGTTCATCAATGATGGTTTTAACTTTAATCATACAAAATTAGTCTCAGACAGATTCTATGCCAGAAAAAATTAATATATATTTAAGTGCCTTTTAGAACCAACCTCTGTGCCAGCTTCCAGTGAATAAGAAGGTTTTCTGCTCATTCATTGCCATGTACTATTTGATGTCAGGGTTTTACGACTGCTTTTATTCCTGGAAAGTTGCTTTAAACAAGGAGGGTAAAACTGCCTATTATTTATTACTCTTTCTCTCTTGCCAGGTGGGGACTAATTAAGTTGCAGTAAACCTAGCAGCTGGCTGATGTGTGTATGCATTAAAACTGATTTTAAATCATGTGCAAGATAATGTACTTTTGTGTTTCCTCCTTGAGAGTGTTGATTGAATACAGTTACTCTCTTTTACAATACTTGTTTTGTTTTGGTTTTTTGTTTTTTTCTTTTTTTTTAAATTTGGTTTCCTTCCCACTTCCACCATTTTCCTCAATGATAAATTTGAAAAATAGCATCCAGACTCTTCCCCCCTGCATAAATCTATACTAGCAGTATTAAAACTGTGATCCAAATTAATTTTTAATGAAAAGATTTGATTAGGACTTTAAGAGCTGGGCATAGGGATGATCTTTCACTCTTAAGTCTTTTTGTTGTGTGAAGGGAGGAATGGAAATGAGTTGGTTTCTGAATTTGCATTGGTATCTTATTGTGGACTTTTTAAGGTTGCAGTCTGGGGAAGAAATGAATGGTAGAAGCTGACTGTCTGATGTCTTTTACTCCCAGTCTTCTGGCTGATTATTCTCAAAGATGTTAAAAGTAGGGCTACACAGGCTCTGTACAGGTGAAGCAGGATGCTGGCTAGTCTATCCTGTCTTCTCTTCATTTGTCCCAGAAACAGCCATTTCATAAGAGGATGTTATTTCTTGTGTTCACATGAAAAATTGCATGCTTTAATTTGTGCCCATTATGTATAACTCATTCTTAGCAGTTGGGTACTTTTTACAGCACAAATTATTTTAGGTAAGCCAGTGCTAGTTTTAGATTATCTGAATACTTTGTGGATTTACAGTTTCACTGTTCCTGCGCCAGGGGAAGCAGCTTCCATGAGAGGCAAAAGGTCGATATTTGAGGACAGTATCTATTTTGGCTTATTCCATTTAAATCCACTCATGTGTGTTAACACAAGTTGTAATAAAATCTGATTTCTCTAAGCTCAGGGATGAACTTCCTCAGCATTGGAGGTAAACAACCATTTATACAGAAAGGAACAGTTTATGATTAAACTTGGCCATACAGTCTCTTCCTCCAGGTTTGCTTTTATCTATGAGATCATTAAACATGGATTAAATTAGCAGATGTGAATCTTTATGTTAGCAAAAAAAACCAGCTGTGTTTTCTTTTCAAAGCACAAACCTGTTACAGTGGGGAAAATTTATGGGAGTACTGTTATATGACCATTTCATGTTAATACAAGTGCAGCATATGGGAGGAACCATAGGCCATTTTACATTAATGATCTGTCTAATGTTTGGATTTAGCCAGCAATTTTATCTTTCAAGAGTGTCTTTCAGGATATCTCTTCTGGTTGTTATTTATTTCTTCATAGAAGTCACTGTACTTCACTGCATATTAGAAGGACACCAATAAGCCTTTATTTCTTTTAAAGGGAACTTTCAGACCTAAATCTGGACCCTCGGGTATTTGTTAATTAATTTAGTGCAGAGTTTCTCAAACTGCAAGGAGAAATGTAGTTGAAAAGGGATTGTGAAATTCTTAATTAGAGAAAAGAAAGTGATGCATTGCTTCTGCCATGTATGTAGAGTAAGAATAGCTGTAGTTTCTGCAAGTGCTGTCACTACTAATAGCAGTGTACTGATACAATCCTAGCATCACAAGTCTAAACATATGCAATATTAGTGAGCACCAGCATCGTTCAAGTGGTGAAGAAGAAAGGGATACTGATGTCTTGCCGTATTGTAAAGTGTCGCTCTCTGTGCTTCATTATGACTTCAGACTCTGACTCCCACAAAATCACGGGGTTTAGTGCTGAGAGGATGAAGGAAGAGAGGGTCTCTTGCTTCCTTCGCACAAACTTGCAAATTTATATGAACTCTTACCCAGAAGGTGTAATGGAACTGCAGTAGATGGAACTAGTGATGTTTTTTGATATGAATATTGTAAAGATTTCTAATGTTATTGCACATCCTGAGTTTAAAGTCGTTAAGGGAAATGTCAGTGCCTTTAACAGCTGACAAGATCTAGGCTTCTTGAAGATAGAGGACTATGAAGGAGCTTGTGGAGAGAGAAAAATAAAATTTAAAAAAATCTTACACTAATTTACAAAAGTGTTCCTTGCTTGGATTTGCTAGCAGCAGCTCCTTTCTGTCAGATTGGAGAAGAGAGTTAGTGCTTGAGTTCAGCCACTGCAGCTGTATCTCAGCCATTCTGAAGGAGGTTATTGGTTGCCGCTGATGGAGGATTTACTCAAAGATAGATGACCCAAAAGGTGGTTACCTATTCAAGAAGAATTGAAAAACACTCAGGTAGCTTAAACCAATTTGCTAAAGGTAAGGCTTGCTTAAAATCAACTTTTAGGTGCTAAACAGATGCTAACAATCATTAAATGAGTTTTATTGCTCCTTGTACCTGTCATATTTCAGCTTGACAAAATCAAAGATGAAACTATTCATAAAGCAGATGCTAACTGGCATATAAACATAGTGAAAATATTTGACAGTATTATAGTACTTGCAATTTTGTTACCATCAGGGATTATTAATCAAATTGGTAAGGAAATCATACTAACTATTGGATTTTTTTTTTTTTTTCATTTTCTTTGTTGGACTAATGAAAGGTCTCAAATTTTTATTTTTATTTATTTTTTTAAAAGCTGTTCAACAGCAAGAATAATCTTGGAAACAAAAATCCAGATGTTTTAGTGCATTGGATATAATTCAGTGAACTAACACCCTTGTATAGTGCTTCGTTAATGTCATATACTAATTATTGTTAAAAACAGTGGGTTTTGGAAAATATGATTTCTTTTCTTACAGAATTGTGTCATTGGAGTATTCATCATTAGACCTCCAGTTCTTTGATGTGGTGGCAGCCAGCCATTCTGGATAAAAAGGGCAATGTTATTGTCACATTTAGCATTTTATTGGTCTGGCTTGTCCAAAGCCATTTTCCCACTGGTTGGTTGGAATCTTTCAAGGCTGTGAAGTCCTGTCCTGTGGTGTGTGGCTGGGACCTCATCACTGAAAAGTACATAATCTGCCTTACTACTTCTTTTTAATACAGATATTGCAGCAAAGCTTAATAGGTGGAAGAGGAAATAGCTGTTGAGAAGGGTTAGAAATTATAAAAGGGAGGGGTGAATAATTAGAAATGTGTAGTGAAATGCAGTCCAATGGATACTATTTATGCTTTCTACTTGGTGCTATTTTCTAGGTTAAGGAACTTAAGTTAAATGCAGTAGACATTTTTATATATATATATATATATATATGTATAGTTGCTAAATGTGGCAATGGATTTACCCTATGTAGGATGGAAGAAGTCCTGTCAGAGATGGACTGGTGAAGGAAAAGAAGAAAACAGCTCAAATGTTATAGAAACAGAAGTCTTAAATGTTGTTTAAACATATCTTAAAATGGCTTTTCTGTATTTTTGCAAAGTCACAGCTTCTCCTTCCCGACACCCCCTGCAAAGAACTCTTATGCAGGAATGTCCTGGGAAGATATCCTGAGGTCTTCTAATTGGTCTTTGTTAACCCCTTTCTATTGGCTATTAACTCTTTACCTGATTGGGTTTTTCTGTAGTACCCTGAGACTGTAATTGGTTCTTTCTTAATCCCCCCAAAAGCCTTATAAGCCCCCAGCCCCACAATAAACTTCCTCTTTCGTCCGTCCCTCTGCGCGGTTTGTGTGGGCTTCTTACGGGCTCATAGAGCCACGTGCTAGGGGGGCAGTTGGGAGAGCATCACACCTCCAGAGAATGGCTTAACACCCAGGACCTGAAGGTGCCCCCCTCCAAATCAGCCGTCATAGTTTAAGAGTTGTGCAGGTAGAGCCAGGATACACTTGAGGTCCTGCAGAAATAGTATCCCCAGTGTTCCTGATCTCCCATATAAATGATGTTCAGGAAAAAAGATTTTAGGAAAGAGATAAAACACTTTATTAATTCAGTCCTTGATTTTTGTGGGCTTGTGGTTTTTTTTTAGTTAATTGGCTTTGGGTTTGGTTTGGTTTGTCTCTTTTTTTTCTTCCTGTCTGATTTTGCTAGCCATAATCTCCCCATTGAAAGCCTGAATTTTACTGCCTGCAACTGATGGCATTTTCAAGATGAAGGCTAAACATGACTTTAAGATTGTTGCATCCATACATTCTTTTAAGAATCAGCAGGAGTCTCATCTCTTAAGTTAATTCTGCTGTATCTAAAGGAAATGTGTAATGACTAGATTCCTGGAGTTACGCACCAATGAATTAATTCACATTCTGGCCAGCTGGAGTATCCAGGCACACTTTATGATTCAATTATAGTCTCTTTATAGAAATGCAAGATTGTAGTACGAAAGAAACTAATACTAAAAATCCCACAGTATAAATTTTTTGTGGCTTCAAGTAGAAATTTCTACCCTGATCGGACAGCAGTGTGTCAGTAATGAGTTGTGGGTTTGGGGTTTCTTCATTCAGTCTTCAAAGGTATGCTCTCTTAGTAGGTTGTGTGAAAAGCCACATCTTAAAGCCCTGCTTTGTATTTTAAACTGTATTTTAGCTGTATTTCAATATATGGTGCAAGTATGTTGCATGCAAACATGCTGTAACCCACAGCTGAAGATCCCTATGTGCTTTGTAACTTTTCAGTACTCCTGACTGGGAATTTTTGGTGTCCCTATTTATACATGAGGAAACAGGAAATGTTATGGCTTGTTAGGACACTAGATGAGCAATAAGAAATATATGTAAAATTCTGTTTGGGTTTGTTTGTTTGTTTGGGTGTTTTGTTTGTTTGAGGTTTTTTGTTAATAACCTTATATTTTGCTGCTTCCTTGTTGTACAGTCACTGTAACATCCTAAACATATCATCTGTGAGTCAATGCTTAGATCTGGTGAAATGCAGACTTAGGAATGAGGATCTCTTTGGAGGTGAGAAGGGAGTAACTGAGGAAGCTGCAGCTGAGAGTGAAGTGGGAGAAGACATGAATACCTGGGCTTCCCCGAGTCTTGTGCTCTCTGCAGAACCCCAGCTGCTATATTTATACCGAAATGTTGCTACTGACTTGTTAAAGCTACCACCTTAAGAGCTGTGAACTAAGCTGGCAAAGGCTCTCTCCCATGAGCAGCTGCACTTGTTGAGGATTTTGCCTGTTGACTCTGGCGTGTGAATGTTTCTTGCCTGAGGTTGTGATGCTGCACTGATTGGCTCCAGTGCTGCCTGTGCTCTGTATCACTGTCAGGATTCTGCCCATTTGTGCAGATCAGAGAGTTGCAAGCCCATAATGCCCCCTTGTCACCTTCCACTTGATTTCAGCTACCAATTTAATACCTACCCTAGGAAAATAGTTTTGTACTAACCAATGTGTTCAGTGCAGATACTGTGATAAGTCAGCTGAAGGGGTTATCTCCTGTAGGGAGCACAAGGTTTACTTTGATCTGTGTAATTTTGTGCATTAAAACTACAGCCTGATCTTCTTAGAGCTTTAAATGAGCAACTCACCATGTATAAAAGCACACTTCATTTTTACTAGTCTAGGAGAGGACATGGAGACAAAATGTAAAACAAAACCAAAATATGCTAGCACAAAAAATTTCTGTGAAGGAAAATCTTTGAAATACATTGACTAATAAGGTAAATTTGACTTTTTGGAACTATAAATGCAGCGGAGATATGTAATTTTCCTTATACGTAATTTTATTAAGATTAAGGTAACAAAGCCTTCAAATCTATTCTCTTTAATATTAGGCAAATATTTAGAGCCGGGGGGAAAAAAAGTGTCTTTGAATGGCCTGCTGAGTGGATATACTCTGCAGAGAATGGAGATGGACTTTTGCCTCATTTTTCATGGTTCAAAAGGAAAAAAGAAAATATAACAGCTCACTTTTCTTTGTCTTCTAGTACTGCTACATTCCTGTATACATGCAGTAAACAGTCGGGTTCTGTCAGTGCTGCCCAAACATAGTTATGTGTCTTGCAGCTTTCACTAGCAGGGCTGTGAAAGGGATTCTGGAGGTGGCTGTGAGCTGGCTGGGAAGGGGCCGCGGGAGCTGGTCGCTCATCCGCCTGTCACTCCCAGAGCACAGAAGGGTTTTTCTGGCAAGGAGGGCTGGCCGTGCGCAGGCAGGATGGCAGGACTGCTGCTGCTGCCAGCTCGGAGTGCTGCCGGCCCGGAGCCTCTCCACAGCCTGTGCTTGCCAACCAGGCTCTGCCTGGGCGATTGCAGAGGGAATCGTGGCAGCCACTGCCTGCTTTCAGCATCATCCCCCTTACAGCTGTGAACAGCGTGCTAGTGGCAATTTATCTGCCTGGTAGAGAAGGGGAAAGAATTTTGTCTGCAGACTTATGTGTAGGGGGAGTGCAGCCCAAGGGATTATTAGGAGAGGAGCAGCAGCTTATTAGCATTGAAGTGGTATTTATTTTACGTTCATTAATTCATAAAGTGTTGTCAGATCACTAATTGCAAATTCTGTATCCCAGAAGTGTTCCGCCTTTTTTATCCTGTTGATTTTTTTCATCATGAATTGTACTTAGTCACATCAGTGCCGTAGCGGTAGTGTCACAGGAGGACAAAGCTGTACCATGAGAGGCTGGCTTTAATATTGTTAATAGTTTTTAGTTTTGAGGATCTATTTGTTTCTTTTTTAATTGTTCCTTAGGGGTTCTAATTGACTTATTGGGGGTGGGGGGGTATGTTTGGGGCTTTTTTCCCAAGTTTTTAGTCTTGAATGTCATATAATAATGCAAATGTGATATAAAATAGGCAAAGGGGAAAGGAAATAAATAAGATTGACAAAGGACATAGAAGTTGATGGTGTAGAGAACTTAGAAGTACCAAAATAATGATTTGGAAAGTAATTTAATCCAATCTTCCCCGTATTTATATTACTGCTAAATTTGGTTATTGAAGTGTCTTTTCATCATAGTTTCCAATGGGAAACTATAGGTCCTGTGAGAAATAATGGCAAGAAGATTACTCATTTTGTCCTCCATTATATTGAATCTGCTAGCTGATTTTTGTTTACTTAATAAAAGGAATTAATAACGCAGATAAAATTTTGTCAAAATATAGAAATATCAGAATAGGACTCACAGTAGCATCCTGAGGAGAAGGGGATGCAGCCTACAGAGCTGTGTGTTCTGCCTGGCAACAGTTTACCTCCAGGCTGGCAAACATGCTGGATGGCAAACTGGAGTTACCCAGCTCCAGACAAACCTATCCTGCTCCTCCCTTTATCCCTCTCAAAAAATGGAGTTTTCTTTTTTTTTTGGAGAAGATAGAGGGAAGAGAACAGTTGGAATCAGGGATTGCTTTCACAGGATTGCAGAAGCTGAAAAAAAACCTGTGAAGGAGGACAACAGGTCAAAGCAGCTCCACATAAATGTCATGGTAATCCAGACCGAGGAACTCATCAGTCCAAAAAACTGGGGGTGGGGGAAAGACCCACACTTTCTATCTCATGTGAACTGCCTGATCTGCTTCACAGAGTGGATAAAGCTATGTGAAGAGTTGAGTCAGCACAGCAGACAGAAGCTGCTGTGGAGAAGGGACATGTTGGCTGCAGCAGAATGGAGCAGTTTCACACTTCTGCCTTTTCTCCCATGTGCTGGTATTTGCTAGTCATTTAGGTGCATAGCAAGGCAGATCAGCAAATTGGTGCTGGTGAAAACTAATTTTTTTTTCCCTTTTACTGGGCCAGCTTTTAGTTTGAATTTAGTTTGAATGGTATGGATCATCTTGGGTGTTCATGTGAAAATAGTAATGGCAGTGAAAGAGGAAGGGTGGAAACCAAGGACTGAGATACTATGGCAAGGAGAAACAAAATCCTTTCAGCAGGTGCTTTCATTCAAGTTTGATTAAAATGGTCTTGTTTTATGTTTCTGGCTGTTTATATACTGGCTTGGTTGACTGGACTATGAAATAACAAATCCTTCACTGATCCTGACCTGACCAGGGAGTCTTTTCTCTAGTTTTCTGTCTATGCAGTGATGCAGTACAGAAAACAAATTCAAGGGAAAAATAATTCTTCCTCCACATAACGCACCTATATGCTGAGTTAATTTTCAAACTAATAATTTTCTATAAAAATTAAAGAGAAACAGCTTGTTTTGACTGCAGTGTTGGCTTATGGTTGGGTTTATGGTGGGTTTTCTGTGTTTTGTTTGTTTTGTTTTCTTTTTAAGAATTCAGTGAACTGTCATTATTGGAAGTTACTAGAGAGGGGGATCCTAGGCTCTTTAGGTGATTTGGGAAATTTTTGTGAAGCAGCAGATCTGTGTGACATTGACTGGTCATTCAGTCTTAGAAAAAAAAAGGCTCAGTAGTCACATAGCTGGTGAAATTCAGTGTGTTTCTTTTTGCCATGCAACTTCATCTATGTTTGAGATATAAAAGTGAGTTTTCTTTTAGCCAGAAATCTTCTAAAAACACTTGTGTGTGCACCCTGTGTTTATAACAAAGTTCAAAGCATTGCAACATCACCAGGCTAGACTGGTGGTTTTTTTCTATTTTGGGATCCAAAGCAAGAGAGCTGTTTTCAGTCACTCCAAATGCTCCTGTCCACAGATGTAGAGAATAAAGCAGAACTGATACATCTGGGATCTTAACACCTTCCAGCTGGTGCTTTAGCAGAGGGGAACCTGCATGCGTGTACTTAAGAGAGAGGATTACTGTCATCATATCACCATATCTGAAAGGGACAAAAGAAGGTTTAAAAATATTGAATGTCTTCTTGCTTCAGATGTCATTCCTGGAAAATGCTCATGTTGATATCTAAATCTTCTGTTTCTGTTGGATAATGAGATGCAGCGTACACAAAAGACCCTTTGATTTGTCAGTTGAGAAGCTGAATTTGTCATATGGGCAGAGGTTGACAAAAAGTACTGATAATGTCATCATGCATATGTGTAGAATTGCCATCTTTATAGCTTACAAGACCAAAGCAGCAAAAAATTTTGGGATCTTACCAAACTTTATGTTATATAAAAAGAGAAAGACCACTAACTTGTTTTGTTCCTTGCAGTTACTGGCTTTGAAATCATATTTTAAGAGCTCAGAGATATTCTAGTTTGGTGATTTTGTTTTTTCTTTCTTTTTTTTTTTCATTAACCAGAAAAAGCCACTGTCCTCAATAATAAAAGAAGTCTGTGATGGGTAAGTTCTGCCATATAGTACTTACTATATACTGTACTTTGGGAGGTATTAAACCAACCAGGGGATCATTTTTTCCAAAGAAAATCTAGATATCCTGAATAAGTAGTCATTAGTTTCTTAAATCTTGTTGTTCTGTCTTCAAATTTGAATTTGCAGTGCATTTTGGATCAATTACTTTTAAGATTAAGTTCCTAACAACGCAGCTCCATGATGTGGGTGACTCTCATTTAGCCTGTTTCTTTCCTGCACAGAATGCATTTTACCCACTCACTTTACGCCTGTGGTCCCTGCAGTTCGTGGGTTAAGGGACTAAAGCACTGCCTCTGGCTTTGATTTTTGAGCACTTAGTCTAGTGGGTGCTGTAAGCTGGTCCAGTTCATGTGGCAGTTCATATGAAACTGAAATGTTAATTGCAAGTTCTGCAATATAGACTAATAATTGGCTACGACAAATACCTTGCCTTAATTTTAGTATGTTAATAAAAAAAGCTGTTTTAAGCAAGTGCTACCACACAGGAGAATCTAGTTTATATTCATCAAATTGCTGCTGAGTTAAAAAGGTGATATTTTACACATAATGTAATGTATCAACTTAATAATGTATGTTTTGGGTATTGTATAAGATAGCATAAAGTCCTGGTACTGTAAATTATTTTTTTTGGTCCATTTTAGTTTTTTAGTGATCTTGCTTACTGCAAACAATAATCAATAGGATGTATTTGTACTGAAGTTTTCCCTTTGTAAGCATGCTTTTATCTTAATGGAACTCATCGTTGAAAGCTATGGATAAGTATGAGAAATACATGGGAATGACAGGTGCTCGTTTGGTCATAATAAAATTATGTGAAGGGTACTTTTTGAATTATTATTAAGATTTCATTTTGTGATTAATTTATTTTCATATTTCTAAGGTGGTCTCTTGCAAATCATGATCAGTTTGCACTGCAGCATGCTGATAGTTCTAATTTCTACATCACAGAGAAGGTGGGTAAATCATTCAATGCAATTCTTACATAACCTATAAAAATGTTTGCCACAATAATTTACTTTAAATTAAAATAGTTGAAAATTTTTTTCTATAATGCAATGTCAGTGGGAGAGTACATACTGGGAAACCTGACTTAATGATTTTTAACTGTTTTTCTTTGTTTTTGGAAAACCAAAACAAAGTTTGAATGTGTGTTTGAGACTTGAGCACCGAGCCCTTCAACTTTGCTATTTGTGCATGTTTAGTATTCTGCTAACAAGTGGTGTTCAGGAAATTGAAATATTTAAAACATGAAGGGCTCTTTGAAGTCTGAGGAGGCCTTCAGTGCATGTCACTTTTTTGGCTGATCAGGTAGAAATAAGTTTCAGTGTCTGTATAATATTTGCCCTTCCTTCCTACCTGCTGTCTTGTCCTTTTCCAGTTCTGTATGTTCTGTTGGCTTATTTTTTTGGTCCCCAGATAGAGTGGCAATAGGTGATTCATCAAGTGACGTAATGATTTCAGGTCAGTGTAATGAAATAACTGTAGCTGTAATAAAAATGGAATGTCTAATCCAAATATGTGGGGACACGCTCATCTGAATGGGACCAAGCAGAACATTCATTCCTAGCATTACTGCTAAAATTGCTGAAATTACAAAAAAAGATTGTTTGTGAGAGTGTACATGTCGTACCTCAGAGGTACAATTTCTAAGCAATGGGAGAAGAGCGTTATTTAAAACCTTCTGGAGTCCACATGGAAATTTCCTAACCTCAGTCAATTTTGAACTAAATAGATGTGAGTGTAACTGCATAGCTTTAGGTACCTCTTGCTTACCTTTTATCAGTTTAGTTTGGCTTGCCTTTAGGCAGAGGGATCGCTTGTTTTTGTTTTGCGTTTTACAGTTCTTTAGGAGTTGCTAATATAATTGAGACATGAACTAAGTGTTCTCCTGCTGTAATTCTTACCTGCACCCAAGAAATAAAGGAAACTTAGGAAGAGTTAAGCGTTTGGAAAGACTAAATTTTGCGGGACAGCAAGAGCAGTTGCTCATAAAATAGTACTGTGGGTTTTTGTTTTTTGTTTTTTTTTTTTTAAACAGACCAAACATCCTTCTCAATGTGTGACATTCGTTTTGGGATTTTCCCTTTTTTTGCTTGTGTAGTGGTCTGTTGGTTTTTTTTCTCTCCTTTCTTTTCAAGTTTCAGTTCAAAGGCTGCTGCAAGGAAACCTGTCAAAGTAATTAGTGATTGTTGTGTTTTACCTCCACCCAAATTAAATACTGAGACTGTTTTGCTAATTGCCCTCAATGGTGACAGTTTTCCAATAAGGCAGAACAACTGAACTTGCCTGTTGGCATTTAAACTTTGATTGTAGTGAGTATTTCCAAGAGGCCAGGACTGAGTGTATACTCCAGATTGTTGGAGGCATTTGTCCTGATGCAATTCGGGAAATATTCCAGGCTTTACCTCCACTTTTGGTGGATAGGATCCTGAAGCTTTGGAGAAGAGAAATATTTTCTGTTCCACATAAGACAGTCCAATGGTTTTTGGCTGCCTTTAACTTGCAATAAGTGTGGAAAATCATGGTCTTCTAGGACATTTTGGATTGTACTGCAGAGAGGACTTTGAATTTGTTTATTCCCTACTGAAAATATGCAGAGTGTCTGACTCTGAGTCACATAAATAAGAGAGAAGAGCTCTAAATGCCACCAGAATTACTCAGATGTCTGTGACTTTCATTAGATATTGTTCACTGTTTATCACTGCTTGTTGGATAGTGGTTATAAAGAGAGGCTTATATAGGCCATCACCCCTTTGACATACTTTCCCTCATTTGTGTTCAATAAGATGTTACTGCTTTCTGAATTAAAAAATGAGAATCACCAGGCATGAGGACAAACACATTCACTTCAATGCCAACACTTAATAGTTAAAGCCCCCATTTCTATAATTTGCCTCTTACTAAACAACACAAGCAGAACTTTTTTGTGGCAGTGACAGCTTCCAATAAGGAAATATTTTGCACTGCTTTCAGAAGTGAATTATATGTCTGTACATATGCAGATACCATTACCTTTAGTTCATGTCTCTGCGGAGGCTACCTTCCAAGTAGAGATGCCTCTTTAAAATATCCCCAGATTTAAAGTTACCAGAAAGAAAAGCAATTAAGGACTTCTTGTACAAAGTAACAAGAAACTTTGAAGTGAAAATGTTACACTTGTTACGTGGCTTACGATTGTATTTTTGGTTTTGGGTGGCAAACAGCCCATCTGTGTTTTGGTTGTCAAATGCAGAACTCTATCTTTTGTAGCTGACCTGTGTTTCCCAATTATACCGTACATAAATAAAAACAACACCCAAGCAATTCTGTCTCCTAATTTATTTTTTTTATGTATTAGTTGGAAAAAATGCCTCTACAGGAGCAGCAATAAGTCCTTCAGGCAGTATAAGGGCAGTCTTTTACCAAATTTTGAGTTAGCCAGGGTTTCTACTAGAGATCACAGCAGATCCAGTTTGGACTGCTGCCTCTGGGGTTTCTATTTTGGCTATATCTGTGCCTCTGAAGATGCAGTGGAAATTTTTAATTTTATATTTTTGCCTTTTTTTTGTAAAAATGAGAGATATAAAGTAAGAGGTTTTGTGAACAAGAAAACCAAGCAGGCATAGTATCTAAGCTCAAGTCTGTCTGGTGTTTTGATCACAAAGTAATTGATTTTTAATTACGGTAATAGGTGTGTGGTTTTTTAAAGGTCTTGCTTATTGTGGAGGGGCATTTCTTTGATAGGTCAAATATCTAAAAGCCTGACTTTGAATCAGGATGTGCTAGATACTATAAAATAGGTATAAAAAAGCCACCTTTTCTTCAGTCTCTCGATTGTACCTGAATTAGATGCTTGTGTACATCAGACATGTACACAACTCAGGAACACTATAGCCTGGGCAAGCTCAGGTTTAGAAAAAAAAATGCTATATGAAGAGTAGAAAATGCCTGTATAATTTTGTGTGCTATTTGTGTTCCTGGACTAAAAACCACAGCTTGCATGACTGTTTGCTGTGCTCCTCTGCTGGCAGTCCTAGGACTCCTGGGACAAACATTCAAGTGTCTCATGCAGCACATTGGTGGGTATGTCTGGTGCCTTACTGCTGCTCACCTTTGGTCTTGCAGGCCATGGGCTCCTCTAGATCCATTTGTGGATCCAGTGTGTGGTTGTGGAAGAATGGTGTTCAAGCTGGTTTCACTGCTGGAGGCATCTGAGCAACTATCAGGAATAAAGGGCTGAAGGGCTTTGTGGGCCAGTGCTGAGCTATAGTCACCACACAGTGCTGAAAGTGGTGGTGTTTTTTCATGTTATCTTTTAAGTGCAAAGACATTCATCTGTCTATTGACTAGAGGACATTTTTATTGTCACAATTTTTTTGCATCTGATCCCTCAGAAGGCTCCCTGTGGGTTTTCTTCCTTATTTCCTATTTCCCACATTTCCCTTTCAATCTTATTGCTTGAAGTGGAGGAAAGCAGACACTGAGTTCACTCCATTAATTTTGGGAGACTTTTATTTCTGTTATGCCAGAAGAGCTGCCCCCACCTTCCTTTTGTTGTCTTTACCTGGCTTTGCACTGTGTTTGCAGATGAGACATCCTTTTAGCCCCGTATTCCCAAAGCTGAGAACCTGGGTGAAGTTCCTGGTGCTTGTCCTCTCTCCAAGTTGCTTTTACTTCTGACCTATTTTTTGCTGAACACAACCTGTAATTGTATATTCATGTGAAATTCTAGCATGCCATTACGGGCTCCTGTGTGGGAGTGTATGCAAATGACAGGGCAAGAAGTGAGCCACTTGTAGGGTTGGGGCTTTTTGATTTTTTTGTCTTTTCCATTTTCATATTCATCTGCTTCACTGATTGATTGAATTTCATTGAGTTGAAAGTTTCTGATTCGCTGAAGGATCTGTTGCTTCAGATGAGAATGAGGAGTAGCAGGAAGACTAGAGACTGAAGAAATGTTTTAAGTGAGCTGTTTCCTTTGCCAATTTGCATTACTCTTGATAATGCATTTGTTAATAATACTACATAAACGGTAGATTCCAGATTTGACCTGGATCAAACTATACACAGCTTTCCCTTTTCTCTGCCACAGATAAGACATGGTATTTCCCTCCCGTTCACAGATTTCTTACTATTTTGGGGCATCTGCACAGCCCTGCAGAAAGTCCCTACATTAAGGGCAGCACAAGGAGTCAGAGTGGCTGTGCCCCTCCCTGCTTGATGGATGCTGGGTAACACTGCCCCGTGAACTCCAGTAAAAGGTAGTGGACGCCAGTATATTTTTCCAGTGAGCAGAAATATAACTTGAGTATTCGTATACTATATCGCTCTCGATCTTGCTTCATTCAGACTGATTTCAAGAAGAGTGGGTAGTGGTCATCCTTCTCTAAGCAAATTAGTTCTAGTCTTTAGGACTCATTTTGTAGGACTTTCAGTTTATACTAAATTTTCTAAAGAAAATAATTGTATCCTGTCAACCTGTTATACTTCCTGGCACCAGCACGAACAGCCTAGTTATTTTTCTTGCCTCCTTTTTTAAAAAGGTATGACAATCTTCTGTTTACTTCCTCAGCTGCACATCAAGGCTGATGAGCTGGATCAAGAGTTTTTAAAAAAGCTGTATAGATATTTATTTTCTTTAATTGATTTTGTCATTTTGCCTCTCAAGCAATCACTAGAGAGGAAAGGCTCTGAAAAGGTTTGTCTTTCTGTTACAGCACTTGAAGGTAAGTATGGCATACCACAGGCACAGTACAACTGTTTGGGTTCACCTGATAGTAAACAGTTGCTTGTAAGGTTTGGCCAACACAAAAATGCTCTTTAAGGAATCTTTATATTTAAAGAACATCCTATTTGGATGGGTTGTTTTCCAAAGTGCAGTGAACAAACATCACAGGCTACTGCTGAAAG
Organism: Myiozetetes cayanensis; assembly: GCF_022539395.1. Taxonomy (NCBI): domain Eukaryota; kingdom Metazoa; phylum Chordata; class Aves; order Passeriformes; family Tyrannidae; genus Myiozetetes; species Myiozetetes cayanensis. The sequence continues at coordinate 103,589,952 of NW_026086604.1, forward strand.
AGGATGATTCTGATTTCTCCTCCCCTTCCCCAGAAGATCCTGCCACTTCATCTGTGCTAGCTACAACATTTTTTTGACCATTTTTGAAGGTGGTGGCAAGAGAGGGAATCATTTTGTGCCTCTTTAATTCATTAAATTTACTTAACAAAAAGGCTGCCTGATCTGATGTAAGGATGAGGTAAAACTCTTGAATCATGTCCAGGAATAGGCTGTAGAGAAGAAAGAAGTTAAAGGAAGGATAGGAAGGGAAATGAAACTTTGCCCTTTTTAACAGCTGTGAGCTGTCTCTCAGTTTTTTCTTGAACTCACTTAAGCTGACATAGAACAAACTTTTTATCAAATTCTGACTGTAGTCAGAAATGGAAAAGCAATGTTTTTACCTACAGTCCCTCTTGGGTGAGAGGAAGGACACAGGAAAGGGCGTTAAGAGTGGGATGTATATGTTAGAGAAGCACAAGCACCTGCAGGCTTCCCCTGAAGTTTCAGTATAGTTCCAGATGTGGTGCTTGCAAAAAGAGCTGGCCCGCTTTCCTGCTTATACTACAGTGCTTACTCCTGTCTTTTACCATACCAACTGGGCAAACCCCAAAATGATATAGTTTTCATCTGATTTAGTTCCCTTGTTGACTGTTCAACCAGTTATACAACTGTCTATGCCACATAAAGCAGCAGTAGGAATGAGAAAGGGGATGAAAAGCAAGACTCTATGGTAGCAGACTGTGTTTTAATTTGGCAAAAGTGACTGTGAACCACAATCTTGGCTTGGGTCTTCAGCTATTTCTTTTAGTAGCAGTATCTGGTTAAGGAGCTACTGCTCCTGTGCTGACCCCTCAGTAGTGTTGTGGGTGAATGTGGATAAACTGCACTGGAGAGCTGACTTCAATTTGAAAATCTTACTTTTGTTTGTTATGGGGTTTTTTTTTGTGTCCATACCAGTGCCCTGTTCTGATTTCCCAACATGATCTCACCAATAATAGGATGAGCCCACTAAGTCTGTAATTTCCTGATGTTTATTTTGCAGGGTGCATCTCTTATTAACAAACTTATCAGAGGGTGATGGGTCTGCTTGTTATCTGCCCACCTCTTCCGTGTTACCGGTACAACTGTCTGTGTGTGGTTGCTTGAATTGGGGAACTGATCCAGATTAAAAATAACTTGCGTGTAACTTCTTTTAATGTGTCAGAAGGATGTCTGCCCACAGTGTAATACCACTGCTGCTTTGCAGAGCAAGGGGTACCTGCTAAAGTTGTCCTTGTATATCATTCCACCTGCAGATAAACACATCATGCAAAGTATGGTCTTTTTCTTAGTATGTGGTTTAAGTAGCAGTCAAGTTGATATTACTGTGAGTTGCTGGAGAAAAAGGTAGTTGAGCTTTCTTTTTCCTCACCATTACTTCATTCTCTTTGCTTCACTAATATCCTAGTGACTATTGCTGGAAGGTGAGTTGGTTCGAGTCACGGATCTGACAAAAGAAAACTTTGGAATATTTTTTTTTTACTCCTCATTTTTGTGAATGAAGGGGAGAAGAAGAGGTAAATTTTTAACAGTTAGGTGGTTGACCGTGCTGCTGCATGTTGGAAGATCCGATGTGAAGGAAGTGTTGGGAACCCGCACGCTAGAAAGATATTTGTGCAGAATTGTGTCTGTTGGGGGCTGCAGAGTTGCACTGGCTAATGTATACCCTGAAATTGAACCACTGCTGTATCTTGGTTTATTTACTAGTTTCTGTGATCCTTGAATAGGGATAGATAAACAGCATGAAGAAAACATCCTCCTTTTAGAAACTTCAGCCAAACTATTTAATTTTGATAAAATGTTATCAACAAATTATAACATGAAAAACTAGAAGACATTGTCCCCGTGTCCAACAGCTTCCCAGAAAAGGAATTTTATCACAAAATTAATTGCATCGGTATTTCTTCTAAAAGAGTACAGTTCTGTCATACCAAGTAGCACAGTGTTGATAATTACCTATGACACTTAGCTTTCATCTTATTAAACATTTTGGTTACAAAAAATGAACTTTAGAAGTTCCCTCTTAAGTCAGCCAAATCTTATATCTAACATCTTAGACTGTCTCCAGCTGTAGCAGTAGCAAATGCTCTTCAGGATAGTGATGGCTTTCACTCCCTTTATGCTTCCTCAGTATTCCCATTTGTTATATTACAGATGTTGCAGGCTACACCTACACTTAGTCCATTTAATATCCCTTATAAAGCCCATGCAGCTCTTTCATCTCTTCTTGAACCTGTTGATATGGCCTGCTTTCATAACCTGTTGTGACAGCAAGCTCAGGTGGCTCACTGCCTGCTGAATAAAGAGGTGTGTTCTTCATCTGCTTTAAACTGATCCCTTACTGCTTTCATCATGTACCCCTAAGTTCTCATACTATAGGGTTTCATAATAACAGTTCTGTATTCAGCTTGTTCACTACATTCCTTCCTGTGTCCTTTGTCCCTCCAAACTGTGGAGACCCTGCCTTGTGATGCAATTGCTGAAGCCCGTTGTACACTTGCCTTTCTCTGCATTTTCCCTCACACTATCATGACCTTCTTAAGATGTGAAGATCAAAACTGCACACAGTGCCTTGCACATGGGTACGTGAAGTTCTTGTGTTGTGGCAAAGTGACACCCTCTGTCTGGTTCACAGTTCCACTTCTGATGACCCCAGTGTTTCCTGGATGCTGCAGCACACTGAGTCAGTGCTTTAAAGGAGATCTGCCAACAGGAACTTCGCTTCTCTTTCCTAAGTTGTTGACCTAGAAATGAACTCTATAACTCTATTATGCGTCATTTTGTCCTTATTTACAACTTATTTACAACTCACTCAAATTCATCCTCTTGAAAATGTAATGGAGTCGTTAACTTAAAATGTATTTCACAGCTCTAATTTTTAGTTGTTGTGTTCATTTGGAGGAAGGTGTAATAAAATAGCAGTAGTATGGAAATAGGGATAAATCTATTGCTTAGTGATATAAACACCTGAAGAATGGCTGTTATACTGTTATACTTCAGACTGGTTAGAGAAGTCTGAGGGAAGCTGTTTGGTCAAGGCTAAAGCTCAGGGCAATAGCACTGGGTGAGCTTTGACCATAGGAACCAATGCTTGTAGGTCTTCCTCAAATATGTTAAGAAAACATTCCATTCCAACCAGTTACAGTTGGCTGAATCTTGAGGCATTTTGCTGGGTATAACAGATTATTAAAATGATAATAAAAAAGCATGGCAAAACAAATTTCAGTTTTGCCTGATAAATTTTCCAAAGTGTCTCTCAAGCAAATCTCTGAATAAGCAACTTGACTGTTTCAATATGATTTTTTTAAGGCTAATTTGCATAAGCATCATCCCTCTGCATGATTTGGTGGACTCTGTTAATGCCTGAGGCCTGCTTTCTAGATTCAAGTCTCCTGCATGTGTTAAAGCAGAACTTTGAGAAGGAACAGAATCTGGTGGCAGATAGTAATAGAAACATAGAATCGTTTAGGTTGGAAAAGACCTCTAAGATCATCAAGTCCAACTCTCAGCCTAACACTGCCAAGTTCAACAGTATACTGTGCCATCAAGTGCCACATCTACACCTCTTTTAACTGCCTCCAGGGATAGTGACTCAACCACTGTGCAGCCTGTTCTAATGGTTGGCAACCCTTTCTGTGAAGCAATTTTTCCTCACTGGCCTTCCTCCTGATTCTTACCCATAAAAACACTCAACCCTATTGTTACCATCGCTAAGCTCTAGACAGTCAAAACACTCCCTAACATAGAGGGCTATCCCACCACCTCTCCTTCCTTGCCTATCCCTTTTGAAGTGTTTACAGTTCAAGTTACATTCATGTTGCTCCATCTGGTGAAATTAGAAGGCAGAGGGTCTTAACATGTGAACACAAGATGAACTGTGTCCTCTACTTCCTGCTGTGCTACGCTCTTTGTCTTCATGGTAGTATTTGGCTGTCTGATTGAAAACTCATCTTGTAAATATTACCTATCTAATTAGAATAAAATAATCCTTTGATATATTATATTCTATATTGCTAGATATAATATTGCAAATGGGGCTTATTTGTGTTGATAATATGCTGGTTTAGTCCTATATAACATTTATAATAAATTTATTTTCCTGTTACTGAGTTTTTAGGGCCATTTTGTTTAGTACCATTTCACTAGTTTCTTCACAGCTCAGGATTAAGCTTTCCTAATACAACAGGATGAACAATATCTACAAATCTCCTGTACACTTGAGAAAAAGACCAGGAGTATCTTGGAAAAGGGTTTGCTTGTTTGTTTTTGTCATGTTCTTGGGGTGGGTTTTTTTCACCATAGGTGGTGGTGAGCCCTGTCCTGAATAGCAGTGTTGCTAATAAGTGTGATTGCCAAAGCTGTGCTGCTATAATGATGTTCTGTTATCCTGGAAAAGAAATCCACAGGATATGGTCCCTGAAACTAAGAGGATTAACTGTGTGTAAATGCTGCAATTGAAATTAACTAGCATGCTGACTGCTGCATCACACAGTTAATGTAGGAAATCCTCTTGGCTTAATGGTATGCTTACACACTGTTTCTTGGTATGTACTTAAGCCGTTATTTAGAATGGATAAACAAAATTGTATTTTTTTATTGGGCAACAGCTAACCCTTTTCAAATTTTGGCTAGCTTGCTGTGTTAGAGAGTTGATACTTTGAATACTTTCAGAGAGAAGGCGTGGGTGTTTTTCCTTAAGCCTTTGTTTAAATCAGGAGTTGAAGATGAGCTCTCAATCTGTTATGGTAGCAATGACTGAATTTACAGTAGAGGACAGGCACACGCACCTTCCTCTGAGCCAGGCACTATGAAAGCTCCGAGGGCTTTGTGTGCTGTGGGCTCTGACAAACTTTGAGTCTGAAAGCTTTGGTGTTTCAGATTTGTCTTGATGATTAAACAGAAGGACTCCAGAGAAAATATCCAGTGATGCTTTTAATAATCTGTGTGTTCTCTTTCCTCTGATATGTTTTATATAACCTGCTGACATAAGGTTACTTTGGAGAATAGTACTTCTCTTGTTTTTCCATATGTGGTATCTGAACTTTGACCAGGTTATTGGCTTCCCTTTTTCCACTCGTTTTTAAATTCCTATGACTATTGAGAAATAGTGTATTTTTAACAAGATATTTTTCACTTGCTAGTTTGGTTGTAAGTTCAATCTATGCAATTTATCCTTCTGTAATTAGAGGTTTGTTTTTTAATCTGCATGATTTACACTGTAATGAATGTATCAGATTAAGACCAAATTTTTATGAGTTAGTTTCAGTTCGTGACAAAACTACTGTAATTGAACAAAGTGTGGAGCATGGTTTCAGCTGAAGAAACTATGAATTAATGTAATTCAAGCTGTGGCTGACATCTTGCTGCTCCCAAAAAGGTGAGGTATAATTCATCCTTATGCTTCCCTTCTTCTCTTTTCATCCACTGCTTCTCTGCTTCCAAAGATGTGGTTCCACCATCTTTCTTGGGTTTGAGCTGTCGCTGAACCCTTATAAAGCTTGTTTGTGTCTTATTAACCTGACAGAAAACTCTCTTATCTTTACTGCTGGAGCTAATTTCTGACAGGTTAGTGAGACTGACCCACAAACAGATCTGTCCAGTACCAGAGCTTGTGCCAGGTGGAAAAGGAAGCACATAGGTGGGAGGTAGGACTACTCAGCTGTTCAGCACTCCTCAAGTCTTCAGAGACTATCCTGTAGCCTCCTTACTCTGTGCTCAGCACCTCTTGATTGCAATGGACTAAGAGTATTTACAGTGGTGTTTATTGTGGCCCAGATGAAGTGACTTAACTTGCTAAACCAAAAACTCATTTGTACACCTGGTTTGGTAGTTCATGTTAATTGCAGCAGGAAACATGAGAAACTTTCAAGCCTGAAGTTTTGCTACTACAAAAAAAAAAAGCTTGTGTGTGTGCTCTTATTTATATTTAAGAACAGTCTATTTGTTTATTCTCTCCAATGTTTTCATAAAGATGTCAGTGAACTTTAACATCTGAATGTGACTGGTACAGTTTAAGTTGTTCGAGTGTTGTCTGATTCCCTGATTTTAATATTGTTACATACTGGGATTTGCTGCCTTCCAAGTAGAGTGGTGTGTATGTGTGCACACACATACTCTGGCCTAACGCACCTGAGGTCCAGTGGCTTAATCTAAACTGTTGATGGAGGTAGATTTAGCTTATTCTCACTGTCTGTCCTAAAGCAATTACTTTTATACAGTTCCAAAAAACAGGAGGTAACAGCTCAAGCCACCACAACTGTCTGTGAAGTGAGTTAGTTTCAACACTGACTGAGATTAAACCACACAAACACACTATTGCCACTTCACACAGATTCCTTAGACATGATGAAACGTAGCTGGGTCTGGTGCTGTTTTACTACAAGAGGAGAAAATCTGGCACTTTGTTTGTGCTGTGGGAAGTCACCCTGTATTTAGCTGCTCACCCTTTGCCCCTCTCTTGAGTATAGCCTGGCTGGCTTCTCTGAGGCTCTTCTGGCAGGAGGAGACTGCTGAGGGCTGAGATGAATTAGTTGCATATATAGGCAAAGATGCTGTAAGAAAGCTTCTGCGTTGTACCCCCTGCGTTGTCTGGCACTTCAATTATTTCAGTTAAGAGTGAAGAAGTCTTTGTGGGTGGAGAGTAGCTAGTACCAATCCCACAGACAACTTGGATACTAAGAAAGAGACAATGTAGTGGAGTTTTATTTTGGGACTGCTTGACCTCATTTCAGGCAAGATTTATCTGTTTTTTTAACATTTTGGATTTGAGATGTATCAGAATGGGAAGAAGAAAAAGGAAATAAATTTGGGAAAAACTGCCTGAGGACAAATACACCTTCTTGGGTTTTTTTTGGCTGAACACCAGTCTGCAAAAAGCCTGCAGAGTGGTCTTCAATACAAAACTAACCCTTCTCTCTTAAATTGTTAGGGATTCCTCCAATTCCTTTGACAAGTTAGGGTATTGGCTCATGAACAAGCTGCTGAACCATGACTGACACTGTGACTGTGCACTGCGCTACACACAGTCAGTACCTGTTGGTATGTTGTTCATTGGGCTAGTTACCTTATTCTCCTAGCCTGTGGTGAACAGGAGGTAGCTTGTTGAAGGAGGGGGAGGCTCCCCTATGCTTGCCACAGGAGAAGACCACGCTCGTGGGCTTTGACCACAAAGTTGTAAGGACAGCGTAAGAGAACACCATAGCTTACGCCATGGTGGCTTTTTCATCTACCCGTAGCTTCAGTTTAATTGAACATGTTATGTGAGCTTAACCAAAAGAAAATGTTTAATGCTCCCTCCTTCTGCCAGCTGCTTAAGGAGAAGGACTTATGGCATGTCTGAACTTTGCTTACTGCTAACTTGCAGTGCTTTTTTTACTTTAAGGGAGAGTACAAAGTAGTGGTGGCAGAGCTCAGTGGGTAGGTTCTAGTGGTTTAAGTCAGCATGTTCTCGTTATAGAAAATAGAGAGCCAGTGGGATAAATTCTAAATCCTGCAGATGTTTAATGACAGGTTTCAGCAAACTTACAAACTCCTCAAGTATGTGCAATACCAGAGCCAGACACCATGGACAGTATATTTCAAAGAAATATTTAGAGGTTGCCAATGGAAGCTAAACTTTGAAAAACATGAAGTCACTCTTGAAAGGGTTCAGATTTGCTAAGTATCATGTCAACAGCCATCTATTTCTTGAAGCTGATGTTATATACCTCAGTGAGGAAAATACTGTATAGTTGTTAGCTTACATATGAAAGAGGAAAGCTTTTGCATGCAGACAGGGGAAAGTACTGTTGTGTGTTTAGTATGACATTCTGCTCAATGCATGTTTCGTCTTTTTATCTGAGTCTTCAATGAAACCTTTGGATTTTTCTCTTTCAGAATCGTAATGAAATAAAAAATGGAGCCATCCTTCGATTAACAACATCTCCGGTAAGTTACTGTTCTGTTTGTCTCTTCCTTCAAAGTGAAGGTTTGATTAGTAAATCATTGTGAACTAATGGATGTATTTTTAAGCTTTGTCCAACAGTGTATCCCACTATCCTCCTGCAAAGGTTATGAGTTATGGAAACAGGGGTGATATCTCAGAGTGACATTTGGTGATAGAGTTACCACAGCTGGGTGGGGTTTTCTGTGTCTCAATTTTCTTCCACTGGGAACAGCTTTCATGTCTGAGATACCTCTGTATCCAAGTTGACTGCAACCTCATTCAAGTTGCTCCTTTTTTGCCCCAGAGCTCAAAGCCATGAAGCCAGGAGGAAGGGCAGGGATTTGCATAACAGAGAGCTCTGTTGGTAGTCTCAGGTCAGAGATTTCCTACTCACTGAGTGTAGCAACTGTAACGGTGAGATTTTACAGGGTGGTTGGTTTTTTTGTTGGAGGTTTTTTTAAAATCTTTTCTTTGATTTTTTTTTCGACACTATCTCCTTGCCAGCTCCTGAAAAGCAACACAGAGTTGCTGGTTGCCTTATAATGGTCCATTTTCCTGCTGAGTTAAGCAGTACTGGTGCCATGTGCTGAAAGCCACTATTACTCCTGGAAGATGTATGTCTAAGACAGCAGCAATCCCATTTTATTGCTGACAATTGTACTTTTCCATTAAAATGGGTTACCTCTTCATTGGTGGTGTTGTAGCTTCTGCAGATTCAAAGTGTTATTATGACCAAACTCTGCCGCCCAGTATTCTTCTCAGCAGCCAACTGAGCAAAGGCAAGAGATCTCCATTATCCTTCATCATCTTTTTCAGTGGTCATTATATACAGAGTTTTACAGTCACAGAAATAAACAGCAGTTTAAGACCGTGGCTCTGTCGGGGTCTGTATGACTCCAGTCTCTTGGCATATGTTGCCAGAACAGCCATGTACACCGGCAAGCCACTCGCTGATGGAGTAAACCCCATTTGGTGGAACTTCCTCAGAAACAGACAGCCCTAGCACCAGCTCCTTCTAACCTCTGGGACTTCTTAAGAACAAATGTCCTCTCCAGTACTGCCCAGACTTGCAATCTCATGGAATCAAAACAACATCTGTGGTTCATCAAGAACGAACATGGTCCAAATGCACTGTATCATTCTTTTTGTGTAACCACAGCATGGAGTAACCCAGTGAAATGACTCCTGGAATCCTCCCCTGTCTCAAAATCCACAACCAGTTGCACCACGCAAAACTGAAGAGAGGCTGTGCTGCCACTGATCTCTGAAAATGTCTGGCTTGCTGTCTTCATGACATGTGGATCAAGCAATTGGAAATGTGACCTACAAACGCAAGAGAAAAATTTTGGATATATAACACTTCCTGCTACTACCTGTGGGCAGGAAGGTGTGGTTTTGCATAGGGCCATCATTGCTTGGTCTGTGTCTTTGGGGATTTACCTTAGGGTCAATTAACCAAGACAGGAGTCCTTAGGATATTGAGATATTTCTTGTTGTTTGCCAAGTTATGGACCACTCTGGCACTGGCCTGCAGTTATGTGTGACTCAGCCATCCTGTTTTAAGATAGAAGGCTGGTCTACTCTTGAGCATTTGGTAGTGATTTTATCCCTGAACCAGGGTTTATTTTCAAACTTCCTGATGTTTTTAAAAAGTTTTTTTAACTTTTTCCCAAATTCAGAAAAGTAGTTTGGAAGGAGGTTTTGAAGGAACAGATTGGCTTTTGTCAGATTAGAAAGTATTTGTATTCTTTCAGTAGATACAAAATTAAGTTCTTCATGTTCCCACCCTACAATAGCCTCTTTGCTTTTTAAGGTACTATTGGAATGGTCATCATAGCAGTACCTAAAATAGATAGATGAAAGGCTTCCAAGCTATGGGTTTTTGACTGGTGACCCACACAATGCTTGTCATTTACCCTGAAAATCTAACAGACCATCTGTTTCCATTTTTTCCTCTGAAATTGTCTATGAGAGCAGCAGTAGTTGGAAGAGATAATGTGAAGAACAGGCTGCATGATACATTCCTGCAAAATGGGAAAGATGCTTTTCTAGCTGTTAGTGCTGGGTGGGAAATGTTTTTCTAATCATATGAAAACATTAACATTCTGAATTCCTCTCCCTCTGCCCCCCATATTTTTCTATTGCACAGCCGTATAAAGCTGAAATTATCTTTCCCCTTCCACTAGAAAAAGAAAATCATATCAATAAAAATGCTTTATGAAAAGGTGGAGGAATTAGGAAAGGAGAGAAAGATTGAGAGAAATTGAGAAAAAGCACATATGGATTATGCAGTTTCTGGGATAGTTTCAGAAAGGCCTGAGCTGCCTACTTCCTGGCTGTTGTGGGGGAAAAAAAATCTCTCATGAACTTCACAAGTCTTTTGAGGAAACTTTTTTTTCCTTGAAGAGTTGAGAGGAGTTGAGTTGACCAGTTCTGAAGGCTGCATGAACTTAAAATGCTTTTCTAGTGCTTAAATTTTACGCAGTTTATTTCCATGACAGCCACTAGTCTGGCTGTACCTATTTACAGTTGCACATCCTGAGTCATAGAAATTTGGGTGAGAAGGATGAGATTCGATCTTTTTGAGTCCTATTGTCATAAGCCTCAAATTTTATTATTGTTCATGTACCCAGAGTAGGTGCTAGTAAAGATTAAAAGGAGAGAGGAAAGAAAGGTAGTTGTATCTAGAAGTAGAAAACCATCATTTTCTGGGTTGACTTTTTTAAAATTAAGATTTGAAATCTAATTCCTCAAAGCTAAATGTAAAATACTTTCTCTTTTTTAATCTCGAGTTTAGGTTATTTTGTGTGTGTATACAGGGATCTTTTTCTGAAAACCATTGTTAATATTGCAAGGGCAAAACTGCAGTTACGGTGTGCTGCTAAATCCATTATAAATGCTTTCCTTGAGAGATTTACAATGTGCCTATTTTAAATTTCTTTGAGTTAAAAGTTTGCAAAGGCTGATCGTTAGGCCTGGTGGGAATTTGAACTGCCTCTTTTTTTCCATAGGTCTGTTTGCTAAGTTTGTGCGATTCTCTGAAAGGCTGTTTTTCCTAAACAATGCTATTTTTTTTCTTCTATAAACCACTCACCACACAGTCACCGTTTCCTAGGTAACTTGAGTACAGATTGAATTTCTCTCATATTATCCTTGTTCCTATATCATCTTTCTTATTTATTTCAACCTCTCCTATCATCTTTCTTACCAATTCTTTGGGCTGTTGTGTGTTTCTGCAGTTTTCTGTGACCTGTTTTCCCCCTTTGCCCATTTGCATTTCTGGAGGGACTCATGAAAAGTTTCTTATGCAACATTTCTTTGTATTTGAACATATGATAGTTGAAATGCCATAGTGCTATTGCCTTTTTTGTGATACCCATATTCCAATGCATGGTGGATAGGTGTATAAATGAGCTGTTAATTACTCCCCAGTGTGAGACTGATCCTAAAGGACTTTTGTGTCCTGCAGTGCAGCAAGTGGAATCCAACCTTTTAATGTGTGCAACTGCAGGATTTCTTCAATCAGATCCTGCAAATATTTCTTCAAAAGACTAATCCTTTTTTAAAAGATGCTAAAATACTGAGAAAATTAAATTAAAGGAACTGACCTCTTTTTTTTTTTTTTTTTTTTTTTAATGGTTTTCTACCAGAAGTGGTTATTTGAACACATGCTGTTTATTTAAAAGTAGCTTCTTGGGCATTTACAAAACATGCCTTGCTCATTAACTATGTACCTTAAACAGTGAGTCAAGGGGTAGACTTTTCTGATGTGGTTTTTATGGGACCGTATAATTTATGTTTCTCTCATGTTTTTCTTTGATCCCCTGGTCAGAGATCAGTTGTGTTTTCAAGCCTGTAAGTTGTTGGTAGGCAGACGTATTAGCATTTGTATCGTGACAATCACGTAAACAGGGGTGTTCAGCAATAGTGTTTTCTCTTAATGCTTCTACAGATAGGAGGAACATGGGTTTTTATTTATGTGATCTAAACAGGGTTTTTTAACCTATTTCTGCTTATAAATCTGAATCCTTTATCTTTAAGTAAATGTTTGAGGATTTGGTCTACAACGTTGCTCTATAATCTTTGCTCTACAACTGCTTTAATATATTCTTTAAAAGCATAAATTTTTGCAGTTCTAACCTATAATTGTGGTTATGTTTATCATGTAATGGTGAATTAGTTGTTAATTGAACCTTGTACCGGGAGCACTGACCATGTAGGTCAATGAGCCACTTTTATGTTTGTCTTCTCATAGAAGATTTGAGAAGTGGAGTTGGGCTTAGTCTTTTTATAGATAAAGGTTTAATTTCATTTTTTCAGGTTTCCAGAGACATGTTTTGAATAGTAAGCAAAAAGGATTGTTTCAAATGCAGCAAGAGGAAAAACGCTTATAAAACATTGAGAAGTGGCTATTGATTGTATAAACTTACTTTAGGCATATTTAAATAATGCATATGGTTATGCATCTGCAATGCTTTGATTTAGTACATGACTCTAGACATGACCATTTCCCTGCTTCTGCTCCCATAATTGCCCATTGTGATTCCATAAGACTGCTCTATGTGCCATGTCTGTACAGGGCTTTAGATGTGGAATCTGTGCTTCAGTATTCACATAAAAGATGTTAGCAATTAATGTGTGTACTAATTAAAATGTAATCCCTTTACCTATCTGGCATCAGATGCTAGTCAGTCTTGGTGGGTCTGCTGAATCTGGTGGGCGCGCAGTGACGATTATGTAACGTATCGACTCCGTTGCTCTCTGGCACATGTGCAGTTGTAGGTGAAGTAGCAACAACAATCCAGGAAAAGGCAGCAGTTTAAACCACCGTGGCATTTCAACACTGAGCAATTTCAATTAAACCACAGAAACGCACCTGTTTGGTTAGTACAGAGGTGTATGTGGTAGTTACCAATGGTCTGAACGCCCTTTTTCTAGCTGAATGTAATGTGTCAGGAATCTGTAGAGGATAAAGAACATAACTAATTACATAGTGGTAAAACAACAATTTAAATAAATGGTCCAAATTTCTTCCATAGCACACTCATGTTTGGTAGTGGTTGCATTTGGATTTGTGACCTTCCTCTTGTCCTTACTTGCTGTATTTTGTATTCTGTAGAACTCAGAGTATGTCTGGTTAATAAGTTGCTTTCAAAGTTTGCACAAAGTATTTGGTGGCAAAGAAACGATAATTTGATTGGTAGAATCTCTTGTTAGGATGATCTTGGGATTCTTAACCTCCAAATGGCTATTTGAGTCTCTAAGCAAGTCACATCCTGGATTTAGGTCATTAGTTTTCTCTTTAAGCTGACAATCTCATCAAGCTGCTCCTTTTAAACACTGCTACTCCCTATGGGCAACCTTTCTGGATGTCCTTGGAGCAAGTCATTTAAGACTAGACGTGCAGCTTATGCCACTCGACAGCCTTTTGAAATGCTGGGGCTTCAACAACACATGTTTTACAAGCTTCCCATCTTCTTTTCTAAACAGGAGGGCAGTTAATTCTGCCGTTCTTTTAGTTGAGCAACCTGATTTCTGTTAATTCCCTCTAATGATTCTCAGTTGTGGAGGTTTATATATATGTATATATTTATTCGTATCTGACTGATATTTCAGTAAGAGTACAGACATGGCAGCCAGCTCTGCTATTGCTTTAATGAGCTGTGCTCTCTGTCCATCTACTGATACCTTGTAAATCATTAAAATGGCTCTCTGGTAAAAATTTGGAGCATATTTCGTCTGGGTTTCATTTTTTAATGCACTCATGAGCGAGCTGTACATTCCATAAGCACGTAAGCACGTACGAGTGCTATGGCAACAAGAACTAGGAGGCTTGTGAGAACTACATGATGTTCACCAAAGCAATATTTTCACCTGTCAGGTATTTGGGACAACAACATCCAATGCAACTTTTGTCCATGTTTCCAGTAAGACATATAGAAGCACTCTTGCTAAGACAAATATTTGTTTGCCCCTTTATTCAAGATTCCCTCTGTTATTGTCCATTCTTTTTTCTTCTAATAGTAGAAGGAGCAAGGTTAGTGGAGGGAGTGTCTTGCAAAATTTGTTTAATGGAAGAAAAATACAGCTGTGTGTAAACTTTGCTGATGGAACATTGACGTAGCCAGATAAAGTCTATGATGATAGTAAGTCCTCTTTGATGTACTTAAAACAAGGCTGAACCACTTTTGTAGCATGGATTTTTGTTCTCTGTAGAGGGTACCAAGCTGTGTCTGAGCTGATATTTTGGGTTTAATCTGGTGAATTTCAAAGCTCTCACTGACTGTGGAGGAAAGAGGATTAATATATCTCTGTTGGTAGGTTGGTCCCACTCATGCTGCTGTTGTGCACTGTAGATGAGCTGTTATTGCACATCCCTGTACTGGTGTTCTCAGTTTGGGGGAGAGGTGTGATTAACTCTTTCCATGCTTGATATTGATACATGTGTAATGGAAGTTTAATTGGATGGCAGCAGCAGTTCACCAGCCCAAAGTATTCATGCTAGGGCCAGAAAAGTCTCCTCAAGAGGAAGAGTGAACCATAGATAATCTGATGTCAATGTGTATGAAGAGGAGCCATTGTTTACACAGCATTTTTTGGTGTGATGGGAAGGGGTTTGGAGGAGGCTGTTCTCCTGGCTCTACTTACATGTTTTCTTGCTTGCTTTTGTGCTGCACAGGCAATTGCAGTCCCTATCTGTTTGTTCACAGCACTGCTGCCCAAGGTTTGCCCACTCAGATTTACTGGTTGAGCAGCTCAGGAGAGTTGCTCAGTCACACTGAACTAGCTGGTTTGTTCATCTTTTCTATTTGTTTCATTTTCACTGAGTCCAGGAGCTTTCAGAGGACCGGGTTCCCATGGAAAGCTGGAAGAGCAGTATCCTTCAGTAGGCAGATAGTGGGGTGGTAACTTCCCAAATCTCTGGCAGGTAGGAGAAGGCATGTGTACAGTTCTTAATGAGCTTAAGGTTAAATTTGAGCAACCATGTCCAAAGTCAGGGGAATGCAGCTGCCGTGGCAGAACTGAAGATTTTTCAGTTTCTTTTCTGAGGTGGGCAGGAATTCAGACATTGCATGTGCTCTGAGAAACATTAATGTTTTGAGGATGCTTTGCATCTCTCAGACTTTCTGAGTTTTTGTAGTGGGGAATCTAGAGTAAGAAGAGGCTCAATGAATGAGGAAATTTGGTAAGGTAGGTGTTGGCTGTTGAACTTCTGGTTCAGGTAATATTAGTTACTCTGAGTTTTGGTAGCTAACTATAAAAGAGTACTTTAGCAAGATCCTTCATCCCCTCTGATGAAGGAAGAGGGTTGGAGGAAGTATTCTGTTGTTACACTGGAGGTTGAAAGTTAGTGGTGTCTATTTTTACTTCTTCCATGGGCTTTGGCAAATGGTTTACCCTACCACCTGCTTAAGCTTGAGAGATGTTCTTTTAGTACTATTTGAATAGATATTGCCATTACACAGAGACTCTACAAGCCCTTGTCTCCCCATTAGAACTCAAATGCATTGGTAGAGGATGTAAGGTGGCAGAAAGACCTTTTGGATGACAGGATTCTACCTTTTTATAGGTAATGTAACTGCTATTGCTAATGTAACTGTAAATGCTAAGCTGCATCACCCTATACTGCAGGCATGAAAAAGCTCAAAACTGAAGATATTCCATTTCTTTTCAATACTGTCTTAACTGAAGACACTAACCACAGTCATACTAACTAGAAGGTATTTCCTCCCTGTGCATGCTCCTTACCACATAGGTTCTGGCCAAATGCTGACTGGAGACCATGCATTAATTTTTCTTTGTAAAAATGAGAATTAACAAACCTTGCTGAGGACAGTGGGACACTTAACTTATTAATGTTTTTTGAAGCAATCAAAGTTATGTAGCTATGAAGTTGTGTCTGTAATGACGCAGTGCTGTTTTTTCCCTGTGCTCCTTGTTTAAATGTTCACTTGCACTAAAAATTACTATCTCAGAATCTTGATCTACAGAGATGACCATCTCTGTGAAAAGTATATTCATTACTTGAACAGAAAAGGAATTGTCTGTCAGCATAGCCTTTTCTTCTATATTTCTTCTCCAGCTGGGACAGAATAAACATCCTTAGAGAAACATCACAATAACTCTCAGCAGAATTACATTTAATTTGTTTTCCTAATGGCATATAGCCTCTCATTCAGTTTTCATTGGGTGCAGGTAAGAAATGAATTTTAGGAAATACAGTTTTGCAACTATCTCTATACATAGTGAGGAGGATTATTTTTCTAAGAAAAGTATTGTCTAGCTAGCTATTAACTGAAGCTTTTGAATATTCCGTTCAGGTAAGTGAATGCATCAGATTGAAAACGTGAGATGTATTTTAAAGTATTTGTATGGCTAGAGAGAGAGAGAATTTAATATGCATTATTGGAATATTTCTTTAGCTTTTTATCACTGGTGTCCATTTTGAATTTCACTATCTCATCCTCTATTTGAAACATTAATGGGCAGAATAGCCTAACATATGAGGATATTGAACTTACATAAAGATGCATGACAGATAATAGTATAGTATTATGTGGAAAGTAATTATTCTTATGCTCCTTATTGAGGGAGTATGTGAGTTTTTGAACTGTGAACAAAAGAAGAGGGGGAGGAAGGAGCAGAAGGCCTGAAGCTATTCTCTATTTATATAATCTGATTAGGACAGTATATGGTCCTTGTTGTTAAAGGTTGTGAGAAATGTGTAAACTGAGTAAGCATTGACAGGAAAAAAAATGCCACTGTTATTATACTGATATTGTCTGATGCAATTTATTTTGATTCCTACTTTTATTGATGTGACACATAAGCTCTTCAAGGCAAAGTCTGTCTTTTGTATTGCTTCTGTTTACCTGAGACAATGGGATATCTCTCCATTGCTCAGCTAATGATTCTACAAGAGTCTGAATAATTATAGGTAATAATGGAGTAATACACAAGTAATATACTTTTATGAAAGTAATTTGTATTTGAGCTACTTTGATGATACTTACATGGAAGTGTTAAGTATCATTAGAATTAAAGATGGCTATTGTTCCTACTTACACTAACGTTTTATTCATGATTTTCATTGTAACAAAAGCTTTTTTGTTGTTTTTGTTTTTCTGTGTTTTGTTTCTCTCTTAGGCTCAAAATGCACAGCAGCTCCATGAGAGGATCCAGTCTTCTAGTATGGATGCAAAGTTAGAAGCACTGAAAGACTTAGCCAACTACTCACGGGATGTTACATTTGCCCAAGAATTTATAAACCTCGATGGCATTTCCCTCCTAACGCAAATGGTTGAAAGTGGCACAGAGTAAGTATTTTGCTTAAACTCTGATGTTCCTTCTGTGTGGGGTGATTTCCTGCTCACTTTCTGAGTGGTTGAAGTATTTCTGCATACAGAATTCTAAAATTATATAAAATTACCTCCAGGTATTACCTGAAGAGTTTTGGGCTTCTAGGATAATATATTAATTATCAATGAGAATATTTCTTTTTTAATTTCTCCTAACAGTGGGCTAATGGGGACTGGGGCTTAGCAAACTAGGAAGCCACAAGTACCTCTGTGCCATAAAATTTTGGGAGACTGAAGTCCTAGTTTCTTCTCTACCTGTTGGAATTTTGATAAATCATTGATACTATATTTAAAGGCTGATATACAAGTGGTGTAATCTGAAAACTGTGTTTTAAATTTCGTATTACTGAGAACATGTGGAGTAAAACCCACATGTAAAAAGTGCATTAATTTATTTCCATTATTTTAATTGTTTTGATCCTGGCTGGAATTTTTCAAATAGCAGTGGTTTTTTTGACATGAAATTGAAAGCTAGCCTCTGAAAATTCTCTTATTCTGTACTAGAACACCTTATCAACACCTAACAGTAGATTTTTGCTTTCAAATAAGAGTTTTAGTCCTTTGCAGTCAGTGTCAACCTCTACTACACATGAAGAGATCAACAGTACCCACACCCCTTTTGGAAAGAAAGAAAATGCTCTGAAAGTAAATTTCTTATTTGTTGGTGGTATTCAGTCTTGTGGGCCAGACTCCAAAAGCAAATTGCTGAAGTCAGTCCAAATTCTCTCACAAATGTGCTCATATTCCCTTGGATTCAAGGAAGTAAATAGTGTTAGGAGGTGAAGCAAAAGTAGTAAGTGGACTTCGAAGTGGAACACAAAATGGTCTCTGAGGGTCCCATGCAAGATATACTGGGGATCTTCCACAGAAAAATTAACTGCTTTCTAGAATCCAGCAGTCCATAGATTGAGCAATGTAAAAGCACGCTCTACCTGATCCCTACCTGTCATATGGTCAATAGTTTACTGGACTCTGAATCCTTATTGCCTAACTCCAGCTATATACTTCATTTTCAATAGCTTGTGGTTTCATCTTCAGCATTTTGGAGTTATGGTCATTTATTTTTTGCAGTGATGTGGTCTGTGGCACACGTCACATTATGCCACTTTAAAAAAAATGCTTCTAGTTATCAAATTTGTCAACCTGTCTTATATTCATATAATGTTTATTGTTTAGGGACCAAAATTAAGTTTAAAAGCCAAGGCAAGTTTAAGTTTATGTGTATAAACACGTGTATACATGGTGCACTAATTAAGAAATATACATAATGGGCAGGCTAATACATGCCTGTAAAGATCAGAACATAAGCAAATTAAAAGTCACTGCCCCCGTGGTTTATTCATGACTTTATTTAGGTTACATAGTTTAACTTACTCCACTGCAGAAAGTATTTAAACTAAAGCACTTTATTTTCTATTGAAACAGACAGGAAACATTCACATTTTTAAAAGCATTCCTTTTAGCTGCACCAAGGCTAAAGCAAGTGCCCTCCCCACCCTTCAGATGTGTTTGTTACCACTGTTTTGTTAGCTGTGGGATGAGCCAAGTTGCAGCAGACTGGTCTGGATTAAAAATAACTGTTTGGAAAAGAAACTACTTCAGGCAGCAGCACCATTGTTGAAAGAATTGCTGAGCAAATTACACTCTGGTAATAATTCCTGACTGAAGGTATAAGTTTTCAAATCACTCACCAGACTTGTAAACTGGACATATGGGCAGAGTTTATTGCCTTTTATTTATTTATTTATTCTAATTTATTTTGAAAATGGCTTGCATTTGGAGGGATTTAAGTCTTTTCTTTTTAGCTAATGTAATGTGTCATCAAAGATGCATTGATTGATCTACCTGTCTGCTGTATTTATCAGTGTTTCTGCCTGTGGGAAGAAACACTCTTTAGTTTGGACATTGGACAAAGACTCAGATTGTAAGTTTTCAGCAGATTCACATGTTGATGAACTCCCAGTACTCAGTGCAGGCTTTACTGTTCAGCAGCCTAGATGTTCTGCAGCTCCTGAGGGTGTCAGCAGGTCAGGTTTTTCCAAGTCTGGTTTTGCAAATGGGGTTGTAAAGCAAGGACATCTGGGCTACACTGCTTTCCATTCTGCTTTTATACTGTACATCACTGGCTGATGAGTGCAAACTTAACAGAACTTGGGATTTAATTAAAGGAGCAAACATGCACAGGCTCAGCAGCCTAAGCCTGCCATGGTGCTGCTGTTTTCTTTTCTCATCTGACTTCAAGCTGCTGAACCTGTTTCCCCTCTTCAGGGTCTGACATTTCCTGCTGTGTCAACACACTGAGGTTACAGAGAAACTGCCTCTGAAGAACCATTTCTTTGGGTGGCTGGTTTTGGCTTTTTTTTTTTTTTTTAATTGGTCGTTTTTGGTTTGGTGGGGTTTTTTTTGTTGTTTGATTGGGTGTTTTTTGTTTGTTTTGTTTTGGGTTTTTTGTTTGGTTGTGTTTTTTTTGGTTTTTTTTTTTTTTTGGTACCCTAGGCTGTCAAGGAAAAGCAACTGGGGTTAGGCAGTTGCCCTCTTATGTTCTCTGTTCCTGTTTTCTCTTGGACCCTCTGGAGTACTGTTGATAAGAGGTCCCCTGCAAGATGCTCGCTGAACACACAAATTAGGCTGAAGGTCTCCTTGCCATTAGCTCCCATTCTGGGCTGAGCACCCTCAGCAGTGTGGCCTTGTGGGCTGTGTGGCTGACCAGGTCAACAAAATGCTCCAGAAGGAAAATTCTTCTCCTTTGCCTTGCACCAGTATTACCCGTGATCATTTAAGTGTCAATAGGTGAACCTACCCTCACAGTTATATTGGCATTGTAAAGCACAGGAGGCAGGTGTTAGAGGAGGAATGAGGATAGAAATTTCTGAGAGGGGCAGAAACTTCTTTGATGGCCCAGTTTTAGAAGGCAACAACTTTGTAAAGATACCTTTAAGGTGTATTTTCACTGTGGAGTTACCATGGCCACCTTTGAGTTACTCATGTTGAGCCAGCCTTGTTTGAGTGAGGCTCAGCCATAGGGCTGGAAGAAACGTAATGACTTGATGCTGCTAAGACATGGTCCAGCTCCCTGCCCTCTTCTCCCACTTCTTGTGTGTCAACCCCAGCTCTTCAGCCCAGTCCTGCTTTCTTTCTGGAGCAGTTCTGGTATCTGAGCGTTTTACAAAGTCAATCCAGCCTTGTTAACTTGTTGCAAAGTACCAATTCTGTTTTGGGGATTTAGTTTTCTGCTTGGTTTGGGACTTGAAGAGAGCAAGAGAGGAAATGGGCATGAGTGGATGCAGGAAGGGCCCTTTTTCTGTGGCTGTCTCTGCTCTTGTGTTGCACCGTGGGTATTGGCATTAAGACCCTGAGGGGGTCAGCAGAGGTGGGACAAACCCCTCTATAGGTTTTCCCAGCTGCCCATGGGTTAATGCAGCTGAGAACTGCCCTGCATTTGTAAGCCCAGGCTGAGTGGTGCCTCAGTTCACGGTGTGCTGCAGCTGTGCTAGAAATCGGTGAATTTTGTTAATTCAAGCTTTGTTGTCCATTTTCCCCAAAGGGGCAGGCAGCGCTCGTTGAAAGTACCATCATGCTCAGTGCAAAGTTGCTCTGAGGTTTTCTTTGCACGTGGAACTCGTGTTAGAGGCAGCTCTTAAGTTATAATTTGAGTGTGTAATCAAGTTTTAGTGGGCAGCCTCTGGAAAACAAGACTCCAGCTTTTTACATGACTTTCACTGAGGAAGAGGCCTATGCTTTATTTATAGTTGGCTTTACTTATTGTGTCTCTTAGTTATTATTCCAGTGAAACTGATGACTATAAAATTACAGTGACAAGAGTAAGAGAATGAAAATCCGTGGATTTCTAGTTACTTCTGCTTCGTTTTGCAGGTGATGAAAAGAAGTAGTAATATAAAAAGCTAACAACAGCTAACAGTATTTCCTTGTTAATTTTCCATACATTATATTCCTGAATATTGAAGAAAATTAGAATGTATTAGAGAATAGCCTTTCCAGTTTCTTGCTGAAAAATTAGAAATTGAGAGAATTTATTTTTATTTTGTGTATATTGTCAAAAGTGGTTTTAATACTATGTGTAGTTACCATAATTTGGGCCAGATCTCCTTGAGTGTCTGCTGCTTAGAGCAAGTATACTATAGTCATGATTTGTGCTGGGACAAAGCCATAGGAGCTGGTGGTAAGCAGATTATAGGGTGCATGGGACCCTAATGAAGCTGACAGTGCATCTTGTCTATATGAGTATATTTATATCAGCAGAGATGCAACGTATCTCACAAACTGTCCACATGTATCTTGATCTTGTTGATTGAGATGGCTTATCTTTGGTTTTCCTTCAGGCTCATTCTTGATTCCACAGCATTGCTATGAGTCTCTTACTAACTGAAAAAGAAAAAAAAATAGATGGTTTTATGTTTATTTTTATGGTTGGAGTGATCTATAAATTATAGCAGAGACTGCAAGACAAGTCAGGTCATGAAGAAACAGTAAATACTGATTTCACTTTATAATTATCCATGGTGTCCAATAATTTCTCAGACTGTGCATTTGTAACACCAAAGAGTGGGATGGATGTGCACACACACTTATTTTCCTTTTCTTGGACTTTTCAGAAAGAGATTTCCATAGCATTCCTAATACTAAATTTTTATCTGAAGCCAGTTCATACCTAGTTAAGAGGAACTGAATATGCAGTCCGTCTGGCTGGATGTCCAGACAATATAAGGAGGACGTGTAAGGGTGTCCTGCTTCCACTTCCCCACCCCAGACTGCAATGAGTCAGAAAGAGAGCAATGCTATTAAGTCCCAGTTATCATAATGACTGATGAAAAATATGTTCAGGAACCAAGCTGGAAGAGAGAGTCATGTCTCTTTGCTAGCCCCATCTGACTTAACATAGTTTGCTCATTCAGAGCTGCATTAAGTAGTTGAGCCTAGAACTTGTATTTCAGAAAATCTTGTCTGTATAGATAAATAGTCTTTCTGATGTAGCAGAAGACTGGAAAAGTTAAGGGTTTTTTTTTGATGTATCAGAAGAGTTGTGTGACTGAGGCAGTCTCAGCGGAAAAAAACTCCTTATAGTGCCTTATAAAGCAAGAAAAGGAAATGTATTTCACACTCCTAAATAGTAAAAGACCGGAGAGTTGATAAGAGGAATCTATATTTATTTTTGTAATAATAGTAATAGTAATCATCATCATCATCATCTCATGACTGGAAAGAAAAGGAAGAAGGCTTATGCAGAATTTTCAGCATTTTTTTAATTGACATTATCATGATCTCTCTCACTTGTCACTTGGCTGAAATAACATGTATTTTTTGCCAAAAAAAATGAGACTACACTAAGCCTAGCTGTCTTTACAGTAACCAGAATTGTTTCTGCTGCTGTTGAGAAGATTGTTCTCCAGACTTCTGCTTCATTGATGATGTACTGAGCAGCTTTGTAGTTGTACAACCATGGCACAGGACCACACTAGTTGATGCTGTTTGGACAAGATTGCAGATAACCTGGTTTTAATTTTAAGGTAGTTGTAATTGCTTAGTGTGCAAATTGGAGAAAAAAAACACTTGCTTTAAATTGTGATGGTTATTAAATTTTGTCATCTTCTTATTGGAAAGAATAAATGCAGCCAGATCAAGTTCATGTAAGCTTCTAAATGAATGTATATTTGTATGTTTTTTGAATCTTGACTAAGAGGAGCCTTCTATTGAGCATATGTGGTTGTAGAGTTGGCGGCTGTACAGCTGGAAGTCTCTGAGGCAGCAGTTGTGCATGCTTTAAGGACAAATTGCATTGTTCAGTGAAATTCTAGCTCTTGGCTTGTCTTACAGAGATAATACTGTATACCAGCCCAGTGGAAAAATGAAGACAGATTGGTTTGGAATTATTCCGACTTTAACACACTTTTTGGGACAGTTGCTCACATACCTGCTGATAGTTTTTTCCATCCCAGTCTGATGAGTATTTCAGTAGTGCTGTCAAAACGTTTAAGCCAGCATTGCTCACAGTCACTTGTTCCTGTCCTGCTTCATTTGAAGAGTTATGCCAGTACTGTTCCTACCAAACTGGACTAGAAAATTGGTGTCAATTATGAAAAGTGACAGTAAAGGCTACTTTTAATATCATATTCCTTAACCCAGTTCACTTCCCTGATGAAGCTCACAGCGTTGCCCCAGAGAACAGTTTTGCAAGCACAACTCAGATAAATGGAAAATGAATTTTCAGAGGATATGAACAATACTAAACTAGTAGGTTTTTACCACTGTATAAAAGTAGTCCTTTTCCACCCTTCCTGGCTACTGTGTATTCCCTGCTCCCTCTCTTGGTCAGCTCCAATGCTTAACAGCCATTTCTGTGAAGCTTCACCTGGAAGCATAGATTACTTAATCCAACATTGCTGCCCAAATCAATTCTTGTCCAACAGGGGTTTTATGGAATCTTCAGTTCTTACTGTTTTTGTAATGCCAGGAGAGGATGACTATTATGAGGCATGACTATTATGACTATTTATGAGGCAAAAATCCAAAAAAGTATATAAAATCAGGTAATGCTACTGTGGAGATAGTAAGGGTAGGAGAATGAGAAAAGGCTGCAGCCCCATCTTTCAGTGCAGCTTCCATAAAGGAAGCAAGTGGAGTAAGTTTTCTTTTTGGAGTGGCTTTTTTTGTTGGTTTACTTTTCTCCTGCTTGCTCTATTTTGGCTTTGTTTCCCCATCAGTCTTCAAACTTGGATTATACCCTCCCTCTCAGCACACACAAGAACAATTTCTCTTAGATCCTTTACATATACATAGCACACACTGCATGTTTTAGATAAAAGCCTCATCTAAGATTGAGCCATCAAAGATCACACCTTTGGAGAGGGATAACTGCTGCTCCCTGCACTCCCCCCCACCCAAATACTTTTTCTCTAGGGTTGTTTTCCTTACTTTGCCTGTGTTTGGGAATATTAACATTTAAATGACCCCTGTTAAGTGTTGATATCAAAACTCTGTTGACAGGAACTGGAACAAGGAGAGAAGACAGTTTTACTGGGTTTTGTTTGGCAACCACTTCTGTAAAATGTGATAAAAAAAGTAATTCCAGCAGTGAATTTATATTTCCAAATATTCTCCAGACGACCAAGGTGGACAAAACCAAATTTAATTTTTTTTTTGTTGACTCTAGACAAAAGCGTAGTATTTGAGAAACTGGCAAAAATAAGGGGAAGAGCTTAAAATATCCGCTTCTGCTGACTCTCCAGAATGTTTTTGTCTCTTGGACTGTGGTAGCTGTGGGGTGTCGTGGTGGCTGTGAGGACTCTTGAGTACTGCTGCATAACTTAATAGTAATTTTGCAGATTTCATCCAAATTATTTCAACCTCAGACCAGAGTGTTTCCTAGACTTAATTTATATGTGATAGCCACACCTGCTACAGGCAGAAGCCAGAAATATGTACTCGTGTATTTGTCTTGTTGTATTCCTAAACACTGCCTGTTAGCCAGAATTTGTGCTATCCTTGTGTTTGCCTGAAAAGCAGTAGCCAAACTGCTTTACTCCATTACACCACAGTGATTTACAGTGATTAGCAGGTCATTCACTCATCATCCCATCAGTTTTTCTGTATAGGAGAAAGTTTTTGTGAAATCTTCCACCTTTGTTGATAGTGGCCCTCTCTGGGGTCATACTGCATGAAGAGCTTTTATCCTAAGTGGCACTTTAATACTATTCTGCAACTTGTTTAAACAGTGCAGGCTCGGAAACCTTTGTTGTGGTGAAGTGGTTTGACTGTTTGGTATCATTAGGTCCAGTGGCTCCACACCGGCTCCCACAATGGCACAACATTTTAGTTGTTCTTCCCAGTGCAGACAATCCCTTATTGTGCACTGTAGGTTACCCCAGCTGGGGTTTAAATTTGAGGTGTCTTTGGTCTTTGTAAGCAGTTTTTACATGTGAACAGATACGAGTTGGTCTGGTCAGGTCCCTGCTAAGCAGTTCTCCTTTGGAAGCTAATAGAGATTTAATCTGCAGTATTTGAGCAAGTAGTTAGTCTGTATGTCTTGGGGAATTCCAAAGGGAACTGCTGCTCCTTGGGATTCAGTTGGAAGTATCACAAAGTTCCTTTGAGGCCAAACAGGGAACATAACATGGTAATAAAATGTCTAACCCAGTAATTTGTCGTTCATGTTGATTTTGCATTATGCTGGCATTTCTTTTGAGATTTCTCCCTGTGTAAAAGTTACTGTCTGTTTTTGTCTTTCACCACTGTAGAATCTCAACCTTTCACAACTGCTATTTAATTTACCCTCATAATGTTTGTTCTTTGGCTGTGGTTTTGTTCCCATCTGTGCAAGTGCAATTGAGGGATGGTTTCTTTAAAAAAAAAAAAAAGAGTATTGAGCTAATTACAGTGTCTAGATCAGTAAGGCTTTCAGCATTTTTGACCATACCTGTGGTAACTCACCAAGAAGGGTTTTATGGAACTGTTAGGTTGCTACCACAGAGTCAGCCCTCTGGAATAAACAAGAGTTACGTATATGTAGAAAGAGGAAAGCTGATGGAGGTGGCAGACTGTACTTAGTTCCTTTCCAGGCTGACTTGCTGGAAGAGTTAGCTTGGCTATGCCTTCAACAGTGCCTTTTGCATGGTCTGTGGTTGAATATGAGAGGAACTCCTGCTCATGCCAGGTCCTTCTCTATTATCTTTTGGTTTGATGATGGATGAAAATAGCATGCACTCCTTTAGAGAACAGCCTCTTTACCATCTTCGGTGGTAAAAGTCTATCTGTAGTCATGCTGTCCTGTGTTGCTGCAACAACTGATATCCTAGATTGATTCCTGCGATAATCACACCAAAGCAACGGAGATCAGTAGAAATGGTGTGGTTTAGTACAGTGGTTATCTTTGCACTGGAGTAAAAATTTTCTTTGTATTACTTCAACAGAAAAGTAATATAATTCAATTATTTCTGCAGATTATTCTAAATTTATTTTTCTTTCACTTTGCTCATCTTCTGACATCAAGTTAACTGATGGCCAGTTGACTCATGGTGGATAAGAGTTCTGTAAATGTTGAGAGAGTTGCTGTCTAAACATTTTGTTCTAGGCCTCAGACCATTATTCTTTAATCCGTGTCTCAGTCATGGAGAAAATGCTCCTGATCATAGCCTATGGGGAAAACCTCTGACAAAACCCAGTCTGTCCTTTGAAGTGCTACCAGTTGGCAAACACCACACTTGTTTCACTATCAGACAAACACAGCACCAATTTTACTTGCTGCTTAGCCGAAGTCAGTACCTGGATGAAAAGCAGCTCTTTTTAAAACTGGCCTCAGTAGAGTGCTATGAACTTTGGCTGGCATACTGCAGAAGGTTATAAGGATCCATGCACATTTGGGAGATGACAAAACCCATTTGTGGTGGTGATTGTTTTTGGTGGCTTAGCAGTCTGCCACAGCAAGGAAGCATTGCATTTGCAGAAGCACAGGAGTGACATTCTGCTGAAGCTGGAATCTCCTACTATGGGAAATACTTTGAACTTTACTGCTCCTAAAAGCATGTTGAGGGTATTTCCCCCTGCTTTTCAAGACTGTCTGATGATGAGGATGCTTTTTATTTGTTCATTATTAATGGCTGTACAAATAGCTGTTGTAGCATAAAAGAACCAAAGCCAAAAAATACAAGAAGAAAATCTTGTCACTGTTCTAACTTGAGTGAGGCTGTAGCCCAGTCTGTGTTTGGATACACGGTGAACTGTGCCAATACCATCTTCAGGCATGAGTGTTGCATCTCACAGCTAGCAGTGAAGGATTTTAAACCACTGTTCCTGTGATGTACTCTTTGTATTTTCTCCACTGTTGGTTACGCAAGCCAGTCCAAAAGCTGCCTTCCCTGAGACTGGTCCTTCTTGAAAAGAGGGACATGTAAGGTGGGAGGTTACTGCTGTACCTAAAAGGAAAAAAAAAACCTTCTAGCCACTGGGAGAGAGCTGAATCAGTGGCTGGAGAACTTGGAGTCCTACAGGTCTTGTGAGCTGAATGGCATTGCTGTGCATCTTGCTGTGACAGCAAGGGCAAAGGGGAAGACCTGGTGAGAAGGTGCAGGGAGGAAGGAGGGACATCTGTGTTCTCCTTTAGAGCACTAGTCTGCTCAGTGTGGAACTGCAGCCAGCCCTCTGAAATAAAACTGAAATAAATTTAGGAGACAGAAGATGAGGTTACATAGGAGAGATGGATATTTTTTTAATTATTTCTTTCTATATCCCTTTTTTATGTTATGTTTATAAAAGAAGTTGTTTGATGCCATTTTTCCAGTGATAGCCTTTTTCTTCAGCTTGCTTAGTAGCATAATCAGCAGTTCTGAAGCCAGTTATTAGCAGGAGTATGAATTGCAAATTGCAATTAGTGGGTTGCAGCTTTTAAGTGCACTTATTTGCCCTCTACCCCTTCCTCCCCTTAATACTTAGCTTTCAGTTTCTTGGATATAGTAATGTGATGCCATAGCCTCTGGTTCATGAGGGAGACATAACAGTCTATATCTTGGTGGAAAAATAGGAAATGCCTAAGTAAAAAAACTCGTGGGGGATGTTAAACCTCTTGCTGCAAGCAGAAGCCAAGTGTTTTGGAAGGTACTGTGAAAGCAAGAGTGTCACACTGAAGTCTAAGTGGTAGCTTGGCCTCTTAGAATCTGAGTCAGTAAGTGGCATTCTTAAGCACCTTATTGTCTTTCTCAATGGGTGGATTCAGTACCTTGGGGCTAGGCATGTCCATCAGTGTGGAAATTTTAAGAACAAAAGAACTATGAATCAGTCTACACGTTCTGTTGAAATAACATTGCCAAGTGTATTTATGTGTATTCATTAAGCTGGTGGTGCAAGGTGTTTTGGAGTTGTTGAGTAATTGTAACTCTATTGTTAAAAACCCAGGGTACATTTTTTACCACTCTTTGAAGCCAATAGGAAACTTGTCCCTGACTTAAAAAGGTCATGATTTTGGTTTATGTTGGTTCTAGCTACACAACTTTCAATGATGCTGATGACTCTGACATCAGTATTAGTAATGGAGACTACAAGTAAATGAGTTCTCCAGGCAATGGATTACATATCATAACAACAGGACAGAAAATGCTTAATGTTTGAATCTTTATTATTTTGTACCAAAGGCTTTTTACACAAATACTTAACTAATTTAGGATGTCCAGATATGCTTTTTTTCCTAACAGAAGTTAACACAAATATTCCAAACAAATATTTGACATTAATTTTGAATGTTCTTAACCAGTTACTGAAATGTTTCTGTTCACAGCAAATTGTTAGCAATGTGCTGCCTGTAATTGTATGTCTGTCTGTGACTTTTATGACTCAAGTATGGGGGGGAAATGTATGCAGTAAATATAGTACAGATGTTTTGAAGTGTTTTTCCTCACGTGCAAGTTTTAATTTTGCAGACGATATCAGAAATTGCAGAAGATAATGAAGCCCTGGTAAGAACTTGATTAGATCATCACCTTGCATACTACCTCTTCTTTTGCATGACTGAGTTCAGGCCCTTCTGCTAATCTTTATATGTAAATACAACTGTGCATATCCATTCTGCAAGTCTTCAACCTTCTCTGTTTTCTGCTCTTTGATGCTTGTTAAAAATTTCTGATGAAGCCTTTTCTTTGCTTTGCCTGTGGAATGAGTGTTTCATTTCTGTAACTTCTGCAAGGGCTTTTACTATTTCTAAAATAAGGCTTTTGCTCAGTTTCCTTTTTTAATATCAGCAAACAGATAATTTCCCTGCGTTCCCCAATTCCCCTTCAGAATTTGACTGTCTCATGTGGTTGATAGTTGGCAACATTAATGGTTGATGTTAGTGGGATGAAAGTAAGAGTCATTGTGCCAGTTTGAGTTCCTTTTACTTACTGGTCCCAGGTAATGCTAGTTGCAGATTCCTGCATAAAGGAAAACTGTAATATAGTAAAGGGCATCATATTGGAAAGTTCAAAAGCCTTCCTATTTCCCTGATGATTTGGAATGGAATTCTTCTGCATGCTTGAAGTTAAGCACAGGCTTTGATAAATTGGAATCCCAAGAGATGTTCTAATATCTTGATTGGCTTGCAAATTTGACATCTCAAGTATAAAACCCAAGGAAGCAAAAGAAAAATCAATTAAGTGTATGTCTGTCACTCTGAGAGCTCGATGTGATTTATCATGTGGAAATGCAGTTCCCCATCCAAACCCATTCTAAATCATACTTTCACAAATCTTCTGTAAACCATGTTCTGAAACATTTATATTTAAATCATTGCCTAATAAATAACTTATACAGTAAGAATGAATTTGGCAGCAAAATTTAAATCCTTCCTCTGAGTTCACTTTCTCAACCTAGTACAAAGTAACCCAATTCATAATAGAAAAACTTAGATTATGAGGAAAATTATGAAAGTGGCATGAGGCTTATGGAATTCTTGGCAGCATCAACCTGAAGCATTACCTTGGCAGCATTACACCTGAAGGCTGTGCTGCCACTCAGCAGGACCTTGATAACCTGGAGAACTGGGCAGAGAGAAACCTAGTGAGGTTCTATGAAGGCAAGCTCCTGCACCTGGGGAGGAATAACCTCAAGTACTAGAACAGGTTGGGCACTGACTTACTAGAGAACAGCTCTCCAGAGAAGAAACTGGAAGT
Organism: Myiozetetes cayanensis; assembly: GCF_022539395.1. NCBI lineage: Eukaryota > Metazoa > Chordata > Aves > Passeriformes > Tyrannidae > Myiozetetes > Myiozetetes cayanensis. The sequence continues at coordinate 103,619,903 of NW_026086604.1, forward strand.
GTGGTGGATGGCAAGTTGACTATGAGCTGGCAGTGTGCCCTTGCAGTCAGGAACTTAACTTTGAAAGTTAAATACTGCCAGTAGAAACTTCAGTTTATATAGGAGTACACAGTTCATTATGCTGAATTCCAGTATGGTGAATTGTATCATCATGTGAGATGATACAATTATAATGGAAAGTATTGAGTTTGGGACTTGTGCTGAAAAAGATACCAGAGCCATTGGTCAGGATATAGTTCTGGAAAATGACCTGTTTATATATTTTGGAAGAAAATTGTATACACTAGTGCTCTATGAGTGCAGTTATTGAACATCTTTACTATTTTTTGACCATGTATTAGTGGGAAAAGATTCAGTGAAACAAGAACGACAAAAAAAACCCCCTCAGAGCTTGATATAATGAACTAAACCATAATGATTTCCAGCCTCCACCTGCTGTCTTCTTAAGTAAAGAAGCTTAAAGAAACCAAAGGTTATTTTAAAAAAAGAAAAGTTACTTGGGATGTACAGGATGACATCATAAAGTGACAATATATCATTTTACTCTGGTAGCTTGCACATGCTAGCCTGGCTTAATTAAAACCTGATTTTGACAGAAGGGCCTTGTTTAATTGCTTTCTTCACTAAAGGAAATTTGGCTAAAATGGGACTTCCTTTTTCTCTGTCTTTTCAGTTGTAGGTGTTTCCATTTTGTTTTGGGATTTTATTTATCCCATTGTGTCTGACAGTGAAATTAAAAAACATTCCCATGAGACAGCTCTATTAATTGTCATTTGCATTGCAGTTCAGAATTGTAGTCAAACCAAGCTGATTGGAGAGTGCTGTCTTTCCTGTTTAGTCATTCCTTGTCTTTTAAGAAAAGTAGTCCATTTAATGAAATTATTATGAAATGAACAAAACGGGGAAATTAAAAGATGGGGAATAAGAGAAAAGGTAATTCTAATCACATCTTCAGTGTGTAATAGTTCCTCTGGGCTAGTTTCCTATGCTTAATGTACCTTTAAGTGGATTTAGTAATATTCCATAATTTGCACCTGAATTTATTCAAGAATAGTTACAGTTATGTTTAAAAGTCACACCTTGTTTTCTTTAATCAGAATTAACTTTCAAGCTTAGAGAAGCCCTGATACTAGGGTTACAAAGCTATTTCAGGTTCCTGAATGCAAAACTGATCCCTTTTAGTGAACGCACTGCAACTGTACCACAAAGAAATATTTCAGTAGTGCTTAGCACGATGAAAAAGAAAAAAATCTGTGTCAATTGCAGTGGAACAGTTATCTGCATTTCCTGTAATTATCTAGAAAAATAGGGCAGCTACTATGCAGATTGTTCCCTCGTTTTCAGCTGCACTAAGTACCAAGTTGATTGCTCCTAGTTTGATTTGAGGGTTGTTTAGCTTTACCCTTGGAAAGGTTGCTTGAATAAACAAAGCAGCGTAGAAGCAGTGAAAAGGAGCTATAGCAATATAAAAGGTACTTGTTCACACCGTGCTGGCAGAGCAACCTGCTACATCATCAGTCTTCTTTTTAGACTTAGTTAGATTCTTACCCCCATGGCTTTTCCAGAGCCCTTGTCCTCTGATGATTAGATATATTCTGCTCCCCTGTTTAAATTTATTCATGGTCATTTATCCTTGACAGCTCCAATTTAAAAAGCTGTTCCTACTCTTTGATGTTGACCTCAATGATGTCAGGCCTTTCAGCTGCCCAGTATTAGGCTGTGAGCACAGATAAGGGACTGAAAGTTAACCGCTACCTTAACTCCTGCATTTAGTAGTAGGCTGCTACTCTCATTACCTCCTGCCCCATAAAGTTTTTTCTTTGCTGCCTTCCCTTTGCACAATTAAGCTCAGCTTTGATTCGGTTTTGCCCATTAAAAGTGGTTTGCTTAAAGTTGGCTTCTCATCTTAATGGGCTGTTCACTGTATCCTGGTTGGGACAGACAGGCAACAGTTAATTTGCAGGTTCTACTGTGCAGCTCTTTTCATATAAAAAATGAGACACTTCATCTAGCTTGGTAAAAGCTTGTACACCTTTTTTGTTTGTTTATTTTACCTGATGACAGCTAAGCCTGACTAATTATCTTGATTTACATAATCGTTTGAACAGCTGAATATTCCCCCCTCCATAATAGCAATAAAATAATTCATTTTGGTATGTGTGTAAAACATAGAATGAGGTGGGTTTTTTTTTTTATTAAAAAAAAATCTAGGGGATTTTGGTGCTGAAGTGCCATTAATTTATTATCATAAGAAATCCAAATTGCTCTAGGCATCTTTCAAAATAAGCACATGGAATAAAAGATGGCTTAGCACATAGAAATGATACTAGGAAGGCATGTGAGAGACAGGTGAAGTAATCAGAGTCATATGCACATCCCTGTCGTTTTTATATTTAGGAAAGAAAAACTAGTATAAAAATATGTGGAGGTTTTTGGGTTTTTTTCCTTCACAGTTTCCTAAGGTAAGAATGCCGAGAATTCTTAGGAATGTAAATTAACAGGCTTTGACCTCATATTTCTCGAAAGCCTAGAGACATAAAGTGCAACTGTTGACTTACTCTTCAGCCAGGTTTGTCAGGGAGGTTGAGGTGCCACAGGCTGTGGAATGGCTCATGCTGGGACAACACTCCAAACCACAGCTTTCTGCTGCTTAAGAGGCTTTTGCCAAGAGCTGCTGTGGGTGAGGAGGTGCTTCATGACCGGCTCTAACAATGGTGGTAAGAAGTGGGGAGTCAACAAAGAACGGTGAAACTTCATCAACTGTCCCAGCGTAAGGTGTCCTCACCTAAAAGCCAGAGCCCTGAACAGCATTCAGAAGGGCTTGTAGAAAGAAGTAGCTTGGCAGAGAGCCCACATCATTAAGTTGTCAGTTATTGAGACACAAAATTGCAATTACACAGTGCATCTTTGTGATTGTTTTCCCCTCTTGCTGCCATGACAAGCATTAAAAAACACCTTCATCAGGAATTATCTTTAAACTCTTAAGTCATTTTACCAGAGCAGCAAGGGTTTGATATTTACGGAACTGTTGTGCCTTGTGCTGTGGATTAGTCTAAAAAGATTTTATGAAGAAGGAGGCGTCATTTTTTTTTCAGACTTTTTGTATGACTAAAATACTTACTGAGACTTTGAGTTAAACAGCTCCTACCATGTTTTTTTCCAAGATTACTACTTTTACGAGCAAGCTTTGATTCCCTTGAAATTTCTAGCATCTATGCTGTCTGCCGCTCTTAATAGTGTGAGTGCGTCTCTGCGTGTGTGTTTTGAAATTAATTGCTTGAAACTCTATTTCTACCTATCTGCTTGTGTTTTACCACTTAACAATGAATCAATACCCCTCCCTTCCTCCTCCAAATGCTTTAATCCTTATCTTGCTCTAGTCACCCTGGAAATTGCTTTCATCTTTAGCTGTGCTATTCCTAATGCTTATCCTTTAAGCCGGGCTTTTGACTTTTGCTGTGCCACTTAGAATATACGTGTGTGTGCAGGTGCATGTGTATAGCTATAAATTTTAAAAGTATATATGGTATGTATGTGTGGTGCTGCATAATACACAGACCTGGAGTATTTCTTGCTGCTTGATTAGTCCCAGTGTTTCACCTCTTCACTCATTAATTATTTGAGGCAGAGTCACTGGAGTGACACCTGGTGGGGTGTCTGACCATTTTAAGTTGAAAAGTACTTTCACCTTCTGGATCCCAAACGATTGTATCATTGTCAGATCTACTTAAAACAGGTTTATATGTTAAAACCAGTATTGCCATCTCCATCAACCCAGTTCTCCCTCCAAAGCTGTGGAGGAGCCTGGGTTAATCAGTATTAATCAGGCAGGTTTGATCAATAGTTTTGATGAGAAGACTGAATGAGTCTGCTGATGAGAAGACTGAGTGAGACTGTTGAATCCAGATTACTTTAAGTCCTTTCCATTCCAGCCACTGCTGTTCTGAAGATAAATATCCATGCACAGGTTTAGTGTAGTTTAAGTCATCCCTCTCAACTACATCTATTGTTGATGGGGATTAGTTTTCATGTACAGCATTCATGTAGTAAATACAGGTTAACTGACTCAATTTTAAAACAATATATGAGAAACTCCAGCAGGGATAAATTATCTGCTTCGTTTAATGTTGGGAAAGGCATTTCTATCTACTTTTCAACCTATTTGGCCTACCTTTTAAATTTAAAAAAAAAAAATTATTTGAATTTAATTTGGTCTGTGTTCTTATAATATTAACGTTCCATGTATTTGTGGAAGTATTCTGTCATGAAGATGCATTAGAATTTGGTGCAAGCTTTTAGAAGGAAGCCTTTTCTAGGAGTGCTGTTTTATTTGTGGGTTCATAAATAACCATTTTATGCAAAAGAAATGGATTGGGGAACATGACAGGACTGGAGCTGATTAAATTTTCTGCAGAGTCTTATTGTCATGTCTTATTAAATCCTCAGTTATTTGTAATGGTAATGATAACATTTTTAATCTAATGTAATTCTTAAATGATATACAATATAAAAAAAAAAGGCAAAACAAAGAAACAAATAAACCCCTTACCCCTCAAAACAAACCCCAAAACCTACAGATCATTTATTTTCTGAACAAAGTATTCCTTGTGGAATCACAACAGATTATTTTGGAGACATGATTTTTCTTGTTTACTCTTCGGTGTAGTTTTTTAATTTTGTCATAAATAATCAAAGCCATTGTGTATACCCCTACTTACTGTGGAAGGGAAAGGTGTTTTGGGGTTTTTGGGGGGTTTACTCACAAAATGTCAAGAATGGCAAGGTTTTTTCAGTGGAGGGTATCTTGGGAGATGTGATGAACAAGAACTTTCTTAAATGAAGTGGCCACTAAAAGCTGCATCTCACCATCAAAAATCTCTAAATGGCAGATTAAATCAAATCCAGCTATGAGAGGTGCTACATTAAAACTGATTTTTCTGCCTTATTCCTCTGTAGGAAGTGGATGTTCACTTATTTGTGTTGGGTTTATGCAGGATAGTAGGATAGCAAATCACAGAGTAAGGAACACCAATTACATTGATTAATTATGGCTTTAGTACATGACTCAGGTTTTCAACATACTGAGCTTTGCAGTTCCAATCTGATGGAGGTTTTTTTTTTTATTTATTTTATCTTTTCATTAGGTTATCTGTTGCATTAAAATCACTGGGACTATTCATGCTGTTTGATTGTATGCTTTTACTTGCTAATGGCTTAGTAGCAGAGTACCTTGAAGGCGGTTTGCATGCCCTGAAAGGTAATACTCCACTCCCTTTCAGGCTTTGTGAGCTGCTGTTTGTATTGAGTAGTTAACTCACTGAAGGGCTTCTTTGAAATCCTTGTGGCTGCTGACTGTTCAGTGCCCTGACTACACATAAAAATTAAGCTAATCTTTAAAAGCTGGTTTTTAACGTAAAAGATTCTTATGTAGCTAGTCAGGTTAGAGCATATTATCTATGTTGAGTTTAATTTACTTGTTGAGTTTGAATTTGAGTTCATCCAAAGGTGCATTGAATTTCAAATTTGCTGGGTTAAAATGCAGAGTAGTAGCCTGCAAACCCTGAACAATTTAACTGGACACCTGGATAAACTATAGGAGCTTTGCAATTCACTTGATGTGGTTGCCCATAGATAAAGAAAAGGAGATGCATCTTCAGGTTTAAAGAAAGCAATCAAGGCAGTCAGAAAAAATGCTGTTTAAGATATATAATCTCTTCTGGTGCATGTTTAAAATACATTTGCTTCCTTGTGAGAGGAGGAATAAAAAATGCTCTAACTTTCTGCCAATGTACTTGCCACAGAGGTATCAAAACGTGGCACCTCTATATTGTCTTTAGTTAGGAGGATTTCATAAGTACTAAGGGAAAAGTTTACTTCTTTTCTTCCATTAGATCTAAATCTCTGAGTTTATAAGAAAAGTTTAATTTTTTGAGTCTTGCATGCATTGTTCTCCTGGGGATTAGTTCTCTTACAAAATTGCTTTCTTCCAGGTGACTATTCTTGTTGTCCATGCTAAATTGCTTTGAAGACTGTCTGTTGCACGGCCTCTCTTACTCTTCTGCTACCTCTTAGTCCCTAATTGGCTTCATTTTCCTGCCTTTCTGAAAGCTTCCTGCTGCTTTATTCCCTCGGTCATTGCCCTGCTGCATTACTGGTAAATGTTGTCATGACTCCTGTCTCTTGCAGCTTTGGAGATATGTTGTCCTTTACACTGACTGCATTTGTTGAGCTGATGGATCATGGGATTGTATCGTGGGATACATTCTCTGTGGCATTCATTAAAAAGGTAAATTTGTAATCAATGCTATCTGTTCTATATCAGTTTAAGTTTTTTGAGGTGAGTTGTGGTTTGGGTTTTTCCTTTCTTCCTCTTCCCCCCCCCCAAAAAAAAAAAAAAGGTACAGGAAAACGGGATTAAAGTGCCATTTCAAACTATAAATGTTTGTATCTGCAGAATCTGGCCCAACTGCTGTGGAAATCAGTTGGAGAAGATTGAGATCAAAACAGGATTAGGCTTATTACACAAGAAATTGTTTACTCAGATATAATGTGACCTCCCTGTGCAGATACCATGCAATTAAAGAAAAAATTAGTATTTTGATTTAATGTAAACTAGTATAAGTAATGCCTTATTTCTAGGAAAAAAAAAACACCAGCTCTGAAATCTTTCCTCTGGGGGATATGGGAAGAAGAGAATTTGAAATTAAGATGATATCTGCTAAGTTTATCCAATTGTACTCTGGACCCCTGAATCTTGAGTTATGTGGGTTTGAAGCAGATCTTTCCACCATTTGCAACGGATCTTTTCTTTTCTTGCATGTAAGAGATGCACAAAAGCAGCAGAAACATGGTAGTGCTCTTTAGGTAAAGAAATGTAACAGACTTCAGAAAAAAGGTTTTGTTACTCATGTAACCCTTTTAATTTACCGTGGGGAAAAAAAAACAAAAACAAAAAACACATCATGTTTCTTTACAAAGCATTTTCAAACCAGATTGAACTCAGAATTTATTATAAGTTAAAATGCTTTTGTACAGGTTCAAAAGATATCAGTTACTTCATTAAAATAATATCAGAAGTTGTAATGGAATTAATATAATCTGTGGCAAAGATATCGTCACTTTAGCAGAGTGGTTAGAAAATTTGGTTAGAAAATTGTTATCACCAAAGGAACATATAAATTTACTTTTGTTGCCAAAAAGTGAAAGAAGAATCAACTATGAAAAGAGCATTAGATACATTAGATACTAAAACTCAGTTTTGGTCATTAAAAATGCTGGATGCAATTTACAAGAAAAATAGTAAAACTGATCTTTTTTTTTTTTTTTTGATTGGCATTGGGGTTTTGTTTGTTTGTTTGTTTGTTTTTTCCAATCTTGCAGTCTAGATAGCTTATGATGGTGATGATTATTGTTATCTTTCATGGTAAAGAAAATTCTACAATTGTTTTTTTAACTGACTGCGAGCGATACAAAGCCAAGCCCAGAATGTCTTATTTGCTAAGGCAGCCTACTAAGGAGCATATGAAGAAACTTGCTAAAATTAGTTTAAATCAATTTACTTCCTTAGTGACTCAAAATTATTGTCTTTGTCTAACTGTACCAACATCTTTTGCCCTGTGGGTTGTTGTATTTTAACGGCAGAAGAAAGTGTTGTGTTCACCCCTGTTTAATGGCTCATCTCTTCTGTTTGGCACTTCCATAGCTTTCCTTGGACAATGACCCAATTTAAAAAACGAAGTAAAAGGCATAAACAGAAGTATTCTGTCGAAGTACCTATGAAAGCCAAAACTGTCAAGTGTAATCAAAAGTGAAACTGATGAGCAAGAAAGGGATCAAGGAGAAGAATAGGAAAGTTAGAAGAGAAACAGAAGGAAAAAGAATGACAAAAATAGAGGAAAGAGGCACAGGTGTGTCCTGGCCTGAATGGAGTTGGGAGCCAAAACATCAGAGCCCTCAGTGGGGCAGTGTGGGCAAAGGGCAAACCTAATGAGTCACCTTTGGACTGTACCTCTCTGACAGCAATCTGCAGCTTCATTCTCACTTGCTTCTCGGACCTTGGCTTTTGAGAGGCCACTTGAGGTTCTTGATGGGCTTGCTCAAGTGGTTGACAGGATGGATACCTGAGCTGATAAGTTTCTGTTAGCTGAGGGGAACTTTAAACCAAGGGCTTTCACCCTTTGAAACTGTCTTTCATGTTCAATGAAAGCTAAATTGGAATGGGGTGGAATTAGCCTGAACTATTTTCTTGAATGGTTTTTTAACCTAAAAATCTAAAAGCTGGAGGAGACCTCAAGGAGAACCCTTGACTACTTCTAATGACTAACTCTTTGGTGTTGGATGCAGACTTGTTCCCACCTTTTGGGTACATAAAGACTGCTATTCCAACTCCTGCAAATAAGAATTGATGCTTTCAAAGAGCGCTTTGTTACTTATCTTGAGGGAAAAGAGCATCAGTTGAAAAAACTTCCTTATGATGTGCAGATTCTCTCAAGACCTTTTTCTTGCTTGTGACAATATAATTTTCAGCTTCCATAGTTGCCTAAAGGATTTGGATTCCCAGTTCTTAGAAAAAGTCACGGTAATTGGATATCAAAACTGACCTGGTTCCAGCGAGGACAGGACTAATTTTTGCAGTAGCCAGAAGGGAGCATGGCTAGGACCCAAAAGTTATTCTGTGCCACCTCATGTTATTTTCTGGGTCAGGGTGATGTAGAGGCAGTTCGCATATTGCCTGTTTCCGCGTGGTGAGCATTCGCATGTGAATTGTTTACCTCTCCTACATCCTCTTTTATTAATATTGTTGCTGTTGCTGTTCTTTTTCTTATTTTCTTGCTGTTTCCAGTAAATTGTTCTTATCTCAGCTTATGACACTTACCTTTTGTGCCTCCAGTTCTCCTCTCCAGCCCATCAGAGGAGGGGGGAAAGATGGAGGATGGGGGAGTGAGTGAGCAGCAGTGTGGTTTGGAGAGTCTCAGTGGGAGCACTAAATTAGGGAATGCCATTTGTAAACCTAATTTGGTGCCCAGTGTGGGGCACGAAGGATTAAGATAACATTAGATCTGACTGGAGGAGGATGGAAACAGATTTGATGTAAGCATTTGTTGTGTAAGGTCCAGAGCCACTGGTCACAATACTGCTTGATCTGTTCATGTGGTTGAAGTATCTAACCCTGTATATATTTCCAGATATATACACTATTTGCCCATCTGGATGCTCTTTTTCAGAGAGGGGAGAGGGATCAGGATTTCTTTTTTTTGCTGTACTATGTGTTAGCAGTTTATGATACGATAAAATCAAGGGCAATGAGGATCATTTTGGATATATGTTCAATGTTGCTCTGCTGCCCTTGCCTTGGGTGCTACCTCTGTGAGTGCATTAATAATTGTACTCAGCCTGTAGGGAGAACAGGGAAGGATGATCTTTTCCAGCTTTTCACCCATTTTTTCTCCTTCAGGCTTGTTACAACAGCTTTTGAGAATTTTGAATTTCCTCTGGATCTTAAGGAAAACATGCTATTGTTGCTAATCTATCATGTCTCCTCAGTATGGTCCACACCAATTTTAGAGTTACAAAATAGATTTTAAAGAGGGTCTTCCGAGATCTGCCATGAAGATGGATAGTCATGAGTGTCATGGAATGTGGGAGAAAATGGCCCAGCTTTTGATGACTGTTCTGCTCCAATGGTTTGGAAGTTCACCACTGAACAACTATAGGACCTTGAAAAAGTGGCATAATATTTGAATTTGAATGAAAAATGCTGTGGCAGTTCCAGGGAGGCTCAAAGTTATACAATGTGCTGGGCCCTTGCTGTTGTTTACTGGATACTACTCAGTACTAGACAGCACCCTCAGGGGGAAGAGAGGGAAAGCAAAGCAGGCACCATGGCCACTCAAACTGCAGCTGAACCAGAGGAACAATCCATGCTGGTAGCAATTGTCCCTATACAGAAGAAGAAATTCAAGACCAAATCAGTTCACATAGTGAGGGATAAGGAGGGAGCAGAGCCCTCAGAACAGGAGGGAGAGGCAGGGCCAGAGATAATCACCTGGTCCCTATGCTCAGGTAAGTTGTGAGATATGTGAAAAGATTTCAGCCTCCAGTAGGGTGAGCCTCTACTGACCTGGCTGCTCTAATGCTGGGATATAGCTGCCCATGGTATGAAACTAGATGGTAGTACAGCAAAGCAACTGGGATTCCTGTCCTGTGATGTGGGCATTGACAAGGGGACTGGAAAGAGGACAGAAACGCTCAGCCTCTGGAGGTGACTCCAGAGCATGTCAAGCACGAGGGAAAGGTAGTCTCTCAAGGGTGATCTAGTAGTGTGCCCAAGCAGGTAGAACACCATGGAGAAAGGTGTCCAGTACCTGAGGGAATTATCTGTGCTGGAGGTAAACTATAAGGATTCAAATAATGAGCAGTCCCCTGTAGATCCAGATGAGGTTCAGTGTACACAATCCATGTGACAGAAGTTTGTACAGAGTGCACCATCACTGTACACCAACTCATTGGCAATAATGTCAGTGAAAGGAGAACAAACAGTGCTTCAGATGACCAGATGACTCTGGCAATATGAAAGATCATCTCTTTTACTCCCTACTGACTTGTGTCTCATCTGGGGAAAGACTGTCCACGACTGAGGACAGATTTGAAAGACTCAAGCAAGTTAGAGAGGAAGTGCCACATCAGACCGACAAGAGTATAAGGCACTGGTGCAAAATAGATCCTGATACCATCAAGATACATAGGGGCAGAATCTATCTCCATTGATTCTCCATGTGAGAATAGTTTGTAATGTTTAATTATATAATACTAGTTGCTGAATAACATTGCCACTGTATGCCACTAACATGGACAATGAGTATGGACTGCCCCAGGTACACCAGTCATGAGCTCCTGATGCAACTTGCAACCAGCTGACAGCACACCAGCCCTCCTGCCCTGGAAAACAGCTGGGATGGAAAGAACCCACAATCATGAACTAAATGAACTCAACAGATGTCTTGGAGGGGTGGTCATTGACTATGACTATGAAATAATACCCGTGCGTGTGTCTGTATAGATAAATACTTATAATAGAGGTATAAATACATAAACTTTATATATAAATATGTAAACATATATTTATAGATACATAAACTCCATAAATTTTTATAAACATATATAATATCTATAACTATATTATATATATGTATAGTTGGAAGATGCAGGATTTGGACATGACATAAATGATATAGAATGAGGGGTGGATAATGTCCTCGTTCTGGCTAGGACAGAGTTAATTTTAGCAGTAGCCAGAAGGGGGTATGGCTGGACTCGGAGATTGTCCTGTACCACCTCACATCGATGCCAGGGATGGGGCAAGGGGTCCTTTCGAGGTCAGGATAACATGGAGGTGATTCATATGTTGCCAGTTTCTGCATGGTGAACATTCACGTGTGAATTGTTCACCTCTTTTGTACACCCTGTTATTAACATTGTTGCTGTTACTGTTCTTCTTCTTATTTCCTTGCTGTACCCAGTGAAATGTTCTTATCTCACCCCATGATGTTCACCTTTTATGCCTCCAATTCTCCTTTCCAGCCTACACCAGGGAATGGGAAGGGGAGGAGTGAGTGGTGCATGGTTTGGGGTGTTTCAGTGTGAAATACCATTCCTAAACCATGACAAAATACACTATACAAATTTGTTACCACATTTTTAGTTCCTACAAGAGGAGAAATAAAGTTTGTAGTATTGGTTGAGATAGTTAAAAAAAAAACCCTCTTAGAATTATTTATATAATAGCTGTTTCATAAGTGTGTGATGCAGAGTCTTAACAATGATGGATTTTTATTCTGCTTTCTAAAATGTATTGTGCAGGAAAATGGGGTGGCAGCTGGGAAAGTATTGTTGTGTGTCGCAGCTGTCACGTCCTGTAGTCAAGTGCAACTCTAGTGCCTTACTTTAGAATGATATGCACCTTTTAAAATTTTACTGTGCATTGGAACTTAACAGAGAACAAAACATAGACAGATTTTTATGTACATTTCTGACAACAAAATAGTCCAGGCAAATAACTAATGAATATACATAATGAAAATCAGATCTGTTTCCTTCACTGTTCTTTCCCTATGTAGTTTTTATTCCTGACATGTTTTTTTTGTTTATTATTATTATTATTATTTTATTATTATTATTTTATTTTAATTTTTGAATACTCTTCTGTGCTTTAAGTAATACTGAACTGGTGAAGAGAAATCAGATGATGTAGTTTAGTTTGCTGTAAGTTTCTCATCTACCCTCAGTTTACATGTTTAGCTCCTATTTAATCAGATCATTGGAGCTGAATGTGTAAAGAAATTCTGATTCCTAAGTTCCCTTGAAATTGGTAGCAAGTTAAGCACCCAGACATTTCCTTTGTATGTGGCTATATATGTCCCAATAGGACTATGCAGTTATTAAGGTTACAGGTATTTTGCTGAAGAAATAGTTTTATCCTTAATGAGAGACACCTATATGAGAGGATTATTTTTGAATGTTGAAAACCCTCTCTGTGTGGAGTGCTCAATAAGCAGAAAAACAGGAAATAGCACAAATTTGAACTCCTGTTCATTCCTGTCTCTTCTCAAGAAGGGTGTCTTTTTTTTCCTACATCCAGAACTTCAAGTGTGGTAATAGAATTTCTTTTTGATGTAATTTTGCTCCCTCTGGAACTTGCATGCCTTATTTTTCAGGGTAGACAAGCCTATTATTTCTGGCCAGACTTCATGCTTCAGCAAGGTGGTTATGAATATATATAGCTTGACATGCAAGTTACCCAGCAGATGTTTTGCATCTATGTTCAGTGTGATACGTCTTTTTTTAAACACACAAGGCAGCTTCATACCTTGTGTTACTGTTTATGAGTAGCAGAGGTTATGGTCCAAGGTCAGAAGGATAAATAAGGCTAAGGCAGCCTTGCTTAGGCTGAGGTTCCAGTTATCTATACTGTTACATTTCTGCAGCACCTCATATGAATATGTTATATCCCAGTGAAGCATTAACACTGACACTTGGAGGAGCTGCTGCACCAAGAATAACTTGTATGTGTCAGGGCTTCTGAAGAGGTGACAAAAGTCTGGCAAGTTGGGGCACAGTCTGGACATATTGTATTCCATTGATTCATGGATGCCTGATAACTGAGGCATCCAGGGTGCATTTGGTTGAACGTGTGAGCAGTGCAGAGTTGCTCTGTGTATACATTGTCCCTATCGTAGGCCCTGTGGACATCTGGCAGCTCTGGCTGCAATGCATCAAAACACACCTGGATTACCATTAAGAGAGGTAGGGTAGTACAGTGCTTCTGAGATACAGCTTGTTACTCTAAACAGCACATTGTATTTCATATCCTAATGTAAATATTAGTTGGGCTTAGGACTTGATGGCAGCAATACTCAAAGTCCGGAGTAGGAAAAAGCTAATGGAGTTGCTTCTTTCCTCCTGTTCTCCATGCATGCATGGGTTGGTTCTTCACAGAAAATAAAGTCAGTGTATATTCTCTGAACTGAGCTACATTTGGAGTAGTGTGTTCCTGTTGTGGTAACACAAAATAAGTAGCAGAACAAACAGCAGTGCTGTAACAGATTAGAAGAATCTGTCCCACCTTCATTGTTGTCTCCAGACAAAGTTGCAGAAAGGATGTTTTGCTCCTTCAGTGCTACGTAAAAGTCACAAGTGCAAAACAATACCATTGTCCACATGTCAGCATTTAACTGTGAATTTTACAGGATAGCTTTTCCAAGCCTAGAATATATCTTTCTTCCTCCTAAAGGAAAACAATGCCTAGATCTGAGCAAGCATCCAGAATCGGAAACAGTAAAACCACATTAGCAGCTTGTAGCACGAATACTGAAGAGGCGTGTGCTCCGTATTTTCTGGAAGAAATGTATCAAACTTGAGATAGGGCCACTGTAGACTGTTATTTGGCTGTAAAGAGCAAATAATCGTGGTCAGAGCACATTTCTTTTGTCTGTCTCTGCTTTCTTGGGTACCTTTCGTCTTGACAATGCTGGTATCATTTCATTCAGAGAAAACCCAGGCAGTTCTTGCTTCCTGCATCAGTAGAAGGCAGGTTTCTTCCCAGGAAGCCAGGTACATGGACTTGGCAGCATATGGAAGAACACATGTTACCACATCTTACTGCGCAGCTGTGTTGGCTCTGCAGATGAGTGTGCAGCATGTCATTGCCACACTGCAAAATAGCAGAGGTCAGACCTGGTTTTAATTAATGTGCCATTTTTTGGTGGCAGCTTGCAATAAAAGTGAAGGTTATTAATGCAAGGCTGGACTCTAGACAGAGTTATAGAACTGGTTGTCCTGATAAATGATCACCCACAGAGTTTTAATTTGTAACCTGGAAAGAGCTTTCAGCATTGTTGGTAACAGCAAGGGGGAAAAAAGGACATATTTATCTAGAGTGTGTTTTGCCAGAAAGCTAGATCTAAATTTCTCTTTTGAAACATTTTCCTTAAGCCTAGATATTTGTTTAGACAAAACTAGCTACACAGGTTTCTGCTCTAGAGAATGAGAGGTAGTCTCCTTGTCCTTTCCTAAGTTTTCCACACAAAAAACCGTAATTGTTCTATTTCTTTCATGTTGATTTACCACGTTCATAATGTAGTGGTAAAGCATACACTTCAGTCACATGAATACTGACATAAATCAGTGGTGATTTGTGCCTGCTGAAGAACCTGTGGCACTATGTCCTTTGATGCTATATGCACTTCCTTGTTGACTGTTTTTAGGTATTTGCTGATACTTAGTATGTGGATAGGATTACTTTTTTCTAATGCCTTTCTGAGGCACGTCCACAGTTTTCTTTCTTATCTTCTCCTGTGTTCATGACAAGATGTAAATTCTCTAAATGATTGTATTTGCAGATAGCAAGCTATGTGAACAAATTTGCCTCAGACATCTCTATCTTGCAACGGTCGCTAGCAATCCTGGAATCGATGGTGCTCAATAGCCATGACCTGTACCAGAAGGTAGCGCAGGAGATCACAATTGGGCAGCTAATTCCACATCTGCAGGGGTGAGTGTATTCAGCTGCCACTTGATATGGTGGATTAATTTTTTTTTTCCTCAGAATGAGCACAGCATTTGGAAAAAGCAGTGGTATAAAGACTGGCAACCTCTTTTATGATTCCTGTGTCCGCTACAAGTGATTGGATAACTGATAACCAGCTTTCTGGAGTTGCTTGGTCATTAGGAGGTTTTTTTTGGTGTTTAAATTTTTTTTTCAATGAGCTGTATGTGTAGTTGGAAGTAGGGAATGAAGAGAAGAGCACCCTACAGTAATGAAATACTTTATACCATCAGCATGCAGATGGGGTTGTTTTGCTTGTCAGCCTCTGGGAAGTGTGTAAGACAAAAATTGCTTACTTTCTCCTGAAGGTATATTTGAAAAGGGAGGGACTTTTTCTTAAATAGTAATATGCAGTGGTTGAATGGATGGAAACTGCCTCTTGTAGCATAGGCAAGTGTATGGGAGCATGTGCATAGCATATAGTTAAGCTTGTCTCCTAGCTGGGACATTTTTACCTCTCCTGAAAAGCTTTTAATACCAGCAGGTTCATCTCCAGAACCTTTTAAGGGAAGATTCCTCTTTCTACCTCTAGATATTGAGCATCTGGCAGAAGCTGATTGTTGTTCTACTACTATGGTCAGTGGAGAGTCGATGACAGTTCAACAGGGTTGTACATTCCACCTTCCTTGAATGCCGAGTCTCACTCTGGTGCATCTTGTCTCTCTTAGTAATAAAGGCAACCTGGTCATGACCTAATTTTATTACCTAACTTGCATGGTTAACATGAATTGCAAACAGTTCCTCCAATTCTACCTCCAGCTGGAAGATCAGTGTCTACAGCTCATGTGCATTCATGTTCTTCTCTAATGTTTATGACATTGTTCCAAACAGGACAGACCAAGAAATCCAGACGTATACCATTGCGGTAATAAATGCACTCTTCCTTAAAGCACCAGATGACAAGAGGCAGGTGAGTTGTTGGGTTTTGTGTACCTATGTATCTGTAGGGAAGTAAGTGTTTCATATTCTTACCTGCAATTGTCTCAGTCACACTTTTCTTGCAGTTAATTCAGACTGAAGCTTGATCAGTTATTTCACGTTGGTATATCGTTCATTTTAATGGAGCTACCTCCATCTTGCACTAGTATTAGTAGGGATTAAGCGTTCTTCCATGCTTTTGTAGTTCCCTGTAACCTCATTTGAACCATATTGACTGTGGCTGACTGTAGTATTTATTGTACTGAACTCTTTGCCAGCACAGCTTGTAAAACCAGGCTATTTTTTGGTAGGATGTTTTTCCCCCAGATTTTTTATTTAAAAGTGTGTTCCTTTTGGAAACTGAAATATCTTGCCATGTAAGCATTTCATGGCTTTTAGAATGTGCTATTTTAAGTCAGCTTTAGTGCCAGATATCAGAAGTCTCAAAAGGAAAGATTGCTAGTTACTGTTAAATGAGGATGGAATGTGAAGTGTTATGAAATAGTGAAGTTTTATCCGTCTTTATAAAGTTGTTAGCCTGTGTCAAAACAGATTTAGTCATTTATTTATTTAACATTTCTGTCACCAATGGAACAGCGATGATAATTCTTGTAGTGACATACTGTTACTGCCTAGAACAAGTTCACTGAGAGTTGCTGATCAGTTCTGACAAGGACTTTCCTGATATTTATTTACATTTTTAAATGCTGGAGCCTTTAAGCAAACATCAAAGCCCTTATGAGGTTTTTTGTTGTTTTGTTTTGTTTTGTTTTTCTTAAAAATATTTTTAACATTGTGAAAGGGGAAAGTAAATCCATGGTTTACCCCTCCTCCTTTTTCCCCTTCTTTCTCCAGTACAGGCTTCGGTGATTAAGGGAAGAAGGCACTTAATAAACAAAAATTGGAGTAAAACCTTTCTTTCAATTTTGGCAAAAACCTATGATAGATGCTTGTAAGAAAACCAAATATTTTGCTTTTTACATTTGTGAATAGTTGCCGCTGCTTATGTTTCTGTGAAAAGTATGCTTTGGTCATATTTAAAGTTAAGAGACAATGTCAGATGTAGATAAGACTTCACTATTAGTCAGTAGGCATGTGTTCCTTGAACAACAGTACCACAGGGTGTTGCCAGCATTGCCAACTGTATTTTTACCAAGAGTGTAACCATCTAGTGAGGCCGGCAATAAGCCAGGCAGACTTCACCTGTAGTACCTGCTGCTGTGACACAAAAGTGTTAGTCACGGAGTTTATGATCACCAGAAGATAATGATCTAGTTTGACTTGAAGGCTAATAGCTCTGGCACTTGCAGAAAATTTTCTTCAGCCTTTAATAACTTATAGTAAGTAGTCTCTGTTAGGCTTCTTTTTGTATCTGTCTTGTGGTTAATTAGTAAACCATGTAATGAAGAAGGTAGGTGTCCATTGGCTTCAAAATAGCATTAACTGATGGTGTTTATTGAATTCTGTCTTTCTGAGACAATGTACTGAGGTGACGCAGTCTCACATAATTATCTGATGATGGGCACTCTAAAGTTAAGGTTCAGTACTCATCACTAATATGGTTAGAAGAGAGAAATTGCACTAAAACTCTTATGACTCCAGGAGCCTTGGCACCCTCTCTGCTGCTGTCTTACAGGGACTGGCATAATATGGATGACTGCACTGCAATTAAGGAAAAGATTTAAATTGGCACTGCTATATGAATTATTTCACCTCCTTTTTTTTTAATTTTTTTTTTATTTTTATTTTCCCCTCTCCCTGTCTGTAATTCAAAAAGCCAAGGGGTCCAAAGTTGGTGTTTTTTTTTTTTTTAGTGAGGACTCCCTGGTTGCTTTGCTTCTTCTGCCACTGTTGAGGACCAAATTATCTAGAAAAACCTAGGTTATTTAAAAAAAAACAACCACAAAAACCACAACAAAAAAGGTCTTTCGGAAAAGAGATGGGAGTTTGAGTATTGAAATGGTAGTATATATGTTTGAAAGACTTTTTTGGCAATTATCTGTATTTTTGCAGAGACGTTGCTATGGAAAATGAGATGGCAAATTTTGTCAGATAATTCTTCTCATCTCTTAGTACGATACTTATATTAGAAGAGGCAGCTCATTAGCTGCTAATGACTACATGGCCTTTGCAGACACAAAGTTGATTATGATGCAGTAATTGGTTTTGTGAATGCTTGTTGTTCCTATCAGTTTTTAGTCCGCTGACAAAAAACAATATCTCAACAACATCTTTTTAAATTACAGGTATAAGAAAAAAGTGACAATTTGATAATCCTCTCCAAAAAGTAAAAGGATATATTTCCTTTTTTTTATTTCTTTGCCTTGAATGCAGAAAATACTATCTCCTATTCTTTACCTGTTCATCTTTTGACAGTGGGTATATAGTTTGACAAAACCAGCCAGTCTGTTCCACCTAATACGAAGCATATTATGTGTCTGGCACTCCCTCTGCAGCCCAGTTGAGCATTTCCGAAAGAGATGGAACCATCTGTGTCATCCATTCCTTTGCTGTTACATGCAATTGAAACCTGCTTAGCTTAAAATTTAAAGTTGAGTTTCTCTTTAGTCACTTCTTTCTTCCTTATTACACCCTTGTTCTGTTGCAGCACCCTTTGTTACAAAGAAAACAGTTCAACACCTGTGGCTGCCTCCCGTCTCACAACTTGAATTATTTTCTTTTTGCAAGCAAATTCTCACCCTAACACTTGCTTAATTTACACTGTTTCTGCAGGCATGTTTCAGCAATCCAGTTCTCTGTGTGTTTTATATAACAGCCTTAGTTTTCCAATTTTCTAGTCTCTTTTTTGTTATATAGAAGTAACCAGTATGTACTCTATATTACTCTTCAGTTCTCATAAAGTTCAGCAGGAATTTTTTTTAAAAAATTCATTTCTCCTGAACATGACCGATATTTTTTATATGGTGCCAACTGCACAGAATTACAGTGCATCCTAAGAATTTCCTTAAGCATATGTTAACACTGATTTCAGACAGGT
Source organism: Myiozetetes cayanensis (assembly GCF_022539395.1). Taxonomy (NCBI): domain Eukaryota; kingdom Metazoa; phylum Chordata; class Aves; order Passeriformes; family Tyrannidae; genus Myiozetetes; species Myiozetetes cayanensis. The sequence goes on from NW_026086604.1 coordinate 103,638,922, forward strand.
CTAGAAAGAGAAGTTAATTTAAAGCAAAATTCCAATTTTGGAATGTGGACCAATGTCAACATTGCTACTAAAATACAGGGGAGAAGTATTTTTTGTTATAATGAAACAATACAGAGTTGTAGGCTGATTTATTGAGTGAAAGGTACAGCACTTAACTTTTCAGCAGCCAAAATATTATTTTAAATAAGCATGTGATTTGACATCTTGTTTTAAAATCCTGGCTGACTTCCAATCCATGCTTCTGTCTGTATTGTTTATGGGGAAAGACTGTGCTTGAACAAGGGTGTAAACACTCTGTTGAACCCACAGAGGGTCTCCTCTGAAGTCTTTCACTGCTGGTTTTGGATTGTCAAGGTCCTCAGTTTGTGTCGTACTTTTAACTTTTTTGTCCCTTTTTTCATAGTAGAGTAATCTGAGTTTATGATGCCCCGAAAAAGGCATACTGTCATTTAGATGATGACTAATGACTGTTATTTATAAATAACACTACAGAATCATAAGACCTTTGCAAATCAGTGTGTTCTTCTAGGTATGACACTAAAATACCTGCTTCTGGCTAATTTTTTTATTTTTATCTTTTTTTACTAAACCAGGAAATGGCAAACATTTTGGCACAAAAGCAGCTTCGTTCCATCATTTTAACTGTAAGTATACAGTTTTCAAAATTACTGATCACTAGAAGAGAGAAAAGGTGACTCAAGTTTTGGTGTTCATAGCTGTAGCATAGAAGATATAGATTCGATTGTTGAGTGGGTTCAGAACTGCTTTTTAGAAGAGTTCTTTTCCCCTTCAAATAAATTATGGTTTCTTCATGAAAATATAATACTGAATACCTTGGCATTTTGGGGACCTGCTGATTATTCTGTCTCGATATAAAGTTGCCCACAACTTGTCATGGCTTGCACAACAGAAGCATGAAGTAGATTTAATGAATATAGTATAGAAGACCTGCTCCTGCTATCAATTTTGCCTTTGACCTTAGAGTAGATTACATCTTCAAGGGAACGAGAGAAAGTGTTCTTTCTTGGTGCACAACAAACCAAACAACAAACAATCCCTCGCACCTTCTCATTCACTGTCATAATTTCAGTGATGTGTACACCCCCCCCCCCGAATTTATTTCAGAAGGAATGGTTTTACACTGTTTGAGTTCATTTGTAATAATGTAATAATGTAATAATTTGAGGGAATTTGTAATAATCACATGGAGAATATTCTTAGATGTTTATTTATTGTCATGAAATGCTCCAGTGCCTTTTGGCAGACAGATTCCTTTGTTCTCTGGAACTGTACAGTATCAGTTGATGTATCCACCTCCTACTTGATGACTCTTTCCTTATGTACTTTGCTCTGTTTAGTGACCTGGGCCTGTTTCCCATTTAAGAACAACTTGGTGTTTTTGGCACACCAGAGATTTCTAAATAGTCCATCAGTTTTGTGTTTGCTTCTGAATGGGATAATTCTGCACCTATGGGGCATTGTATGCTAATATATTTCTAAGCAGTTTTCCTCATACTGAATGGAGTTGTGTGGTAGAGGCAGGATTGTGGTGTGATGTTGACTGCCTGTTGAGCCCTGTCAAATGACTGCATTCTCTGTCTGTGTTTACAGCCTGAATACTTGTCTGCTCAGACAGCTACTCTCTTAAATATTTTCTTAATATACTCTCTTAAAAAAACCCAAACAAACAAACAAACGAAAAACCACAGAGCTCCAACACTCTTGGTATGGAATTAATTTTTCTTTGAAGGGACTTCTCAGCACTGTTTTTTTTTAATGCCACTTCTCAGTATATGCACAGACCCTATCTAGTGTGAAGTCCTGTCCCTTAAATATGTTTAAGTTGCTTATACAGTATGTAAATCAGCAGTGCTAGTCCTGGTTTGATTGTCTGTGGGGTTTTTTTGTGTTTTGTTTTCCTTTTTTTCCTTTTCTGGAGCATACATGCACTATTGCATAGCAAACACATACTGAAAGAAATAGAAACACCTGACTGCACCCAAGGCAATTTTCTTGTAAAATGATATTCACCAATGTCTCTCTTTCTTTGCAGCATGTTATCAGGTCACAGAGGGCCATCAATAATGAAATGGCACACCAGCTTTATGTTCTGCAAGTACTTACCTTTAATCTTCTGGAAGACAGAATGATGACAAAAATGGATCCACAAGATCAGGTAAGCATCTGGCATGATCTAGTCTTAGCAGGAAGCAGACAATTGTTCATTGATGTACCTAAAGCTCTTTACAAAGGAGAAAAAACACTTCTAGGAACACTTACATACGTCATTCATTTTCTCTCTCTGTGAAGTTGGGTTATGTTTTTTTGGTTGTGATAATAATAATAATAATGGCCAGTCTTCGCGAGCGAAGATCCGGGGAAGGTCTTTCCACCTTCCAGCCTGTGATAAGATGTACTGGCTATTGCATTCATTGTGCCAAAGGAGAACAAAATGACCAGGCCATTCTCCTTGGCAGGTTGTTCCAATTTTGTGAGAATACAATTTTATGTCTTCCTGAGCAGAAACTCTGAGCTCCAGTCCAGCATTTGTTTCCTTTGTGTGCTTCTCAGAAGCAACAGAGATGTATGGTCCTTCCTAAAAGTACTTCTGTAGAGCTAAATTGAGTGTTTAAATAAAAACTATCTGGCATGCTAGATTTGAAGTTAATTTTGTGTAACAATAAACTCCATTTTTCATACTGGGAACCTATATGGTAGTTGTTCATTAGTTTATTGCTTCTGTGTCCAAACACTGGCTTTAATATAGTTCACTGTGCAAAAAGAGACACTTAATCCCCTAAGAGGTTCAAGAGATTTAAATATAGAGTCAGTGAGCCATATGGAAGATGTGTTTCATTTGTTTATTTTTTGTGGCCTTTTTTAGGCCCTGTACACAGAAGAACTTGATTTCATTTTTAAGAGGAAGTTATGTTAAGAGTTGCTGATAATTTGGAGAAGAAAAGGTGGGACAGATAGATAGTTTTAACATAAGTAACATCATGCTGTAGGTTTTTATCTTTCCTGTTTCTTAAATTCGAGGAAGGAAAGTTGGGTTTTGGGAATGTTCATGCGGTCAACTAGCACATATCTCCATAGAGAGTGACTAACACAATGTTGTTAGTATTATGATAGGGTGGTTATCACTGTCTTTAGACATTCATAGTAATTCCTCTCTTACCCATTTCTATGGTAGCAAAAATGGACAGTTACAAAAATGAATTCAGAGTGCTGAGTCATTTTGATTTCATCCAGCAAAATATTTTAAGTACCAGCTTCATTACCAGCTTAATTTAAAATCTATGTAATCTCTTGGCTACTGTGGTTAAAATCAAGTGTGTAGTTAGACCTTGATAATGTGGGTCCCACTTCTTAAAGTCAAAACTTGGGCACCTGCATGTGAATCTCATGAATGTGATGATTTTGAAAATGGGAACCACGAGGTCATTCTTGCTGACTGTTTCTCCAAGTACAAAGTAGGGAATTTAGACACAAAAAGGTTGGGCAGTGGAGGAAATATAGTGTTTTGAAACACCTTTTGTGGTATTGTTTGTTAAATTGAAAGTTAAGTTATTTAACCAATCTTTTTTAACCTTGTTTTGACATAGGCTCAACGGGATATCATATTTGAACTCCGAAGAATTGCATTTGATGCAGAGTCTGAACCAAACAACAGTAGTGGCAGTATGGAGAAACGCAAGTCTATGTATACTCGAGACTATAAAAAACTTGGATTTATTGTGAGTATTTTTTTGAGGTGATCCACTAAAAATGGGTGAGGGTGTCCATTATAGTACATGTTTTAATCAGTCACTTCTTCTCTCTATTTCCTAAAAGGGAATAGCTTTCTCTCCATCCCCAAAAATCCTGTTAACCCAAATTTACAGCTTTAGCAGAAGCTAGGGTGATGCAATGAGTGGCTATAAACTCTTTATAAAGGATAAGCAAGGAAGGTGAAGCAGTGGGATAGTCCTTTATGTTAGGGAGAGTTTGACTGTCTAGATCTTAATGATGGTGATGAAAGGGTTGAGTATTTTTGAGTAAGGACCAGGGGAAAGGCCAAGGAGGGAGATTTTGTGGCGGGAGTCTGTTACAGACCACCAACCAGGATGAAGAGTCAGACAAAATATTCCATAAGCATCTGGGAAAAGTCTTGGGATCTCTAATCCTTGTTCTCATGGGAGACTTTACACTTGCCAGCTGTCAGCTGGAAATATGATACAGTGGAGAGGAAACAGTGTTAGGAGGTTCCTGAAGTGTGTGGAAGATAACCGAGACCAACTGTATGAGGTTAAACAAGGTGAAGTGCTGGATCTTGCAACCCCATGACACACTCCAGGCTTGGGGAAGAGAAGTTGCTCAGAGGAAAAGAACACAGTGGTGTTGGTTACAACTGGCTGAATAGAAGCCAACCATGTGCCCAGGTGGCCAAGAAGGCCAGTGGCATCCTGGCTTGTACCAGAAACAGTGTGCCCAGTAGGGCCAGGGCAGTGATCATCCCCCTGCACTGGTGAGGCCACACCTCAAATGCTGTGTTCGGTTGTGGACCTCTCACTATAAGAAGGGTATTCTGGTGCTGGAGCAAGTCCAGAGAAGGGCAATGAAGCTGGTGAAGGGTCTGGAGCACAGATCTGGTGAGGAGTGTCTGAGGGAGCTGGTGTTGTTTAGCTTGGAGAAACGGAGACTCAGGGGAGACCTTATCTCTCTCCACAACCACCTGAAGGGAGGTGGTAGCAAGGTGGGGGGTCAGTCTCTTCTCCCAGGCAACAGGACAAAAGAGGTTTAGATTGGATATTATGTAAAATTTCTTCACAGAAGGGCTTGTCACATAGATAAGGCACTTAGGGATGTGGTTTAGCAGTGATCATGGCACAGTTGGACTCAATGATCCTAGAGATCTTTTCCAACCTAAACAACTCTGCTTCTAGTTGGAAGAAATAACTAGCTGAGGTTGAAGCATGTAGTTTTGAATGACATGTCATAATTAAAATCTAACTTTTAATGATATCTTTGGTGAATAAGCATTGCCTAATGAATCAGCCCTGTAAAGTCATTGTAGTCTGTTAATAATAATACTGATTGATGAGAACAATAAATCTGAGATAGGTCTGAGTGGTATCCACTTGTAGGGCCTTGTGTTTTGTTTGCTTGAAGTCCCTCCATCTGTGAATAGGGGATGCAGAATCTCTTACCCTGACTTAATCAGATGAATTGGAATTCTAGTCTTGCCTGAAACTGTGTTCAGGAACAAAGCATGATCTGGCTAAACTGTTGCATACTATATATTGATAAATTCTGTGTATTTCCCCCCTCTGGAAACAGAGCATGCATATGCACACTGCTGTCAGTATCTTGATTTATTGCTTGCTCTAGGTTAGTATGCAGTTTTCTTTCTCCTTGGGTAAAATGGTATACTTCATATCTTACTTGGTTCGTTACTGTGCTCTTGGCCTGGCAAATATACAGTGAATATAGTACAGTAGCCACAGTTTTCAGCACTTCTGGTGCAAGCTGAAATTCACTGTTCAGTTTGAGTACTCAGCTCAGTTCTGTGGTGTAGGGCTCAGTTCTCCCAAAACCACAAGGGAACTGGGCAGAGGCTTTCTGGATTCTGATAGTTATTTTCATTACTGATGAGTAAGGAAAGATTACTGCTGGATCAGTACTGTTGTATCTGTAAGGAGTCATAAGTAAATAGATGGGAAGGGAGGATCTTGGCATTTTGGGGCTGTAAGACTGTATGACCACTGTCATAGGAGAAGGAAAAGTAGCTGGTGGCAAAGAAGGAAATGGTGACAAACACAGAGGCAATAATGGGGTATGCTAAAGTCATGGTGGAATTGTATGTACAGAGATTGTGGCATATGGAAGAATCAAGGAGAGAAGTTTAAAACAATTGTTCTCTACTTCAGGCTGATCACTTTCAGATATCTGCTACTCACTGCAGTTTTATGAGATATTGAAAACTCAGCTCCTCTTAAAATCTGATCTTGCTTCCTTAAAACTGGAGCTAGAAAACTGAGTATATAACAGAATTTGAACTGGTACTCACACACAGATCTGAATTTCAATTCTATTTTTATTTCTGCTTAACAAGGACTAAGTATCACTAGTTTTGAAGTCTGGCACTAGTTATTCCAACGTTTTTGTTTGTCCCACAGGACATATTTTGATTCTTCAGAGCTGAGATTATTCACAACAACATGTTTTAGTTGATAGGGTTGTTAGGAAAACACTTGGTGTGAATCAGAATGTGTTAGTCTTGTCTGAGTTTGCAGGAACTCTTTTGCTGTGCCTGTGCAGCAGAGACTCATTCATTATCTTCATTACTCTCATTTGGGCTGTTCGTTGGGAAGCCTACTGGAAACACTCTGGCAGTTGTCAAGGGTAACTGCAGCACTGTTTACTATTTAATTGTGATGGCCTTTCACAAGGGAATGGGGAGCAGAGTTTAGGAGGGAATGGAACTGGGATTAAAGCAATGAAGAGAATGTGGGGAGGCATAATTGGAGATAAGAAGAAATATGTGAAAGTAAGCTGTGAAAGAAACACTATAGCAAGAATCCTAATAGGAGGCAGGTTATCCTACTGACAGTATGATAAGGCAATGTACAAATAATAAAAATGTCAATGGTGAGTTATTCTACTCATTGACAGAAGTTTTACCTTGAGCTAAGAGTCCAGGTAACACTGCATGTACACTTTTTTCTCAGCTGAAGAGGAATATGACCTTCCTCACAGGGCTGGGGAAGGAAGCAGGACCTGTTGTGAAGTCTGACTGATTATCCCCAACCTCTCACATGGTCAGTGCTCTGACTGGACTCTTGGCTACCTTCACTCCATCTACTTCTTTTCACTAAAGTTTCTTTGGTACTTTCATAAGTTGCAGGTAAAAGGTTGCATTAACAAACTGATGTATAATCTGAATAGCAGGAGGTTTGTCTTCCCCCTGTTCTGGCTGTGTGGCACAAGAAACCTGCCAAATAGGAGGCTGACTTTGAATGCTAACTTCATTCCACTGGTACTGATGGTCAGGAAGGTAATTTCTTGAACTGGTTAAACATTCATTCCAAAGGAGAGAGTAAAACCATGTCTAGCCATTAAGTTGTTCCTGTATGAGAAATGCAAGAATCCTATTTATTTTTCTCAGCCACATCAAAAAGTCTTACCCCACTACAAATATAATGTCCAGAAGAGACAAAGTCCAGACATGGTTTCAGAAGTTTACAATATAATTTGTTAAACTGCATAGTTAGAGACCTACATTCAGTTAAAGCAACCACAAGATCTCTCCAGATGGTTGTGATAAACTGTTTGTTATGGGCAAAGAGAATTTCAGATGAGACAGTCTTGAGATTTATTAAAATGCTAATAAATACAACTAAAATACCCAATTAGGGGATCTAAGATATGCTCCACCCTATTGAATTATTTATTATTTTCTGAGTCAATTACAAATTAAATAGCTTGAATACTCCCCCTTGCATTTGAGTAAACTTAATTCAAATAATCGAGGTAGGTAATAGTTACTAAAAATTTATAATCCTGTATATTTTCATAATAATTTTTTAAACGTTGCTACTGTCATTGAGAAGTTGTAGCAAATGTGTTTGTTTAGAGGCAACTGTGAACAAATTCTAAGGAGCTTAAACTAACTTAAAATGTTGGACTCGCCGTCCTCCGAAAAAATTATCATCCTAGAACAGTTTTCTCAAGTTTTTCATGTGTAGAACTTCTGGAGTTTTATTTGTTTGCTTTGTTTGGATTTTCTTCAGTTAAATATAAGTGGTTTGTATAAATGCAAAAAGGCAACATGGAAAGTGATTTCATAATTCTGCTGTGGCACATTTCTATTAGTGTTGAAAAATTAATAGTGGTTTAATGAAGGAGATATGAAATCAGTAAGGAACCATCTGATAAAAGGTGACAATTAAATGGAAATAGAGAATAGTGAGGCTTTCTTTAAGAGCAAGGCATGGGATTGACTTTCAAAATATTAGTGGTGGAGACATAAGAGAGTCAACATATGCAGATGAAATCTTCCAATGAAACATATACGGGAAGCATTGATGAAAGAACCGCCATGTAATTTACAAATTAGATGACTTTTTGGATTACAGGGACAGAAATGCAATTTTATTCAGTGATACAAAGAGATGTGGTGTTCATTTAGGACCCCTGGCAAGAATTTCACCTTCAGGCAAGTATTTTGACTGTAGCAAAAGATAAGAGAGATTGTGCAACATAGCCACAAAAAAGTCAAGTGTTAAGGTAGGATATATCTGGAAAGATATTTTTTAAAGCAGATAAACTGTTGAGGACATTTTCTGCATTTCTCAGACATCATATAGAATATTATATAATTTCAGTAAACTATGCAGTGACTCCTGGAGTGACTGAATGTGAGATGTGTGCAGAGGGTGAGGCTTGTGCAGTGATGAGGGAGATGTCTTACAAGAGTTGATTTAAAAAGGTTGCCTTATTTCCGCTAATCGGGCTGAATGCTGTGGATATCTTAAGTGTAAAATTGCTGAGAGGGAGGAAACTATATGTGTGCTAAAAGGCAGTGATGGCAATCCATTTATGGGAAAGATTTTTAATTGGAATGATGGGGATGAAAGTTGCTACTAGTTTAAAGATGGAGCTTGATCCTTTATGAGAAAGTTTGTATAATATGTTTCACAATGGTGCATCCAGGAAACAAACACACGAGTGCCATATGAGAAAAACCCCAACAAACAAGGTTGCTTAGAGAAGTTTGAAAGGAGACATGAGTAGTTAGACAGATGACTTAAATAGCCACATAGCTGATTTGTTGGACACTGCAAAAACTTTCTAATACGAGAAGAAGCAGCACCAGAATAGATAATTTGGAGAATTTGTCTTGTAGAGATCTCTGGAAAGAAACTTCAAAAATAGTTGAGAATAGACAAAGCATGCCTTAGGCAGAATGTAGACCTGACTTGCTTTTGAGATTTCTTCCAGACTTGTACATTTTTTTAGTTCATGTCCCAGATAAGCAGCTACTTTGTTTTATCCTTTGATCATTTTTTTCAAAAATCCCTTGTGTTACAGCACAATATCCAAGTATCGCTCTGAAGATAAGAACTATTCAGTTTTCTCGTTGGGTTCTTCTGTGGTGCTTCTCACTGTCTCTTTGAATAGTTCATTAGCTGAAGCCTAGGGATAGTGTTGCCCGTTTAGAGATGAAGGGAATATTTTTCCCCTGTTGAATTTTCCGGCTAGAGGAATATGCTCTCAGGACTTTATTTTTTGGAACACCCACTGCTTTTCTCAGTGCACAGCTTTTGTTTAGACCTGTGCAAGTGTTACTGTCTGTAGAGCTGAGTGTATCAAATCAGGTATTTGGAAAATGAAGGTCATAGAGTAAGTGACTGTCTTGTACATCACCTGCAGTCTCTCTTAAAGTCTCCTTGTCTTTAGGCATAGCTTTCTCACCAGGCCAGATCTGTTGGTGACTTAACCAAGAGTTTTGGCTTGAAGTTTAGGCTATCTCTGTTCCACCAGCAAATGGGAAGTAGCTGTTCAAGACACTACCTTTCCAAGCATGACCCATTTATGTGTCAGACTGTAGTGAGCCAGGGGGTTTTCCTCCAGAGCAGGTGAAGCTTAGTCATTCACTATGTAGAATGGAAAGTCCTTAGATTGTTGTGGCCAAGAATAACTTAAGACAAAGACATGAGCTGCCTGGATAACTACCCAGCATGATTTATTCCCCTTGCATCCATTCTGCTTCTTCCTGTGTAATTTTTCCTGCAGCCATCTCAAATGGAAACCCTTCTCAGGCTATCTTCTGTATGACAGAATATTTATCCTTTGACAAATTAAAATGATTGTGCACAGTAACCTCCTTCAGGTCTTGATATATTCCCTAGAGAATGTCCCGTCAGGGGAAAGAAGGAGGTTATCAGGGATATAATTTGCAACAATGTAATTAGTATCTTGTAATTGTTGCCTGCAAGAGATGACTGCAGCAAGTGCTGACACACTTCAGCCTTTAATTGCTGTCCTCTTCGACCTATCTAGTAGACCTCTGGTCTGTGTGATTTCCTCATGTTCACTTAAAAGTTTCTTGTTCTTGTCTCTCTCCCTCATTTTCATGCCATGCTCCATCTGTGTTCCCACTCCTGCCCCAGGATTTGAGAGGGAAGGATTAAAGTTAAGCTTTGGAAAAGTGTGGGGAGAAGGTGTTGTTTTAATGTTTGTTTTTCACTACCCAAATCTATTTTGATTGGCAGTGGATTGAATTGACTTCATTCAAGTCAAGTCTGTTTTGCCCATGATGGTAAACAGACTGGTTAACAGTCTCCCTGTCCTTATCTTGATCCACAAGCTTTTCCATCCTTTTCCTCCCCCTGCTCTGTTGAGGGAGGGGAGGAGGTGAGCAGTTGGGTGGGTGTGTAGTTGCTGGCCAAGGCTGGCACACCACAGCCCCTTTCTTTTATTTTGGTATGTCTTTAGGCTGCTTCTGGGCTTACTCACTGAGCCTTGTTATCGTGGAGGCTCTCCATTTTCTGTATTATATTGAGTCTCTTTTCTGTGTTATCTCTCTTTGCTTTTCAACTCCTTAGCTCCTATGGCTTTTCTCTCTCCATTTCTTTCCCTAGTCTTTGGTTTTCATTTCCCCATCCCCTTGGGCTCTTTGTTCCATTTTGACCTGTGTTTGGATCCACCTCTTTCCACCAGGTCTGATTGCCAGTCCCCATTACTTCATTCATTCAGTCTCCCTGAATTTCATCTTTATTCGTTCTTGCTCCCTTCTTGTGATGTGGTTCTCCTCTGGGTTTTCCCTTGTCTCCCTCTCTCCACCTCCTTCTCCTACTCTGTTTGTTCTTCCATCACTATGATGCCTGCTCTTTCAGATGGCTCTCATTTCCAGCCCTTGCACTGAAAGTTGTCAGGACTATCTAAAGACAACCAACAATTTGCATTTCTCCTGTGCTGTATTTTCAGAAATGGGTGAACTAGTTTTAGCTACATGGTCCAAATATTAATATTTGCCTCAGTGTGAAGAATTTCAGTTGCTTGATAAGTACTGTCCAAAACACTGAAAACTGGGAACAGCATCTAGTAATGGGAAACATTCGGCAATGGTAATAATAGTTAGCACTACTAACCCCACCTCTTAAATGATCTGTAGACAAAATGCTGTCCTTTTCATTTTTTTAACATAATGTTATGGAGTTGTGACTTGAATACTTCAAACATAAATTAAACTTTTTTTAAAAAAGACATGATGTTACTTCTTGCTTATTCTTCTGGGCTGTGAAATTAATTGCATCCTAGTTTTGAAAAATTTAACTTGAACTGTTGATTTATTGTAACCTACTATTAGCGATAAATTATTTGACCACAGATTTGAGTCACAGCTTTCCTGGGGATGGTTTGTGTGTATTAAAAGGAAGTTCAGATTTGCATTGATACAAAGACAGTAGGTCAATACTTAGGTTTCTGTGTGATAATAATTCATCTTTTATTACTGACTGATGGAAAGTAAAGAGAGTGAAGTCATGCAGTGAAAGGGCAATGTACAACTGAGTAGTTTGCATGGTGTGCAGTCAATTAAGCAGTAAATTGAGTAAAGCTTTAAAAAGTTAAAATGGAGAAAGACCAGGATGGGATTGGGATGCCAAGCCCTGCAGGAATATGAATAGTCCTTACATTCTATGGAGTTGCCAATGTCAGCTAGATCTCTGAAGCCCCTTTGTTCCAGCTGGTCATCTGGATTAATGGTAGCAGTCTGCCTGGCTAGAGAGGATAAAACTTTCCCAGGAGGGAGGGTGAGAGGGATATGGACAAAGCAGACCTCGGATGATGCATTTACTTAGCTATTCTTGTTGAAGACCTGAGGATGGCCATCCTTTCTCTTCCTGAAAAATGAAGACCTGACTGTTTGAAGTCTTACAACATTGTAAGTTGTAGTACTGGGAAAGTCCTGAACAGGAAGCTGAAGTCCTGTGATTTGAGACTGAAATCTGGAACTTGTGTTAAATGCTGAAAAACTAATCACAAAGGTCATGAATGGTCATTTTCAGCTATTTGGTTCACAACTCCCCATTGTTTCCTCCAGTTGGTTGATATTCTGCAATGATCATAGGTTTTTGTCCTTTGGGAAAGCTTTTCAACTGTAATAAAAAATATTACTTTCTTACATTCAGATTCTCTTGTGGGCTTTGACAGTGGCAGAGGAACATTTTTAGATTAATACTGTATATGTGCTAATCTAGATCTGATCCTTTTTTAATTTTAAATTAATAAGACTTAATAGTTGGCTTAATGGTAGAGCAACATCGATGACAAATTGTCTGTACTACTGAAAGCTATTAGAAGTTTTCCATCCTCCACTCTTTCTACTCCTACAACCCTCTCTTTTGCTATCTACTATTTCAAAACTTGTGAAATCAGTTGTTGCTAGGGAAAAAACCAAACAACTTGAAAAAGATTTTCTTTTGCTGAGCTCTTTGGATATGCAGTAGTTGAGGCTACTTCTCCTCAAAACAGAAGTGCCAGGCCCTCAGGTCAGTTGCCCTATTTCTATATGTAACAATGGCTCACTCTAAAGTAAAAGACTTTGTCATTTACTAATGATAGGTAATAATTAAGCACTATTCAGCACAGCAAAACCCGTGTCTTATAGCAGTCCACCAGAAAGGAGAATCTTCTTTGCACCTTTCATTGTAATACATGGTTTGTAGATGTGAGCATCTTTTTATTTAACAGAAATAAATTTGCAGATGGTATAGCCAGGAAAAAACCAAAACATGCTCTGCCCTTTGCCACTGAAATTCCCTTATGTTGGACTAGTGGGCTAAGACAGGAATATAGATAGGATTTTTCCTCTCGTTTTTACCTTTATGACCACTAGAGGTTGCTCTTCTCCATTGTTTGCGAGCATCATTCTCCATTCTGTCATTTCGTTTTGAAGCTGAAATTTTTCAGTGCCTATTTTAGAAAGAAAGCCATTACTGATTTATTCCTTGGGTTAAGTTTTGAAAGATGAAGACTAATCATACATATTTATTTCTAGGTGTTATGAAAGAATGTATAGCGACTGTCACTTTTGGTAATTGATCATCTTTTAAGTAAAGAGACATAGGCAGATTCATATGACTGTTTTTGCTTTTGTAAACACTTCTTTGGAAGTGTTTGAGACAAAACAGGTCTTGAGGACCAGTTCTGTCATTTTGTTTTCAGAGAGCAACGTTTATCTCTGTAGTCCTGTTGCTTTGTATAGGAATATCACAAGAACAAGATCTAATCACTTGGAAGAACAGCCCAGGACCTTGACTAATATTGGTCTTAAACCTATGAAAATATCTAAATGGATGTAAATGCTTGAAATATTTGTGGTTTTTATTAATATTGTGTGCATCAGCAGTGCAGTACCACATTGTACTAGAAGAGCCCGAACTTGAATTTTAGGAAAAGGTAGAAATAAGATAGCCATTAAGGCCTTAATTCATTCCCTTACTCTTTGTCCCACTTAATTACATGCATATGCAGTATTTCTTTTATCTGCCTCTGCTCTTTTGCTCCTTTACACTTTGCTCTATATTTCTGTCATGATCCTTGCCTCTTGTTCAGCTCTAGGCTGATATTTGTAGTTTTCCTTTCCATCTGTATTGTTTTCTGTACTAACACTCTTGCACTTCTTCCAAGCCTTTCTACTCCCAAATGCTTGACTTTGACGCTCACATCTCACTATTCTGTGAGCCCTTCTCTTTCCACTCCACTCTTGGTTTGTTTTTTTTTCTCTAAGCCTGCAAAATGGGGCCAAGGAATGCTCACTACAGGCAATATCTTCAGAAAAAAAACCTGTATGTGTTCCAAAGAGATTTATTAAATTCAGTTAATCCTGAGCATTTATAATTCAATCAAATATAGGCTATGTTCAGAAGGAATCTCAAGACTGACACAAGAGCAAGTCTTAGAAGTTTTTCTTGCATAGCATGAGTGGGCTGGGGTTTCTTGACAACACAGTTATGTAAAAATTGATTTAATAAGAGCAATGCAGTGCTTAAAAAACCATGCCTAAAAATAATCAAATAACTTGCTAAATCTTGCTAAGGCTTTTGAACAGAAAGAAAAGGTTAGGCATTCTGTTCTAATAATTAAATTAATTGTAAAGTATCAGATACTAGAGTCTAAAAATGGGAAGTGTCAGACAACCTGAACTGCTGGTGGCACAACCAGATTTACCCTTAATTGAAGCACTTTTTCAAGTGTCTCATTGTTTTTGGCATCTTCCTTCCTTAATGTTTCTTTGAATATTGCTGCTTGATAGATCTCTAACAGAGGAACCACAATGATAGGTGCTGAAAGCTGTATGAGAAAGGTGAACAAAATATGTGAAGTACAATAAAAGAAAAACAAAATGAAAGAGGAAGGACATATAAATGACCTGACAATATAAATTTTCTGAAGCTATATGGAGATAGTTCAGTCTGGAAAAAAGAACAAACACAAACAAAGCAAAAACCAAAACCCCAAACAAAGTCTCCATTTCACTTGTTGAAAAACAAAGGAAAGTTTTAATTTTATTAAATTACTATTGTAGACTATTTTACGGTGTGCAGCTCCACATGGAAGTCTCACGGAACATTTTCTAAGAGAGTGCTTGGATCTTGTGTTTACAATAATACTAAATACCTGTCAGCATTGGTTTTCTTTATAATTCACCTGAAGATAGAAATACTTGACTTACCCTATGTATGTGGCTCAATATTGTTTGGAGTACAACTGAACGTAATTTTAAAAGAAAGCTGGTGGCTAGTCTGTAAGATTGCACAGCAGAGGGCACTAGCGTCGTGCCAGATGTCAGTTGTTTGCAGAAGTTTCTCAACAGCTTGTTTGCATGGAATACACAGTCTTTTCAGCCTTAGAAATAGTAGAAATAACTGATCTGGGCTGTAATTCCCATTTCTCATTTGAATGCCAGCAAATGTTTGATGTTTAGGCTAAATGATACCTCTGAGTGTTACTTAATTTGGCTTGCATGATGTGGTTTGTGATACAATGCACTGTAAGTGGAGTTTCCTTCCTGGCACTTACTGGTGAAATATTTTATCTCTCTAAAATATTCCTGTGTCTGAGTGTTTTTCAGCCTTATGTAGGTTCTGTGACAGGGATGCTTTCTTGCAATCTGGATTTTTTTAGTTATTTTCCCCCACCCACCCCCAAGAGTCTCTACAAATCTGTAAGAGATGAGATTTTGTAAATATAGTTATAGATCTAATCAGAAAACCTTACATTTGGTCACCAATTCAGACTGTGTTCTGCAAAGGTGAACAATATCAGCAAAGTATCAATATTCTTCCAAACCTGAGAGGTAGAAATACACAAATCACTCAAGCTTACACTCACAACCATCCTGTCCTTGGCACTGTTAGGAGTTCATAGATGTGTAACCTACTTCATTCTTTCCCACAAGCATAGTTTCATAGTTTTAAGTTACTGTTTGCCATAAACAAAGCATTCCATGGTTTCATGTCGTGCTATGCATACGGTGCTAGGCTGTGGAAAAAAACGGGGCTGTGCTGGAAAAAGTATTGCTGCACGTAGAATGAAGTGCTGCTTGCTGAGGTTTGCAGCCTAGCAAAGTTCGTGCTGAAACTCAACTCCCCACGCTGACATTCAGATGTGCTGAGATATTCCAGTCAATGTGTGGTGATGGGAGATATCCCCTCTGGTATAACTTAGAGGAGGGTGGCCCCCCCCAGGGTTAGCGTTTGATCTGCAAATCTCTTTGTTAAGCCCCTGAACCACTGTGAGCAGTGCAAGGAGGTGTGGGTAGGTACCTGCTAGGCACAAAGCAGAGAAGCAGCCTGGTTACCCTACATATGAGTGGGGTGTAACCCCCTGAGGGAGAGGGGTGACCTCGTCTGGCCATGGGGGCAGATGCTCTCATGTGACTCCAGAGTTGCTCAGCCCAGTGTGATCGCAGTGTGGAATAAATACTCAAAAATGAAAGAAAAAAAAATTAGGTGATGAAAACTGTGAATTTATTGGTAAATCCAAATATAATGCATTTTTTCTTCGTCATCAGACTGTAGTCTGCTGATCCTGAGTGCTTACAGAGGAATGCAAGAGAATTACTGCTGTTTGGAGGCATGAGGTTTTAAATGGCTGGGAGAAAACCTGAGGAACTTTTTTTTATTAACCAAAATGTGTACATTGTAACCAGGAAAGCCAGACCTTGTGACACGTGCAGTGGCTGATATCTGTGTGGTAGAGAACTACTAATATTTTATAAACTTGGCACTGTTGATCTGAATTGATAACTGTACAGAATGAGGTTCCTGGGTCAGATGCATCTTGATAGTGACCAGTAGCAGGGGCCAGCAAATCCATATGTTAAAGCTGCTGTTCTTGTTTACCATGCAGCTGCATGTGATTTCCCAGGTTTATTTGTCAGGAGCTATGGGCATCTAACAACTTTGTTAACTAACATCACTGTTAAAATTAATAAACCAGCCTTTTACCATATGTAGCTGAATTCCTCTTAGCTGTAGTCCTTCCAGTCCTTCCAGATATAAAAGAAAGAAAAAATAATCACATATTGATGGGCCACCAAGCTACTTTGACCTTTCAGTATCACTTTAAGGATGAAGTTAAAACTCACCAGAATGAAATAACTGTGATAGTATGTTTGTGAGTGTGAATGAACTGACTCTGTATGACATCAATCCTTTTTTGTTTTGATTTTTTAATACTTTATTTATTTTGTATTTATTATAAATATTTGTCGAATCCTTTAAATAATTTTCCTAATGAAGAAAATTGTTTTGCCAAGAAAGAAAAAAGTTTTTAAAAATATTTTTATACCTTTCTAGTAGTTTTAATTGTGAAATTGTAAAATAAAAATCTTAAACTCAGTGTGATTTGAAAAAGTATACTTCTCTTGAAGAAAATCCGGTGCAATGGAACACTGAATTTCTGGCATATTTTTTTATATACTATGTATGGTTTATCCAATTGTTTTCTTGTTTGCTGCGCTTTTACTGTGTTCATCCCACTTATAAACTCGTGGGGGCAGGCAAGCTCCATAGATTTGAATGGAGCTGGGCTGAGTAGTTTGCTTCAAGTGTATTGTAACAGAAGAATTGTATTCTGACTCCCTCCCTTAGAGGCAGATCTTGGACATCTTTCACTGGATATTATGTACCCCGCATGCCTCAGAATTTGCATACAAAAAATAAGATGAAGAAACAGCCCTCACAAAACTGATCAGACATAGTGACATCTCTCTTCTTTTGTAGTGTGAGATTCATCTGTTTCACAAGGCTTGGCTTGGATAGCTGATTCCAGACAAACCCTTGCTTGATGATGGTAGTTTTGTTAAGCTGTAAATTCAGTGTCAATTACCGTTAGTAGTTTTTTAAGCTTATGCAATTTTTCAGTGTATACATCCATACAGGGTGTGTTACTTACATGTACATATGGCTCTGTTCCCCCTCCTCTCTGCAGTCAGCTTGTTACAGAACCCCTACATAGAATCACAGAATAGTAGAGATATGTCTTCTTTTAAAAAAAATTTCCTTAATTTTATAAAAATCTTCCAGCATTTTTCTCTGGAGACATTGGAAA
Organism: Myiozetetes cayanensis; assembly: GCF_022539395.1. NCBI lineage: Eukaryota > Metazoa > Chordata > Aves > Passeriformes > Tyrannidae > Myiozetetes > Myiozetetes cayanensis. Next base: position 103,656,526 of record NW_026086604.1, read on the forward strand.
CCCAACCTTAGGAGTTGCAGTGTCGTCTGCTCTAGGTGACCCTGCCTTGGCAAGGGAGGCATTGGACTAGATGATCTCCAGAGGTCCCTGCAGCTCCATCCTCTTTTTGACATCTATGTGGAGGAGACTGAAGGCAGAGCAGAACAATACCCAGACATGCAAAACATATCAGCGTTTTGCAAAGCTAGTCACAAGAGCTTCACATTACTGTAGAGGGAGGCAAAGAAAAAATTAAATTTCCTAATAAATAGATTCAATGATTTTTTATTTTCTTTTCTTTTTCTTCTTTTTTTTTTTTATTTTTCTTTTTTATTTCCTCACTATTGAGGACAGATCAGGGTATCCTATAGGATGGCACAGGTTATTGTTGACTTAAGATAGAAATATAAGACTCACAGGTTATAGGAGGCATTGGTCCTTACTCCAAACCTGTCTGTGACATTCACAGTTTGGCTGTTTGTACTCAAGAAGGAGGAAGATTTGACTGCAGAGATAGTAATTTTGTTCATGGGGATATCAATCCCGAAGTATTTAAAATATCATATGTGTTGACAGTTCCTTTGCTGTAGATCAGTTTTCAGCTTGTCCTCTGTGATTATTAGAAGCTTAACTTGGTCACAAGGTAATAAACAAAGTGTCAGTGTGTGAACCGCAGACTCCAAAGTGGTAGCAGGCTTTTTACCCAGTTCTGCAAGTCTGGATGCTGAGCCACTGATGACATTTCAGCTCTGTTTCCTGGAGCTCTGCGATGGAGTTTTCTGTTTTAAATTTGGACAGCTGCTGTATCTGGCTGCCAGGCAGCCAGTAGGTTCACATGGCTGATTCATTTTGAGCTAGGGTTTTCTGAGACAGAGGGCTGACTTCTCTGTACTCTTTATTTGAACTAAATGCAGCCTGAGCCTTTCCTTTTGCACGTGACAGCTGTTATAGCTAGCTTGCTTGAAAAAGAAAAATGTGAAACCTTTTTACAGAAGTATCTAAAAGGAGAGCAAGATCTATCCCAGCTTAACTTTCTCATATTTGGCATTGGATTTAGGTTCTTTACAAAGCTCACAGTTCTCAAAGCATCATGGATTGTAAGGATGCAAGGATGTCCTCAGCCACCACAGTCATTGATATGAATGAAATTCCAAGGGAAGTAAAATTCACTGCACAAATGAAGCGTCAGACTTTTTGTTCTGTGGCTGTGCCGTGCCCACCGTAGTACATAAGCATCATATCCTTTATTGGAGATGATAGTTGTTACAGCAGGAAGGGTCCCATTCAAAATTTCATTCAAGTCCTCTGAGGGATGACGTAAGGGAGAGTCAAATGCATTAATTAGGTGGGCTGCTTCACATGTGGGTTCCCTGTAGATACACATCCTCAGGAAAGTTGTAGTGATTATTTTTACCCTGATCTTAATTGGTTGCTTATAATTTCAGTAATTTTTCTTTAAAAGAAACCACAACTGAAAGTTGTTTAAATTAATGCACCTTAAATTACAGAAGCAAATGTTATGTCAAAATAGTTACATTTAGATAGAACTGCCTGGAGTGTAACTAAAACGATCAAAAATATGCTCTCTCTGTAGTCTTATGCTTAGTAAAATCTGATTCAAGCAGGCACAGATTTGGCAGAACTTGGTTTTGAACTTTTCTTTTTACTTCATAAAAGGGTCTTGTGATTTTTTTTCTTGTTGATAGGCAATGCAACTCAAGTGTTTTGTCCATATGCTACAGTATATATTTTTGCACAGTTGTTAGCTATTTTTTATCTTTTCCTTAAGTTTTATAAAAAATGTCTGTGGCAGTGCTCTGAATTTCTCCTTAATTGTGGAACCATTATGCCATTATAGTTAAATAATGAGTGGAAACCACAGTGTACCTTCCTTCACTTGCATTAAGCTTACCTAAATTCAAAAATAGCTTTTCATGCCAAAATTAAACTTAGGAACACTAAGTCTAACTAATTGACACATCTGATAGGACTCATAGAAATAAAATTACTCAGGCAGATTTTGATTCTGGCATACATGACTTCTGCCTAGTTGCAAACATTTAATCTGCGTTTATTTGCAGTGTAGATGGATTAATTTCTTTGGCTTGCAGTTCCTGCTAGCACTGTTCACACTGTTTTCTCACATGACTGTCTTCTTGCTAGCTTGATAATTCTCCTGCTGGGCAGGATGGGAATTCATGCCTTAGATGCTGTCTGTGTAGACAAGGCAAACTACTTTAATGACACTGGTAAAATTAAACTAATTGATCTCCTGCACATTCCAAAGTCATAAAAAAGCCTATATTTATAACAGTAGCTCTTTTTAGGTTGGGAATACTCTATGCCAGTTTTTCCTGGTATACTTTATGAGTGTTGTAGTTCTTGCTGGCCAGGACATGGATAATATATTCCATCATGATTTTGTAAGAGCTAGAGTTATCTGAAAAGCTGTAGCCCTTGGTTGCTCTCCATCAGCACTGGCTGGAGGGACACCTGCTTCATATGCTTTCAGTTGGGCCTCTAAAAAATCTCATGGGAAAGGACCCTACTTCCCTGCAGTGAAAACCGTCTGGATTAACTCACGTCTCATCCAGCAGCAATCCAAAGTGGACTTTGCCCAAAAATGTAAGACAGGAAGTTTTGCAGAGCCTGGCTGTTAAATGATCTGTAGTAATAATAAACTAGTATGGCATTTAGTTTCTTAACCCAGTCTATCTCTGTGTGCAAGTGGATATTTGACAGCTTACTGAGTTATTCTGTAAACTCAGTGGATACGTGGAGATATCTGGAAGTAATTTTCCACACTAAAAAAATGTAATTGAAAAGGCCATGTCCCATTGATTCATTCTAAATATCCCTGAAAGAGTACACGACCTGTTACTGCTCGATAACTACATTTGCCCAGAAAACATTACTTCAGTAATAAGAAGTCAGCAATCTGTGAAGTGCTAAATATGTATCTAACTCTAAAGTCTGCCCTTGTTAACTACAATAAAACCTGAAAGGTGGCTCATAGTTGTCATACACTGGACAAGATGTGGTCACTCTCAGTTATAGCACTCATTTTGTATTCTTCTAGACTTTCAAACTAATGGCAGTCCCTAGGGCTTAAGATTTTGGAATTCAGAGCTCAGTGTAACATAGGTATGTGTAACATAGGTATCCCTAATACAAGTATGTGCAAAATACAAAGAATTATGCAAGAGCTCTTTGTCTTGCTTTATAATGTGTAATTTATTCGTGACTGAAAATATGTAGTGCTTGTCTTTTGACATGCCTATTATGTTCTATCTGGTGGTTTTAACTGATTTAATTGCACTACCCTAACATTTAGATTTTTGCAATTTTGACCACCATAGCATCCTTGCATGACTGGGACAGATTTCTGGTGGTGACTTACATAGAACTCTGTGGTGCTTTACGTTAGATTACATAGTGGCTCAATGAATTAAGGGAATATGGTAGTCAAATAATATTTTTTTAAAGTCTTTCATAGGGCAAATTATGCTCAGATTGTACTTACATTGTCTTTGATATTAAGAAGGTTGGGTTTATATTGGTGAGGCCAAACCTGATCCAGAAAGTCTGTTGCTTAACATGTTACATAAATTAGAATGAGTTTTATTATAGGAAGGTAACATTTGTAGTCTAATAATATGTATTGCAAAGATGTCAAAAAAGCAACAACAAAAATATCAAAACTTAAGCTGGTAGAAATGGCCAAATATTGGCCTAAACACAAGAGTGAGAAGAGCTAGAAATATGTCAGTTAAAGGAAAAACTACCATCATTATATGAAAATATAATTTGTAAGTCTTCATGAAAACTGTGTCCCGTAGAAATATCCTGGAGTTCTTTATGTGTGGTGTGAATGTGATTTAAATGACTTGCACTGAAAGTATCTTAAATTACTTCCTGCATATTCTTTCAAAGATACAACAGTAGCTGAGCTTTCAATACTTCTCACTTGCATTAGACGGGGGGTTATTTATTTATTTATTTTTTAGTAATTCAGGGATCATTCAGATACATTTTCATTCTATCATAGAGTTCTACTGGAAAATTAAAAAAAATAGACTTTGGAAAAAAAAATCCCATTTACAAATTTAAACGGTTATCAAGAGAAAAACAAATCTGTTAGTTCTTACTTTCGCTGAATACATAAAGGTTGAAAATTCCCAAGTCACTCTTGTATCTCATTAAATGGGATGGTGAAAGCTGTGTGCACCATCATCATCTCTTTGAATATAGTGTTGTTAAATAAAAGGACAAAACTGTTTCCTCATTAAGAATTTTAGCTGACTACCTCTGCAGAAATGTTGTGTTCTTTTAATGCAGCATTTTTTCTTATTTGTAATTCTTGTGTAAACAAACAGATGGGAACATTCTGCTGTAAAGCTTTAGGTTTATTTAGGGAAGGGGTAAATGGTGAGGTTGTATGCTCGTTGATACTTCCAACATAAGTGTATCAATTTATAATTCACTCTGAATATAGCTCAGGTTCCCACCCTCCTGGTCCTGAGTTCTTAGGAACAAACATCCATGTATGTACTATGATTTCTTCATTGGATTCAGGGAAAGTTTTTGCATAGGTGCTGTAGAACCAGGTAGGTGATTACTTTCCTTCCCAGCCTACAGAGCCTTGGTTTTAGATTTAAAAGAAAGTAGAAAATGAGTAAGCAAGCAATTGAAGATGGGAGAAAGAGATTGCTGTCCCTGGTGTTATATTGGAAGACAGATTGTTCCTTTTTCTGCAGAAAAAAATATGACCACTTTTGAAAGGGTTCATTTTAGAATGACACCATTTAAATTGGAGTCTTCAGATGTTCTGAAGTTCTTCTATCATCAGTTCTTTTACAGTCCTGATTCTTCCCTGGAAACTTCTGGTGTGTTTTTGTCATGCGAACTTACAGAAGTGAGGCATTCAGAATAAGGTTTCCCCTGAGCTGCTTTGGGATTGGGAAAACAGCTATTAATGGGTCTAGCACCTACTCAGGACAAATTAGCATGATTTGGCAACTGATTTACGTGTCTACACATAGCACTGGTGCAAGATCTGTGATATGCTGTCAATATCTGTCAAGACAGAAATAAATTTGTATGTTAATGGCCTAGGAATGCAGGGAAGTAAATGGTATTCTGTGCTTCGGCATATTCACATGGAAGATACTGTTGTTAGGAATAGTATAAGGAACGAGCAGTACTTATTCCATTAGCAGCTACGGACAGTACACCATTACTGTGATTAGGCATCTCGGTGTGAGGACACATTCTTACGACTTAAATCTATACATCCCTCGGAGATTGCCAAAAGTAAGACAGTGAAGCCATTCAGGACAGAGAAGAAAGCTCTACACAGCTAGGACTGCATGAGAATGCTAGGTTGTCTGAAATAATTACTGCACTGGGATTTAGCCAGAATAGCTGTCATCTTGTGAAACATGCCACAGGATTTTTTTAATTTTTCTTTTCATTTTGGTTTTCCATCTTGTCCAAAAGCATGAATATTTGTTTCCACAGTATCCTACTATGTTGGTTAACAAATTCCTGGTTCTTTTGTTATGTTAACATGTACAGCATAAGAATAATAAGCACTTAAATACTGCTCAGATGCTGAAGCTGAAAGATGCATAGTTATTACTCAGCCTAGTGGAAAAAAAAAATTATCTGAAAAATTTGACGTAACTAATCTGTTCCATTTGTATTTCTTACTCTTTGCTTTTTGTAAAGAGAAAAATGCCATAAATTTTGTACTAAACAGATGCAACAAATATGCCTGAAGAACTGTGTTCTGTATATTTAATAAATTATGTTGTAGGTGGGGGTGTTTGCATACCTCTGAATTATTCACTATAGCATTTTAGATAATTTATTTAGCTTTGTATCTCATTCCATACCCACTCTCAATAAGTTAATATTTCAACCACAAACATTCATCATGTTAAGAAAAAGAGGATTTTAGGGGGAGGGAGAAAGGAGGAAGGGAACAAAGTGTCTGACATTCCTTTTGAATTTGAAGAATAATTGAAGTTAATGTATTGTCTCTCATGTACCAGAATTGTTTTGTGGATCCTCAGCTATTATCAGCTCCAGTTATTTGACTTAACAGAGCTGAAGATCAGCCCTGGTTATCCTGGGATCCAGAAACTTTTAAAACAAACAGCTAAAAATAGCTGGGTTTATAGGCTTGACTCGGAGAAAAAGTAAGAAGTGATGGAGAGATCACTTTTCTGGTTGAACATAGAACTAGTAGTAATCATCAGAGACAAAATAAGTTATCCATACTAAATATGATGAGATTTCTCATGCTTTCACTGTATTTTGTTTCTATACAATCTGAGATGCAGAATGGGAAATTTGAGAGGTAGAAGGAAAGAACTATTCAAGCAACAGTAGGTCAGCCTTTTTATAAAAAAGTATTAAAGAAGTATCCTGCTTTTATTTAACATTGTAAATACTAGTGAAATGAGTACTAGTATTTTAATTGCTGGAGTAAGGTAGATGGGTGCTCTCTCTGCTTGCCAGGTATTTATCCAAGTGCACCCTACCTGTGCTATCACATGGGAGCCAAGAGTGTATGTTCAGCCCTGTGCTGAAGTTCTCCTTACAAAAAGCATTGTAAAGCTGGTGCTTGTAGGATTGTCTGTTGACTGGTGGTTGCTGTGGTTCCCAACAGCTTTCCCAAGGAAATGTACCTCATGACACAGCTAAGTATCAAGTGGTGTTCCCCAGAACATGTACGTTATGGCTAAAATGAAGGCAGTTTCAAATGCATAAAAGGACTGGCTTAGATGTTCATGGTGGGTTGGGGGATGGAAGGATGGATGTTCAGGTGGACATTTGTGTGTCTGTCAGACTCAGCCTCTCTTAAAACTCACTGTTTGGAATGTTTGAAAATTGCAGGAAGGAAAGTTTTCTCCTCCCAGAAGCTGAAGTCTGTTGGGCTTGTGATGTTTTTGAAGCAGTTTTGTACTGATTTTAAGTGTTCTGACTGATAAATGCATCAATGTGGAAGATGAAAGTTTGCATTGGGGAAATAGCCATGAAGTGCTTTTGTCCATCATTCAGAAGAAAGTGGAAAAAACAGGAAACAAACAAAAATGCAGTTGGAAAAAAAAGGAGTTTTGGGAAAATACAACTCAGTAAGCCTTTTTCTTCCCTCCCTAGACTTCTACCACCCTTTTGCAATACCTACTGCGTAGATATTTCCATATAAAATCTAAGATTCTGACCTCCTCTTGATTCCCTATTGCAAATAATGAGCCTATGATTGTTTTGCTTGTACACTCATTCTCCTAAGCTGGAAATGTACATTCAGTAGGTTGTGCATGCCATCTTCAGCCATCTTTGTCTACTCTTAAAGTTGCGCAGGCATCTTAATGTATAATTTTTACTTTCTACTATTTCTAATCTTTTTTGTGACTACAAATTATTGACTAACTAAAACCAACCTATGATGCATCTAAAGATAAAATAGGCAAGAAAGTGGGATCTCACATTTCTACCACTTCATGGCCTGACAGACTCAACAGAAGAAAAAGTAGTAAAACCTATGCTTTTGTCAGTGAGGTGGGTGGATCAGACCCTGAGCACACTGCAGAAGCAGACTAATGGAAGAAATCTGTGCTGATCTTTACCAGTTTTCTGGTAGTAAATGCACTTTTAAAGTCTCTGTCAGCTGGGTCTTGCAGAATAGAAATGCCATTGCAAAGCAGCTGGGGAAATCTTTTTGTGTCAGAATGATGAGTAGAGCAGGAGACATTGCAAAGGTGATATTGATAAAAGAGCATAGCAGAAGAGAGGCATTTTTTGATGGAGACATAGTCTTCTTTGTATTTCCAAGCAGCTTCTGTGCTGAAGCCAGGCAAATGTTCATGTCTAAACCATGAACTACATAAAACTTGTTCGAATATACGTTTAATTCCATCCAATCAGAAGATCGCCTAGGTTAATGAATATTTTGAGCAAATGTATTTTTTCATGTAGTGTGTGAAGCTGAACATTTGAAATATGTAGGTGCGTGTGGAAGCTAACAAGCTCTGGTTATATTTGGTATGTTCAATCGTTAATTCTGTAGTTGAAATTCATAGATTCAGAACGTAACAAAAAAATGTACCTGAATTCCACAAGGTGAATCCATTTAATTTCATGAAGTTCTCTCTGGGGCCCTTTGTCTTCAGCAGTCCAGAAAATCCAGTAGACTTAATATAGCTATTTAGCCTGGTAGTTTTCTCCTTCATTTTGGACTTTATTTGAAATAGTTCCATAGCAGTTGTATAAATAGGTGGTTTGGTGCCTGTTTGCTCAAATATCTGCATTTTTATGTACTTTTAATCTGCAGTACCACCAAGAAGTCTATCTGCCATGAAAGACTTGGAGATCTGCAATTCTGAAGCATTCAGCCTTTGGGAAATTCCATTCCATAGCTATGGAAGTGAATTACTGACATGACAACGTCATAGGGTTTAAAGTTCCTTCAGGCATGGGCCATTTCCAACAGAGCTTTCTGTTGCTGGGCTTTTTTGACAGAGCGTGCTAACACGGTGCTCATCACTGGGGAGCTGATAGCTTATGTAAAGATCCTAATCGAGTGATCTTGCCATCTTTTTGCAGAATCATGTAAACCCAGCGATGGATTTCACACAGACCCCTCCAGGAATGCTGGCCCTTGACAACATGCTGTACTTTGCTAAACATCACCAGGATGCTTACATACGGGTAAGGCTTCTTGTCGCTGAGATCTTTGTGGTTGCCTGTTCACAGTTCACAGTGACTGTGTACTGTTTACAGTTGACTTTGAAGAGGAGGCTCAAAATCCTGATGTTCTTAGCAACAGACTCCAGGAAGGCGAACCGCATGACACTAAAACATGGCATAAGTCTCTAAAAGCTTTGGGAGAAAGCTGTACATCTAGGCTGTCGTTGCTGAGTCAAATGTTACAGATATGACTTTTTGCAAATGCTACTTTTTGCTTAGGCCTGCAAAGAGAAGGGAAATAAACTTGTGCCTTTGTCAGATGCATAATGGATGATGATAAGCTCAGAACTTAGTAATTGTATAATATTCTCTGACCTGCTCGGAGTCTGCCAAAAACTTTCAGGGTTGTTTGTGGAAAGAAGGCTTTGACCAGGTAATGCCTTGATAGGCGAATGAGTTGGCAGTGTCCTCAGAGTTAAGATGTTTCCACTGAAACTACTGCTGTAGGTGAGGTCATGCTTAGAGTACAATAAGTACAAAGTATCATGAGTCACTTGCATAACCCATTCCTGGCCCCTGCCCACTCCACTTCCTACGTTTGTTATTTCAAAGGTAGTTAGAGCAAGTTATGTTGCATCCTTTCAAGAGGAGGCATACAGCTGAATAATACATGCCTCTGAAGAGAACAACTTTTCCTGAATTTTATTGAAATCAAGTATTTGCCAAGCATAAACCAGGCAAGCACAGATGAGAGTAGAGAATAGTCCAGAAAGTCAGTGACTGGAAATCATAGGGATGGTTTAACTCCCCAAGAAAAAGTGCACATGCAGTCCTGCTTAAGAAGTTTGTGTATAGCAAGGAGACAGTAAACATGCCTATCATTTCCACTAAAAGTTAAAACTCAGCTTTTAATATGCATTATCATCCAGTTTTTGTTCAAAATTCTAATAGGTTTGTAAAGGGCCTGCCAATATCCATGGACATAATAGTAGACCACGAGATTGTAGGATTTGCTCTTTAAATAGATGTTTCTCCTCAGTCTGAATCTACCAGTAACTCTTAAAAAGGCACTGTGGTAGTATGCAATACAACAGTATGTATCAATCCCCATAAGCCCCTGAGGGGCTATTTCACATACTGGACAAAGAGTATGTTTTTTGGTTGAACTATGCTAAATAGTGGTTTTGTTTATTAAAAAAAAAAAATTGGTTACTGTTTCTCATTAAAATTTGGTAAGATCTGGACTGTGCTACTTCATAGGCTTCTTTTGAAAATTCTAAGTTTAGAGAATATACTTAGTAGAGGTAGCCAGTGCTTCCAAATGAGACAGTCGTGTTTTAAGGAGCTTGAAAAAATTAAAGAGGACAGAAATTCTATTGAAATAGAGCTTTCTCTGACAACTCCCAATTTTTTCTTATTTTTCATTTTCATGTTGCAAATGCTGTCTTAAAAATTGGATTCAGTGAAGCGTGTAATTAGCCACTCTTTAGAGAGGACTTTTATTGCTGGCTCAGCTCTGTTTCTATAACACAGTACTTTAGCTGCTACATTACTGAGAACTTTTGTTGTTTTGAGATGCCTGTTTTTATTCTTGCATGGTTCCTGTTAGGAGAGCGCCTGAGTGCCTCATGTATTTACCATCTAAGAAAGACTAAATATACACTAGAAGTGCCTTACAGAATCACTCTCAGATTCAATTGCTCGCCTGAAGCTGCTTTGGAAACTACAAACTCGCTTTGGGACTATGTTAGCCTATCCACCACTCCTCAGGAGTTCTACTTAGTGTTTATACTTGCATTGCTGGTGTGATATGAACACCTCTGAGGTGAGCAATGTTGTGCAACTCCTACAGCGTTGATAGTCTTTGATTGCAAAAGTCACCTACTTTCTATCTTATCATCTCCTTGACTTACTAGCTGATGTACAGTTGTTTCCTGTGGCCCCTGACATGCCTGTTTCTTTTTTGAGTTCCTTATTTTATGTCTAACATTACCTTTCCTTCATGGCCTTTGGCTCCCAAAGCTCCCACTGCATCAGTTTGCTCTGTTTGTACAGCCTGTTGACCTAACTTATTTTTTTAGATATATTTCTGTTCCTGTGTCCTAACAAAGTTCTCCTGTGGTCAAGCTAAAATTTCCTCAAGAAATTTTTAGCTATAAGTATTACTTGCAGTACTGAGAAACTTGTTTGGCGTAAGCTCTTCTCTTTTTTTTATTGTTGATACTAGGAAATATTTTGGTTCCTAGGAGGAGAGATTAGTTTCAACTAAATTGCCCTGTGCAATACAGTTGACTCCTGTGCTATAGGTTAATTCCTAAGCCCTCAAAATGAGATAATATCTCTTCTATGCAGTAATTAGAAATTGAGTCTGAAACCCAGAGTTGGCTTGAAATGAACTTGGAATATATGAAGTTTTCCCTGACAAAATGTGATGTATTAAGCAGAGGCACTATCAGAAAGTCATATTGAGTGTATTGGCAGTGCTGCATTTTAATGGGCAGTGCAATTCCCTGCAGTCTGGCCTGCCACTTTCTTAGGATGCCCCAGCTGCGTGACCTTAGTTATGTTATCTAATTGTATTAATGAAAAGCAGAAGTTAGAAGAGAATACAGTCAATAAGTAATCTCTTCCCTTTTCATACCTTGTTCTGCCTCCTGTAAATGATTCTACTTAGGAGTAATTTGCTAATAAATGGAATAGTAAGGTGGTAAGAATGTCTGAAACTGAAGTACCCTTTTGGGGAGTGACAAAAGGGCTTCAAAGACCAGTAGAAGAGTAATGTACTTTAGTAAACTAAAGTAGGAAGAGTAAATATAATTGCAATTTTTTGAAGAATATAGGTGTGAAGGCACTGGAGCAGATGGGTAACTCTGCATCTTGAAAGCAAAAGACATCTCAGGGTGAAAATATGGGTGTCACGCAGTGAAGGAGGAAACAAAAATAATCATTTTTTTTTCTTCTGTTTTATTCTTTTTTAGCTACTTACCCACAATCCACTAGTCTCATTCACCTTTTTCCTGTTGCATACTTATTCCTGAAATTGCAGTAATATGTTTTCTTTACATGCTTGTCTTCCTTCAGATAAACACAGTGTTTATGTAGACTTTGAGTTAACAGATTTTGAATCTCAGGGTTTTGTTTGCTATTCAGTATGACTGGAACCTCCAGCAGAAAAGTTGTTTAGTGAACAGGAAAAAAAACAAACATGTTTTATTTGTCTGCATGGTGTTGTTTGTTATCATTTGGATTTTTAGAGAAGTTTCCTATTGAATTATTTTCCTGTTGAATTATCTTTTCTTGCTCTTTTTTAATTAATTGTCTGGTGCTATCAGTAACTGATATGCATTGGCTTTTTTCATATGCCACTTAAATAATCAGTCTCTTTCATCAGAGGCTTGACTTTTAGAAGGTGATGACATAGTATTTGGAATGCATTGATGGAAGTAATGTTCAATTTCTGAAAGAAATTTAAAAATTTTCGACAGGAAATAATTGGCAGCTTCCCGAGCTTCATAATTATAGGACAATCAGTGTGTGTAATTAAAGTTAACAGTGGAGAAAATTATTGGAATAAAGCTTTGTGACAGATAAAGTTTTTTGGTTCCTTTGTAGCAGATAAGTCATGTGTCCCCCTGGTTTCAATTTGCTTCCAAAACTACTTCAGCTTTATGTTCTACTAATTTTAAAAATGAAATTATAAGTTAACCTTAAGACAGACTTTATTCAGTACCAGTATCTTGAAATTTTTCTTACTGGTAACTTGTACCTCTTGGTGTGCTCTTGCAACTCTTCTGAGTGTATAGAGTGTCTGAGGAAAAACCTTTCAGTGGAAATACTATTATGCCACCACTGCTATTACTATTTTAATTTACCGGTTCTTTGTCTTTGATTTGCTCAAGGATTTGTGGTGCAAGACTGTTCAGACCCATTTTGTTTTCAAGATACAAAGAGGAGAGAGGTATAAATATATGAAACTGAAATATTTTGTATGCAGACATGCTTGTTGGTGTGTATTCATTTCCCTTTGTTTTTTGTACACATGCACTTCAGTGATTGCTAACATTGATTTAAAATAATGGTACCTACTTAATTTGGTGTGAAGTATAAGCTAAAGGAACCAAACTGAACACTTCTTTTATTTATAACCCAAAAAGTGAAAACTGGTAGTTGTTGTCGTGTGTTTAAATAGGCCATGTTTGTGCCTGGGATTGCCTCTCTAGAAACACTAGCTTTGCAATTTTGATAAGTTGACTCCTGTATGTGCAGTTAGTGTTCATTCAGGCATTCTTGATAGCAGGCAGCAAAATCAAAGCTACAACTCCGGTTGGGAGGGTACTGCCATTCATCTTTGCTCACTTAACAGTGTTTCCAGGCAGAAAGAGCAGATGGCATTGGGTAAACTGGTTCTACAGCAACTACACCTTAACTTCTAATGTACTGCCCTTGAAATATTCCCTTATTTTACGTTTTCCTCACAGGCATCTAACTATAGTGATAACTTCTGGTATATCTGGGAGGAAGTGTAGGATTTTGCTTAGAGATTATTGAATTTCACAGTAGGTCAGATGAGTCACAAATAAGTCCTTTATGATGTTATCTCTCGTGGGATCCACATTTCTCATTCTAATGAATTTGCTTTTGATGACTGACAAGTTGGTGACTTGTCTATATTTTTCTTCCATGTTTCTGACCAGCTATAGTCTAGCAGGACTCACTGCTTCTTTGGGGTGAAATTCTGCCTTGAGAAGACACATACTGTGGCTTGTCCTTTTCTTTAAGCACAAGGGATTGATGCTCCAGGCAGAAAATGCAAATAAAGTTAGCAGTTCTGGGTCTGAGTATTGGCTAGCCACCTATTTTGGGTTCTGCCCAGCCAGCTGCCCAAGTTTATGTCCAGTTTCTTTGCCATTAGATTAGTAGGCTCTTCATCTGTGTAGGAAAAAGTCAAGTGTTCCTTAGGAAAAATATAATTTTACTGTAGCCTGAAATTCACATCTCATCTATAGAAGAGAACATTTATCCCTTTTCTCACTGGTTTTATCTATTTAATTCAAATCTTTCCTAGATATTACATGTAAAATTTTTGGTATAAAATATTTTCACCAGAGTGGGAAAGCAGGGTTGAAATCTGTGCTGAAAAAGTTTGACTTACTAATCCCTTGGTATGTTTTATAACGGATCCAATGCTACTACATTTTTGTGAGTGATGTGTAAGTGGTACGCCCCTAAGTTTTCCATTCTTGTGTTTCAAACAAATTTTAAAAGTTAGTAAAATTGAAACAACATTTGGACTTTGGTTGCACCAAGAATTACCTTGATTACCTGAAAATTAGAAGGTGGTTTATGGTCAGCAGTAAAAAATCCCCTTTCCCTTACATTTGTTGAGCTGGTAAATTGGTTATTCACTCAGTTGCAATGCAGGCACAATTCTTCCACGGCAACTAATTGAGTTGCTACTTTTGGGGAGGTTGAGGAGGGAATTCTTTTGCTTTTGAAGCTTTCAGAAGTCACAGTGGAGGAGCAGGTGCTGTTTGTGAGTGCCGGTGATGCAGGCAGGAAAATTGGTGGCATCCTGCAGAGACCTTTCAGAACTTAAATGGGTTGAGTCACAGTCAGACTGTCTGCCGTATACTTTCTAACCCATGAAGTTGTTGTATAGGAGGCTGCCTACACATCCTTCCGCCAATTCACAAAGTCTGCTCATGCCTACTCATTCTAGCCTGATCGGATATGAGGAAGGAATCTAACATATAATTTCAGTATTTTCTGAAATAAAATTGGGCTTGATTTCTGCCATGCCTTCCCCCCCACCCAGAAATTATAGGAAAAGGGATGTAATTTGTTTCTGTTCTGCAGAAGGTAGAGAGAAAAGTGAGCTTTGTCACAAGAGTCTTTCTGGTGAGTCTATGCAGTTTTCCACATGAGACCTGATTGCCTAAGCGCAGCGGTTCCCAGCCTGTTAATGTGTTCTTGTTTCCTCTTTTTCTCTGCCTGGCTCTTCCACTCAAATATCCAAGTGTTTTTCTGCCTGCCTTTTGTTTCTGCCCAAATGTACGTAATTTCTGTGCTTTATGTGACAACGCCGAGGGCCTCCATCACTGATGGCAGAATTGAGATGGGTCCCTCTAGAATAAAGAGGCAAAATCCTGGAGTGGCTGGTTGCAGCACAGACACAGAGCTAAGTTAGTACTGAGTGAGAAAGAGAACTGTGAGGGAGCCATGGCACTCTCTGCACAGCCCTGTGTGGTATGTGCAGCGGGATATGTATGATAATCTTACAGTCCTGGGTGTGTTCAGATCACTTCTCATGATTCACACCGCACCTAAACTTTCCCATATATATGGAAGCTGTTGTCTAAATGAGGTCCTGGTCCAAAGGAGGTGTATTTGCTATATTCTGCAAATAGTGCAGTTTCACACCTTCCACCTCAATCACAGGTGAGCAAGGAGAGAATTGCAGGAAAAGCATTGCCCTCTTACATTTGTGTGGGACATTAGGAGGCAGAAGGAATACCTGGCCGGTAGTTTTCAAGCTGGGCCAGATCAACAGCAAATCACTGTCACATACCTGTGCCTGTGGAAAGTGAAGAGCACATCCTGGTGCTGCTTCTGCAGATAACATGTCAACTGGGCCTTCTCATCTTGGGTCTTACCACTATGCTTTACAATTCTTTGGTTGATTCTGTGTGGAGTGGCAAAGAAAGGAAAAAGATACATATTATTTCAAGACAAACCACTACATGTTTAGCTTTTGATGGAAAATAAAAAAAATAAAAAAATAAAATTAAAAAAAAAAAGTCATGCTTTCATGTTAAGGTGTTTGCATGAGGAAAAAAAAGAATTATTGCTAGATGAGCATCTGTGCAACTGTCCAAATTTAGCTTGTGATAGTTTGGCACTAGATTTATTTTAAAAGTAAAACCACATCATAATTTTCCAGAAGAGAAGCAACTTTTGGAAATTTTATGCTGTCTCTTATAGAAGTGTTTTGTGGCTGCAGAGTCAAACAATGGCTGTAATGTTACCATGGTGGTTTGAATTCACCTTCTTACCTATATGTTTTTATATAATGACGTAATCGGATGCTTTTCTTGTCCCTCCTGCCCTGTTTGACTGTTTCACTGTCTCCTGGCTGCTTTGCCACAGTGGGCTCTGTGCAGTTCTCCTTGGGAGCAGCAGATTAAAAGGCACTTCCTCACACGGTGAGCTGATTAGCCCCCAGGTGCTTATTTTTAGTTGTGCACATCCAAGCACATATCAGACACTTAGTATCTGATCCTTAACATGGTCCTGTAATGAGATGAGCCTCAGGTAAGGCATGACTTAGCATCTGTGTTTCAGTACCCCCTTTCTTCTTTTTCAGGATCTATAGCAGGTCTCGGATCTTCTTCAAATCTTGCTTTAAATTGCAATTCTAGTGTCTTCCCGAGGAAAGCAGAAATAGCTGATGCTTTATTTTGTTTTGCCATGAGAAATTTCTATAATGACTCAGGAATGTGAAGGAAGACTGAGATAAGGGAGAGAGGAAGCATTGGAAATGGAAAACACAGGGTCAGAGAGGACAATGCAGAGTGAAGGATGTTGGAAGAAGACTGATGCTGAAACTGAAGCAAATGACAAACTGCCTTAGGAAGAAACCAAAATTGCTGACAAGGATGAATGGAAACTGAGTCTGACTGCAGTAGTCTCTTACCCTTCTTGGGAAGCATATCCTAAGGACTTGTTTCTTAGAGTTACTTAAAGCATCTAAATGAGAAGGGAATGGTGAAGCCTACTGTCTATGATAAGGAGGCTTAGGAAAAGGAAAAGCAGTGTCAAGAAAAGGAAGAGCATCTCTGCAATTTCTGTGTATTAAAATGCTGCTTGACCTTTCATTTTGGGTCTAAGGAGGTTTTTGTGATCTTTACTAACTAGTTCTCTGAACCTCTTGATATTAACCTACAGCTGACTGCTAGAAAACTTGTTCTCTATTAAAACAGGATCATTTTAGATAGTACTACAAAACTGGTCTTTGGAAATGCTTCCTTTTAACACTGCAGCAACTCATTGAATTGTCTGCTCGGGGATTTATTAGAAGTATTGATGCAGCTATAGTGAATATTGCCTTTCAGTTCTGTATTTACTTCCTAATCATAATGAATCTCTATTCCATTGCCAAGCTCTGATTTTGGTTCAGGAATCTGAGAATTACATCTGAGTTGCTGTGGGCAGTATATTTTGAGCCAATTTCATTTTTAGTGTGAAGGATTAAGGGCTGGCTAAGTCGATATTTCTTCCCAGTCAAGGAGAAATATTTCTGTCTGGTGGTTTTAGCCTCCTGGATTTTGATGAGGAAACTTTTGAATATACCTGTCTTGAAAAGTTTGCCTTTTGACAGTCATTAACTCTTAGATGCAGATATAAGCTTGATTACTGAAGCTGATGCAGACTTTTAAGCTCATGGTAGTCAAGTGTGGAAAATCCTTGGTTTAGTCCACTGCCTCCCTGAGGGTCTTTTTTGTGCTTCTGAGGTAGTGATGGACTCAATGAATAATTCACTGGAAAATCACAAAGGAACTCTGCTATAAAGTTAGAAAATCTTTTGATTTGGGGGTTAGTGTCTTGTTTGGGGTGTTTTTTTACTCCTGGAGAATTTGCATTGTTCCTCTGTGATCTTGGTGTGATACTTAAATTTATTTTATTTTTAATTTTAAAATAACTTAAAATCTATTTATTTACTTATTTCACATATTTATATTTAACATATTTATTTTCTTTATTTTAGGTTCTATTTGTTTATTTAAATTAAATTACATTTTAAATAATTTTTTTAGATTTATTTTATGGCCATGCCTTTGGTAAATATCTTGTTGAACCTCATACAGTTGTCCCCATCCCACCAATCCAATCTGTCAAGATCCTGCTATAGAGCCTTCCTACCCTCCAGAAGATGAACACTCCTGCCCAACTTGCTGTTATCCATGAGCTTATTGAGGGGGCACTTGATCCTCTTATCCAAATCATTGATAAAGATGTCAAACAGGACCAGCCACAATACTGAGCCCTGGGAGACATCACTTGTGACTGGCTGCCAGCTGGATTAAGTTCCATATATATATAGAGAGTTATGTGTTGGTAACTTAAAATAATAAAAACTGTACAGATCTGTATTCTACTACAAATACTGTCAAATTCCCATGCCTTAAGAGGCTACAGACTTTCACATGTAGAAATGTCAAGAAAATGTATAACACTCATTTCCTAAAAATTTCACCTCCTTCCATTCTTAAAAACATTTTCAAAACTCTTCCTTCCTCCTCTTCTGCTAGTCAGTTCCTTTCATTCTTCATGTGATATAATTTTCTTCTCAGTCTATGCTTCTTTCATGCACCTCATGATTTTTCTTTCTATTTTCTGAACTGCTGTTGTTCAGTTGTTTTTTGGGTTTTTTTTTTTGGTCTTTTTTTGGTAGTTGTTGTTTTGGTTTTGTTGTTTGGTTGGTTTTTTTTTTTTTTCAAGAACATGACTCAGACTTTTCCTGGCTGCCCTCTCTCAGTAATTTTCTTTTCCTTTTGTTTCATTTTTATTGAAGTTCTCTGGGTCCAGAGAAGGGCAATGAAGTTTGTGAAGGGTCTAGAGCATGATGAGGAACAGCTGAGGGAACTGGAGTTTAGCCTGCTGAAATAGAGGCTCAGGGAGACCTTATTGCTCTCTACAACTCCCTGAAAGGAGGTTGTGGTGAGGTGGGAGTCAGCCTCGTCTCCCAGGTAACAAGCAATTGGTCAAGGGAAAATAATCTCATGTTGTGCGGGGGGAGATTAGAATCAGGGGATTGAAACAGGCTGCCCTGGGAAGTGATTGAGTCACCATCCCTGTTGGTATTTAAAAGACATGTAGATGAGGCACTTAGGGACATGGTTCAGTGGTGGACTCAGCAGTGCTGCGTAAGTGGTTGGACTTGATGATCCTAAAGGTCTTTTCCAACCTGAATGATTCTGTGATTCTGGTGGTGCTAAAGCTTCTCCTGCATTGTCCATGGTCTCTGCCTTTAAATATCTGTTTTTCCCAAGCAAAATTTTACCACTGCACCTGCTCATTGTAAAATGTCTGGTGGATCTGCAACTCATTGCAGATTTATGGTGGGGAGGAGTAGGAAGATAATAGGGTGCAGCACTTCATGAGCATTAATGATAGACCTCCGTTTGAATGAAGGTTGTGTGGGTTTGCGACTTCCTTTCTACCTTCCTTTCTGTGGTAAAATAACTTCTGTGATAGAAATGTGAATCAAGCCAGGAATGTGCTTTACAGACATAGAAAAGTATTTTCAGTCTTGAGCTGTGTGTTAAATTTCTTTCCCTGCAGTTGTTTTCACCAGTTTATGAAGTAAACATGTCCATTCACTGCTTATTTCTCCTCCGCAACTAGAGTGATAAAGGAAATAACATTAAAATCATGCCCTTATCAGCTGTATTTATAGCATTTTACTTTGGAACAGGATATGAGTCGTGAAGTCATGAAAAGAGTATTACAAATATAATAATGAATGTTGTAAATCTGTTGCCAAGACTAGGAATTATTTCTCTTTGGGTATTTATAAGAACCTCTTTTTTTTTTTCTTTCCTTTTTTACTGTTGCTGTTTCATACAGAAGATCCATATCTGTCAAATTTGCCTACAGATATTTAGATGCAGTAAAGGGCATTCTTCCTTTCTTGAAGAAATGTAACATGGCAGCGCTGCCTTATTTTGTACAGCAAATGCTAAAGAAATTGCTGCTTGCAGAGTGTATGTCTGAGGATCATTTCAAGACTGCTTTACATATTGATTACTCAAATTGCCATTTAATTTGCTGTATAGCAATACACAGTGCCTTAACTATTTCTCTGGCATTCTTATTGATTGTTGTAATTCTGCCTTGCATTATATGCATAGATGGTGTCACCATTAAATATTTATGTGCTCATGAAATGTTAATATGTTGGGTTAATGTGAAACTCCACAAAGAGCATTTGCCAGAAGCGAGCAGGAATACTGATCCAAGTGCTTCCCTCTCCCTCCCCCTTGCCCTTTCAATTTGCCTCTCCATTGATTTTATTAGCAGTGTTTCTCTGCTGTATCTAAATCTGTGTCGAAGCAACACCCTGCTCCAGTATGCAGATTTTATGTTTTATTATGTGGGAGATAAAACAGGGTAATAAAAAGAACAAGAGATCTCAGGGAGGTGTTGAGACACACAGCTTTACATTACGGTTGTGCTATTCTATCATTGTTCCTGCTTCTGGGTGTAGAAATGCAGCACTATCCTCCATGAAAGAGACTGAAGCAGGATGACTCATCTGGAATACAAAGTCATATTCACATGTTCCTTGAACAGTGGCTGCAGCAACGTAAAACAAAAATAGCAGGGGTGTTTCTTTGATTTGCTACAGCTGTTACCCAGAGATGACATGGAACAATTTCATGTAATTTAAACCAGAACTTTTAGGAGGAAAAGTCCTCTTGGCAGACTTTTGAACATGATGTTCTGATGCTGTCCTGTTGAAAAGGGCCAGTAAAAAATCATAGTGGTCAAGTACATATTATATCCTTAATACTTTTTAATCTTTTGTAGGAAGTGTAAGTGATTTTAAAAAACAACACCAGCACTGGTAAACAAAACCAAGTGATGGTGCTTTCCCACTACACAGAGAGCAACCATTCTTTTACGTCCCTGGGAGATGGGCTGGGAGCAGAGTTATCAGCTAGAGGCTGCCCTTTGTACAGTAGGACTGAAGTTGATGCTTGGTGAAGAGGCTTTGGAGTGCTGTATGAAGCACATAATTTTCCTACTTACCTTTGGGTTTTTGGTTTTTTCCCACTTTTAACTTCTTCACAGGGAAGGCTTCTGCACATAAGAGAACATGAAACAGTCAAAACTAATATCAGGGGAGGGAGGGAAAGGTTTTAGTGGCATCTGGCATTGCACTGGTCCTCCCCTTTATCTCTCGTCCTGGTTTTTGCTTGAAGTTCAAGCCTTGAAGCTTTTGCAAAGCTTTCTTTGCTGTAAATATTGAAAGATATTAAACAAACAAATGAAAACCACAAACAAAACCACAACCAACAAAAACATCAAACAAACAAAAAACTGTGAAGATGGGAGCTAAGGGGACAGGAGGAATGCAAAGCAGATAGCAGTGTTTAAATACCCATTTGTGAAGGAAATTTAGAGAGCCTCTGAGGTTCTCTGAGTTAGTTAGCAAAATCTCTTACCTTTGAAATTCATTTTCTTCTGTTCTCATCCCCAGGCTATGCAGCAGCTCTTTAGGATACATTTTTTTCTTTCTATAAAGTGGAAAGTTTATTCTGCAAAGACAATTCTTACTGCAAATCTGTTTTGACCATTTCATTTTTTTCCTGCCCCTATTTTCTCTTTTTTCAGGCTCACTGCTTCCGTGAAATTGGTAGTATTTTTATAACTTGTCTTTTATCTGCAGTGAAATCTCTTGTTTAGTTGCAGTGCCAGAGAAAACTTCAGCTCAACTGTATTGGATACAGCAGAAATTAATACATATAAAAATGTGCAAGGAGTTATTTTCTACCATTTATTTTACAGTGTCACTCAACAGAGAGTGCAAAGGCTCTCCTTGAGTAGTTTTTACAGCATTTGGGGGCTTGATGTAAGAGTGCTAGTTCCCTGAAATGTTTTGCACATGAGCACAAGTTTCTTCCATAGCAGAGAGAAGAATGAGGACATTTTCTTCCTTCGTGAGCTCCAGTTTGATTTTTAACACTTGAGCCTTCTTTGGAGGCTGAATCCAGCTATGCAAATTCTGTCCCACTTCGGTTTTATAGATCCTTCTAGGTGTGTTCATGTCTATAAATAGTTGTATCTAATTTCCTTTAACCAGCAAATTTAAAATGAAGCTATTTCTTTTTCTTTGGCTTCTACTTCAGTTTCTCCAAGCGATGAGTGGTCCAGAACATCAACAGTGCAGAGCAATGGCAAAGCTTCCCAGTTGGTCATGGACCAGCACTGCTTTATGTGTTGCTGACTGCCTCAGACAGAGAATGACTTGGTTTGAAAGGGGCGTTTAAGGTCATCTAGGTCCAACCTTCCTGCCTTGGGCAAGGACACCTGTCGCTAGACCAGGTTACTCAATGCCCCATACAATGTGGTCTTGAACACTGCTTGGTGGGAGGCATCCACAACTTCTCTGGGCAACCTATGCCAGTGCCTTATCACCCTCACAGTAAAGAATTTCTTCCTAATATCTGATCTAAACCTATTCACTTTCAGTTTGAAGCCATAACATAAATGACATAGATCATTTAGCTGCAGGGGAGACAAAGGTTTGTGAAAACAGAGCCTCCACATATAGTTTCCCACATTCAGTCTGGTGTATCTTGTAAATGTTGGATGTGGAGGATAGTGTTTCAACTCATGGGTTCTTCAAACTGATTATTTTCTGTTTTGATTCCACCTTCAGATTGTCCTGGAAAACAGCAGTCGAGAAGACAAACATGAGTGTCCATTTGGCCGAAGTAGCATTGAGCTGACAAAGATGCTGTGTGAAATACTGAAAGTGGGAGAGCTACGTAAGTTGACCTGTTCGATCTCTAAGAACCATGGCATGAGTTCAGTGATACCTGAAGTTTATTTCAGTGCAAGAGTTTTTCTGCTGATAGGTGTTTCTTGGTATAGTTACACATTGAACACTGGCACTCAGAATGACTACGTGTCTGTTTTCTGTCTCTCTTACTAGTTTGTGGCATATCAAGGATGAGGGTGGAGTAGGAGAAATAGACACCCGTTCTTTGACTCTCATATATATATGAAGCAGGGCAGTTGCATCGTTTCCAGAGGAGTCAGTTCTTTCCCCATCTGTTGATTTGGTATAGGAGACTTCATGGTTGTTCCATTCCATAACCTATTCCATAGGTTGGTTTTATATGAGTATCATAGTCATTCTTTGTGAGATTGCTCATCGGAACTGACACATCCCATTTGCTCTTAGATACGTAAAGCTCCATCTAAATGCCAGATGATAGATGTATCATTTACTCTAACAGTGTGATATGAAATACTGTATTTTAATACAGAGTAAACAAGCTGTCTTTGGCTTCAATTACAGTCCCTTGACAAATTGTTAGATACTACCAAACAGAAGAGCATGTCTGTATCTTAATTAGTCTGGAGTGCTGGTGTTTGACTCTATCGATATGTATAAACTTCAGTTACCCATCAATAATGTTTTGGATCCAGCTGCGGTCTGTTTTGGCATACACTAGCATGAGCTTCATTTTCTTGTTGCACAGGGGGCACAACTGACATGCCTTGCTTTCCTCAGAGGCATGTTCCCTTTGATTTTTTTTCACTAATAAATCTTTTACCTTCACACCTAAGTCCGTGAAATATAATGAGAGAAGAGCAGTGTAAAAGGCAGCAAGAAACCCTATAGGTATCAGTGGTTCTTGTTCCTAGTAGCTCTGCAACGGGCATCAAAAGTTCTGTTTTAAAAGTATTATTTGGTTGTTGATGCATCTGAAGCTTTTAAATGCATTGTTTTGAGAGAATTTATTGACCAAAGGAAAAAGCTGCCTCTGTGCAATGGGCCAGGATAAAACCTGTGCATTTCTTGCAGCTTCCAAATTGACAGTTCATATTTGACAGATCCAGATAAATGAGATGATGTTTACTGCTGAATACCCTCCTAAGTAAACCAGAGTTATTAAGGACTGCATTCACCATGTCTATAAATAAAAAGTTTAGCAACTGTTTTAGATGTATGGTAATAGTAATGTGTTGTGGAAGGTTCAGACTGTAGCAGACAACGACTCCTTAAAATAACCTTACTGCTGCAGTTGAGGTGTCTAATGCCAAATCACGCATGACAGATCTGTCTGAATTTTTCTGCTGGTAAATGTAGGAGGGACATATCATCTCAACAAAGCTGTAAGCATATTTGAAATAAGTGCTAAAGATCAATTTTATTTTTACAAATGCACAGAAAAATATCTGAAATCCAAAGTACAGCTTTGTACATAGCGTTTTAATGTATGTCCCGTCTCTCCATGGGACTTACACTGTACTTTGTTGCTAAGAAAGATGATTGATCTAGAGGTGGTGTCTCAGACTCTTCCTTGCTGTGTCGTTAAGAAGTCCCTCAATAAATAAATCTCTTTTTCTGCAGACAGGTTTGTTATCTTTATGCGGGGTGCTGTATGTAGGTGATCTGCCATGTATGGTACTGTATGTCCTGATTGCTTCTAACTTCTGCACATAGCTCCTTTCATGTTTTAACTTTTTCCTTATCATAGAATCAGCCAGGTTGGAAAGGACCTCTGAGATCATCAGGTCCAACCTTGACCCACTACCACCGTGGTTACTAGACCATGGCACTAAGTACTACATCCAGTTTCATCTTAAAAACCTCCAGGGAAGGAGAATCCACCACTTCCCTGGGCAGGCCATTCCAATGTCTGATTACGCTCTCTGTAAAAAATTTCTTCCTAATATCCAACCCCTGGCACAGCTGAAGACCATGCCCTCTTGTCCTACTGCTGGTTGCCTGGGAGAGGAGACCAACCCCCATGTGGCTACAACCTCCTTTCAAGTAGTTGTAGAAAGTGATGAGATCTCCCCTGAGTCTCTTCTTCTCCAGGCTAAACAACCCCAACTCCCTCAACCTCTCCTCACAGGGCTTGTGTCCCTTCACCAGCCTTGTTGCTCTTATCTGTTTTTTTAAAAGTGAGGACTCTGAATAAGATAAGTGGGTTGGTTTTTCGTTGTTTGTTGTTTGGTTGTTGGTTCGGTTGTTTGTTGGTTTTGTGGGATTTGTGTGTGTGTGTTTTTTGGTTTTTTGGGGGGGTTTTGTTTGTTTCTGTTAGAGTAGCTCTATGGTTTGGAAATGTGGGGTTAAAAAGAAAACTGAAAAGTTCCCCAAGGAAAGCCCTGGCTTAGGGATGTTACCTGTTAATGTTCTGAAGCCACTTGTTTTGATGTTATTGAGGCTGCAAGGTTCTGGCATGCTCGGTGTGCTGGTGTGCAGCAGGCTCTTGTGATGGTCATTCATGGGCGTGTGACGCTGTAAAAAGGAGAAGTGCACTGGTGCTTCTGTTGATAGAAACCAGGTGCAGCAAGACTGACTTCTGTAAAGTCATGCTGATCTACACCCACAGAGCATCTGTCTCTGGATGTGGCAATAAGATTGCCTCATAGCCTTATATTCACAGGGGACAGAGTTAAGGTTGCTTCTAACTCATCTTGACAATTCACCTGTTTGCAGGTGTGTTTCCTTAATGGTTTTGTTTATATGGAACTCTAATTGTAATTTTAAAAGGCTGTAATGGAACACACCTTTAAATAATGTACAGAAGGCAGATTTCTTGAAAATGGCTTCACAGATGCTCATCTTTAATGACCTGTGATGAGCAGTATACTTTGTTAAGACATGCAAACTAGAACTGACATCTCAGGAAAATGTACATTCCAGTTTGTTCTTCACTTGAAATTAAATCCTGTATTGCTGAATAGGATTGGGCATCTTAAAAATCAGTAGTTACAGTTCAGGGCAAAGATGTTCCTGTTAGTTTGTATGTGATTGGTTTCAAAATTATGTATTTTACCTGCTCATGTTTCTTCAGGTGCTCAAAACTCACTATTATTGTGTTGCAACATAGAAATTTTTTCCTAGCATTTTCTGAATTGTATAATTTAAAAGCCACAATAATTGACCTTTTGCTCATGAAATATTCAGCAATAGAAACTTTCTTGAAGTGCAGAGTAGATAAAAGCAGCTAGATTGTCCATTATTTATGAAGAGCACTTTAATGCTGATTATATTCCCCTTGCTACGCTGTATTAAATACCTTTAGGCAACAAGAAGACATTTTACCATTTCTTTTTGGTCCTTTCAAACACACACTCATCCCAGCAAGGACTCAAAAGACAGTGTTAAAAGCATGCCAGCTCTTCTACCTTTGTATTTCCCCAAATCCAGGTAGTGGACTTAATTCTTTGACTTTGTTTCCAAAATGTACATGACTTGGAAATTCATCTCTTCTTCAGCAAAACGTTTAAGTGTATGTTTAGATCTTGTGTAAGTAAAGAAAGCTCAAATGCAAGCTGTGAGTTGAGCATATGGTAACTGCTTTACAGAGGTGGACTTGCAGAGTAGAGGAGCTAAAACTTCAGAGGAAGGTTGGTGTAGTGTTTTAGTAACATGGAAGTTAGAATGAAACATGTCCATAAGACTCCTCAGTAAAATCTCTGAATCAAGAAAGAGTGGGATATTTAACTATAAATCTTTTAATCTTGTGCTACTGATGCTGTTAAAAAGGCATTGAACAGAATGTCTTTAATGAGTACTTGCCCAGCCACCTTAGCAAACATTATGGTAATTCTGATCTTATCCGGCAATGACATCCTTTGTATATTCTAACAAGAGGACTTTCTTTCTTGTCCTGACATCAGACAGGAACACTGTTAACCAGTGGTCAATACTCCTTGCCCTCTGGGGTAAGGCATTTTGATGCTCCTCATCCCTGGCACACTGACAAGTTTACAAAGATGAGAAGAGGTCCAGCCATCCATATGTCCTCCTTAGTAGCTATGAAGGCTAAGGTAACCTCCACTTTCCCTCTTATTCGGGTTTTAGTACATGACATGTATGCTCAGGGGAGAAGGAATACCTGCAGAACAGACTGCCAGCTTTGCTGGGAGACAGTAACATTGCAGATAAATGTAAAAATTAAAAGCAAGCTCCAGAATAACCTTCAACTTTCCAAAACTGGAGTTAGTAAATTTAATGGGAGATTAAGAGTTCATTAAAACCTAGTGTTTGTCATAAGTAAGAATATGAGCTCACCATTTTGCATAAGTAGGCCTAATGCTCTCTAATCCGTGCCTACAGTGCCCAGTTCTCTGTACCTCTGCTCAGCACTTTCTACCCTCAAAACCCCTTAAAACTCTGATCCCTGGTGGGAAAAGGTACTTGACCATGTCACCTGCTTTATGCAGGATGGGTACAACTTCCCAGACTTGTTGCATTCCTTCCATACAGATTCAACTGAAATTATTTAGCGTTGATGCCTTGGAGAGGCTTGTATCTCGTCGGGGAAGAATAAATAATTGCTGTGTGCACTAAGAAAAGACGGTGCTACCAACAGAGCAGTAGTCTAAAGATGTTATAAGCCAATATCATTGCATGCCTTAAGTTATTCTATAGTTAAGGCATGTCAGACTTCAAGTATTTTTCAGTGTATTTTTGAACAGGACGCAGATGTTCAACTGACAATATTCATATTTGATTGTTTTGATGGGGGATATTCAGGGGCTTTTGCAAAAATCTACACTTAAGCTTTATGACAGACCACAGGGGTATATGCCACATGTCAGATACTTATATATGGATTGTCTTAAAGCTTCTATCAGAAAAACAGCTTCATTGGGTTTTTGTTTGTTTGTTTGTTTGTTTGTTGCTTTTCTGTTATGGGGAATTTAATGGCCATGGGATTTGTTAGGCTTAAATTAATTTACAGGATTATTTTTCCGCAAAAGAGGAGATCTAAATGCAAATGTATCATAATGCTGTTTGTGCACGCTTTTGCTATAGATTTCTCATTGCAGTTATTGCCCAGGTTGCACAATTGAAGTGGTCTAGAAATTCTTACCTTGTGATCCCTTCATCAGATAGAATGTGCTGGGCATTAGAAGATTTACAGTGATATTCATGGTTGTGCCCGCTGAGATGAAAGTAATCAAATCTCATGCTTCAAGGAGTAAGCGGATTGCTGCAAGGGTCAGAAAGCACTTTTTCGTCTTTGCACAATTTTTCCTCTGTATTGCACAATCCATAGTGTGCAGTGTGTGTTGTTTCTGTTGGCTTTTCCCTGGAAGCATACTGGTCACTGTAGGATCACCATTCCAGACCTGAGGGCTTGTGTGGTTTGATTTTCCTTTTGCTACAGCAAACCTAATAGTTTTATAATCGAATGTCATATTTTAAAATTTTTTCCCCTTGCTTGAAAGCTAATTGCCTTTTTATGTTCTTCTTCCTTCTCCTTCTCTTAAGTTTAAATAGAATAAAGCCCTAGAAATAGTAAATAAAATAAGAGATTATTTTTACTGTTCTGGCATTTCTTCTTGTAATTTCATTTTCTGGAGAGTGAAGCATTTTACAGGTCAGGAAATGTTGGTTAAAAAGCTGAAAAACTTTTCTGGCCAAAAGGTATTTAGTGAAAGGTAGCAATTTTCTGTTTCACCATGAATACAATAAAATAATTAAAAAGACTTCTAACCTCCTTTGTCTTAGCTTTTTACTACCCAAACCATCACCACACCAGATAACTGCAATTCTCGGCAAAAATTAGACCAATCTTAGACGATAATCAATATTTGAAAATCAGTAACGATGAAGGGGATGGGGCAAATATCCAAAAGAATACATATTGATTTTGAGTTTTAGGGGTTCCTTTGGGAACACTGCTAGCAAAATAGCCATTCCTGACTATAGGGATATTAAATATGCTTGTCCTTCTTGATGCAAAACCAACAACTTGCTGAGTAGTCTAAACTGTACTTTTCTTTTGCATGATAGCAGAATCTTATTTTATCAAACAGTTCTCTCCTTCTATTTGCTGCCACAATCCCACAGGAGAGACAAAATGAAACTCTCTTTTTCTGGAGAGATACTAATTTATTTGCAATTAACCTCTTCCTTCTCTAAAAAGACTCAATCTATTCATGCTTATGGTAAACTGTGAATTCTCTACAAAATATCTACTGCAATCTGTGAGAATATGAGCAACGGAGCTGCGGACACCTTTTGAGCAAGATGTTTCATTTTTACCTCTGAGTCACAGTGAGACAGATTTAGGAATGTTACTTTCTACACGTGGTATACTGTTGGCTTCAGAGCTGGTAGAGTGTTGCCTTTTGGGTCAGTTAGCTAGACAGCTGTCTAGTATCCTCCAGTGTTTTTATCTGCTGTCTGCAGTCTATGTCTACTCTTTGATCTCTTTGGAGCAAAGATCATAGCTAGTTTTATATGTGCGAAGTGCTTAATCTTATTTGGTGCAGGATTCTTTAGCTTCTTTAAAGGTATGTTTACTCAATTTTCAACATTAATAATGAAGAGCATCGTGCAGGGAGAGCAACTTAAAAACACTTAAGGGTAAGAAAGAGATATAGATGTAAGGGATTTTTTTTTTTTTTTAAGAAACTGCTTAATGTATCCAAAAGACAACAAAGAGGTGGTTTCATTAAGCATGAAGAACTCTTTCATCTAGTATTGGAAGGGATAGCAAGAATCAAGACCTGGAAGTAAAAAACTAATAAATTCAAACTGGGGTAAAGTCTAGACATTAGCTGTAAGGGTGCTGAACCAGGGAACTAACAGAACAGAGAGCTGAAGAATGATGAGAGGAGGAAAAAAATCATGGTGTTGACTTCCTGTGGTTAATAAAAACTGTAGCTTTGCCAGATTCAATGGCATGGTAGAATAACAGCTGTAATTTGTTTTAATGTTATAACTGGGACACCATTCTAGGATTTTTGAAAATTTTTAATAAGCTGTAGGGATAATGTAAAGTCTGAGCAGATGTGACAGTAAACAAGAATTGTTCAAATAATTTGGATTATTTCCATGCAAGTAACTTTACATAGATTAAAATAGGTTTGATTTATTGCCACAGGAAAAAGTATGGATAAAATAAAATCTTAAAAATATCTCCCATTTTGAAAACTCTGCATCTCTTCTGAGCTTGGAGAGTTCATTTGGTGTGTTCCACAGAACTTCTTAGTTTCCCAAGAAAATAAAAATACAACAAACTTCCCTCTTGCAATGCCAAACATTGGAACAGGCTGTCCAGAAAGTTGATTGAGTCACCACCCCTGGAGGTATTTAAAAGATGTGTAGATGTGGCCCTTTGTGAAACAGATTAGTGGTGGACTTAGCAGTGTTAGATTTATGATTAGCCTTGATGAGCTTAGAGGTCTTTTCCAGCCTAAATGATTCTGTGATTCTAATCGTGACTTGAAGAAGGAAGCAGTAGACAAAATCTTGTAATAAAATTCAGGGTTATAAAGTTCACTTGCAAAGCTGCAGAGAGAAAGAGCTCCAGAGAGATGACACATAGCCAAATGTTTGTTGCTTTTCTAGAACAATTTCTGTACATTTTAAGGGCTAGTCATTGTTCAGGAACAGTTTAATACTGAGCAGATTGAAATTAAGAGAAAAATAATCTTGGAATACATTCTGGACCTCTTAATTTCATTTTATGGTAACATTTTATAAATATAGATTTGCTAAAAGCAGCCAAAATCTCTTGTATTTTGCAGCAAGCTATGCTTCAAATCTGAAGTTAGCCCTTATGGTTTCACAGCACTGTGGCGCATCAGACTGGAAATTTTGCAGCTGCTCCTTTTAAAAGATGCATATAGTTGCTTAATGAGTTGTACATCAAATTGAACAATGTATAAAATCCCAATATTGTTTTAATGGCAACTTTCAGTGTATATTAATCTTGTATATTCCATAGATGTTTGTGTTGGCAAAGCTAAAGAATTTTCAGGGTGGAAATAAGATGTGTTGCAGGTGAAGAGATGTACTTCTTCAAAAGAAAGGCGAAAGGATTTTGGCGTTTCAGGACAATTGTATTAGTAGAATCTCTGCTGAAATGAGAACAGCATTGACTGCTAATTCCTGTAGTTCCCAAGACCAGGCTGTACTTGCAGAGGCTAGAAATACTCCTTTCACTGAGCATCTGAATATTCCTTTTAACAATCCCTTACTGGATTGGCTCTGAGGTAGTGCACGTACCACTAATTGTTCCAGATTGTCCCTGCACATAAAGCTTCATGGATACCTGAAAGGCACTGGAGGCATTCCTGGGTTGCTATTTGACTGTATGGTCAGGTTCTCTGTCAGAAAGCTTTACTCTCTTAGACTTTTAAGCTTTGTTTATTCTAAGTAAACTAGATACCTTTTTACAATTTGAATCTTTGAAGGGAGCTTCTGAGCTTTACAAGTATTTCAAATTCAAATTGTCAGATTTTTGACAGAGAAGCCTAGACAGAATGTCCTGATGCAGTAGTAACCAGGGGTAAGGCAGGCACTGAGTACAGCTTAGTGGTGCTGGTCTGAAGCTTTTCTCTGACTAGCTCACGCTGCTTCTGCAGCCATGGATTGTGCACTGTTTGTGTTTATTCAGGCAGCCATGAAAGCTCCTTCTGTTGCTTAGTGAATGCATGTGTTCTCAGGGGGAGCAAACCCAAA
Source organism: Myiozetetes cayanensis (assembly GCF_022539395.1). Lineage (NCBI taxonomy): Eukaryota > Metazoa > Chordata > Aves > Passeriformes > Tyrannidae > Myiozetetes > Myiozetetes cayanensis. The sequence continues at coordinate 103,687,436 of NW_026086604.1, forward strand.
CATCAAAGGAGAGACTAGTTAAGTTTTGTCATATTATTGTACATAAATTTCAGTACCACACCATACTAGTTTAAACTCACTGATCGTATATTCACTTGAAAATGGTGCTAGAACAATTTTCATGGAGAGGTTATACTTGGCCGTGAATCATTCCTTTCTTTTTTTTTTTTTTTCTCTAAGAGCTGATCAAAAAATTTAAAACAATGGAAATGACAGCCTGAGATCTTAATAAATTTACTTTAAATTATTTGCCATCCACTATAAGTATTTAACTGTAAAACATCATCAAACTGCCCTTAATGTACTTTGTTGTAAGTCTTTACCAGTCAAACTCCTCTTTGCAAGTAAACGTGACAGTAATGGTGCGTAATCTGAAACACTGGACCTATGCGGTGAAGGTGACACGGATTTTTGACATCGGATTACTGATGTTAGGTGTGTGCTGAAATAGCATCCGTCACTTTCGTTTCTGTCGAAATGCTTGCTAATGACAAACTTCAGAAAAATTAGCTTCTAACAATTAAACTTCACTTACCCTTCTTGAAGAAGCGTAGATTAGCTGGAACTGGAGCAGGAAAAAATTATAGACCCTCAGGCCTTTCTTTCACAGGCCTTAGAGATGTTCACATTCAGCAACAGCTTTTAATAGTGCTGGCTAAGTAAAATGAAAACAGGAGTCTGTGGGGTTATATTTTGTTCTGTTCCAGAAGAAGCATTTAAAAAGTGAGTGCATCCACTCTTGAAACTCCCCTTTCAGCTTTATTTCTTTACTCCACATGTAGCATTCCATACTCCTGGATTAGCAGAAACTATGTATAAACGTTGTATGAATTTTTGTGGCATGTTTCTTTTATATATAAGAAGGAATTTAATTTCTTGTTTCATAACATTTCTGGTATCTTTGTGCTGAAGTTTTTTCATGGCTATCTTTTGTGAATTAAAAAATAGCTTCAGTGTAATTTTTACATTAATCTTTAATACCTGAGAGTGAGAGAGAGGGGAGGGGGCTTTTGGTTTTGGGAGAGGAATTCCACAAAACCCAGAGAATTGGCTTATGGCATTAAAACAACTGTAATTGTGATGTAGATGTTGTGGGGTGGAGGCAGGAAGTGACCTCCTAGGTCTCTTTCCAGGAAGGGACCTCCTAGAAAAATCTGCATAAGGATATCACATCACTCCTTGGGGCATTGGAAATGTAAGCGATGCCACAAGTGGCTCGTTTTTAGCTAACTTAGCTACACTTTCCATTTTGTTATTCCATGAGAGTTTTGAAAAAAGACATCCCTCGTTCTTCTCAAGGACATGGAATTCCTCTCATATTTTTCCTTAGTGTGTCAGGAGGTCCATATGCGCTCTCAGGGCACCTCTCAGAAACAGCAGTCTCCTATAATTCCTGCTCACTAGTTTTTGGACAACTTAGAGCTGCACTCTTTGTATGCACTAGTTCTGTGCCTGTGTATCCTGGTAAGTCATTAAAGGAATATAATTATATGCTGCCTACTCCAGGAGCTTATCACAGTGTGCAGGTTATTAATAGGGAGACACAAATGCAAGCAACCATACAGACGCTTGGTCTTTGTCTCTGAAGCCATATTGTTATATTAAGTTAGGCTCCCACGATTTTTTATTTCATATATTGGGGATTTTGGAACAAAATGGAGCTCTTTATGAGAATCATTAGATATGTAAATGCTTTCCAATAGAAGAGTTGTTAGCTGCCTCTAAACACCTTTTAATTTGCTATGTCCTTATGACACAGAGAGCTGAGACTCCGTTCTGGATCTTTCCAAGTTGTTTTTACAGGAAAAAATTGTGGCTCAGGTTAGATATATCCTATTTTTTTCCTTTATGCCTTTTTGGTATTGAAGTTTATACACAGATTTTATTCTTTTTCTTGCAGTTTCAAATGCTTTGTATTACAGACCTAAGGCCTCCAGCGGTTCTAGGTTCCCACTCTTTTAGGACTAAGCACTCAGCTTATTTTTCCCAAGCCTTTGTGTTTTATATGTGCACAGCTTGCTAAGTTACTTGCTAATAATTCCACAAACTGGCTGGTGGCTCTATTTTCTCCCCTAATTACCACTACAGAGCAGCAGTTTAATTATTCTATCAAACCTTTAAGAAAAGGCTTAAAACATCCATCAGCTCTATCCAGATTTGTTGTCTCTTCACATCAAAGACCCACTTGCTGACAGATACTTAAAAAAACATAGCATAAGGATGTTAGCTATAGGCATGTATGAAGTGACTGATAAGGAGCTAAGGAGAAGTGCTGAACTCTGTGTTCATCTGAAGTAGGTTATGGAGACACAGAAAATAATTGGTTGTTTGTATACATGTGAGTGTGAAAGAGGTTGTTTGCGTAACACTGACTCCCTTAAGCTTTTTTGCAATGAATTTCCTTTTGGTGGACAGTAAGTCCTTTGGTTCCTCGATTGTGCTTTGACTGGCTGTATTTCTAAGTTTGCAGCTCCTTAGCACAAAATATTTGCGTAGTAAAAACCTGAGGCAAGATCTCTGATAGTTTGTTGTTTGGGCCTCTCCAAGCACTCAGTGAGAATTAAGCACTGAACTCACAAAAACAGAAAGCACAGCAAATGGCTTTATAACCATATGTTTCATTTGTGTCTGTCTTAAAATTGATAATGTATTTTGTCCTTCATGTGTTTAGGTCTCTATAGTTTTTGATATCTGGCACAGAATACAATTTGTTCATCCCAGTCAGTGACAGGACACTGTTTAGCTATACCAAATAGGACTGAACCCAATAGAATTCAGCACAGGTTTGCCACAGGGGAGATAGAGGTCACAGAACTGGAGGCTTTCATTTTCCAAGTTGCAGGCTGCACAGTATCACAGTGAGTAGCTGTGATGTTGTTATTCATTTCGGGTTTTTAGAGTAATAGCAAACCTTACCTGAGACATTAAAGAGACTTCAGGGGGTATACCTAAGCAGTTACCTAAGTCTTAAATAGTCAAAGATCTGGCTGAGCTGTAACACCGGAGTGTCTGCTAAAGGCAGAGGGTGTTATCAAAACGGATGAAACCATTTTGGAAGAGGAGAAGGTTATCAGAGCCATTGCCAATGAAAAGAGACCATAAAGAAGTGAATGGTTTTCCACATAATACAGGTTTGAGTATGTCTGTCTAGGTCCTATAATTATTAGTTAATCAGGCTACAGTTACTTTTAAATTAGGCTTTGGATTTTTATGCTTTGCAATATAAAAATCTGAATCTTGACTTGAAACCAAAAATGCTCCCAAACCGACAAATGCCTTCTTTTGGACCCTTTAAAAAAAATCTTTATGAGACTTAATAGGTAAAAATGGAAATCATCCATTCTCCCTCCCATTCCATTTTTTTTATAAAACATAAACCCTCATGATTTCAGAGGTGACAGTTTTGCAGCTATCCTTTGATAGAGGAGCCATAATGCAAGCTGACCATTACCATGAAAACTAGTGAGTCTTTTATTCTAAAAAGACTTCAAACAATAAGGACAGCGTAGCCCTCTGATTTTTACTTTATTGCCTTATTTTCCAGATATGTTTTGTGAGGGACTTGAGGTGAGACTGGAGCAATGTCTGCAATGACCAGCTGCAGGGTGCTGTTAGAACTCATGACCCTGATGGCAGCAAAGGGCTTAGATGCTGGTAGTCTTTGCCTAAATTAGTGTCCTGGAGTCCAGTGTACTTCTAGGCAAGAAAGTTCATTGCCTTTTCATATATTAATCGCTGACCTTTGATAGTATTTTGTTCATGTGCTACATTTAAAAGCATTAAAAGTCTTGAAGATTATTTGTGAGATATTTTTGAGCTTTACAGGCAGATGTATGGAAATATGTCCTGGAATTCTTCTCTTCCTTCAGCTTCCAACAGAGGACCCATCATCCATGTATTTCATTTCCTTCCCCTTCAGAATAGTGACAAGTACCTGTAATAATTTCTAATAATTATTTCCTTGCATTTCAGAATCATGCATTTTGGGGTTTGGGAATACCTAGCACAACTTCAGGATTTGCAGTGCAGGTGGTCTGGAACTCAGCCTGTTCTCTGACTGTGATTTGTTTGTGCAATGATGAGGTTCCATTTGATTCACCCCACCTCCATTTTTAAATAGCATATCTTCATGTTTTAGGAACATTTGAATTGGGATTTCAATCTTTTTCCCTAATATTTGCATATTAATAAATCATTAAAAACCATTATGTAAATTTTGTATCATAGTGAATTTATTATCAAATCAAATGGCCTCTAAGAGTAATTGTAGGAAGCTAGGGAGATGAAATTATCTTGTAGTTAACTTTTATATTTTTCTATACAAGGGAAGTTATAGCCAGGTGGGGGTTGGTCTCTTCTCCCAGGCAACCAACAACAGGACAAGGGGACATGGGCTCAAGCTCTGCCAGGGGAAGTTTAGGTTAGATGTTAGGAAGAAATTCTTTACAGAGAGGGTGATCAGGCATTGGAACGGCCTGCCCAGAGAGGTGGTGGATTCACCATCCCTGGAAGTTTTTAAAAAGAGATTGGACATGGCCCTTAGTGCCATGATATAGTAATTAGAGTTGGATCAGGGGTTGGACTTGATGATCTTGGAGGTCTTTTCCAACCCAATCTATTCTATGATTCTATGGTACCAAAGACTTGGAATTGACAAAAGGCATTTCAGAAATGCCACTAAGACGGTGGAGAGGAGGCATACCTTGTTGGGCTTCTTGGGGAGTTGTTTTGGTTTGGTTGTTGGTTTTATTGGGTGGTGTTTTGTTTTTTTTTTTTTTAATTTGGTGGTGGTTTTTCTTTGGTGTTGTTTGGGGGTTTTGGGTGTTTTTTGTGTTTGTTTTTTGTGTTTGTTTTTTGTTTGTTTTTTGTTTTTTTGTGTGTGGTTTTTTGGTTGGTTTTTTTCTTTTTGGCCAGAATAGCTCTGTGGTTTGGTAGGTGTGGGGTTAGAAAGAAAACTATAGAATTCCCTGAGGATAATTCTGGCCAAGGAATGTTACCTGTTAATGTTCTGAAGCCGCTTCCTTTGGTATTACTGAAGCTGCAAGTCACTGGCACGCTCAGCGTGCTGGTGTGCAGCAGGCTCACACTGGGGGTCATTCATAGATAGCCATGTGGGGTTGTACAGCGATGATTTGACACCTCAAAGATCTGTTTTGTTTGTTCAAGTGACAACATGAAGCTGTTTCCATCTCTGCACCTGCAACTGCAAAAAGTTTAGTGTATGTAGAAAGTGTTCTCTTTATCAGGCAGTCGAGAGCAAGGAGGAGAGATCGTCTCATTCCATTTTTAAGTTAGAAATGGGCATACCAAGACTGATTTAAAAATCTGAAGAACTCTCTTATGTGACCCTTTTTGCCATATGTTTTTTTGAGATGGTTTTCTCTGCATTTGTCAAAGTGAGCTTAGAAATAAACCATCAAAGTACAATTCTTTTGATCTCTGTTGATGGAGTGTTAAGATGACACCAACATTAGAAAAACTCCATTTGTTGGAACTTCTGGATTAGGTAAATGGGGCCCTAGGTAATGATGGATGTATTAAGCTGACATTTTCAGGAATCTTCGTGAGAGTTAGGATTTAAAATCTCATGGAATATTTATCCTTTAAAGTACCCAGTTAGCTGCAGTAGCAACAGCATCTTGCATTATTTTGCTTTGAAAATCTGAGTTGACCCTTGGACAGACATATTTGCACATCTTGGCACACTGGAAGTGTTATTTCTGTTCCTGCTCACTGACAATGAACAAATAACAGAGCATTTCCATCATCAACAGTTCCTTTCCTCCTCTTTTCCACCCCCAGATTCCAGGGGTGGGTGGTGACAGCTTGAAGTGATTAGATATTTTCATATACCTATTCATTTTGAATTTAAAAGAAAAAAAAAAAAGTGTTTTTCCATGCCACTGCTAAATTATGAATTTTTAAATGTTTTTGTAGATGCTTTGCTAAAGCTGCCAGTTATTTTCTTATATTATTCACTCCAGTTTAAAACTTCCTCTGCAGTGTGTGTGTTCCTTTAGCTTTCTCATTAAATTAACTTCTGCAAAATACTGATTACTGGACAAGTATAAATGGAAAGCAAATTTTCCGGTGCATGGACAGTCACTCCACAAGCAGTGTGTTTTGCTGGAGAGTGGATTTCACTTTGTACAGCAGGGGACAATATTCAAGAGGTGCCTTGCCAAGCATTGGCACAGAGACAGCTGTAAAGGCTGGAGAAAGGATCAGATGTCACCTCACGCTTCACAGCAGGGTATGCACAGCACACTTAGGTACTCAAAACATCCCATTGTGTAACAGCTAATTTACTGGGATACTAACTATCACTTCCCTATAAAATTCAAAGTTGCAGTAAACTTCCCCAGGATTTTTTCCTCCTGATTTATAGAGTTCATGTTTATTCATTCACAAAGGAGATGCAGTGTTGCATGAGTCGCATAAGGAATTGAATTGCAGCGTATGTTTCTGGAAGTATTTCAGATTCCCAACATAATTAAGCAAGACCTATGCATTATTTCTGAAGAACAAGAAAATCTAAGCAAAAGTAAAGTGCCTCATGTCCTCACAAGAAGGCAGAAAAAAAATTACTATGCCAGCTTCATTCTCACTAGGCTAAGCTGCCCCAGTGGAGGAACCATTTACATTTCATATGATAAGTTCATGTACCATGAGTATACCATGCACCAGGGTATAAGGGGATGTGGGTAATAGTCTGTTTGTGTCCAATTCTTTTGACCTCCCCCAGCATAGACAGCTTTTTACAGATATGGCTATAATATTATCAGGTTATGTAGCTCAATGAGAAGTTTGTACCTTAATTCTATCACCTTCCATAGCTTGCTATAGGTAGTTACCAGCTGTGTGAAGATATGCTGTCCTACATGCTCTTCCAGTATCAGTTTCACAGGAAAGACCACACGTCAGCGAACAGGTTAAAAGTGAGATGATAAAACTGCTTTTCTTCCAGCTGAACTAAAGATTAGGCAAAGATAGCATAAGCATTGAGGTTTAAAACACAAATGCTACCTGAGAAAGGGTTATGTTCCCAATAAATTTTTGAGGATTTGGCCTTACTCTTAACTGAGCTGAGACATGATCCAAGCTCCTTTTCAAGATTTCTATATGAGTCTAGCTTCCCTCTATCACCCTTTATGTCTGATTCACAGAATACTGCCTCTCAGTAGCAATTACTGATTATATACCTTTCAAGAGCCCCAAAATGCATCAAAAGACAGAAGGGGAGGCCAGAACTGCATCCCACTGACAGATTCAGCTAACCCTACAACTTATCATGTCTAAGATAGCCATTCTTTAAAAAAAAAAAACCAACAACAAAACATTAAACAATCTTTCTGGTGTAGTTGTATTGAGGAAAAAATAGGATATAGAGCAAGCCTGGTTTATTTCCTTTTTGTCAAGCATTCATTTTAAAGGGTAGTCATCTCATTAGTGCGAGCCCATCTGCTCCCATTTCTTGCAAGGTAATCTGACTTCTGTGTGTTGTATGTATGCATGCATGCACAAAGGTTTCCAGTTCTAGTCAGTGTTGATTCCCATTAGACTTCAGGTAGGAGAAGAAAAATTAATGCCTCAGGAAAAGAAAAGTAAGTTTTGTGCACTCAAAAATTTGTCTGTAACAGTCTAACTCCTCTCCTTAAAATAACAGCCAACTATGAATAAGGAGAAATTTGCTCCTTTAAGTGACAGTAATGATGGTTCTTATTGTTTGTACCTGAGCCCTGATGTGAAGCAAAGCAAGATTTGTTTCCCATGGGCTTGTATATCACAGAGTTTTTCATCCTATTTTCAAGTTGTACCCTGCTTAGTATGGAGTGAAACCCTCCGTAAAGAGTGTTTCAAAGAAATATTTGTTCTACTGTCCTGAGTTGTGCGGTATTTCTATCGAGACAAGCTGTATTATACGATCTGTTGTGGCAGCGTCCATTTTATTGCAATGGAAAGATCCTTCTGAGATCTGAGGGAGAAAACGTTCATTTCTCATTCTTCGCAATCCTGTCTGAGAAATGAAAAGAATGATACAGCAATAGGACTTCTTGTTTTCTGACTTCTGTTTTATTACTTAGACATTTCAGAGTTGATGTGAGCTATGATTTGAGAATTCCCAGGAGGAAGACTGCAGCTTTTTCCCCTTTACCACCTGCATTTCTCAAAGTGCCACAGACTTTTATTACAACCCTATCGGAAATCTCAAGAGTGCCATTCACTCGGAACAGATTGATGGTGTTTTCAATCCTGTGGTCTTAAGAATGTATAACTGGTCTCATTTTGGTGAATGTATAAAAAGCTGATCATGTTATTAAGATGCAAATGAATCTATTTAGTGACAAACCTTTAATGCTGATAAACAGCCTACTCCCATTTCTCACAGATGTGTTATCCTTTTTTATTAAAAGCTCTTTGATCTATCATACATTAAACTTTGAATTTCTAAGGTCAGATCAAGGATGTGTTCATTGATAATACTGTGCTCGGACAAGAAAGAAAGAAACACTTGACATACTTGGGACTTACTTCCACAAAAAATGTAGATCTCTTTTGTGTTCCCTTTGTGTCTGAAATAAAAATGATGGCCATCAGTTCTGTTTTAGCTGCAACATGTTCATATTGTGTAATTGTGTTTCTGGCAGCTCTACAGTGGGTTACAGTCAACTTTCCTGAGAAGATTTTATCCGTAGTCGCATGTGCTGGAAGCTATGTTTACTTTTTTCAAATAGAATCTTAAAAGTTATGTACACTAGGGGATGTCTTTTAAGTGTAGTAAACAAGGATACATCACAGCAAAAAGAGCTAGGAATTAGGCAATGGCTGAGGCTTTGTCCAGCATTGACTGGTAGCTTTGAATGCTTCAGTTCTGGAGCGCTTTGAGCCCTAAGTCCAGGGGCAACATTTTCAGGATGCTGAGTCATTGTGTTAGAAAACAGGGTGTTTGCTACTCTTTACCACCCAGGTAGAGCCCCAGAAATTACCTTTTGAAAACCAAGATTAATGTACTCGGTAGTGATTCAGTAGAGATTTTTCTGCTCTGGAGAGATTGACAGTCTTCTTGAAATACATTAGATTAGAGCACAATTTTTTTCATCTAGGAAAAATGTAACAATGGCAGTATTACATATGATGAAGTCATTATCTCTGAAAGGGAAATATCACTATTTTTCCAAATGGAAATCTTTGTGCCGAGAGATCACTTTCAAGGAAAATGCATGAGCCTATCAGTATCTCATTTCATCTTGACTGGGGGGAGTACAGTCTCCACAGATGGGACAGATGGGAAAATCCCAAGTAACTGTAGGAGCACTGTGTTACAAGGAAGAAGGATTACAAGGAAAACAGAAACAGAAAGGGGTGTTAGGTGTATGATGTAAATGGATGCTGTCTGCATGTAACAATACAAACAAGTTAGTTTTCTATTAAATTTTAAGGGTTTTTTGGTCTTTCCTTCCTGCCTCCTACTTTTAAAGTCATCCTATTTCACATTGGTCAGTTGGCTTTGAGATAATTGACTTCCAGCAAACCAGTTTGGCTTTTGTGTTGAATGAAAATGGATTTGAGTAGATAGATGCATGTGGCTAGAAAAGGAAAGAGATAATGGATTTTGTGATGGTAGGAGCAGAAATCAGATTGATCTGTGCCACTCAGAAGAACAGAGAGGAGCAGGTGTGACTGTGGCACAGTTGGATCGGTAACTAATGCAAATATGTCTAAGACGGCAAAGGGGAAGAGCTGTTTTGTGTGACAATGCATTGAGTCTTCCTAACGTGGAATGCTTGTAGGCTCATGCTGATTTATTAAATGATGTAGATTTGCCAGCTTGAGCTCACAACTTCAATTCCACTAATGAAATTTAATTATTCAGTGTATGACTTCTAATTGGCAAGTTTATAGCCTGTCTGGAATTGGCACGAGGTGCAGGAGCCAGATGTTGCCAAGGCAGGTGTCACAAAAGATTCTTTAAATTAAATCTTGGTGGCTGGGGGGCCTGCTTCTAGTCCAGCTTTCACTGAATTGAGGCACATTTATGAGAGGTGCAGTGAAGGTTACAGTTGCCTTAATATTCTCATAGTAAGTCCTGACGTTTCTGCCTTTTTGGAAGCCTTTAATGTTTCTTATGAAATATTTCAGTTCATTAATCAGTGGAGTTTTCGTTTTTGTTTTTGGTGGGTTTTTTTCCTTAGGGCTTTTAATAAGACATACCTTAACACCATCTAACCCAGTTACTCCAGAGTAACTCAGGGCCAGGGCAGTAACTCTCCCAGTAATTTATGAATTGTTAGTGCCAAGGGAGATGAGGCCAGGTGTGGGTACAAAGCAGGCTGGAGTCGTTCAAACAAAGCTTAGCAGCCCCTGGAGAGTATTGATGTTGTCATTGTAAATGCTTGAGACTGGAGCTGTACACGTTGCAGACTGATGTTGGTGTGTGCAGTCTGGTTCCTCTGCTGCACAAGGTTCTATCTATTTCATGTTACATATGGAATAATGACACAGAGTAACTACTCCAAACAACAAGTCCTTTTGGGATCCGTGTCAGTGGCTCTTTGAAGTGACCAAAGATGTTTCTTCACATTTGGTGTTTTTGTATGTATCTATATTGTTAGAATATATCAGAGGTCTTCATTTATTTCCCAGTTAAAATATGGATTTTTTGTGTGTGTGTGTGTGAGATTTTTCTACTCTCATCCAGTTCTTTTTCTTAGGATGGGTAAATCAAGTTACCACAAGCAGGACTGTATTGAGATAAAGTAATATAATAATGTTCATTGTTATTACTACTATTACATTACGGATAGTATTTTATATCATTACATTTCACAGCTGCATTTAAGTAGAGGTCTGTATTGTTACTGTGAACTTGCAGTGACAGCTGACCATAGAAGAGCTAACACCTGGGCAATAACCTCTTAACTTAGTTAATATAACTAAAATCATAAAGGATTACATTGTGCCTAGACTTTATGATGGTGCACAGTGGAAAGAGGTCACAGGTGCTTTTCTCTCCCCTTGGAAGCCTGGTTCTATTGCAGTATTGGCACAGTGGCACTGGTACTAGAATAAGAAGTTATTGTGGACCTCCCTCCCTTTTACTGACTCTTACAGGACAGTCAACACAGTGGGATTGCACAGAGCCCTGTCAGAAAAGACTTTGGAAGTACCTTGACTCTGTTCTAGGCAACTTTTGTTGGGCTCTGCCACACTTGGATCAAGTTTGAAAGGCTCAGCTGAACTAGAGGTGTAGAAGAAAACTAGTGTAGAAACTAGATGTCATAGCAAGCAGGGGAAATGTGTCTTTGGTAACTAGAGTTAGAAGGAGATCTCAGTCCATGGAGTCGCTTGGGGAGCCAGGGTCTCTGAGAATGGAGGTTCTGTGAAAAAGATTATGGGGATGTGTTGGGGATCTTAGATTTTCAGATTGAATTAGGTGGGTATTTTTCTCTTCCCTCCCTCTTCCCTAAAGAACAGAAGTCAAAAAGGAAAACAGTATGCAAGTAAACAATTTGGGGGAAAACATTTCATTAAGAAAGAGCCTACAAGGTGGAGTCTAGTTAGTAATTATTTGAAGATTAGGGTCATTTAGTGAGAATAAACAATAATCTTCTAATTGTGTGAATGAGCTATTGCTGCTCTTTGCACAGGTTGTTGAAAGAACACAAGAATCTTGATCTAGATTGGGAAGTTTGGTTTCTTTTAGGGCCTGGCATGAATCACAGCTGTGAGGAAGGATGGGTAAAAGGGCGCATTCTACTTATGGCTGGTTTTTTCCTTTCCCCTGGGTTTATCAAGTTCTATGGTGCGATAAAAGGAGGATGTGGAAATACAACCATATTTTTGTGAATATTATTTGCTATTTGTTTACCTACACTCTGCAATTATGTTTGGAATACTTTTTTTTTTTTTTTTGAGACATCTTTAAAGGAAAAGATCTGAGTAATGACTTGCTTCTTTTGTCTGGCGATACTGCCCTGAATACTTTACTTGAGTCTGCAGCTAAAATAAGATGAAACAATTGCAAATACACTGCATTTTTAAATGCAGGTACAGAAAGAATTTTTTCCACTATGTATTAAAAAACAATTTAGCTGTTTCATGCTTAATTTCATCTCCTTTTCTTATAGAAGTTGTTTTTTGTGATCCAAGAACTATCCTAACTAGGCAAATTTCCCGAAGCTGCTGTGTTTGCTTTCTGGTAGGAATGTGAAAAGCATCTCTTTTAATCTTCTATAGCAAAAGAAACTTGAGATAACTTAGTCAGCAAAGGCAGCTTGCCTTGTTGTCCCAACTGAGTTCGGAGGACTATTTCTTAAGCAAAAGCAGGGCTAGAGTCTATTTTTCCTAATTCAATGCTAGTTTATATTTTTGGAAGTTGTAGGGATTGTAAAAAAATTACCTGCATTATGCCAAATTTAGGCACTTGCTTGACGTCTTATGCACCTTCCAGTTGTTTCATTAACCTGAGTTCACTGTTATAACCTAAATAGAGCACACAAGTTCTTTGAAAGGCTTCCTGGGAGAACTTTTATCTCTTTACATCAGGCACTAAGCTGAGGCAGACACACTTACCCCTTCAGGAAACAAAATCATTAGTTCGCCTTTTCATTTAAACATAGGGGAAGCATGCGCAAGTATTTTAGGAGGAACACTTTAGTGAGCAGTGAAAATGTAGGTGCAAATCAGACACTGAAATTAAATGCTTGAATCCATTCATATTCTTCAAGTTTTTCTTTCTTTCTTTCTCTCTTGCATGACTGTTTCTGTCTTAACTAAGATTCCAGGAAAATGCTGGTTTAAGCTGTTAAAGTATCACTGCAGTATGCCTTCTGCTTTGCATGAAGACATGGCCTGTGTGGACATGTGCAGCTACAACTGAACTTGTTCTGGCAGAGGCTCTCACATCTTCTCATTAGGAAAACCCTTAAAACGGAGCACTGCTCAGTGCTAATTGCTTGCCATTGAGTTATGTAACTTCATCTTATGTTTTGTTGGAGAGCTTGACAGAGCATAATAATAATAATGGCAGTAATTTATTATTAGTCTTGTGCATGGCTATTACTCTTTGATGTATCTTGATTTATGTTCATATACTACACACAGTATTTAATCACCTGTTTTGTTAATATTCAATTAGTACAAAGATCAAGACAACTTAAGATAAACAGACTGTTTTCACTATTTGCACCAACAAACGCTCTTCTACTTTATTATGTTAAATCTTATGTTTCAAGGGAACAAAAATAAGTGAATAAATTAAGTCCATCTTAAACCAAAAGTCAACATAAAACACTACAGGCCAGGTTCTACCGCTTTTTAGCATGCCTGACAACTGATGCACAGTGGGCATACTGGGTGCTGTCTTCATCATGGCCTAAATTTAGTAGTGATGTGGACAGAAAAGGGTGCTCAGGGCAACTTCTTAAGGGCAAAGGAATCAACATGGCATTATATATCATATGTAGGAAAGGTGATGCAGAGCTTAAATGTCCTGTACAGCCTCTTCCCAAATGCAGAGTCAGGAGCACTGCTCTCTGGCCACTGCAGGAAAACACACGTTGTGTCTGAAATACTTCTCTGTAGAGCAGCAACAGATTGACTTGGGGAATCAGTGCTTCTCGTTTGGACTCCAGCAGTCAGGGTGGCACTGGGGTGCCCCAAATGCACACTTAGGAGAAAACTGGCGGGGCTTAAAGGAAGGTACTTTTTTAAGTGTATGGACATTGGGACATAAATCTTCATTATTCCCCCACGTACCTTGGAGCTATCCAAATTTGGCATCTTTCCCATACGGTGAGTATGTTCAGACTCTAAAATGCATGATGTCACATGTGTCAGAGACTATCATCATTTGCACACAAACAGAAGTGGAGGGAGAAGTGTGTGAATGTAGACACAGTGTAGAATCTAAAGACACAGCCTGTGTTTCCTACAAATGCTGGGAGATTTGCACTGGGTGAGTAATGCAGGAACCTGGATGCCAAGCTCTGAATACTGTATCTAAGGAAGGTTTGAAATAGCAACTGAGAGATGAACATAACACTGTACTAGACAGGCATATTAGTTCACTGAACTTCTGTCTTCGTTAAATTTGTAGTTCATTACTGACAGGGAAGCGTGGATGTAGGCAGCCTACTTTTGCTAAGTGTTTTTGTGTGTTAACTTTTTGCCAAATAACTATTTTTAAATATTTATTAAAGAAGTGGTTCATGTCTTTTTCAGGCTTGTTCAAATGAGTCAGCTCAGACATTTTAGAGCTGCTCCCAAATTATTTTAATTGTCCACTTAGGAGAAATGAAAAGTAAACCAGCAAATGAATTGTTCAAATTTTTAGACAAAACAAATACAGAATGCCTGAGCAGGGCCCAAGCAGTAATTTATTTGGAATTCTGTGCAGCTTCCATGCATTTTAATGAAATTATCGTTCTCTCTTTTATTATGAGGGTCTGAGCAAATCAAAGACCAAATGTGTATGTAATGATTTTACAGCACACAGCGATAAAGGGGGATTCAAGCTATATCCCAAAATTCTGGAAAGTCTCAATCTGGAATTCCGGAACAATACAATGAGTACTTTAAAAGCAACTTGGCTGAAGATTATAGCATATGAGCTACCATTTAAAACAGTGGTACATGATATGTTCCTTGGGGTCTGTTTTATACTGTCCTTTATATTGCAGAAGGAAAACAGATGTCGTAGAAACTGCCAGGGTTTATTTCACAGGCTTGGGAAAAGAGGTATACAGAATTTCAGTTGTTGCAGTCCTGAAAAACTTAAATACTGTTTTTCTGGTTTAGATTTTGATTTAGTGTTTGTCTCTGAGATGTCTGGGTTGGGATATCTGAATTATGCAGAAGACAACACCATTTAAAGCGTACAAAATCCCTATTTGAATTTGCACTTAAAGTTCTTCTGTTATCTCAGTGGACATTGCAGTCTGCTCACTCCTACATTTCTGGATGTGTCTTATGTCTGAAGGGAAAACAGGCATATTCTTCTTTCCTATTTATCTATTAAAACAATCTCCTGCTGATATGATATCAGGGAATAACCTGCAATACACTGAGTCGTTTTCTTCCACTAGTCTCTTGAAGAATCTAGTTTGCAATTAACCAATGTAAGGTTTAAAAAAAATTTAAATCATGCTAGAATACCTTGGTTTTACTGTATTTTAAACAGATTGTGAAACTTTAAAAATAATTTGGACAGAGTGGGGCTTCCTAATAAGCAGGGTGTGTTTTAATAGCTCAGTGAGGATATATATCAAATTAACCCAGTTTTACCTATCAGAGTGGTAGCTTTCTCTGCCATCTCCAAATTAAAAAAAAATAAACAAACCTTTTCAGAGTAAAGAGACACTGCTTTACTAAAAGTGTAGGATAGGAGGTGGCAAGAACTGTGAGAGTATCAGCATGCAGAAGGGTAAGGTTTTTGTAGATGAAGAAAGCAACCACCATATGGGACACTTATTTTCTGCAGTAAAAACACACTTCTACTGTTTTTCTTGTGGTTATTTGCTAATATTGTTGTATTTACCAGCTTCTCTCTGACAACCCATAGAAACAACTCCAAGACTGATGATTTTTATCAGCTGAGTCTGTTTCATTGGCATATCACAGTGAACTTCACTCCATGTGGTATTACTTTAGATATTCAACACAACACACAGTCAAGTCTCATGATGCTTGTTTTGTTTGCTTTAAGGTATGTTTTGAGGTTGTTTTAATTCCATGATTTTTGAATATAATTCTTCATGTTGGCACTAGGTTTTCTTTTTTTCTTTAGATTTTTTCCTTTGCATATTTCAGCCTTTTGAGTTCGTATTTTTAAATTTTATTCCACACTTAAAAAGGCAAAGTTGATTGGGAGTCTTTTTCCAGTTTGTTTTCTCAAGAAAATGATCCAGATTTTATCATATTGTCTATCTGTGCCTGTCCTTCCTAATGATTTGGGTGCAAAGTCAGTTTCAATCCAATATAACAAAGGGAGGTATGAAGTTATGTAAAATATAGAGAAAATAGCTTTCTGAATTCAGTAGATGTCTTCCTTGAGTGGGAAGAACATCTTTGCAGTGATCCAGTGTTTAATTAGACACCAACAGATTCCTGCAGGATCTTGGGGATTTAAATGGACACCTAAATACACAAGAAGACAGTTCTCATTGATCCTGTTGTTCACTGAAAAACAATATCTTATTTTGCGCTTCAGGTGAAAGCTTATTGTGACTGCCACCACAGACCAAAAGTCACTGCTGGTATTTATTATGCAAACATTGATAGTAGGTGACACAAATGACTCCTTGGTACAAGGAGATACAAAGTGCATATGAAGACTGAAAACTTGATGTTCTGGTGGAATTCCTGTCACTGACCATGCAGTCTGCCTAGGAGCTCAATTTCATAAGCCTCCACGTCCAATGGACATAGTTTTCAGCAAAAAAAGAAGGTGAACAGGAAATTGCATGAGGCACAAATATGGCTACAAATCCTTTGCATGGGAAGTGATGGAGTTGAGAGATATCCTGAAGTGGTGGCTGTCAAGAGAGGTAAGGTCATCACAGTGAAGGTTGATGGGGAAAACCAAAGTTATTAAATGCTGACATGGGATAATGGTCTCCCACTGGCATATCAATGTGTGTGGAGACATTTGTGGGTAATTAATGTCAAAGTCAGGAAGAAATGTTTGTGTTTGAAGGAGATATTGATCCTCTGGCACAGTACCAGCATATAATGACTTTATTTCTCTTATACCAATTGATTGGGGCACTATCAGTTATTTTATCTGATGGATGTTGGTGCAGTAGAGTGACAGTTGGTTGCTATAAAACTATTGAGTTGCTTGATATAACATTGATCACTTCAGTTGGTTTATATGCCTCTATATTATAGCCAACCACGGAGCACCACCTATAAAATATTCAGGTTTTCTTTTGTGAAGATTAAAGTAGTAATTCTAGGAAAATGTATCTGAACACTTGATGGCAGGAAATACTTGTGCCTCTGGAACTTCCTCCTTTTGCTTTTATTTTATGCAGTGGAACATAAAAGATGAAATTTCACCCTTGCATTTGGTGCAATGCAGAGGAAAGGGTGGATTCCCTTGGCAAAAGCAGAGTCCAGCCTAACTTGCATCCATAGAAAATTTTTTATGTAGGGTCATGGGAATGCAACACCCTTGTACACCTGAACTGCCAAAATGATTGATGAGAGCTGTTGCAAATACAGAAATAAGCCTGAGCAACACTGGATAAAGTCTGAAAGAACTGACCTGTTGGCCACTCTCCATTGATGGTGAGATACAAGTTGAACCCTATTTAGGCTTCAAAGACCTGCCCTCCTGAGGTGCAGATCCGCAGGAGATGGTTTGACTTTTAGGGAGATGTGAAGTAGAGTCGTCCTTTTCCTGTGGGAAGGCCATCTTCTGGAAGTGAGATCTAGCAAACAGGTCTTCCACTTAGATGTTTAGAGCAGATCCTGAATACACACAGATTTGGGGTGAGGGGGGAGGAGAGGTTTTTGTGTGGCTGTTAGTTTGTTTTGTTTAGTAGAGTTTTTTTTTTGTTTTATTATGTAGAAGGTGTACTCTTGGAAGGCTTCTGCGCCAAGTCAACCAAAGATAAATAAGGTCTTCACACACCTCAAACTTATGGCTACATATTGACAAAATTACCCTTATCAGCTTTTGTATTGTTTTCTTTTTTCAGACACAGGCCAGGTCTGTTACACAGAGTGATCAGGGACACCTCACATCCTTTCTTCTATCACTGAGCCATTGGGCTCTTTCTGGTGCTTGTTCCTGCTTTATGAATGCAGCATTCATAAAAAACCCAACAACACCAAAAAAGAAAAACCAACAAAAAAACAGCCAACAAACAAAAACCCCAACCCAGCAACATTGACATGAGTAGTCTTAAGCAGATGGTAATTAGGTAATTATAGGCAATTAAAAAAAGTTGTTTTGCATGCTTTTATTCTGTGAAAACAATATTCCTTTTTTTCCTCCCTTCAAATATTTTAACTGTAATATCATGGTGTTGTTTATAACTAACCATTTCACAACAATGGTTTCTCACAGTATCTATGTTATGTGGACCAATAAAAACAGCAAGGGGATTTTGCTCAGGGAAATCTGCTTTGCTTCCCGCTGCCCCCGAGATGATCTAAAAAGTTGTGAAAAGATTTGAGAAAAGAAAAATTAGGTCAATATTCTTTTTACATGTATATATATATTATAGAAAAAATTAATGTAACATTAAAAAGTAAATTACCAATTCTACTGAGATCACAGCCTGGGATGTTCTCAGAAGTTATTCTTTAACCTTCTTTCATGTGCTAACTAAGATACTACTTACTGAGTCTGTATATAATTTCATCAGTTTTCTGCAGACCAGATCATGGAACTTTTCCTGGATCAGTTTTAGTGAAATTTTCTCCTTCATGTGAATCCAAAATCTAAGCCTGTATAATTTAACTTGAATTGCTACCAATTAGTCCCACACATTTAAGAAAGACTTCCAAAAGTTCTATAATAAATGCAGGGCTCAAAATATCTGACTGTTGTCTGTGCAAGAGTGCTTCATCTTCTTTAGACTTTACAGGATATTTAATAAAAATTGAATATTCAGAGGGGAAAAAACCAGCACATAAAGCAATGTATTAATGCTCTTCTTCAAACACTGTTGCCAAAGACTTCTTGACACTTGTCTGTTTCAATGTATGTACAAGAACAACGTTTTTATGTGAATAATCTCTTTGGCTTTAGATGCTTGTTCTTCAAATTAATTAGAAGATATTCCTGTGGAAATGTTTGCAAGATATACTCTATCCTGAGATAGATTAATGCTAGTATCTCTCTAGTAGAACTGGAGAAGTATTTCTCACCATCTCTTTTCCTTGTTTTATCATTAATAGTTTGTTTTGATGTTCTAGGCCTCTGACCACAAGTGCCCAAACATGCCTCATGGTGTTTCTTTCTGTTAGCTGTGTCAAGTAATGCTCTACCTTTTTCTGTGAATAATTCTGTTGTGTCTGCTAGTAGAGCAGTATAATTTTTTATTTTTCAATCTCTTAAACAGGAGTGCTTGAGTCATAAGAATGGCTTGTATCCAGTAAATATACAAACAACTATTTTCTAAAGCCGAGAAAGAATGTTTAAAAAGAAAAAGCAATGAGACACGCACATACATACTGCCTCCCTCTTAACTACTTCCCCACTGAAATCACACCAGAAAATATGTGCTTAGGACTCATTGGGTTTCTTTTTGTTCCTGTTTAATCTTGTGTTAATTAGTAGTGGTTAAGCCAAAGTATTCACTTTAGAGTTGGCCTTGTTGAATCTCATCCCATTGGAATCTGACCATCTCTCCAGCTTGTCCAGGTCTCTCTGCAGAGCCCTCTTGCCTGCAAAACTGCCCCCCAACTTGGTGTTATCTGCAGATTTGCTAATGTTACACTCAATTTCCTCACCCAGATCATCAATAAAGATGTTAAACAGGACCGGGCCCAGCACTGATCCCTGGGGGACACCACTGGTGACCGGCCGCCAGCTGGATGCAGCCCCGTTCACCAGCATTCTCTGGACCAGCCCTCCAGCCAGCTCTTAACCCAGCACAGAGTGCCCCTGTCTAAGCCATGGGCTGCCAGTTTTTTCAGGATATTATGGGAGACAGTGTCAAAGGCTTTGCTGAAGTCCAGATAGACACATCCATAGCCTTCCTCATATCTACCAGATGGGTCACCTGATCATAAAAGGAGATCAGGTTGGTCAGACAGGACCTGCCCTTCCTAAACCCGTACTGGTTGGGTCTGACCCCTTGTCCATCCTGTAGGTGCTGTGTGATTGCACTCAGGATGATCTGCTCCATAACCTTGCCAGGCACTGAGGCCAGGCTGACAGGACTGTAGTTTCCCAGGTCCTCCTTCCAGCCCTTTTTGTGGTTTGGCATGACATTCACCAACTTCCAATCATCTGGGACCTCCCCAGAGAGCCAGGACTGTTGGTAAATGATGGAGAGAGGCTTGGTGAGCTCTTCTGCCAGCTCCCTCCTCACCCTTGAGTGGATCCCATCTGGTCCCAATGACTTGTGAGAATCCAAATGGCTCAGCAGGTCACTAACTGTTTCCTCCTGGATTACATGGGGGCTATTTGTCTTCCTGTCTCTGTCTGCCAACTCCAGAGGCCAGTTGTCCTGAGGACAAACTGTCTTACTGTTGAAAACTGAGGCAAACAAGGTGTTAAATACCTCAACCTTTTCCTCATCTTTGGTGACTGTGTTCCCCTCCCATGTCCAACCAATGGAGGTTGTCCTTGCCCCTCCTTTTGCTACTGATGTATTTGTAGAAGCACTTCTTCTTATCCCTGACAGAAATGGCTAGATTAAGTTCGAATTCTACCTTCGTCTCTCTAATGTTCTTTCTACATGACCTAACTGTATTCCTAAACTCTTCATGAGTAGCCAGCCCTTTCTTCCATCGTCAGTAAGCTCTCTTTTCCCCCTAATTTCCTTTAAAATTTCCGTGTTAAGCCAGGCTGGCTATCTTCCCGACCAGCTAACCTTTCTGCATACTGGGACAACCTGCTCCTATGCATTCAAGACTTGCTTCTTGAAGCATGTCCATCCCTCCTGGACCCCCTTGGTTTCAAGGGCTGTTTCCCAAGGTACCCTCTGAACCAGTCTTCTGAGTAGGCCAAAATCTGCCCTCTGGAAGTCCAAAATAGAAGTTTTATTGGTGGCCCTCTTTGCGTCCCTGAGTATTGAGTATTGAAATAGAGTATTGAAAACTATTATTTCATGGTGACCATGTGGTGACCACTGACCACCACATCTCCCACCAGCTCCTCTCTGTTTGTGAACAGCAGGTCTAATGGGGCCCCACCCCTGGTAGGCTCATTTACCAGCTGGAGCAGGAAATTATCCTCTTTACGCTCCAGGAATCTCCTAGACTGCCACTTCTCTGCTGTGTTGAATTTCCAACAGACATCTGGCAGGTTAAAGTCACCCACAAGAACAAGGGCTGGCAATTTTGAGACATCCACCAGCTGCCTGTAGAGTAATTCATCACCCTCATCATCCTGGTTGGGTGGTCTGTAACAGACTCCCACCAGGATATCAACCTTGTTGGCCTTCTCCCTGGTTCTGATCCACAGGCATTCAACCTTATCGTTACTGACTTCAAGTTTTACAGAGTCAAGAGTCTCTAGCATACAGAGCCACCCTTCCACCTCTCCTGCCTCGCCTGTCCCTTCTGAGGAGCTTGTAGCCATCCATGGCAGCACTCCAGTCACACGAGTCATCCCACTATTTTTCCATGGTGGTGACTACATCATAGCTTTTCTTTGACTTAGACAATACCTGGGCTACTTTAATAAAAAAACATCTCTCACATGCGCCAGTGCTGCACTTCTCAACCAGACCAACTTGCTGCCTACTCTGCATATGTAGGATCTAATGGAGTTTGACCTGCACATAACTGAGAGACTATTTTGGCTGTGATAACAGCCAACTGTCACAAAATGTTGCCTGTTACTGGTTCTGTGCCTTCAGAGCACATGCAAAATTGCTGGTACCAGTACTCATGTGATTCAAGAGCCTGTGGTTCTTGTGCACTTGCCTTTAGATAATATTCATGTTAAAATAAAATTGCTATGATCTGTCAGGAGAGGACAAAGACTTGGGATGAGTGTCAGGAGCCCTTCCAGAAGGTTCCTCCTGTGGAAATAGGCACAGTACAGCGGAGATTCAGTGTCTCAAAAGGCACTGATGGTGAGGCCTGATTTATCATAGAAATAAGGGTCACTGCAAATTTTTGTGGTTTTACCTATGCCTTCCGGTGTTATGAATAGATTAATACTACTGTTCTTGAGGATTAGAGATTATCATTACATTCTGCATCCCTGCTTCAATTTCATTCAGTCTCATTGAAAGGGAGCTGTCCTCATCTGACAGGAAGTTTGTGTTCTGGCTGGGTCTTTTCAGTTTGTTTTAAACTGAGTGACCTGTATGTCTTTTTGGGGAAGAGACTTCTTTCCACCCTTGAATTTGGTAAATCCTTTGAGAGCTTACTGTCTTTTTCTAGACTACCTGATAGGATTAATAAAGTAAGTAAAATGCACTAGTAAATATTTAGGTTTTGTACAGTATTTGGTCATGTACATCTATTTGAAAATAAGAAAAATGGAAAAAAATTCAAGCACAGCCAGTTCTCCATCTCTCTCCAAAGGAACTCTAGCTCTTCTTAATCAAGTTCAGGAAGGGCTTGTTCCAGCATAGTTTTGGTTTTATAGTATTACCCGCAGGTAAGATTCACCTTTTTATGTTATTCTAAAAGAGGCAAAGTTTGTTAAGAGAATTAATTTGGGGGGGGAGTTAATGGATACAATGAGGGGAAAAGTTTTTACAAAAAGCTTGCTACATTTTTATGATTGTATCAGAAATAGAAAGGAAATGCTCCCAAGTGTGCAAGCTCTTCCTTAATCCTGGAAGTTAGTTGTTCATCTTTCACAAACACCAGTTGGTCTGATACAATTGTCCCACTGCTCGTCCTCTGTTTGCATATTAGACATCTGACAGCTCTGTTAGTGCAGGTTGGAAGAGACCACTTTGAGAGGTCAATAATAGAGAGAAAGGCACATACATATACACACACACACACACACACCTGGTGTTTTAGTTTAGTTTTAGGGCAACTGGAGAAGTGTAATGACCATCAGCAGCAACACTGTTCAGCATGGGGAAGGTGAGGGTTTGTAGGCAGTGAACAGTATATTCACAGCACAATTAAAGTATCTTGTTTCTGGTAGATTCAACACTAGATGTGGCAGCACCATCATTATGCAGTATATGGCTGGGGTTAGCAATTCCCTGCGGTTCTGTTATTTAGAGATTTACTCAAAAATAAAGCACCAACTTTCAAAAACTGGTATTTAAATGAGGGGTGACTGTTAAGACTTTCTGCAGTGATTTATCAGAGATAAGCTCTTTTACAGGAAAACCTCAGTCATCTATTCAGTAATACTGAGTAATCCATTTAATAGTAAAACTCATTGTGCCTCATTTCTATCTGCCTGTTCTTTTTCTATCTGTGTAAATCTAAGATGGAGTTGACTTTTACACCACCTTGCTGGAGGAATGGAGAGATGATTTGTTAGAATAGCTGAGTGTTCCACCTCCTGTCAAGACTGAATTGAATTATGAGTGCCCAGGGCAAAGTTGTTACTAAGATACTGGTAGATTTATCATGACAAGTGATACATATTAGAGCATCTGAATAATCAGTCTAGAGGAAGAAAGGAAATATTAACCCTATTTTATACTCAAAGAAACTGAGTTGTGTGGTATGATTCTTATGCTAGGGAGAAAAACTTGAATCAGTTTAGTCCCAGCTGATATGTTCTGATCCACAGATGAGGAGCAAAACCTACTGAAGACAATGCTATTTTTGGTCCACCTCTACATTACAGAGAAGATGTTAGCTTTGTTGCAAAATGTTAGAGTGTGTTGTAGTGTTTACCTGAAATTCCAACCACTTCACCTAAGAGCACAAAGTTAGAAAATCTTCACGTATTGATGCTTTCAAAGACGATTACGTGAGAAAACTAGTTGAAACTGGGAAAGGAGAAAAAGTTACAATGCAATATTTATAATAGTTATGAAACTGCCAGAAAGAGTGTATGACTACACGGCAAATTGCTTAGTTTACTTTCGGTTTTGTACATTTAGAAGCATATGCAACTATTGTTCAATAAGACAGCAATGTCATAATGATGGTTGAAATGTTTTGAATTGTCCCTGAGTTCTCTAATGCTTACTCTAACTGATGATGTAACACCATCATTACTGTAGTTTAATTTTCAATAACAAATTACAAAGGTTTAAATAAAAAGGATTTCTGGCATTGTGCAGAATGAGTAACTTCTATTTCTTGAAAGTTAGGGGTTTTTGGTTTTACCTTTTATGGTCAGTGCATTTTTTTACTGTACATTCAGTAAATCAACATTACTCAAGTAAAGGTTAGCGAAGCAGTTCCATAATATCCAGATGCTAAAGGGTATCTGACCTAAATCTAATGATGTAAATGCAGAAAAGAGCACTACTGCAGAACTGAAAACAAGAGGTTTGAACTGGAACACTGTAGCTAGCCACATCATCTGTTCACGGATCTACTGAACTACATCCTCATAGAAATTATTCTTTTTTTCATGCATGAGAGGGTTAGAAGCCTTTTCATTTCCAGCCCAAATATGTTCAGAATTAGTTTAAACCTGTTTATCTTTGTGTCGAATTTGTTCTTTATTTAACAGCTCTTCTCTTTCTGTTTCTCTCCTCTCCCCCATGTGTTTATATGATTTGATTTCAGCCTTCATCCTGCTGGATTAAGCCAACATAGACATTTCAGTCCATTCCAATACCATTCTCCATTTGCTGACCATTTTCGGAGGCCTTTCTTCCGTGTTCTCATTTAAGTCCCTGTATCTTGCATATGGGTGCCCAGAACTGCAGGTTTTATTCCATTTTGTGTAACTACCAGTGCCTTGTATCACATTTTTTTTGTACTTTACTACCCTTGCTAGAAATTTCTTAGTGTTTTTGTTTTAGGATTACTGTTGCTTTTCTTAGAACCTTTGGCACAATGATGGCTCTGTATACAAGTTGTCTTTTTTTCTACTCTTCTCTAACTGATAAGTCTCAGATTAGAGCAGAAATCCCTTTCATTACTCAAAATCCTTTCAGTGTCTATTTTCTCGAGGTCTCAAAGTGCTTCCTTTATGACACCCTAATCTTCCCTTATGATACCATCGGCAGCTTTTGGTACTCTTGGATTTTTGTGCCAAAGTCATTAATGAAAATCTGGAGTCTGAAACTGACTTTTGAGGCATTCTAGCAGTACTGCCCTTAGCTTGATACCTTCCCTTTCCTTTTCGTCATTTCCATATGTGGCCAACACCTCACCCACACTGATTCTTATATCAAATCTTATTTTGTCCAGATGAATTACTGATTTTCTGTCTGGCACACATAGTTATATCAAAATATTTTTCTTAAATCAAGTCAGATGCAGGAGAACTAATCTGTCTGCTGTGCAGATAAAGCCCACCACATTTCACACATGAGAAACAGTAGTTATTTTATCAAAGATTATATGAATCAGACTTGATCTTTTCTTGGTAAGCCTGTGCAATATTTATTCCAGTCTCTATTCACCTCAATATGTTCTTACTTTCTTTCAAAATTTGTTCTGAAGCTGTGCCTGCTCTTGAGATCAGCCCTGACAATAACCAGTTCCACTTTTCCCTGCTCTCTTTGTTAAGTATAATCCTTGTGTTTGCTTTTGTATTCTTCTTGCATGACAAATTTATTAAAAATCTACCTTACTTGCAAGGCCACGTGCAGGACAGATGGGATGGACTTCATGAGATGGAGTAGGAAGGGTGCTTTATGGTGAAGGAAGGGGCCTGTTTTAAGAAAGGTAATGTTTACCATAAAGCAGATTCTCTTGTAGATTTTACAGTAGTAAGTTTGGCAAATAACTGGGGTACTTTCATGTGGGTAGCTGTGAAAACTTAAGCTTGAGACCTAAAGTCTTTATGAGGGCATGAAGAAACATGTTGAAACACCAAAGCAGGGGGACTGAACTGTCAGCATGACAGGAGCAAGGTCTGCTGCTACCCATTGTCTGGGACCACGGGGTGCCAGGCCAGGCACCATGGTAGGGTTACAGCACAGAAACGTGCCATCACCCAGGTGGCTTTATGTCCCCAACTAGGTCAGGTATCTGTGTTGCTCCTTCTGGGAGGTGTCAGAAATCCCTTCCTCCACTCAGGCAGCAGAGACACCTGGTTTGGACCTGCACTGTAGCATAGCAAGGGACTAGAGCTTCAGCTGGGATGCCACTTGTACTGTCAAAAACCACCGATAGCTTGAACTTGCATCTTAGAAACCTTTGCTGATTTTACTTTCAAAGAAAGTAAAAATTTTCAAAGAAATTTCCCTCATGTCTTTCAGGCACTAGAAGGAAAAAAAAACAAAAGAAGTCTGTAAGTTTTAGCTTCCTATTAAGGCTACTAGGGTAAAGTGGAACCCCTTGCCTCACATTGTCTGGGGAGGTGTTGGCCTCTAAAATATAAATAGATAACACAAGGAGAAATCAGTTGAGTCATATTTAAAATTGGTTCCATTTTCAGCTGGAACTCATCTGTGGCACTGTGGCAGTGGCAGTGAGATTGGTCCTAATGCTAAGTTTGGGCAGCAAGAGACAGAAAACCTGTAAAAAAAGAGAAGTAATGCACTCTGACCCCCTGACAGCCAGATACATGTGGATACACTGAGATTTTTGGCTGAAAGTTTTCTCCAGCAGGAGCAGAAATATTTGCAATGACCAAGTTTTTAGTTCTTCATGCTTAACGTGAACATCAGCCTGCAACTGGGGACAGAGGATTTACATTTTTAGTTGAACCATTGCTCTGATCTGCCAAGGGTAATACACTTTCTAGGTTTCTGGCTGTTCGGGCTCAAGAGATACTTCTAGATATTGAACCAGGTTGGGATCCAGTTTAAAAATAGTCCAGATAGAATCCCTAAACCAAACCCACAGAGGTTTAGAATTCAGTTCAGTGCAAATTCTCTGTAATTCCTTGCTGGGAAAAATCTCTGCCTGCTGAATTTTAATCTAACATAGGAGAAGTTTCAACTACTTTTTGTAAGTTTCAGTGGGAAGGAGTTGAAATTTTTTTTTTCATAAAGTCAGTCTAGTGCTTCTTAATCTTAGTAATTTTGAAAACAACATATTTAACCTGTCCTATTGGCAATAGAGAAATTCAGCTATTTTTTTCAAAACCATTGGAAATCTCAATTGCTTCTTGATGATTGGTTTGGAAATGTTATTTCTGTAACTCGACACAGTAGATTGGGAAACACTTTCCTTTTCCAGATGTATTACTTTACAGTTTTTAAATAGATGCTAATAACCTGTACATACAGATGTCACAGTTGGTCAGATTCAGTTGAGATAAAATTGAAAAATGCTTTCTTTGGGCATGATGGTATTTTTTCATATGAATTTATATTGTTTAGCTTGTGTTATAAACCAGTTTATTTTAATAAAAGCAAGGCTAGTACACTTGCCTCATATGCAATGTCTCTTGAGACTTGACTGGGATAATGCTTTGTGAAAAACCAGCCAAGCAATAATCCTAAATTTTGAGAACCAATTTTAAATTGAAATGCAGAAGCAAAGAGAGGTTTTGTATATACAAGATGACTTTCATTTTTCCTCTCTGAAATTGCTAAGTGTCTGGAATGGGAGTAATAGGAGAGAATTTCTGAGAAGGTTAGCTTAGATCCTTTTTCAAATACACCCATAGTCCAACAGAGAAATTTCAGCTGAAGGGTTTTGCCTACTTTTTTTGTTGGTGGTGGTTCTGAGAAATTATCATTTTTGTTTTTGTATGTCTCTATTCTGCCATCCTCATGCATACAGACATATTTCTGGAGAGAGTGATACTAGTCTTGGGAAAATAAGACCCTGAAGGAAAAATTAGGCAATTACTCATGGTCAGGGTGGAATAAAGTGATTGAAAAGATATAAATGTTCAGGAACCTCAAGGCATGATGTAAAAATTACTTCATTCAATTCTTGTAGTCAACAAGGAGAAAACAAATAATGGATTTACAATACAAAGCAGAAAATATATATCAAATAACAATGACAACAACAAAACTAGAGACTAGATAAGTAATGGAACAAGCTGCCAAGGAATACTGTGTGGTTATTAACACCAGAGACATTATACTTTAGACTAAATTTCCTCCTTATCGCCCTGATTCTGATATTTTATAAAGACATGATCTCAGCAGGTCTTAATGTGTTTTCTGGGCCTCTCTCCTCTCCCTGTCTCCCATGTATTCACTTTATTTATACTCAAGGGCTTGTTATCTCCCAGCATTCTGCAGGCTTTTTATCTCCCAGGATCCTGCAGGCTTTTTATCTCCCAGCATCATGAGGAGAGAACCTGTACTATTTCACATATCCTGATCTAGGTGATTCTCTAAGCTTCTTTAGACACTAAAAGGTTTGAAGTTACAATGAATTATATCTGTTAGTACACAACGCAAATGCCCTAGGATATGAAGCAGGAATTAATTTTCAAATGTTTGCACTCTCTAAAACACCTTTCATCAAGCAACCTGTTTTCCAGACTAAAATACAATGTTTTAAGATACTATTTTTTACAGTAGTATGACTGAAATGCTTAATATTTCAGCCTATAAAGAAGAGCAATAACATAAAGTAGGGCAATTTTACAGTCTAATTAAACATTTCTAAAACATAGCTTTTGATGACAGTAGTTCTACCTATCCAAAACTATGCTCTGTCAGCTGCAGTTGAGTAGTTGAGTTTAGTTTTGTATTGGTGTATGAAATAAAAAACTCCACAAGAGTTGCTTATGAGCAGAATGTGCCACTTGGAAATGTGTTGTTTAAATAGCTTCACCTATTAAGCCTGTGGCCTTATTAACTTGATTTTCTGCTTGCCTTTCAAGAGATTAAGTTTGACAGCTGAAGGGTTAGTGTTCTAGAGATTGATTAATGTCCACAAAGCCATTTGGACATGCTTGGCACTTACTCAGTGTGTTATGGCAATGATCTTGGATAAATACACCAAGAAGCACTAAGGTTAAATGTTTCCTGAGCAGCTTGCACCCTGCCACATCACTGTTTTCCTTTTCTGTGAGTAGTAATTACTCACTTTGGTCTGTGTTAAAAGAGTTTGCTTCGGCAGTTTTATTTTTGTTCTGTCAGTCTGACTTTGGGACTCTAGCCCAGATAGTTAAAAACGTAATTTACAGATTAAGACAATTTGTAGGGAGAGAAAGTAATTTAGGTGGTTGCAGTTAGATAACTAAGGTGTAGTTTTCGTGGTGAGTCCATGACCTTTGCCTCACCAAGTCCCACTGGGTTCCAAAAGAGATTGTATTCACAAGGAGTGGGAAGATTTGCATTTCCCTACAGACCCCTATGTTGTTGCTGCTGTGCTTAGCCCTGCTGGTTGCCCGTGGCAGACCAAGAATAGAACAGCAAGTGGGCTGTAGACATGCTAGGGGGTGTTCCCAGCCTGGGGCGTATTGCACAGGATTTCGCCACTGACCGGTTTCTTCTTCCTCACATTTTACTTTCACAAAGTGAGGGGAAAAGATGTCATTTGGCAATTTGGTTCATGAATATATAAATATGCATGTATTTTAAAGGAAATACACAGTTTGTAGAGATGCAGAAGGGGAGAGAGGAGAGGTGTAAGAGCTAAGGTGGGTTGTTCTATGCGGAGCTGCAGTAGTTGTGGTACTACACATATTTTCAAAGAAGTCAGGGACAGCTAGGTGTGCACAGGTGTGCACATCCTGGTTCTTGAGCAAGCACTGTACTTTCAACATAGCTCAGAGCCAGATCCAAAATGAAATGAGGTGCCATTTGCTCTAGGATGTGTGATACAATGAATTCCTTCACCTTAATCACAGACAATTTTTATTATTGATATTGATGTCATTTCCCTCTTTGATTCAGTCTGTTACCTTCATTTGGCATATTGAGTGTATCTGGAATTGATTCAAAGTAAGTGGTTGAATTTAGATGCTTTTGTTCTGTTTCATTTTCTGTAATGGCAGAGAAGCTGGGTGAGTTTAGCTCACTTTCTAGGTAACTGGACATTTGTCCTCACGGCTTTTACACTTTGGAAGCTGGCCTGACTGATTAGGCAGAGGTATCAGGCAGCCAGCCTGTTTCATACCATACCATGAGGGCACTGAAAGTAGCCTAAACAGGCTGTCACAAAAGTGCACCAAAGGAGGCATCTCATATACAGACACCCTTTGTGTTCCTACAAAGGGTTTGTGCCAGGTCTGCATGGATAATTCAGTTGTAACCTTTTTTTTTTTTTCTAATAGAAGAATGTCTTGGTATCAGAAAAAAGATTATTTTCCTCCCTGACTTGGCTGTTGGTTTGTTGGCTTCTCCATCTGCTCACTTGGGTTTGTTTTCTTTGTAGTTGTCCTGATGTTGCTTACTTGTAAGATCAAATATCCCCAAAAATATATTCTTTCCTCTAGTTGTCTTGCACAAAAGTGTAACCACATAGTTTCTTTCTGATTTTAATGCATAGGTTCGTGTGAAGGACCGGGAATGGGAACTGCTTAGGTAGCAAGGGGGACCTAAAACAGCCTGTAGATTTCCCAGGTTACTGTTTGCAGTGGTTTTCCTGCAGGTTTTCACAGGCTTCTTTAAGTTTTGCTTACAGATGGGGTGTTAGCCAGCCTACTTAAAGCAGAGTTAATTATCAGTGACCGTTCTTCTCTTGAACTGAAACAGCGTGGTCTGTATTTCAAATGGTAACCACAGTATATTCCTGATGAAGTATCTCACAGAAGGTCTTTGAAGAGGCATGAGTTATAACCTGTAATGCAGTCTATGTAACTTCCTAATAAAGAAAATGAGTAATTAGTGGTAAGTGTGCGCTTTTTAGCAAAAATCCCTTCAGGAGGAGAAGCAATAAGCTGGTGCTCTCTAGAAGAGTCAGAGTAAAAAGGGAAAAGTCAACAATCCTACCACAAAAAACAGTTTCTCAGTGTACTGATTGTGGGAGGGGACATCGAGGAGATGCACAACCAAAGACCGAACGAGTGTCCACTTCTTCTGCACCCGAGAGTTTCTGACCCCAGCCCTCAGAGTTCTGTGTCTGAGGTGCTGCAACAGTTATTAGAAAATGTGCCAGAATATAGCATTTAGCAATGAACTTTGCCAACAGGTATTGTAGGGCTAAAAAGAGTGGTTGCACAGTGTGACTGCCTTTACACTAGTCTTTATAAATACTGCATACACACCTCCCCCATTGCTACTGTCATTCTTCCTGATATGTCTGGAGATATGCTTAAGCCTAGTTTCTCTGAGAGTTTAGGAGAGAAAGGATGCAACAGGTAAAGGAACAGGGTATCAATATGTAACAAATATGATAAGGTGCTTCCCTTGATAGGACTGAGTTTAGCTGGCCTTCTGTCAGTGCCACTATCTGTTTCTGTTGGGCTCCAAGTAGACAGACTGTGGGCTTAGAAATTGTCAAAAATGCTTTTATATATGGTGGTTTGTATCAGGTTTTTTAAGCTTTCATGTAGCCGTCATTGCCTTGTGTGCTTTGCAAGATGTCAGGAACCTGAGAGGAACCTGAGAGGAACCTGACAGAGCAGCAGCATTATCTTTTGTAAGAAGGTTTTGTAATAGCATGTTTATTTGTTAAACAACCTTCTGTAGATTCTGCTTTGTATGTGTACTTCCCTCTTGTTCTATACGCTTACTAGAAGTGACCATAAAGACTTCATAGTTCCTAAGCAAATATATTGCATTAATCAGTTAGCATTCTGATGATCTTAAAGGTCTTTTCCAACCTAGATGAATCTATGATTCTATATTGTTGTTCAGAGATACTGTAAATATGCCAGGGCATAATTGCAGATCTATGCTTGTGGACCTATGTGGGTTTTTTTCCCAAAAAGACTTTTTTTTGATATGACGAATACAGCACTTGTTTTTTCATACTATTTCCACTCTCAAGGAGTTTTCTCCTAAAAGTGCATGACTAATTTGTATGAAGTGCTCCCTCACCTCTGAAAATGGTACACCAATTTATCCATCAGGTGTTAAAACTACATTTCCTTGTTGTTATTGATCACTGCTTTTTTAATACTGGGAGTAGTGGAGGAATGAAGAGGGAAGCAGAGTACTTTCCTGTTGCCCAACAGTGTGCTGTGACAGATTGTAGAGGCAGTTCAGATTTATTTATAACTGGCACCTGTTTTGTCAGAAATAAAAATAGGCTGCCTTTGAAAGAGATGGGGAACCCTTATCAGCAGGATGCTGACTCTTTGTAATCTTTCACATTTCCTTGTTAAATATAAAAGCCTTTTTGGGAACTCTCCTCTTTGTATTTTGGCTTTCTGTTTGTTTTTACAAACCATGGGGTTCAGTCTTCAGGTCTATTCTAAGCAGGAGAGGTACAGTGAGGTCTTTCTTACTGAGTTGCAAAAGGAGTTATCCTTATAAAGTCAGCCTGCTTGTGTGGACACCACTGTCTTCATTGCTGTTATTCAGTTCACCATCAGCTCTGGATTGACAAGGCGAGTCTGCCAGGATGTTGTTCTTCAGCCATCTCCTTATTGTCACCTCTGAACTGCTGGATCTGTTGGCAGTGATAAGTGTGGGGCTTTATTGTCTTGTGCTGCAATAGTCAGGGTTCTTCTTCCACCACTTTTCTTTGGGACAATGAGAGAGGTGAATTTTTAAATAGTGGCTTCTTCATTTAATGATATATTGGGGAGAGGAGATGTGTTTCTGACACAGCAGCAGTCACCTTCAAAGTGAATCTGGGTGAGTTACTGAAGAGCTTGGGGCTCCATATGCCATGAACATCCTAGTCCTGAAACTTCAAGGAATCCTTGTTTTTCATTGCATAGTAAAATTTATTCTCAGCCTTGAGAAAGCTTGCAGACTGTAGGAAGCCTTTTATTTGTGCTTTTTTTCCCCAGTTTCCCTCTATAGCTCCTCTATAAGTCTCATAGGTTCAGAGACATGGTACCTTATGTTCTTATGAAGAATTTGAGTTGGTAGTTTCAGCTACATGTTTAGCAATTTCATACTGTTGCTTTTCCAGCTTCATATGTGATCAGGTAAGGGAAGACGTTGAATGTCTCTTGCAGCTCTGTGTTGCTAGGTAATTTTGGTGGCTTTTGTTCTCATACCAGTTGAGTGTTCTAAAGACAACTTTTCCTAGGAAAGAAAATTAGATGATTGGCATCAGTATTACTACTTCATTATTGCACTGACATTGCTAGTGACCTTCCTTGCCTTAAATTACACTTTCCCTATCATGTGCCAGAAAGGTAGCCAAAGGTTCAAATTATTGCCAGCAGACTACAACAATCAGCAGTATAGATAACTTGGCAATCACTGTATTTCTGAAGCATTAGGTGTACTTTTCCCTATGTGTTCTATGTGTTACTGAGAGAAATTTTGATTCTGTATATATAAAAATGGTCATGGCAGTAGTTATTTTTACTGTATTACATCTTCAGGGAGAAGCATAAATTTCAGTGCTTCTTCTCCTGAGAGCTGGTGAGAATTAGCTGCTCTTTGGTTCTTCTGTTACTGGCAAATAATAATCCCAGAGGAGGCTGTGCCAAGTGGAGATGATATTTCCAAGGTCCATATTGCACCCTTCATTTGTGGATCTTGCTGCACTTCTGAAAGTGCAGTGGATCTTTCCACCCACCTCCTCTCTGATCAAATATTATCATCTCCATTCTGTGAAACTGGGGAAAACAACTGAGGGGATAAATGACTCACCAAGAATTAAGCAGCAGCTCAATAAAAGAAAGTGCAGATCTCTCCGAAAATTCGATCCCAAGTACCTTTCAGACAGGGAGATATTTCTGAACCCCTCTCCCTGGAACTTTGCAAACCAGTTTCCCAGGGCTCTGCATCACTGCATCCCTCATCTCAAAATTGTGCTGATGCAATTTCAGGATGCTTTTCTTGATGAGTGTCAGGGTGCACAAGATCTATTAATACCAACCCCAGCACAGAGGCTGACTCCTCACTACAGGTGTCTGCCTGCCCCTAGGTGTGACAGCATTATTGCCAGGTGACCATGTTTATATGGCTGACTGAATAATGTGATTGATTTAAACTGCCTGCCTGTTTTTGAAATAGTTGAGAATATGCAGCAACCTTATCACTTTTATTTATTATCTGCTTACTCAGATCTATTCAACTTCTGCTTTGTAGACCAATTGTACATGTCTGACATCTGTGAATGAGATGTCTCGTTTGTGATTAGCAAATTATCTTTCATATACATTCCCAATGTCATGGGTCCAAGCTTTAAATTTACAGAAAAATGACTCTAAGTCACCTCAACTTGATCCCCCATAGGATCACACATGGATTTTGAAAATAATGGTTTGGGTGGCTCCTAATTTCAAACATTTCCTTCATGATAGATATGGCTTTCATACCAGTACAACCTTTTTCATTTCTTGAATTCAAGAACTTCACAAGGGAGGTCAGAATGCCCATATGCCATTTTAAAGGAGTGGTGGGGATGAGTAGTATCAACACAGCAGTTTAGCAGAGTCAGAAAGAAAGAGGAGTTTTCTTAAGATCAAGGGCAGTACTTTGCTTAGAGAGGTGTATTACTGTGCCTCTGCCTGCTCTTTTAGCTTTGGGGGAAGGGAGAGCTTATCTCTGTGTTACTCCCAAGTACTCTACAAAGCAAATTCTAAGATAAAAAAATTGTATTTTTTTCCCCTCCTTTTCTAGTGGTAACTAATTATAGGTATCTACACATAGTCTACATTTAATGTGGGGGTAAAATGTCATGAGTCCTTTCTACTGTCAGCCAGTTTCTGTTGAACTAGTGGCCTTTTGTTCATACCAGTTTGGACAGCGAGGTGACACAGCAGCCTGCTGTCTGGTCTGGCACACTGGTCCTTTCCTGGAGTCTGTCTTGCATGTAGAAATCCCTGTTGTCCTACTCAGTTCACCACAGCAACTTTGAAGTTTAAATCTCTTCTGTACTTCAAGCCAAACACTTACTGAAACACCACCACATAATCTGTGCCCTTTCCAGACAAGCTTATGCAAATATGCAAATACCTGACTGTTCTTGACACAGCAAAAAGAAATTCAACCCTGATGATGTTCTGTCTCATGGGAAAAGGTGTTTAGAGATGGGCTAAAAAATGAAGGTACGACTCTTTTCTTCTTTCTCAATTGATTTTCTTTTTCCTGTTGTTTTCTATTAATCCACAGAAGAACAAGGTAATATGTCAAATCTCTTTATTCCTCAAATAGTCTGGGGCTCTTGAATGTCTTTGTTTTAATTTAGGAAACAACCTACAGACAGAATTGTGTTGGGTGGACTAAAAGTATACGCTGAAGGAACCACTTTTTTTTTTTTTTTTTTTTTCCAGTGTAATTTATGATGAGGAATGAACTAAGCTTCTTCCTCTAGGTTCCAGCTATAGATCAGGTATTAGCTGGAAGGACTACTTATATCCTGAGAGGTGACACATTGATCTACAGCTCCAAGAATTGTGCCAAGAAAGGAAAATCAACAAGATCTTCACCTGATTTATGTAGGCCAGACATCTGTGGCTTGCCTTTCGAAGGTGATCTCACAGAGGCGTAATTAAAACTTGATGAGGAATAATCATGATGATTTGTGTCCCCACACTGCAGCCATGTGTATGTTTTTATGTGGTTATAAATTTGGTTAGTCCCTGCTTGTGAAAAATGAAGGTTAGAAAGTGCTGGACTTAAGGGCCGGAATTTTGCACACGGCTCTTATGCAGGAGGTCTCCAAATTTTTCTGAGGATGGGCCTCTCTTTCAGTTTAGAACTGGTCAAATTGCAAGTCAGTGAAAAAATAAATTCAAGTACTTTTTAATTAGTAAACTGAGCAGCCTCTAAATTTACTCACTCTGCAGAGAGAGGCAGTCCTTTGATATTACAGATATTAAAGCCTCTGACTTAGTGCTGGAAAGAGTGGGCCAAGACAGCAGTTTGTTAGTCAGTCTTTCTCTGGACTCAACACCATACCAGTAACACAGTACTGCCTTTTCCTTCCTATTCATCTCACCTGTCAAAAGGAGAAGGAAAGTACAGGGGCAAGGGTTATCTTTCATTAGGTATTTTAACACTCTGAGCAGAACACAGATGTAACCAGAGCTGAAGTCCGAAGATTTTTACATTGAATTGTGTTATTTTGCATAGAATTTTCATAGCATACAAAAAAACAACCATGGAAGTAGACCATGAATTTTCTTCTTTGCTATCTGGATGGGTGAGAATTTTGTGCATTAAGACATTGATCCTGCTTTCTAACAGGCCTAACTTTCTCCATTTATATCAATAATAGTGATTTCTACTCCTTCATTTTGAGACTGAAAGGCATAAAACACAGTATGTTGCCTACTTATAAAAAAAAGGTGGGGGTAGGTGGCATCTCTGCTTCTGCATGCAGAACAGTCAACATAGTAGATACAGCTTGAGGCTGATTATCAAAAGGAACGTGAGTTAGAACCAATGATCAATTTTCTGAGAATCCCCAGCCTTTCCATTAATTTTGATTTATTGGTTTTCATGGGCAGGAGCAGTGAGAAACTCAGGCTTTGAGGAGGATCAGAAAGGCCAGTGCGTGTCGAGGGTTATTGCCTTGTTTCGTGCTGTGATTTATACAGTGAAGGTACTGGCTGTATTCTTCTGCTTGGTGTTGTTTTATTTCTTCTCAACATTATATTATTTCATGACTTAAAGACAAGTGCCCTCTGAGAATCTGTTCTGTCTCCGACATTATTATAAGCTGAAGGTCTGATTATTGGAAGTGCTGAGCCCTTGGAACTCCAGTGGAGTGAATGAAAGCTGAAGGTGCTCTGAAAAGCATGCTTGAGGCATTTTATTCTTTTAAAGGGATTGAGTGGTTCCTCTTAAATATAGGTCTCTGCTTTGACTAATTCTCCCTTGACTGCAAATCCTTTGAAGTAAATGGAGTTTACTTGATTACAATGAAACCTGTGCTCCAAATTTAACTCCTGTCCTTGCCACATAGCTGAAGAATTGATTAGGTCTTAGTAAATCTGCTGTTAAAATTAGAATTCATATTTGCAATTAAGCTTCAGAGTTTTGCTTTATAATTTTAATACTGAATGCTAGGAAAGATCAGAAACCATTTTTCTTTGAGGGTTCAGGTGATTCTAAGCACAATTCATGTTCCTGTGGCAGAATTGATGGTGCAGTAGAGGTAACTAAACACCCTGAAAGGGCAGTTTTGTGTCTAGAAGAGGAGCCAGGACCAAGTGTCTGCAGCTGGTGCAGGGAGTCAACCTGCCTGAGCTATTCCCATTCTTTCGAAAAGAGTCTCTAATTCTCCAGTTCCACTGGGAGAAGGCAGGTTCAGCCTCAGGAAGGGGTGATTTATCCCAGTGCTTGATAATTCTGCTGTTCTTGCAAAGGAGAAAGCTTGCCTAAGCAGTGGCTGTTTGATCCTGAGGTAATGGAAGATGATCCTGTTCAGCCCTGTGAGTGACTTCTGCCAAAGTTCAAAGGAGCACTCAAGCAGAGGTGAAAGCTGAAGCTGAGAGATTTGGGGAATAGCTACATGAAGAAAGGCTTAATCAATTTGACTTTTTTTGTAATTTTTTAAGAACATAAATAGGTAACCTACCGAGGTGTCCCTGCAAGTCATGGCAGAGTTTAAAGATTCTTTTCAGTCCTTAGCTAAAGCCACTTCTGTTCCCAGGTTGCTCATATGTGCCCAGAGGCCAGCATTGCTTCAGTCCTTAGTTTTTGAAAATTCATTCTTTGCTTCAGGAGACTCACAGCACACTCTTGATTTTCCATTTTGCGATCCCCACTACAGCATTCTTTTTTTTTTTTTTTCTTAAAGACGGTATTTGATTAAAGGAAGTTTGCGTGTCGTTTTTTGGAGTTTTTTGTTGTTTTTTTGAGTTTTTTGGGTGTTTTTCCCTTTTTGTTATTTCTGTGTCAGATGAGGGACAGATCGTAGAAGATCCCTTGGTTTTGTTTCCAGTTATTTTCAGAGAACAAGTTTAATCGGTTACATTCTCATCTTTATGTCTGTCTAAATTTCTCTGGTTACCTCTGTGATATACTCATCAGTATAGTACATCATCTCCTATGTCAGCAGAGCTTCATGTTTCAGTGTGTACATTTATCTAATACTGTTTTGTGAGTGATAGGATCTGGTGTTTGGTTTTCACAGGCAAGATGGACCATACTGTTTTTAGTGGCAGAAGTTGTTTTGGTGAGGAGATTTGTGCTTTTTCCCTTTGTCTCTCTATCCTGTACTGAGCAGCAACACTTGGCACAAACAAAAAACGTTGAGGGACTATTCAGGCAAACAGGTAGTTGCTTCCTCTTGTTCTTGCTGTTGATCTCTTACAGACAGGGTCTATACTATATTTTGTTGTCTTTAAGACCGTATATCAAGGCTGGCTTTTCACAATGATGTTTTGACATCCTTTATTCCAAGAACTGGGATT
This sequence comes from Myiozetetes cayanensis, assembly GCF_022539395.1. Taxonomy (NCBI): domain Eukaryota; kingdom Metazoa; phylum Chordata; class Aves; order Passeriformes; family Tyrannidae; genus Myiozetetes; species Myiozetetes cayanensis. The sequence continues at coordinate 103,725,537 of NW_026086604.1, forward strand.
TCACTCATTTATACTGTTTTCTAAATTTTGTGGCTGATTGTATTTTATGTTTATTTTTTGAAGCTCCTGCCTTTACATGTCTTATTTCACGCCCCCTTGTTTTTCTGTTTTTAGCCAGTGAGACCTGCAACGATTTCCATCCCATGTTCTTCACCCATGACAGATCATTTGAGGAGTTCTTCTGTATCTGCATTCAGCTCTTGAACAAGACATGGAAGGAAATGAGGGCAACTTCAGAGGACTTTAATAAGGCAAGAAAAAGAGTGGGGTGGGAATAACTGGGTAGAATGATGAATCAAGACCATATATTCTTCCCTAGAGGCACAGGGATTTACTAATTCTCATTCCCCTGAATGCTGTGGAGTTTTATCTGTTTGGATTCTTTGCATATCAGAATGCCAGCATTTAGAAAGTGGTGGGTAGGGAATGGGAGGCATAAAGGAAGTTCATAGAACCTTTTCAGTCATGTTGCACTGCAGACTATGAGACTACAATCCTGGCTTGAGGGGAAATTCTGCCTTTTTATGTTAGCAATATTATGCTGAAGTGCTGCAGCCTCCAAGGTTGTAAATAATGCAGAGAGAGTACTGCAGTGATAATTCTGTGCATCCCTTTCATTTCATGTGAGGATAAAATATTCAAGAGTGGACACAATCATGACAGACTGCTGTGCAGTTTAGCCTGCTAAAACAAACAAAAAACCAAACAACCAAACCCAAATCAATCAAATAAAAATCCAACCAAAATGCTCCTCAGTATCGTGGTAAGAATTTTTGTGGTAAGAATTCTGAAAGCTTCAACCAATCTCCTCACCCTCAAAAAACCCATAAAGAGCAGGTCTGTCTTAATGGTCCCTAGACATCCTATTTTAATTGTCTAATCTACCATGAGGCTGAACACTATCTCTGGCATTTTGTAAGAATGACAAACTTATGCTTTTGTGGCCAGCTGGCATCCTTATCTTTGTTGGGATCCTGTGACTGGATCTTGAGCTGCTCCCTGGAAGATGTAGATTATAAACTGTTGGTTGAGAAAGAAAAGTGAGACTGCTGCTCTGTGTCAGCACATGCCATAGAAGTGCTCTGAAGTCACCAGACTCAAATGTTATGTGAGAGACAGTAAGAATGATCATGCCTAACTTCTAATTGAAACTGTCTGTTATTGAAGTGGTCTCAATGTCCATTTTTTTCTGCAGAGTGAAGGTGAATTCTTAAGTCGTGGTGAGGAATAACCTTTGATGAGTTCTTTCAGGCAAGTTAGCTGGCGGCAGTACCACAACCCTGGCTAAAAAGAGAAAGGAAGTCCAAAATGCATGCTGTTATAGCTAGATGACCTAGAGGCTTGTTCTTGCATGGAATTTCTAACACACTTCTCTTGTCTAATGATCTGGGAACATAGAAGGAGCAATAGCAAGGTAATTCACTGAACAGTGTAGGATGGTTAAAATCAAGAGCTTAAAAAAGCAACTCTTAAAAGACTACTTCATAATATGTAATTGTTTTAAATAAATGTATTAACAACTGCCTGTTACTTACAGGCCTTCTGTCTCTGTTGAAGGATTTGTCTACGTAATTTCCCACAACTTGAGTTGAAATATTATTAATAATTCTAGGGGATTCAGAAAAAGAATGATTTCATTTCTGGTAACAGCCCAGATGACCCTAAAAAGAAAACAAATAAATTTACTTTGCTGTGTGAGGCATTGTCATGGAAGATCAGGTTGTTTTTTTCTCTGATCTGACTAGTTTACTGTTTGTGTTTTCTGTTATTGAAAAATCCAGCAACTTTACCCATCAGTTCTTTCAGGTTCAGCAAGACTGGCAGTAGGTTTTACTGCATGTCTCGCTGAAGACACAGGCAACTCTGTGGGGTAAATCTGAAACACTTCTCACTGGGCTATCAGGATTTGTGTCTGGTGGTGGCACTGTGGTGCATGGTCCTGGACCCAGGATCTCTGCCTGCAGAAATCACTCTTGATTTTGTAACTGTTTCCGCAAAGGGGAGGAAATGCCAAACTCTTGCAACTCTCATTTCTTACGGTTCTGTAATTATGTTCTGTTTGTCTAAATCCTTTCTTAGAGTCATAAGGAGATTTTGGTGCACTTACCCACTTCAAATGACATGTGGTGGGGATGTGCATTACTCAGCTGATAAATGTCTGAAGGGATCTGTGAGTGAAGCAAACAGTGTGGTTGTGTGGGCTTGTGAAGCACTTCGGGGTTTGTGGGGGATGATACGTTATACAGTGGTACCCAAGGTTTACCCATCTGCTTGGTGGGTGACAGCTGCCTGTGCCGATGGCTTTACCAAACTTAACACCACCATTTTTAATCCTTACCTGGCAAGAGGCTTTGGTGATCACTGCTTATTAGTATTCTGTCTGCATCTTTCCTGTGTGCTAAGAGTATACCTGTTTCTAGGCAGACCCTTTTGAAAACTTGGCAGCCAAGGGCTGCGTGGACCCAGGGAGCATTCAGCCCGTACTTTCAGAAATGAATGGGAAGAAAACAGAACCTCACAAGACACAGTAGCTTAGTTGCTGTGTGTACGGATAAGTACAGTTCTGGAAGAATTTGTAACAGAAAGCTAGAACTGGTCTCACTTAGGAAGACTGAGAAATGTCTCAAATGGGTTAGATGGTTTTTTACCTTTCCTTCTCCATTTCAGAGAAAGTCACAGGGAGAAGCTGTGAGCAAGCTCTCTCTCTCCCTAGTAGGCACAGAGATAACATGTTTGCAGACATGTACAAGGCCTCCTCGGGCCAGAGAGCGTGGGTGGGGGGAGAGAGAGAAGACAAAGAAAGCCTTAGGAAAGGTGTAACATTGCTTTTTTTTCCCTGGGGGCCCATTGTGCAGTATCATTAAGAAATGGTCCTTGCATCTGAAATAAACCTTTTTTTTTTTTTGATCCTTCCACTGCCTTAGCATTCTTGGGAAGAATACCTGCATATGTTTTACCTTACATTGTGGAAAAAAAAATCTTCTATCTTCTCTGTGTATTGCTATTTTTCAGTTTCAATAACTTGATTATCATGGTAAGGTATGAAACACCACTTTGTTACAATTTACTACCCACCTGGCTGATGGGATCGTTTGTTTTATTCCTTCCTCACTCCCTTCCTCCCCCAGAACCTCCAAAACAAAATTGGACACTCAGTATATTGGATGGTAAGTCTTGAGATCTAGAGATTCTGCCAAAAATCTAGACTACTTCCTTTGATCTTTAATCATACTTGAAGAAAAGGAGCCTTTAGCTTAGTTTTAAACTTTTGATTAATCACAATTGCTGGTACATTAAGGGTCTGTAGGAGGTCTGTGTGCACATATAGAGATTTATTTCATCCTCTCTTGCGTTGGGGAATGACAGGCATTAAAAGAGGTGAGGTGATTGAATATTTCCCCTCAGGTTTTAGTGCCTGTTCTCAAGGGGTTTTTAAACCACATATTAAGACTTTCTTTTGATGACAAAATGGCTTACTGTGCCATCATGGTTCTTCAATTCATGTTGTAGAGATTTCATATAGATTTGTTCATTTTTAGAGTTTCAAAAATAATTAAACCAGGACTTTGCTCATAGTTGGAAGAATTTTATGATGTTTTAGTGAAACATTTATGGTGTCATGCTTGGTCCAATTCTTATTCTTTATAAGACACACATTTTGTCAACTCTTCCATTAGAAAAACTCCTTTGATCTCTTGTGGTGATAGTATGATACTGTCAGACCTAAATTCTTTATTGCAGTCTCTCTATGTACTAGTAGATGTCTGAACAGAATAATTCAGACAGGCAGCTAAGCTTATATTACGCCTTTGTAACATTTTATGACATACATAATTCATGTCTTGTGAGTTTCTTAAAGAAATTAAGATGCAGTTGTATAGAGAGACATGCAAGTGGCAACAATTCCGTTTGAAACCTTTTTGTTTTTATATGAGCCTACAGATGATCAAAGGACACTTTATAAGTTCTATCCTCCACAGTCATTTGTGAGCAGAGAGCATGGTTTATGACTTTGAAAATATAATCTAGTCTCCCAGCTTTACATAATTCTACATGCTTTATTGCAGCAGAAGAAAGCATTGTGTATTGATTTTCGGAGTCAGTGCTGACTGTAAGAAAGCTGAACTGAGTTATCTCGCACTCCAGCATTTAGAAACCCTCATCACCGTGCCCGTTTAAATAGGTGCCCATCAGTCAGTTTTTCCTCCTGTAGGGACCACCTACACTCTGCTCAGGGTAATCAGGCTCTGCTGCCACACAGACTAAGAAATACTTAAATTGATTCAGGGTTTATTGTTTGTTTTTAACATGATGGTAGGTGGAATTCAAAGTACCTGCCCCACAGTAAAATTCTCCCCTGGGGCCAGATGAGAACATACTCCCAAAAGGAAATTTTTTATTGATCCCCACTAGTTATTCTTAAATAAATGCACCTGTGTTGCCCTAATGAGGATTTAAATTGAGATCACTATCTTTTCAGTGATCTTGTTGTAAAATACACACATTGCTTCTTGGGATACAAGTAGACAGAAAGTAGGACATTATGTAGGGGACAAGATTATCCTCTTACTTCTGGTTTCCAGAGATTTCAGTCAGCTGCTTTTTGTACATTTGAAGTTCACATGCTAATAGGATGAAGGGTGAGCAAATGTGTTATTTTAATTGCAGGGCCAGCCGTAGCTTGTCTTATTAGACCTGCAGAACAGTATGAACAATTTGCTAATTCTGTACCTAGTGTAGTGCAGTCTTAAAAAAGCACATTAAGAATAAAAATAACTGCTTCCAACCCCAGTGTGGAAAGGAAAAGATGAAATGTTTTAGTCACCTAACAAAGTGTTGAAGCCACATTGTAGAAAATGGGCACAATGTGGCTGCTTTTATTAGTATATTAGCATAGTTTTAGGCTTTTAGATGGCCAAAAATGACTTCTCATAACAAGAAACAGATTATCATTTGAACGTGGCTAAGGTTAAGTAGGAGATGCCAAAACTGAAAAATATTGAAAGTACTGTGGTGTATGACACTTGAAATCAGAATTTGCTGCATTTACTAAAACTACAGGTTTAAGGAATAGGAAAGTGGTATGAGGCTGACTGATGATGCTACCAATGCATTTTTGTCATTACTGAGAGATCTAGTTAATTTACCCTCTGGACATGTGTTTGAGATCATCATAGTACAAAACATGAGCTTTTAAATGCTTTGTGAAAATTTATTTTGTAATAAGAATATATTTTAATAATAATAAAATATATATAATATATAAGAATATAATAATAAATATTTTGTAATAAGAAAAATATTCTCAGAAAACTCAGAAACCTCTGGTTTCAGCATTCAGCTAGCATTCATTTCACAGTAGCAGACCTGGGTGTCCTAAGGAACTGCCCTTGTGGTATCTGGCTGTTTGAGTGACACACCAAGCTGCATCACTGGATCCCCCTGCACCAGTGGGGTCTGCTCAGCAAGATGATAATTCCACTGACATGTACACACATAACAAACTGCCTGTGTGGTAATCAGAAGAGTAGACATTGCTCACAGCAGCAACAGATGCAAACAATAAATGCCCTACGTGAGTCCTGTAATTAAATAGCAAGGCAAACGCTGAGGCATTTGATAACCACAAAAGATGTTTATGGCTCGTGCTCAGACCCTGCAAACATTTTTCGTTGCTCGCTGACAAGATAACAGGAAAGGTAACCAAGCATAACATAAAAATGAAAAATACTATTTCATTACTCAGTGATGGTTTGGAAATGCCCTGCCACAGGTTTCTCTCAGCTTCTCTAGTGTTGTCACGCTTTGGAAAGCTGTATGGATAATTGTGTAAGGCTGGGTTCAGAATATAACTAAGTGTTCAAAGGCAGGCTCTTAAGAAGCATACTTGTGTGAGTGGTGGTTTGTGTGAAAATGTGTCGTGGGCCAACACTTTCATTAGCTAAATGTGTGATCCCATAAGGAACCAAAGGTCTAGGGGGTCATTTTGAGAGGGTCAGAGCAGCAATGTGGCAGAGGGGATGTCACCAGCTTTGCTGGGTCCTCTGCAAATCAGGGAGACTCCAGGAGCAGACCGTGCACAGATCCTGACCGAAATGCCTCCCTGGCTGCAACCTTGTTGTTCTAATGCTAGTCCTTGCCACGACAGCTCCAGCTCTGTGCCTGACCTGGAACTGGCAAGGTTTTGCCGCACTCCTGGAGAAGCAGCAGGTCCCCTGGCACGTTCAAGTTATCCCCTCTAGTGGCACTAACAGTATCCTGCACTTTTCTCCTCTTGCAAGCTTGGCCAAGCTTTGACAAACCACATTTTACAGGAAGGAGGGAAAGGCACCCAGAGCTGAAGTGCCTTGGCGGTGAAGCAGCTACAGGGTCAAAATCAGAACCAGGATATCTGGCCACTTGGTCCAGCCTCCTCCATCACCCTGCCACAGCTGCAGTAGCAGCTCCAGCCCCAGAGTGGTTCTTTCCTCTGTCTCTGTGCCTGTCTTTCCCTACAGTGCACTGCACAGGGATGCTTGGAGAGGGATGGCAAGTAATAGCTTCAGGAATGGGAAAGAACCATTACCTTGAACAGGAGAAAAATTAATGCAGACAAACTTGAAAGTAAAATCCTTTGGTCAGTCTGTAAATCTGTCTGTCACCTCCTTTTCAATTCAATGCATTGAAAAAAAGGAATGGTAAACAGCTCTTCGTGGATGCCCTCCAAAACATTATTGTTTTCTTATGGGTCTGGAGTAGACGAATTTAACTTCTTTTGGGAGAAGCTTTGGAAAGCTGCTCTGTTTGCATTTTACCAGTGGGAAATGCCAGGCTAGTGGAATGATTCCACCTCTCTGTTAGCTTTATTGCACCTTCCCTTGAGAATGCTTTGTTTATATCAGTCAGGGATACTGCAAATAAATTATTCTCACACAGAATGAATTCAGTATTCCCCAGGCTAGGGCAGATTAGCACAAATTAAATCCCAAATTTTCACACCTGAGGCCAATAGCACTTTATTAGCTTTTATTGGAAACAGAAAATTGCCATAAATATATTGTATCATTAATTGTGTAATGCATGAATTTATAAAAAAATTATAGCAATTAACATTTTGCAAGTCTGCTGCATAGCTTACACAGAAAATGAGACTTTTTAATTGAAGAAAAAAACTCCCTTCAAATACAGTTGAAATCTTTTAGAAGAGCATAATTGCAAAAAGATTGTCAGGTCTATTCTTTTAGTAACCCCTTCCTTAAGAATGGTCTGTTTTAAGCAGTGCAGTAATTTTAAGCAGTAATTTAATGTGATGTAGGAAGAGCCTTCTTAGGACCTTTCCCTAGCATTTGGTCACTGTTCCCTCTGTGCCTATGCTTTTTGTGGCTTAGATATTCCAAATTTATGCCTTCATTGGCTGCTCATTTCAGAATGGTTCTGTTTAGTCTTCTCTGTGCATTTATCTACATCTGTCGGGTCTCCAAATGTGTCCCACTGTGTTTTTCAAAGACAGTTTATTACTTGTCTGTTGCTCCTGGCTGCAGGAACCTGAGAAGGGGTGTTTAAGATGCTGAAGATGCGGCTTTCCTCTTACTGAGGCATCAGTCTGTAAAAATCATATTTAAGTATTCATACTCCAAAGTCTGGGACCGTCAAGCTCAAAGGGACTGAACAAGAGTATTGCATTTTTAAATCTAGTTGGTTGTTTCCCTTTGAAAATTTTTCATTGTCAAAAATGCAAATACATTTTAAAAAATTAATTTGTGAAATATAAGTTGCTAGACTGCCTAATGAGGCAGTAAGGAGCCACACTTGCCCTTTCTCTGCACTCTGTAGCTTATGAACTATTTTTTCCAGTTCAAAGACTTTTTTTCACTTAAAACAGTATCTTTACTATTTTCTGTCTTTGCCACAAGGCTTTGGAAGTCTTTAGAAATAGGGTCATATCTAGTTATAGCTGAGTGATCCTTCTCCAGTGATCAAATATGCAATGATTTCATGGAGGGCATAATCTTAAAAGGAAAAGCATTTTAAATCTTGATTTCTGTCCTTTCTGGCCATTTATATGCCAGGATGAGTATGCTGACAAATAGAAGGATTCTTCAAACCAAAAGCAAGGAAGGGATGTCTCAACAAAACATCTGCTCTTTAAAAAAAAGAAAAAAAGGAAAAAAGTATTTTAGTGTAATCCATTCCTTGGCCAGCAGCTTGCCTTATCCTTTCCCCAGTGATGAAAGTTGCTGTTCATGTGAAATCTCTTATTTGTGGGAAACTTAGCCATCACTGGCAGAGTGGATTTTATCCCCCAGATTTCTAGTGAAGTCTGTGTGTTATTGTAGAACACATGCGGGTCTATGTAACACCCTGGAGATGGCAATTTTTAAAACTGCTGGTACTTCATATTTTCAAAGCGCTCTTCATTTTCATCTCTGTGGGTGCTGATCAAACCAATAAACTTCTCAGCCTTCAAAAAGATGATTGAGTGGAAAGCCTTATATCCAGAGGAGAAACACTGAGTGTAGGTTATCTGTGCTAACCACGTTTTTTCTACTCCATAGAAACCTTTTACACTGGAAAAAAAAGTGCTTTGCTTGCATGTAGAGTGTGTTAGCTGCCGAGGGAAATGATATAACCTAACTGCAACTGTCACCAAAACAGCATATTTTGTAACATTGCCCCTGTCATTCCTGTCTAAAAGTGTGGATAATAATGAGATCCCAGGAACCACTCTTGTCTATGTATTTTTATTTCTTCTTTCTAGGATATGTTTTTGTAGTACAGTTAAATCAGAGGTGCATGGCATATGGCTTTTTGCTGCATGAATTGCTGGTGATGCGAATGTCAGTGGGCATATAATACCAGATTTTCATTTTGTGAATTACAATGCATGGAATTCAGCCTGAGAGCTCCCCAGACTATAGACCTTATTATAGGCAAATAAAAAAGGGAGGGAAGGGGGGAGAGGAGATGTCTTGGAGATTTTGTTTCAGTTGAAATGAGGTTATCATGGTGAATGACACAGCTGACAATGGGATTTTTATAGCCTCTCTTGGAGTAGCAGAAGAGCTTGTATTATTGTTGGTTGGCTTTAAATAATTGTAATCTAAATAGCACCGTGGTTGAAAAGAGCAGCAGAAATCTTTCATACGTGTCTCATAAACAAAGCCAGGGTGCTTTGTTGCCTTTGTCTCATCTGCCCTTATACAAATGTCCTTCATTGTTTGCAGTTTACATCTTGTGTATTGTCTTGATTGAATACGTCAGTCACCATTAAAAAGGCGTTTGCCAGTCAGTCACTGCTGCTGCTTGTCTCTATTTTTAGCACATGAGGTAACTGCCCAGCATCTGACGAGCTGATCCTGCTACCCGATGCACCAGTGTAAATTAAGGTTGGCTGTGACAGAGGCATATGGGAGGAGAGGGCTGCCGGGTGCCGGCACGAATGGAAAGGACGGTGTGTGGGTGCTGATGGGCTCTCCTCTCCTTTTTACCCACACCAACTATTTCAAGCCACATCTACACCACGCATACTGGGCCAACAAACATGTCTCTGCTGGCTCTCTCTCTAGGTTACCTTGGGCACCAACATTAGGGAACACAGAGGACAGTTAGTCTGAAAAGCTTTCTTAGGTGATCACAGCCTAAACTGGGCCTTGGTTTGCTAATGTGAACTGTTCTCAAGTTCCCAGACATCGGATGAGTGGGGAAATAGAGGAGGATGGGAGGTGAGGGGTTAAGCACGTGCTTTCTGAAGGAAGTGTTAGATTTTGCACTGCAGAGTATTTGGTCCTGAGACCACAGGGCAGTTGTTACTTGGGATAGTAGTGAAGCTGAGACATACGAACTTGGATTTTGCCACATTACTGCTGAGAGCTAAATAGCTGAAGGATGAAAGGTGTTGTGTGTGCCTCTGAAAGTGGTAAGGCCCTTTGACCACCACCACTGTGGATTTGAATAGCATGCAAAAAATCTTGTAGATTTACTGATGACTGAAAGATAATTTATTGAGAGGCTCCACTTCAGTTCCTCAAGTTGCCTTTATATGTCAGTCATATACAAGCAAGCAGAGAAGCAAGGCCCCTCGTAACACATATGAAAGCTGAGGAATATCACCTTATAAGCTGAGCAAAGGAATGGAAAGAGATTTGGTGCCATGTAAGTATATTGACCCAAACATCAGAGAGAGGTGAAAGAACAAATACCAAATTCTGTGTCAGAATCCTTGAAAAAGACATTTGTGTAGATGATTAAAGATCTTGCCATGTCAGTTGAAGATACCATGCCGTGACCATGAAACTGAAATGTCAGGGACCATCCTTGCATCAAGAATGTCAAGTCTGCTTCTAGAAGAGTGGAAGCATCTGGGGAAACGACTTTCATACATGCTTTGAATTTTATGGTAATTTTTCTCTCTAGAGACTTCTCTTCAGATACCAAGCATCAGTTTTCTGTCTTAGGGAAACTGACTGATCTCCCTTGTGTTGCTGATACGAGAACCTCATCAGCAAGAACTTAAAAATTGCAGTTGTACCATTTTTCTTGAGTAGTAAATGCTGCCTAGTCCTTTTTGTTGTACTTAAACAAGAGTCCAAAGGAAACTAGAGATCTCATCACATCATTGTTACATTATCAGACTCTTCAGAAGCAATTGATCAGCCCTTCACAGTGAAAAGTCACAAAGTAGAAAAATGAAACATCCTTGTTTTTGTAAAATCAGATGTGTGAGATAAAGGATGTAATCTCATATCTGTCAAGATTTTCATATCCCTTCCAAGAATTCATACCTATGTAAGTTAGGGATCTGGAAGTTGTTAAAGGGCTGTTTTATTCCCAGTGATGTTGGGTTTTTGTTGTTTTTTTTTTTTCCAATTTTATGTAATATGAATTGATCTGATTGTCATATAACTGACTTTTTTGAAAGCATATATATATAAACAAGTGACTGCATGTAGAAATCTTACTGGATTTCTTTCTCTGTTCTAAGTGAACCTTCCTTTAGCTTCTCTCCCTGTTCAATATTTCACCCAGAATTATTCCCCTAGATTTTCCTTCTGTCTATCTGCTTTCCTTGGAGCTATGACATGGCTCATAGCACTTCCACCTGTCTTAAAGAGGGTGTTAATAACTTTTCCCACTTTCTAGCCAGGAATGCCTGCTGACTACTTTGCACAACCACGTCTACCATCAAGACATCAGAAAAGACTCTTTGAGGTCGCAGAATACTGGACACCGATTTGTGAAGTTAGAATAGGCGTTATTGGCAGCTCTATATTTTCAGCAGTGGTGGAGATCTGAAAGCCACTCTTAAAATTGTAAAGTCAAAATTACACAAGCAGACATGTTTCTTATTCCTAAAAATTGAACTACATGGACACAAAAAAGTCTTCCCTCGCAAGTAATGGTATAACTACAACATTTTAATAATGGTGGCAGAGAACTGGATATTATTTTACCTAACCTAATTCCACATACAGTGGGCTGCAAAAGAGAAAAAAAAAGTGTCTCCACCAATCTAGGAGATAAACTTCAGGTCGAAGGTATGGTGTGTGTGCACCTTGAAAATGGTTTCAGTTAGATACATGGCCTAAATAGCCCTTTGCTGTGTAAAATCTTTAAACTACCAGCTAAGGCAAAATCTTTAAACCAGTGGTTCTACTTGAGGAGAAAAGAAAGAAAATATCTCCATAAAACTTATTTAGCTTTGCATGGGCTAGGGTTTTTTTATTGCCTTGTTGCTTTTAAGCTCCAGAGAACAGGATGTTTCATAGCTGCTCAATTTGCTTTAGTTATTATCATTTGAAAGAGTTTGATGATTCTAATTTCCTTCTCTGCGCTTCTTGATTTTTGGTAGACGTTTCTCAGTTTTAGTAGTAGAGTAACACTTCAGCATCCTGTATTGATTTTTATGATGGCCAAGGCTTTGATATTAATTTCTTCTGATATTTTCTTTGCTATTAAAAGCTGAGAATGTGTGGTTGCCAATGCAAACTGAGGACTCAGAAAGACTAATTTCATGTTTTACAAATATAATTGTAAGTACTTGCTTGTAGGATGGTCGGTGAGCTGATGAGTACCATGAATCACCAGTGCACCCTTGTGTGATGTGAACTAACTGCATGCTGGGTTGCATTAGCGAAAGCATAGCTAGCAGGTCAGAGGAAGGGATTATTTCCTCCAACTTGGCCTTTATGAGGCAGCAGCTGAAGACTGTGTCCAGTTTTGTGCCCCAGTAACGGGGAGATATGAAGCTAGTTCAGCAAAAGGCCACCAATATGATTAAGGACAATGGAGCACGCGGTAATCAAGGGGAATGTGAAGGAACCAGATTTGTTCATCCTACAAAAGGATAGGGACATGAGGGTGGATCCAGTTGTATCTTCTTCCATTGTTTGAACAAGAAGCTGAGAAGATGGCCTTCTCAGAAGTACGCAGTGAGAGAAGAAAAGAGAAGTTACAATGAACGAAACTGTCACAATGTAAGGATAAAATACTCCCTCCTACTTATAGTGCTGCAGCACTGGAACCAATTGCACAGAGAGACTATGAAATCTTCATCCTTGGAGAATCTCAAAACTTGCCCAGACTCACCCTGAGGAACCTGACTTAAATGTGAAGTTAGCCCTGCTGTGTCTGCAGGACTTGATGATGCCTAGAAATTTCTAACAATCCGAATTATTTCGTAGTTTTATGCGTAAAACCTACTTTCTAATGTTAACTTTCCTAGTGTAAATAAAGTGCAAAAGATCCTTGTGATGGATTCAGTAGCCACTTTAGGAGGTCAGGCTTCCCCAATGAACTGCAGTGATCCCTTTGAAGCAGTTTAACTTGTCTTAGTTCTGACAGCTGAACTATTATTATTCAGGGGCATTTAAGCTCCTTCAGAAATTTCCTTCAGAAATTGAAAGCATTTCCTCAAACTGTTCTTGCTAGCATTTACAAAAGTATGTTTTATTAAATATTTACCACTGGCTAGTACTGCAGCTCAGCTGACTTGTCTAACTCGTTAGATTATTTGAACCCTGATATTTAAAGCAGGCCAAGTCTGTAGAAATTGAAGAGCAGTGTTTGGCTCTAGTGTATTGGTTTGGGGGGGTCTCATGGTTTTATGGTTGATTGTTGGGGTTTTTGTTTGGTTTTATTTGTTTGTTTGTTTTCCTAAATGCTTGTCTTGTACCTAAACTTTCGTTTTAGCTGAAGCTCCATTGCTTACAGGTTGTAGCTTTAAGTGCAAGCTGTCATTTCACCACCATGGGAAGTTTCAGGTATTTCTTTTAAGCACAGGTTTATGGCCAAAGGAGAATACCATTTAAATCAGCAGAACATACAAAAGGTTAAAAATAAGAAAGGAAAGGTGATGTTAATTGATTTTTAATTGGATAACAAAAATACATAAATGATGTCTTGCTGCATGTTGCCTGGAAAATTAGTGGTAGAGATGGGAAATTAGCCCACACCTCACTTGTCAATACTTTAATAACAAAACAACCATGTCTTAGTTTCTTTTCTTGTGTCCTGATACACAATTCTCTTAGCAAGTAGACTTGTTTTTTTCCTCCATGGTGGAAGCACCTTCCATATTAAAGCAAAATATTTTCCCTTTGTTTACATCCTTTAAAGATTAAAGTAATTGAGTGGTTAGATACAGCGTTTGCTGCATTTTTGATGTAAGTGGCTGACATGAAAATGCATGGCAATTTGAGATAGTAATGAGAAGGATGAAGATAAAATGAAGATGGCATTCACACTGTCTTTTTGTGCACAACCTCTCATGTAGAGAGTTAGAAGCAGTAAAAATTTAGGAGCAATTACAAGAGAACCGGAGCTGTCAGGATTTTTTTTTCCTCTCTCTTCAAATGATCAGGAAGACTATAGTCATAAATGACAAATTTAATAATCAGTGTATGTGTATGTGAGCGCAGCATTTGTGATTGGCAAGGCAAACTAGGGCAATGCTGTGCCCACAGTAAGCCCAGCACTGCAGCTGGCTTTGGGGGGTGTCTTTTCTGTGGCTGCCACAGGTGGTACAGATGCTCTGTGTTGGGCAGAAGGTCCACATGTAAGACAGGACCTTGAATATAGAAAGCCGTACATTCATAGTGTCTGGCTTCAGGACAAGCAGCAGTGCTGTTATTGCTAAGGAGAGACTATGCCTCAAGCTTTCTGGGAAAAAGTTCCCCACTGCCCAGATGTGAAAATTACTTTCAGGCCAACACAGAAATATTGAACATCACTAGACAGGATAACAGCTCAGGTGTGGAAGGCAGTCAGACCTCCAGATCTCACTGCAGGTTACAGCTCAAATAGAAATGTTGTCTACAGTGACAGTATTAAAAAGTGTTACAAAAAAGCTTCCAAAAGCTGTGCATACTACATAGCAAAGCTATTCAGATTAAAATGAAAGGGCTGCAGAGAAACCAAGAAAACTAGCAAATCCCTTCTTTCTATTTTCCCAGATAGCACAAAGTGTTATTTTAAAATTAAAATATATATATATATATTCAGAAATTAAAAGAAGAAAAGCAGGCAGAAAAATTGTACAAGCACCATTAAGCTGCAGAAATTTCCCTTGGACACACTGCAGTACCTTTTCAAAGCAGCATATGGGGTTTATTCTGGTGACTCTAATTTTAACATGAATGGGAGTCACGTGGAATACTCCTGGCATACTGCTTTGAAAATATATCCCTACATGATTAAGGAAGACTGAAATCTTTTTAAACATCTATTTTTATTTTCTTTTTAAAACCCAATTCTGAAATGTTTTTAAAGGAAAGAACTAATGGAATGAAAACAGTCCAACCGTGAATAAAGCAATAATATAACAGGTAGAAATACTACTGGCTTAGCAATATACATATGTTTGTGCTTCAGAGGCTGAGAAATGAAGACCTTGGAGTTTGTATCCACTGTTGCAACTGCCTCTGCATTGCTTGACCTTTATAAATTTGTCTCTTCACTTGGAAGACAAAGTAATCGCTCCACCTACCATATGCAGAGAGCAGAGGGTTCAACACAGAGAGTACATGGCAGGATTTGTCTCTGCAATGGCAAGCATTGCCACGCTGCAGTATTGACAGCATCTTTAGCTCATGGGTGATTGAGACTGCAGAAATATGTACTCTGAAGATCGATTAGGGAGGCATTCATTAGCAGGAAGGAAGTTCTGGGCAGATTCAACAGCTCTGACAAAGTGAGCCAGAACACTGATAGAGCTGGGCCTGGTGTGTGGGCTGAATGTGAAGTAGGGTTGCCAGTGGGAAGTTCAGAGAGTCCTTTCTGACAGCCGGTCCTTCCTACCCATCTTTGGAGAAAACAGTCTTAACAGTTTCTTGAAATATTTTTGAAAAGGATAAGACAGAAAACGTCCATAAAACCATATTGATGAATACAGACATGAGCATAGTGAGGAGTATGGACAGTCATCTGGTGTCCTTCCAAAAATTAAGAGAAGGAGGGAAAAGTTACTTTTCCTTTTCTAATACTTTTTTTCTTTTTTTCTTTCTATAACTTTAGTTTTGTGTGGGCTGCTGCTTTAGTGCTTGAGGATCTCCTCTGATTGTTTGCAATTTCTTATTGCCTGTCTTACTAATATTTATCTGTCTTGACATCAGAGACACATGCCAAAAAAAAAAAAAATTGCCTGCCTTTTATCCTTTTCACCAAATCTTCACCACTGATATGTTACACCATGATGCTGAGCTCTCCTGTCCTTCATATCTGTTGACTTTGAGTGGGGTTCCTGCTGTCACTCCAACATAGTTTTTACTTCCCAGACTTAAACACGAGATGCAACAGGCAGCATAAAAGAAAAAGTATTTAAATCAGCCTTATTTAAGTAAGACACTTCATTTAAGCAAGCCTATTTATATAGCGAGGTTATTTATATTACATTTGGCTGTGAATGGGCGTGTGTGGGCATGCTTCTGTTGTGCATGAGACACGTGTTTGGGGTATGTATATTTGGCTGCACATTTCCATACACATGGATTGAAAAAGTGGCTGTTAATGTCTTTGAGCAGGGGGTGTTGGCAAAGCCCAGCTCAGGGAGGCTTTGAAGTCCATGGGAAGAGATACATGCTGCCAGAGGCTGATACAGAATAGAAGTGCCAGTAGCTCATTTTGTGTGCTCCGAATTACCTTATGAGGGTATGGAGGATATTGTCCTTTCTAGCTAAAGCTGTGTTCACTCGGTAGATTGCTCCTATTAGAGTATACTTGCAATAACTATGTGGAAAACAGCCGTAACTGTTCATTCAGCTTATGTGAGCACTGATTTGACTTTCATTCCTGCATGAGCTGGAAGCAGACAGAGCACGTTTTTCTCAAGAAAGAGAAGTTGTGCACATGCTTGATTTGGAAACTAGACTCATGTTTTCTGTTCACATTCACTGTAGTCCTGGCAATCCCCTTCTCCCACCAGAGCCTTCTGACACTTACCTTTCCCTGCAAGCCTGTGACGTAAAAGTAGTGTGAAGGGGATGTGATAAATGGTGGATAGGCCCTCATGAACAGCTATTAAACTAATAGTCTGCAGGTTCTTCACAGCAGCTGGGAAGGTGAACCAAGGCAAAGATAACTCTGTAATTGAGTCTTTTTCAGTAGTCTCATTCTAAACATCATCAACTAGCATTGTCATTCTGGTCTTAAAGGTGCATAATCACACCAATACAGTTCCTCTCCAGGCTGCTCGGTGTCTGATAGTTACTCTTAAATAACACTCAGCAGAAGCTTTTGAAATTAAAACAAATATAGAAAAGTCTGCTCAATAAAAATTCCATTTCTTTTTCCAGAATGCCTAGGCAAGTATATACTGGGTTTTTAGAAATTTGGAGATGTTTGCTAGCATCATTCATTGTGTGAATCTTAAGGGTCTGTTGGATAAAACCCAAAGCCCCTGCTTCAGGTCTCACACTACTAATCTCTTCCCCATTAGCAAGAGAGAGCAGGAGTTTTGTGTGAACAGATTTAATCTTCCTGTGCAGCAGATGTGCTGACACATGGGTTTCTACAGTCAGTGGGGTAAATAATCTCCTGTTTAAGTAATTTCTAAGTACCTATTTATGTAATTAACACATTAAAAAAATCATGCATCATTACTTAAATGGTGAACCATGGCAGCATCAAAATAAGCCCAGATAACTGAGACAGAAGAAATTTTCCTTTATTTTTTCCCTTAAATAGTTTTTTGGTTTTGTTAAAAGCAGAAAAGTTAAAGAAATCATTCTGTTGCCATTTCATATGACCGAGCAGAGATTTAATCTGCATCTTCCAGACAAGGAAAACCACAATGCACTAATGAATAAGATGGACTGGAGCATGCATGCGTGTAAGAGTGGCAAGACCAAGCATATATAGGGTGTAATTTGTTTCAACAGTGTTAGTACAATGAACATTCCCTAGTGCCTGTCCTGCAGAGACCCAAGCATTAAATGGAAGTCTTAGACTGGATTGCAGATAAATCCAGCTTCTGTTGCTTGTTTGGCAGTGTGTGCAAAGCCTGAGCTGGAGAAGTAGCTGAAGATGGAAGAACGTTGCAGGTAAATTGCTGCAGTGATGTGAAATCGTTCTTTCCCAGGCATGCGTACTCCAGACCAAGTGATTGAATGAGAGAACTGAGATTACAGTGACATGGCTGAAACTTTTTTATTTTGCAAAGGGTTCTGGTACAAAATTATTGTATGCATTTGAACAACAAAGGAGGCAGCAGGGAAAATCCGAGCCACAACTGTGGATGAAGAGTATGGGATAGATTTGACAGATAGTGCTCATATAGACTGAGTGTACTAAAATTTGTAAAACTCACATGATGATTTCTGAGCCTCTTGCAGTTGTGTATTTAAGAGTGCCATGTAAGGAATCTTGAAGCTGATGATGTATACTGTGAAACCTTTTGCTGCCTACTGTCTGGATTTATTATAACTGATTTGAAATTCTTCAGTGTCCTCTCATGCTATATGACTGCAGTGTATGTTTAAAATGGCAAGACTTAAAGGTTGCAGACAGCTGCGGGGGCTTGTGTATTTTAAGAGCTTTTTTAATATGATTGCTATCCAAAGACAAACTAACTATGATCGCATATGACACTACTGCCAAACCTAAACATCACTTGAGGTTGTTTGTCAGATAGGGCTCTGCTGTACCCAGTATCAAGGTTAGAAATACTTTTTTTGTTGTTTGTGGATGTATCAAAATCTATCCAACCTCAAATTTGCTCACTGTGATGAAATAGTCTCCCTTTAAGCAACTCAGTTTCTCTTTCTTCCTTTTTTATACTAGGTTTCTTATGTCTGGTTGTGGTGGCTTTCTTCTTTTGTTTGTTTGTTTGTTTGTTTTAAGATGGGGATATTTTTGTCCTATATCAAACATTTTAGATTTTCTTGGAGTTAATATTGGGGGTGGAAAAAGAACCCACTGTTATTTTGTCTAGACTAGGAAGTCTCCTTTTGCTACCCAGACTACGTGTAATCATTTAGCAATAGGAAAACTGAGAAATATTCATGTCAGTTCCTGTAGACAATTTCAGGATTGTTTTTAGGCTGTCTTTGGCTTAGCTGAAGTGCTTCAGAGACGATGAAGAAGAATTGAAAATTCAATACCCCTAGACAGTCATCATCCAGACTGCTGTTGTGTGTGTCCAGGACTGTTGCATGAAATTCTATAAAGCTCTGATTTCATTTGTATAAGACAAGTGGAGATTTTCTTTCATGCTCGTCTCTGCATCTTGAAGGCTTTTAACCTATGTATGCATCCTCAGAAGGGAGGCAACTTACCCAGTGGTGCAGGAAGATACTTGGATGCTCCTGGTGCTCGAAGTACAGGGTAAAGTAGTGAACATTACATGATGCACACTGATGCTTGGATGGTGGAAATTAAATCTGTCCATGCTTTGCATAAGGAAAGATTCTGTGGGTTTGTAATTCATATAGACTTTCTGGGTGCTGTGGTGGCAGATCACCTCTGAAGGTCATGTCTAATCTGATTTGCAAAGCTGTGTTCCTGACTGTTTTCAGCAGCTTATATATCACTTGGGTGTTCCTATTCAGATAATCTTTGTGGTTTGTAGTAAGGCTGTCTTAAATGGCAGAAAGGATAGATTGCTGTTTATTCTGTGTCCCAGCATTTTCATTTTAATTTATGTTTATGTGTTGTTATCCAAAAACTTATTTCATATGCAGTAATATTAGGGAAAAAAAAATCTGTCAGAGTTTCTCATTTGAAATAAAGTGTAGGGGCTTCCTGATAAAGAGACATAAGCTTTTCTGATATTAGGATTTGGGAAAAAAAAAAAAACAACAAACCAAGAAACTAAATGTTTGAAATACCTGTTCTTATTATCTAAAGACTAGGTCCTAAGTGACATTTCAAGAATACAGATGTAGAAGGCAAATCTGTAGGTATTCCTGGAATAAATGAATAGGACTAACTGTTCCTGGTGCAAATCAGCTGCTTCTACAAATGGACTTTTGAAAGGGCTGGAAATCTTGCTGAGAATTGGTAGGTAATTTATGGCACTGGAAGAGGAGCCACTGGGAGCCAACCAGAAAGTCCGTGACTTGAGAATTGTTGGTAGGTTAACCATCTTCCTCTTTAGGTATGTGGGCTAAAAAAAGAAAACCCCACGATCCAGAAGGATGAGTAAGTATTCTATCACTGCTGATTGTTCCTCAGCTCCCACACACAAAAAGGTCTTAGCCCATGACAGCATACTGCCGAGAGCTGCTGTCGGATTGACAAGTAGCAGCTTCGGTGTGAAGCCTTCCTAGAAATCTTTTATCCTTTTGGTTGAACAGCATCATTTTATCCCACTATCTTAGAAGATTTATTTTTTTTTCACACAGATCTTGCTTATTGTGTTGCTTTGAAATTGCCTGGATTTTTCTAGCCTTGAATTTTTGGTCTCCCTTAAAAGCTTTCTTAGGTATCTGTGGCCTGTCCTGCTTTAGAGTGCAACAAAATTCCTAGTGTGTTTATTCTCACAACACAACCTTGTGAGGCAAAGAAATGCAATTTGCAGGGGAAAAAAAAGTGACAAAGGTGAGATTTCTTAACGTTAAATCTAACAGCTTGCTGCCATCAGAAGCAGAGATCTCTGTCACTTCTGCTCCTTACCTATGACAGAAAAAGACCTTAAAAATGGTCTTCTGAATTCTTGACTGGTTGCCCTAATCTGGGACACAGTCTTCTCCCTGTCAGCATGTGAAATGCAGATGGGGAGATTTGGAAACTGGGACAAGAGAAGGTTTCTCCAGATACGTCAAAGTTGCACTGATAATCATTATGTTTGCTTGCAGTGGGGCTTTTTTTAACAAAGCACAGCCTCATGGAGAGTTTTGTACTCTGTGTATCACACAACAGAAAGGAAGAATTTATTTAATTAGGTACCTCTTCGATTTAATATTGGCTTTTTAAAAAAATTCCGTGTAGAGACACATAAGGAATGTAGCATTTCGTTTTCATTGTCTGGTACCATTTAAATATTTATTTATGGCTTGATGACTGTTTTAAGCTTTACATATTGACAGCTCTTCCAGTCCATAAGACATGACAGTAGCAGCTGGAAAATATAATATTGGAACATTCACACACAAATTACAGAGTATGCTCCACACTCTTAGACCACTCTCTCTCTCTCCTGCGTGATTTAGGTGGAAGGGGGTGGGAAATGGAACTAGATAGATTGCTTTTTTCCCAGCAAGTTCTGTCAGCAAATCTAGGCTTTTTAATTAACCCCCCTTCCCTTAAAATGCATACTGAATATCTTTCCACAGTTTCATGTTTCAGAACTGAAAGAATGACTGCAAAAGTTGGCAAGCTCAGGGTAATCGTTACAGCGATGGTGCTGCTCTAAAGGCAAATGAAAAGCCAGAAGAAGTACAGCAGTGTACGAAGTGAACCCTGATGGCATCCTGAGCCATTAAAATACAGTTCTCTCAGAAGCTCATTTCTCTGTCAATAATTATAATTGAGTAACTGATGCCCTGAAAAGCCAAATCTCTGGTATAGCTCCCTGTTCTTGGCCTTGCTCCTGAGCACTAGACCAACAGTCTTCAAAGACCTTCCTACACTCTGAATTAGTTTCAGGTAGAAGACATTTAACAAGGAGTGGCCTTTATTGTTCAAGGAGGTCAGTGTAACTATCTGTAAGGCTCTGTCACAGTGCATTTTAAAATGCCACTATTTACCATGGCAAATGCAGTGAATTTCTGTTATTAGTGTAATATAGAAATGTTGGGGTTTTTCAGAAGGGCTTTAATTTTTTATTCTTCTTTTAATTAAATAAATGAAAGTAAGGGTTCATGAATAAGGAATGTATCCTCATTTTTTCCATCTGAAATTCTTTCTTAACATCATAATAATAGTATGTCAGTGTCTCACGGTCTGTCCAAGCTTATCTTTTTACTAGAAATGCATGCATTTGACTTTTCTCCTCATTTTGCAGTTTTGATAACAGAAACATAGAAAGACTGATAACAGAACACGAAAGACTTTTTCAGTTGTCCCAGAGAAGTCTGAGGAGCATCCAGAAATTGCCCCCAGCTCTCAAGTCCCTTTGCAGACTGCACTATTGGCTTAGGAATATTTTCTCTCTTTCCAATGTTGCTTCCTTTATTCTAATCATCTTTCCTTCTTTGTATTGTCAGAGGGTAGGACAGAGTTTTTGTCGATGTCTAACAACCCTTTTGTGCATGAAGTTTTCCTGGTGTTTCATCGGACCTTGGACAGAACAGGGAACATCCAGTGTAGCACTGGTTGCATGAAGATTCAGGTCATTGTCTGTGGGTGCCAGATACAGTTTTAGAAGTTTCATAATAGCTGTCTCAGATTTTCACCATGTTTTGGAGAGATACAATTCATGGAACTGGAGAAGAAAATACAGTATTTTGACAGTAGTCTTGTCTTTCGCTGGTCCGGTACTCAAGCTTGAAATATGAATAAGATGTAGTATTTGTTGGAGCAAGTCCAGAGGAGGACTAAAAATATCATCAGAGGGCTGGAGCACCTCTCCTGTATAAATAGGTTTGAGAGAGTTGTGGTTGTTCAGCCTGGAGAAAGGAAGGCTCCAGGGAGAGGTTAGAGCACCTTCCAGTACCTAAAGGGGGGCAACAAGAGAGGTAGAGAGGGACTTCTTTCAAAGGCATGTAAACAGGACAGGGGGTAATGGCCTTAAAGTGAAAGAGGGTTGGTTTAGATTTATATTAGAAAGAAATTCTTTACTGTCAGGGTGATGAAGCACTGGAACAGGTTGCCCAGAGTTGTGAATGCCCCGTCCCTGGCAGTGTTCAATTCCAGGTTGGACCTGGCTTTGAGCAACCTGGTCTAGTAGAAGGTGTCCCTGCCCATGGCAGGGGGGTTGTAACTAGATGATCTTAAAGGTCCCTTCCAACCCAAACCACTGTATATGATTTGGTTACACAGCGAGTGTACCGCCTTAGCATATGAATTCACACAAGTGAATACTCCTGGGGTACATATATATACGTGTGTTGTGGTGTGTTTGCACAGGGAGAAAGTCAACATGTACACAGCTCTGTCTGTGTGTACATTCCCAGCATGTATGAGAGGAGAAAGCAAACTCACAATCAAATAAGCAGTGAGAGCAGAGGGAAAAAAAGATGAGATTGCAGTTGATTATGAGCCTGGCAGCAGATGTGCTACACAAATCCAGCCCGCTGCATCCAGACTGTTTCCATGGCGATGGAGCGAGTAATTGTGGAGCTCCGGCGCACTCCCCCGCGGCCCCCGCCAAGGTGGACCCGGGTGCCGGGTCCCCACCAGCAGCGCTTCCTCTGGGTGAGCGCCGGGCTCCGGGACAAAGCGAGCAGGCGGAGAGGGGGAGCCCCAGTGATGGGGGAGCTCTGATTTGTTTATTCCCCACGTCTGATGGTGGGGTGCGAGGGAAGCGGCGCTTCTTCCTCGGAAATATGGTCTCCTAAGATGCTAAATAAACGGGCAGGAGTTTCCCAGCCACGGGATTGGGCTGCCATTGGCTGCTGCCGCCCGCCTGTGCCAATGGGAGCCCGACGGGCACCCGCCACATAAGCAAAGCTACACGCTCAGCCCAGCGGCGCGGGGACGGGGAGCGGGCAAAGGTGTGCGAAGGAGGGGGGGCTGCTCCTCTCACATGGCTACAGCGAGGACGGGTCTCCTTGGAGAGCTTCGCCGGAGACCATCTGCTGCCCGTGCGCACTGTGCCTTCCGCAAAAAGCAGCATTAAGTCATTCTGCTCGCTGTCGCGTGGGAGGTGAATTTGTCACCGGGAACGATGGAGCTACGAGATCTCTGTAAGTAAACCTGTGTACTTTATCCTGCTGTTTTAGCCTGGGCATAGATCAATAAATGGTGTCGAGGAATGGCAAAAGCAAATTGGTAACAACTGTAAATAGCGTGAAGGATTCCTCGGGGTTTTATTTCCCATACAGCGAGATGTGTTCTTCCTAATGGTTTCAGGCACCGGACAAACTAGTTAGCTGTTTGCATTGCCTCGGGTGGTTTTTTTAGCCTAATTAAGATTAGTCCGTAGAAGGATGCTGTGTTCTCCGGGGCATTTCAGATCCCCTCTGTGTTTGTAAAGGAAAACAAACTACGTGGATCAGAATATCACAGGCAAAAAAGTCTGAGGTACCCACATGTAGTCACCAGCATTTGTGGTGTCTGTATAATAATAACAGGTACGATATTACAGTGGTCAAATGCTAGTTCAGACCCTGAGCCAAGAAAGCACGAGTTGCTCATAATTTATCACTGCATTCAGCAAAAAAAAAAAAAATAATTGCTTTTCCTACCCTTCCTGTTCTTTTTTTTTTTTTTCCAAATTAATTTCTTCTTTGGAGGGGGCTTTTATAAACACATTTAATTCAAAACCTTTCCTATTTGTTTATGAAGCCTGTGAGTACATGAGAAGTGTGGAGAGTTTCCTTTTTCACCATTGAGGGGCATGTGTTAGAAGTTGATTCCTTTGCCTTTTGGGACTCTGCTTTTGATTCTGTAAAGCAGAAATGGTATATTTAGAAGGGGGAGGGTGTGTGTGTGCAAATCTGTCCCTCTGTAACCCTCTGGGGTTACTTCAGTTACACTGGCCATGAATTCGGTTCAGCATTGTTCATGTTTTATCAGGTATTTGTCGTTAGACACTGAGCTTTGCTGCATGGAGCTTGTAGATGACTCTACTTAACCCTCTGAGAGACTGTAGTCATCTTATCTGGTTTGTGAAAATATATAGGGAAAAGGACAGAAATAAGAACAAAAAGATTTAGAAGGAACTTTGTATATTTTCTCCCTGTGCCTGAGCTAGTTGTGTATCAGGAATTTTATAGTAACCAAACTAGGTGCAAACACCATATGAAACTGGCTGCTTTATAGGGATCCATTTTTGGTGTCTTGTGTTCCTTTTAGAACTTAACACACAGCTTCATTTCCCAGCATTAGGAGCTGCTGAGAAGTCACATTGATGCCTCGGAATCTCAGGCTGAGGGTGTGAATTTTTTTTAGATATGGTTTAACTGGTCAGCTTTGCTTTTGAGATACTGCCTTGCAAGTTGTGGAAGGAACGTGTGTACGTGGAGCTTATTCCTTCGGTTAAAGGAATCAGTGTTGCTTCAGAGTTGATGCCAAAAAGCACTGTCAGTATTTTCAAGAACTGTTGGATCAATATAAATTAATAAAAAAAAAAAAAGGAAAAAGAAAAAGGAACATAGAATTCAGTGCATGGATACAGTGAGAGTGTCTGTTGGTGAAATCTGTGTAAAGCTCCTCTGTGTAGTTTTGAGTGTGATGTATTACAAATGCAGGAGGAACCCTTATTAAGCTTGAATTATTGCTTTTTGTGAAGATGTAAGTCATTCTTCCCTGTATTTCCCAGAGGTGTTTGTGTTTCCCTTTATTGAAATGATGGCCTCAGGCATCCTATGGCACTGGACTTAAAAACAACATAATTTCTCTAAGGTATGCAAAAAAGAAATAACCATTAGCTCTTATTGAAATGCTGATTTTTGTTTAGCAGTGATGAAAGTGCCAAGAATTACTTTTTTTTTCTTAATGAAACAGGTATGTAGCTGCTATATTACCTTCCCCAGGGTCTTGTATCATTCATTTGTATTTGCTTTAGCACTGGTGTAGCTGAAAATCCCATAGCGTACGGCAGCCAAGGCAAAGTGATGTGCCCACTCCCCATCTTGGGAGGTGGATGCTTTGATCTAGGCTGAGATCTTCCATAAAAAGCACTGACAAAGCTTGGACTTTTGCACACCTGAGCATGGTTTGTTCCTGGCTACAGGCTGGTCATTTTGAACACCTTTGGGAATGCATCAAAATGAAGCTCCATTGCACCTTTGAGGGTTTTTAATTCCATACCTAGTGCCTTCTGCTTTATTTTTTGGTTGCTAATGGGGAAGCCTAGGAGAACATTGTCTTTTAAGCTCATGCAACTCTTAAGATGATATTTTAGTTCTTGGTTGCACTCCAGGGATATAGTTCCAATAACATAAACCTCTCAAGTTTAGTTGCTAATGTTAGGCAAATACTGTATGTGGTAGAGTTCCTCTCTCTCCCATAGCCACGTTTGAAGGGATTTTTTTTTGCTCGTCTATCCCTGTGCATTAGCAGATAAAGGGAGGGGGCTGGGGAGGGAGAGAGACCGCCTATAACTGCTAAGCATTGGTTCAGTCTGTCTGAGGGCTTCAAACCACGGTGATGCCTGAGGTAGAAAATCTCATGTTGCAGTCAAAGCCATGCTTGCATTAGATTTTTGACCTGATGGTGCAGAGAACAGTTGCTTGTCGTTAGTGCTTGGGGATGATCTATGTGGGAGAGGCATTTCAGATTTCCAGGCTCTAAGAGTTCCAGCAACAGAGGAGTGAGTAGGCTTCAGTGAGAGCTGTGGCATGCTGGCAGCAGTTGGGAGGATGCAGAAGCTGAAAAATGCTATCTTGGGGTAGCTTTAATTGGTTGCATTGGAAAACACTTGGTTTGATGGGCTCATATGTCTTCTAAAACGCTTGGTGCCAGACCAAATTGGCATACCTCCATTGACTTACACGAGATGCCACCAGGCATTGATTTGATCTTCAGTCTTATGCTTACATTTTTCTTAGAAGAGTAAGATTTTCACAAAGGCAGTACGTTATTTTTTCTCTCTATTTGCCTCTGTGACGGTAATGTTGAAAACCTAAGTGGAATAGGCATTCCGCATGTTTTGGTTTGTTTCTATGGGCTTTAAGCTTAATGGGTTATCCTTTGTCTCCTTGCAGAGCCTCATTCCCATGTGTTAGTCTATAATGGAAGCATAGAGTAGAAATTCTCATCTGAGCTTTATATGTGTCAAGAGATACTAAATTTGAATATTTTGTTATTTTCCTGGATCTCAACTGTCCTTTAATTTCAAAAAACCTTATGGCCATTCATGTTCTAGGTAAGAGATGCTAGAGCCACCATTCTTCAGGTTTCCCTCACTTGTATTCTGTTTTCACCACATTACTCAAGTGAGTAGGTGCAAACTTTCACACACAGATGTAAAAAGGTGGCTCAATATGTTTACATCCAGATGAATTGCAGACGGTCATAACTCCAAATGAGACTAACCACTCAAAAACAGTTCCTTAGTTTTGTTTATGCAAAAGAAACCCAAAAACCAGCAAACAATTTTTAGGAAAAGTTTCTCCATGCTAGGACTTAGCTTACATGGAACATCATGCTAGATCACGGAAAGCTCTTGCTCCCTGTTCAGTACGTGCACACTCACATCTCAAATGGCAAGCACACACAACAAAGCAACGCCAAGCACAGAATAAAAATGGAACAGCAGTGAAGCAAAGACGAGTGAATCGTGAAAAGCCCATTGATTTGCCTGACACCCGTTTTGTTCAACATTGTGCAGTGCTAATCTGAAAATTCCTGTGCGTCACGAAAACTTTTCAGAACAATAAGGACTGTCAATTCCAGCAGATTTTACAGACCTGTCATTATTCTTCTTGTCTTGAAGCACTAAGTGGCATAGAGAGGGATTTTTGGCAGGAGTTCAGGAGTGGTCTCGTAAAGAGGAATCGTGTGTCACTGCCTCACATATGTTATCATTTGCAGTTAGAGTTCAGCCCAGAGCAGGCTCCTGGAAGCACTTCTTCCCCCATCCAAGTGTGCTGCTTTTAGGGACCTCATTTATTTTGTCTCTTAAAAAAACCCCCAACATCTACAAACCACTGCTTTTTAGTGTTCTTAGTTGCAAAAATGTAAAAGCAAGAAATTGTACATTCTTTCTACATTTTGACTTGATGCCTTCCAGAAAACTAGAATACTTTAATAAAATCACATCTCATCCCACCTGCTGCTCCTTTGGAAAGGTGGGGATAGCAGCAGTGATGGCCACAAGCAGAAGTTTTTATTAACTCCCTTTCTCTTGAAATTGTACGGCTGGTACTTCCTTCTCTTGGAGCATCTGTAAAGAAAAAGAAGCTGTCACACCCTACAGTCCCCATCATTAGGAACTACAGCCCCTCTTAGAGACATGCCCATGTGAGGAGAAACATAATGATGGGAAGAAACATTGATTTGTGTCAGAGAGACTCAATTTTAAGTTCTTTATTCAGAATCAGAATCCATGTAACTTTATAGTGTTTTGTCTTCCATACCTACACTTCCCATTGTAGCATATATGGAGTGTAGAGCGTATGCATACGTGCCTCGCCCAAATTAAATAAAGTTTCAGTGCAGAAAGGGTCATAACATTCCCTCAATATGGAAAAATTCATTCAGTTTTGCATCCTTGGTAACTTGCAGAATACATACATGTTGCAATAAACCTCCAGCATTTTCAAAAGTCTGTAGAGCATAGATCCCTTTTTTGGGGGACTTCACAAAATTCTGGCAGGTTTTGCTACTTAAGATTTCAATGGTTTCAAAGAAGCATGTGAAAATCACACCTCAGAGGATACACATGACCTTCATATAAACTACAACTTTGATTAGTTGGAGTTTGGGTGTTTAAAACTCCTCTGCAATGAACAGAAGCAATCTTGTAATGGGGTGACAAAGGAGATCTTCATATTAATGCTAGTCCACTGTCAAATTAATACATCAAATAATATACTCTTATCCTGAATCGGTGGACTGCTTTTATCAGAGCTTTTGATGTGGCAAAGAAAGTGCTTGTTCCATAGCTACAAACCCAACTCTTCTACTCTTCCCTTCTCTTTGAACTTCAATTTTCTTAAGACTTGGAACATTGTGGTACAGAGAGCAGCATTCACAGCTAGGTATTTCAAGACTTACATCCAGAGGCATATTAGAAACTACACAAAGGGATTTTCTTTAAGAGAGGTTTTCAAATGTATGTAACCTTCTGGCTTGACCTCTGGATCCACTCCCAGTTTACATTTCAAGAAAAAGAATCTACCCACATATGGTTATCTCCAGTAAGATCAAAGCTGTCATTGTATTCTGACACCTGTGAGAAAGAAAGGGATATAAAAAAAAAAAAGTGGGGGAAATGGTGAAAAGATTTGAATGAGTTCCCATTTATAAAAGACATGCACCCACGGATCTTGGAAGCGAAGGGAAGGCTTTAAGGATAGCTGCAGAACGTTTCTTTATTTGTAAGCCTCACCAAGGTAATTAAACAGACTTGAAAACATAAACAAAAATAGATTTTCTAGATCCCTACAAATATATCTCTGCTAGCACTTTATCATGAAAGTTAATAAGGTTCTAATTTTAGACTGGGTTTTCTACCTGGTGTCTAACAGAAGCTTCTGCAAAGAATGGTGTTATTTCGTGCTACCTTTGGAGCCTCTCATCAAGCTGTGGTCTTTTTCCCAGTTTCCACCCTTTTCTAGCAAAGATGGAAATTGTCATAGATTTATCCCAGCTGCAGTAGATACTTACTGAAGGACTGCAGAGTAAATATCTTCAGATTGAGAAATGCAGCTCTGTTCACCTGCTCGTGTTTCCTGCTGTCCTGTGAGAAAGCACCAGAATGGCTTTGCAGAGCCTGTCTTTCCTCGGTGTGGACAGATCATTAGCATAAGGCGTAGCGGAGTCAAGGTGTGAATTTTGCTGCGTTGTGCCCTTGCCTCAGCACAACCAGCCACAGCAGAGCCCTTGGCTTTCAGCTAAAGCCTTGAATGCTCCACAAGGGAAGAGTGTCCCAGGTTTTGACAGTGCCACAAGGTTGTCACCTCTGTATCAGATAACTCAGCATGATGCCAAGGAGCATTGTGGCTGGAAGATCCTTGCTCTGCAAAAAAACTAATTTACAGTCTCTGTATTCAACGCAAGGGGTTAAAATGTACCTGTGGCACTGGATGATGATACATCAGGAGTGTAGATCAACCAGGCTTCTCTCTTGATTCTCTCTGTGCCTTCACAAGGGACTTTCTCCTCTCCCCCTCCCCCATACTCACCCTCTGTTGGGTGGAATTAAGCCATTTGGCCAACAGAAGCTCCTCTCAGCTTTTAGAAAGGGGAGCATCCCTTATGTGAGGCTCTTTACTATTAGTTCAAGCTCTCAGCTGCAAGGGCATATAGAATGTCCATGAAACCTCTCACTTCTACACCCGTGGTTGCTTTGGTGCATCGAGTAAAAAGGCAAAGGCTTTAGTTAGGAACACCTCTGGTGCTTTGAAACTACAGTGAGGAATTGGATTGTATTTATAAGTTAATAGTCGGTCTTGACTTTTTCTGTCTTTAAATGCTATTGTAACACAGTTAAATATTTAATAGAAGAGTGGAAAGTCTATTCACAGTTGTTTCACAAATAAATTCCTTCGTTCTCACTTCCCAACTTACCTTTCAAAATACCCTGTTCAAATTATCACCCTATCTCAAACAGCAACACAGTGTTTGGGGTTATGCTCAGAATGTTGTAAGTCCCATTTTCAATGGCAAGTGGAATTATGCTCATTTCTAATGATACTCAAAAGGTACAAGTGAAAATTAAAATTTAAGTTCTGCTTTTTCATGTATGAAATTATGTATAATCCACCTCTGCATGCAGAATTTCCATCATTCAGAAGTCATGGGCATCTACCCCAGACTGAACTTTGCACCAATCCCAGTAACAGTTTTCGTTGCTAAAGGTTCTAGCCCAGTGAATTTCAAGGCTTTAAATTCGTATTATATATTTAAGGTATAAGTAAGAAACTTCCAACTAAGAATGTCTTTAATGGAGTGAATATCAAGTGTTTCAGGCATACAGTTCTGACCATTAACATTTATTATTGGCTTGGTAAGATAAACAATTGCTGGATGTGTGTCAGATTCTTTGGTTTATAAAGCACTTTCCTGTCAGATTTCAGTAAAGAGTGAATTAGACACCTTTCTAATTTTGTTAACTGGTACTGGTAATTGAATGAAGTTTGGGGGTTTTTGTCAGAGAGATAATTGACAAATTTGTAATGTGAAGAGTATAGGAAAGAGCCCTGCAGCTAATTATATACTTTTAAACTTAAACACCAGAGCTCAGTTGCTGCTTGTTCCAGGAGTTTCCCCAAACTATGATTTAAAGGCTTGATTGCACCCAAATCCCAGAGGTTATTGCATTTTGCAGCAGTGGGTTGGTGGAGGATAATCACAGTGTGTAGTTCTTATGATTGTAAAGAAATGTGCACATTTTGTCATGATCTCCTGCATAGGCAGACACCAGGGCCTGAATCCAGATCCTTTCAGACCTTGCCCTTGATCTGGTGTCCTCATCATTGCCTCTGCATCATTACTGCTGGCAAACCATTTACCTTAACAAGGGTATTGTGCACCTCTAATGCCACAGCCCATTTGGAGCATCCCTCTGTTACCAGTGCCGCAGAGCACCCAAGAAAGGTGAACAGGGCAGGTTGTGTGTCACTTCTGGTGCAGAGTACAGCAGTCCTGCTTTGTGATTCCAGTCACCTCCGCAGTATCCATTGCTTATATGAACATTGTGGTTAGGGTCCAAACTCAAAAGCTGCTTAAAAGGAACACCGGTGCAGAAGGCAAAACCTTGGCTGTGTTGAAACAAGTGCCAAAATTCTCATCAGTTTTAGGCTGGTCCTCCGAATCGAGGGGCTGTCTTCCTCCTGGACTGAAGTGGTCAAATTGTACCATGAAGTGAGTCTAAAGACATCCCCTAAAGAAAGTGAAAGATGTCAGAGAGCTCTTATGTGAGTCAGTCACAAATCAAGTAACAATTTTGGTTCCTGATATGTAAAAAAGAATGTTACACCAGGGATAACAGCTTGTTACTTGCTTTGCTTTTAGGGTGCAGGGAGAAAGGAAGAGAAAGAAACGACTTGTAGCCAAGTTGGCTGCTACAGTCCAGCAGCACAGTCAATCAAATTGTTTCATCCTTCCAAGTTATTCTGTAATAGCACTGATTTATCTTGCTGCCATGCAATTGTCCCCCGTTGATAATTCCAGTTTTGTCAAGAGATGACAGAGATTTTACAGAAAACCTGCAAGCTACTCTTGCCAGCAGCAAACAGCAGGAGAGCAAAGTAAGATTTCCTTCTATTCACTGATGCCTATAAATAGTCCATGCTAACCTTAAGAGCCTTGAAGAAGTAGGGAATCTTTTTAAAAAAAGAATCCATTCTTTTTAAAACTACATTGACTCAGCAGAAGTAGACGTGTGTGCTTTAGATCATGATAGGTTGATAATCAAGCGCTACCGTGAATGCTTAGCTCTTTAATTCTGGCTGTAACATTTTACATTTATTTTAATTCTATAGTGGACTGGCACAAGTCTCGATACAATGGCTATAAAGGAGAGTGCTTCCTTATTGTACATATTTTTTAAAAAGGTCTTATTTACAATTTTTACAATTTAGTTCTCTGTTTCTTCTATTTTCCCTGTGTATATGAGAAACAGAGGAGATAATTAACTAAACTGCTTTTAATTTATATCAAGAACACGTTGCTTAATAACAAATCTTGTAGTTCTCTGTTGTGCTGAGCAGAACTAGTCACAGAAGTCATTGTATGGATTTCATTGGTGTTACTCGAATATGCAAGTGCTATCCAAGCATGATTTGAGCTATTTGGAAAAGTGTAACAGGTTTCTTAGGAAAGGTAAGTCCCTTGGCTTTGCAGACAGGAGAGTTTTTTCAATATGACACTAATATGCATGCATCCAATTAGAAATTGTCAGGAAATCCAGATTTATGTAATAGGAGAAGATAAATAGGATGCTTGCCATTGCTGAAGTAAGCAGAAAAATTATCTTCTCTGTGTGTATAGGTGTTATAAATAATCTAGGAATACATCATCTTTTGGTTTGCCCTGTAGTCCTAGAAGACTTCTTACTACTATAACTCAGAGGATCATCATTGGAAATGTAAATTTCTGCGGAAGATGCAGATCTCTCTATTGCCAGATTAATCTTTTTTTCTTCCTGTGATTTTAGGCATACTTAAAAGATATTTCCAAAAAAAAAAGTAGCTAAATTAGTACATATACCATACTGACAAATGTTTAAGTGAAACATGGCTGTAAACCAGCATAAAGATATTACCTACCAATCAAGTAATTTTCCGGTTGTTATCAGTCTTGAGGAATTGAGTTCTCTGAAAATACTATAAAAAGTGTGAGTTTGAAAAGGAAGAAAAATAACTGATTTCTACTACTTTATGTGTATTTTGGGGGTTGATAGAAAGGAATATTAAACTGTGTGTGTTTGAGAGCAGCATTTGATCACTTGAGATTCTGTCTGCTCTGCTCTTAATCTTGTAGTATTTCAGGATCCTTAACCACCTATTTCTAAACACGATAATCCAACCCCCTGCAGTCAGTTGTGTTGATCTCATCAAGAGCCAAGCAGGACTTACTGGTCTTTCAGTAGAATGTGGCTTAACCTAGCAGTAGGGTAGGTGTTGTTGAATTTTCTTTTAAAAGAGTTTGGCTTGTCTAGTACTTGGTTTCAGTCTAATGCTTAAATGTCATTCTTTTATTTGGATCTTTTGATGGTGGCCTTACTTCAGTAATGATGAAAATCATCCCTGCTTAGAAATCTCACCTCTGGCAAAACTTAAGTTAGTAAAACTTAAGTTAGCATTGTGAAAAAGAGCTTTCCTGTACAGGCTGTTCACTTTTGCTCACTGATCTGGCAGTCCACAGTCTCCCCGAGTGCTTTGCTTTAGTAAGGCTTGCCTTGCCACAGGATAAATAAGACAGAATACCTCATGGTAACTACCAAAGATTTCATTGAAATATCAGCATGAGCTACCTACAGCACCTCCAGTGCAGATATCCTACCCTACATGTTCTAGATTGCTATTAGGAGGAATGAAAAGGGGAGCCAATTCTTCGGCATATTGCTCTACAACACTTTCCTCCTCCAAAAGCTGTAAATGAGCCTTCAGAATTAGGTGGATCTCCTTTAAATACTAAATCATAGCGCCTTACATTCCTTTCTGGTTTATTTTAGAAATTCAGTCCTAAGATAAAAGAATTTAGAAGGAAAAGTAACAGGATAATGCTATAAAGCCAGTGGTCCTGTTTTCAGCGGTGTTAGTATCAGGAATTAGGCTATAGATTTTTACAGATGCTATCCAGTAGCTTTTTAGTGACATCAGTGGGCACTGACATGTGCTCCAACTTACTTTTAGAGAGGCATAATAAATTGATCACTTAGATGCTACCCCTCAAGCATATCATAGGAACAAACTGCAGAGACACATAATGCTAGATTAGAAGGTATTACATACCTGTTAATTTAATACATCCCTTCTTGAAATCTCTAGTATACTTACTTAAAACCAGGAAAGCTAGTAAAGGGACTTGTTTCTAAAGATCTGGAAAGATAAATTGAAGTTTCTCTGAGTGTTACCAGAGCAGAATAATAGCCAGAAAGTACTTAGCAAAATCCAAGGAAGGAAAACAGGATACAAGTCCTTGCAGCCTTTGGGCTGAGTGAACAGTGGGGAAAAGCTGAACAGTAAGCCAAAATTTGTTGAAGCTGGCAGTGTGTGTTGTGAAGGGAGGAGAAAGCAGTCATGCCATAACCAAAATGGAAACACTAAGACCAGCCTTGAATAAAATGGTATTATTTGTATTTGGCGTGCATCCTATCTCTGAGAAGCAGCAAAGGAGAAAGAAAGCACTGTCTCATGGTGAAGTTGGTGACTAAATCAGACTGGCAAAATCTGCTTCAGTTCCTCCATCCACCACAGATTTTTTTGTGCCACTTTGAACCAAGCAAGAGAACTTCACTCTTGCTCCCTGGCTTTCCACCTCTGTCATCCATGAGCAATAACACTGTCGTGATTTAACAAGATGTTGCAGGTTTAAAGTATAAGAGCAAGCAAAAATAGACTTGAGCCCATAGGGTTTACTTTTCCTTGCAAATGAGCTGCAAAAACGTCTACAGATGTAAACCCATTTATTATCCAAGGATGCTTTTGTAGTTAAAATACTACAATTTTAGTTTCTTAAAGGAGTTGGGAAATTTCCTTGAACAAAAGTGGTTTTGTAGAGAAGCAAGAGTACCCAGTGCTATGTGCTAATCCTGAAATAGTTTCTTGTGTTCAGTAAACTTATTTCTGTATCACTGGGTCCAAATGAGGGCTATCTTTCTTCAAAAGTCAATTTTATCAGTGTTAGAGCCAAATTTGCATCTGAAAGAGCTAACATTTGAGTAAGTATACTTTATAATTTGTGTTAAAATATATGGTAGGCCATAGCTGGGCACTGTCAGGGTTTAAACTAGACTAGTGATGCCACTTTTGTTGGTTGTTGAACAATGCTGGGTCAAATAAATATTCAAGGTCATGGACTGCATCACTGTTAAATGATTGGGGTGTCCCCTACCATGACCAGAGCCAATGTGTCCTCCTGCTGTGCGCTTATCCTTTCTCAGAACAAGATGCTGGCGTACAGTGTCATGAGAGACGTTCAGACTGGCTTACTGGGGAGGAAGGAATGACAGGTTTTTCTCAAGAAAAGGAAAGGGAGGGAAGGCGAGAGAACAGGCCATATTAATTGCTTTGGAGACAGTAGGTAGGTCACGTTCAATCAGATGTGTATTACAGAGTTATTTTCCACCTTGTTTCTACAAGTCCTGGGATTGGAAAAAGTATTTGAGTAATTTCTAGGTCATTTACATTTCCCAGTGCTTCCATTTACATTGGGATGCTTTGGTTCATCAAAACAAACAAAAGACATTGTATCATCTTCACCATGCTGACCAAAACTGAACCATCGTCAAGGAAGAAAAGATTGGAAATATAAATAGCTACCAAAAATGTTTCTGTGTATTTAAAAAATGCTGAGTTCTAGGATGTTTCTGCTGTTAATGTCTTGTTTCTCCACCCCCTTTTTTCTTTTTCTAGCCTAATAGTGGCATCTGATATAATAATGGGCTATTGCACAATTTTACTCCTAAGGTACGCAGTCACATTTTAGAACCTGACAGTGTTCTCCTTCTGGAATAGGAACACTGCTTGCAGCCCACAGCTGAAACAATTAGCTATAAAACAGAAAGCAGCTTCTTTAAAAAAAAAATTGTTCTCTGTTTTACAGATACAGTTTATGAATCTGTTAAAAGAAAGCAAAAGAAAAAATTTAAGTAGAGAGGTGAACAAGCCTCAGAGTACTTCACCAGCTCTTACGGGTTTGAGAATATAAATGATTTAATTTAAAAGTCATTTGAGAATATATAATAGAAGAAAGGGCTGTGACAACAGCTGATGGAGCAGAATAGAAATGGTGATGTTACTGTATATACCTGCTTGAATAAAAACAGCAACTGAAAGGAGGCATTTAAACTAAAGTCTATGAACATGTATCCTTATAGCTCTTATTAATGGGTTATTCTGTTCTGTTCCCAGTTTCTCTTGACCCTTTTCTGAGGGTTAAATTAATCCCCTGTGCAGCTCAGCTGAGAATAATGAAGTTGCCCCAGGGTACAAATGTAGCCCTTGGGTTTGACCTACAGAAGGCTGAGCCTCTATTCTTCACTACGTTTTCAGGCACTTTTGTTTATTTTTGATTAATTAAAAACAGCCTCTCTATTCCCCAGGCTTATGCGCTCTCCTGTACAGAATAAAGGAGGTTCCAGTGTCTGGCCTCTCTCAGCCTATCCATACCAATCCAGAGACAATGGAAAATTCTACTAATGAGAGGATCCTAATGACCCTGATCATGTTTGTGAGCAAAAGACTCATATTCTGATAGAGCTGATGTGGGCATGGTTTATGATGTAAGGAACAGTTTGGATTCCTTTTGAATTCCTACAGGCAGCTGATTGTGTTTCTGGAGCCATAGGTATGGCTTGCATTTGGCCAGTAAGGCAGAGCCTTTTTTGCTGAAGGTGAATTAAACCAGCTAGAATTTGCTCTAGGGTAGACAGACTGAAATGCCTATTCTAGTTCCTATGTATTGTATTTTTTAAAGGTTCCAAAACAGATGCTTTTCTCTTGACATTTTTAATACATCGTTGTCCCTGAATAGCACCAGTTTTGGGTCCAAAATATGGCTTATTATCCAGTGTGAGAAACAGATTGGAATCTGGTCTGAAGTCCACTGTTCTGAGACTTTTGACTGCAGTAACTTTCCTCTTTCTTTCTTTTGGCACACTTTTCTAGCTCACTTACATTTTTTTTTCCCACATCCTTCTTTCTACCATACCAGTGTGCAGGTAACATGTAGTGGCTAAGTGGATGCTGGTACTTTGCTCTGAGACATCAAAAGCAAAATAGAATTGAGAGAGAGAGAGAAGTTGCCTTCTTGAGAGCACAGCAAGAAAGCATCTGGCTCCTTTTCCACAGTGCCATGAAAGCTAGGTGGACCCAGGCAAACCCACCTCTCCCCTCACCCTTTTCTTCTTAACTCTCTAAATTTCCTGTGAATTGAGGTTTAAGCTGGATTTAAAATAGCCCATGTATATCAGGTTTATTCCTTCACAAATCAGGAGACTTGCACATCTGTCTTAGCATAAGCATTTAATTTCAGTGTTCAGTAGAGCAGAGACAGACGGGATGTTTGTCATGAATAAAACTGGATGGCTTCTGACAACCTGGAGATCTCTAGAAGTATAGAGAGCACCATTGTACTGAAATTTGAGAAAGGTTACGTTTTCCTTATGGTTAAAACCAACCTGTGAACACCAAAAGGGAATTTACAGGAAGTGTTTAACACATGCCAGTGATGTTTCTGATCTGTGTTGTGTGCTGGTCCTTTGCCGCTGTAAACATTTGATTACTTAGCTACCGTCTGCCAAGAGGGTATTTTCAGACAAAGAAAAGAGTGGTGGATAAGAAAGACTTCTTTTGAGGTCTGTAGTTGTGTTCAATTTGTTTTGCACTGATTCTAGAGAACGCTGATTAGTATAAATCATCTTGCATTGCAACACTTGTC
This sequence comes from Myiozetetes cayanensis, assembly GCF_022539395.1. Taxonomy (NCBI): domain Eukaryota; kingdom Metazoa; phylum Chordata; class Aves; order Passeriformes; family Tyrannidae; genus Myiozetetes; species Myiozetetes cayanensis. The sequence continues at coordinate 103,762,827 of NW_026086604.1, forward strand.
CAAGGCCTATAATCATGTCACTACTTCAGCTGTGTCTGTTTGAGAAGTCCCCAGATTAAGAACAGTACTTATGGTGAGAAGCCCCTTCTTTGGCAGCTGGGAGGTTAAAACCAGCTGCATTCTGAATTTTGAAAGAGAGAAAGAATCCATGAACTGCTTAGTAAAATGGTCCCTTCCTTATTGCCCTAATCACACACATATGCTGAAGGCTGCAATCAGCTTTTTTCCTTTTTTTTTCTTTTAAATCAGACACATGAAAGCAAAAGACTGATGAACATTGAACTGAAAAGGATTACTTGGGTCATCCAGGTCCCATCCCTGGAACTCAGTAATAGATATTAGAACAGCAGAGACCATTAAACTTCTATTCCAGCTGTCTTGTTGCATGCTTCAGGGCACAACATTCCCCAACGTTCTTTAAGCCATGTAGATCCTTATGGAGAACTAAGTGGCCTGCAAAATGTGCCAAAGTATAAATCAAGGCAATTGCTTATCTCAGGATTTCATTTCTTATATGAAACGGTATCTGAAAATTACATTTCTTGGACAAAGTTCCTAGGTATATCAGGGGAAAGCAAAAGTAACCAACATTTTCAGTTGCCCTCCTGGATCTTGTTCTCACAGCCTTAAATGGCATTTACTTAAACCCTGAGTCTGTACAATGTGTGCATGAGAGGTACTAATATTACCTGTAGCATTAGTTTCCCCTGTCTCCTCTCTTAGACAGTTGCCAGTCTTCAGCTCTGGGGAATAAGATAAAAGGAGAATTAAACTCATGAAAGGATTAAATTGTATGTCTGAGGTCATACAAAGGCACCTGTGACAGCCAACAGTTAGATCTGTGAATTTAAATATTGACAGAGTGCATAAATTTAAAGGGATTGCCTTCTTTCAGTTGTTTTTTGGGATTTTAAGTGAGAAATGAACTTTCAGGCGCTGTCCAGACTATGGTCCTTGTCAAGTCTTTAACTCTCCTTTATTCAGGTAGTGCTAATTGGTATTATTGTGCTGTCTGTAGTTAAGACGAATTTCTGGGTATCCACGAATATGTTAAGCTTCAGTCCAGTACTTAAACTCAGCCACTGTTTTCTCATTACCATTTCCATCAGGCTTCTTTTTGAGGGGCGTTCTTATTGCTGTAACCCCAGACAAAGACTTGGCATAGAGGTGCTATTTGCTTTCTGGAAAGATAGGACAAATATTTGTTTATTCAACATGGAGCAACAGCACAGTGGTAGCTAGACTAGGTCTGGAAAAGCACAATAGAAGCATTGATATTACAAATATCAAACACTGTTAATAATGAAGTGCAGTGAAAAGTACCATGTTCTGGCTATGGACAGATCTGAGAGCAGGAGAACTTTGAGCCCTGGAGATTCCTTAGTATGCTCCAGATACATATGTGTTAAAAAAAAGAAAAATTATGCAGGTGTGGATATAGTGCACATGCAGTGAGCATTTGTCACCAGTAGATTGATCCTGTGAGATCCCAAGCATTATCAGCTCTGAAAAATTTTGATGTCAGTTATAAAAAATAAAACTAGATTCCTAGTGCAGGAGACGAGACTAGAAAATTCTCACTCCCCCCCCCCACAAAAAAAAAAAAAAAAAAAAAAAAAGTAGTAAAAATCTAGGAACCTTTTGTTTTGGATGAATGTCTGTGTTAAAAATAGCACTTTTCATAATTGGTATGTCTGCCTTGTATGTAACATCCCTTCTTTGTGCACCAGATGAAAGTCACATCTGTGGCTCCATTTGTCTAACAAGTAGTTTTCCTGCAGGCTCTTTAATATTTACCCTGGGGGGAGTTCGTGGACCTTATCTAAGAGGAAGAATTACTTTGTTGTGGCTTTGACATGCTCTTTAAATAATATTCAAAAACCATCTGAAACCACATTATATAAAGAGGAACCTTTTTGTGAGTCTCAGTGGAGAAAACAAGAATGATAAATTTCCCTCTTCCATTTTCTGGCTCTACTGCTTCCTAGCCAAGGGCTAGGAAGCTGTTTAAGTCATAGGGCTTGGTAATTATTATTAAAATAAACAAAAGCAAATCTGGAAGATTTTCTCCTGCTCTTCAGTGTCCTTATTCACCTGTTCCCCACATAATTCAGATGGTTTCCAGACTGGCATGTATTTAAGCACTGCCCTATTTCCACTGGTATTTGCTGTACAGATCACAGAATCCATTCCTCATCTGACAGAATAATTTAATCCTCGTTCTCTAAACCACTTATTGAAAAATGCTTCTTCTGGTCCTGCTTTAAGCCCTGCCCTGCTTAAGTCCTTGCTTTCTACAGCCCTGCCCTGCAAGCTTTCAGGATGAGGAGGTTGCTAGCCAGTGATGTGGCAGAGCTGACCCACTGGGTGATGAGAGCTCACTTAGAGCTGAACCCAAGGTGCTCTCAGGAGCTGGTTTTGCACTCTGAGCCTCTGAGAGGTTTACAGCAGCAGATACACTCTTGCATTAGTTGAAATGGAAAATGACACAGATTTATGATGGTGGGTTTGATTGACATTTTCAATTGGACTTGATCTTTCATTGTGAAAGAACTCTTATTTTCAGAAAATTGACCACTGAAAACTCTGTGAGGATAGTCTTAGTTAATGACGGCTTTTGAATAGCCACCCAAGGGTAGAGGCAGAAGCCTTTATCCCCAGCACCTCACCCTGCCCTGGCAGTGAGGTCCAGTCTCTGATCTGAAGAAACTGGGACAGAAATCGGATGTCAGTTCCTCTTTTTCAAATCTTTCAGACACGCCTGTGGTTTGGTGATGTAAATGTCAGCCTGCAAGGAGTCAGGATTGAGATCACCCATGCACTTCATTCTTGGGACTCAGCTGTAGAATTTGATTTCACTTTTAAAGGCAAATACACTGAAATTTTATATTAAAGGTCCTTCCCTGCTTGAAAATAACAGTTAAGGTCACAACAGTAGCAACAGCAGCCAAACATTCCAAAAGAAAACGTTTTTAGTTTGTGGGGTGGGGATGATTGTTTTTCTGTAACATTAAATCTCAGCTTGGCCTTGGCAGGGAACAGCCATGCTGCTGCTGTTGGAACAAGATAGAGAAATGGGCTCTTTAGTTTTGACATCACTTTAGCTTTCCGGCATTCTGGAGGATCCCCAAGGCCCCATGGAAACCAGATGCATTCCTGCTGCAACAATTAACGTAACCAACCCTTGCAGGAAAGGAATGTTTGGGGGGGGGGGGAAACATTACAGTATTTTCTTTTGGAAAATTCCACTATTGACATGAAAAACAGCAGGGGAACAGCAAAGATGGATTGCAAATTTTGACAGCACCGACAGGTAAATATTGGCTTTGTGCAAACAAGTTTCTATAAATAACCCGTCTGCTCCAGAAACTCCACAGATGGCAGCAGGGCTGCTGGGGTATTGATTTACCCACTGTGCTCAGTGCAGAAAAGCACAGCTGTCAGTTTTGCTGTTCTTCTCTTTCTGAGTGTTGCTGCTGCTCCTGCTGAGAGCTGCGTGCCTTGTTCACCATTTTTCTTTGGAAAGTGGGGATGAAGATTAAGAGCCCAAAAGAAATAATTTGAAAGAAAAACATGCCAAAACAACGAAGAATAAATGAACAACACAAGGAGTAATGATGGAGAATGCTGCATATATGTATTCAGTGCACCAGCAAGAACCTGTCTCTTGATCACTCTGTATCAGGTAATTTAAGGCAGCTCACAGGAATAGCTTATAGAGAGTGGTCCAGGAGACCAGCTTATGAGGAGACAACACAGAGTTTGAACATGATGGGGAGTAACAGGCTGAGGTTAGAGTTGAGGAGTAGAACCAGTGCTATCTTTTTGGAAGCCTTAGATGCAAATGGAGGTTCTGCCAAAAATCCCTAACAGCTGGAGGTGACTTATAAATAAATACCAGCCAAATAGGCAAACGCTTAAACTTGCCATGATTAGGTTTTGGGTTTATATGACCCATTTGAGTGCAGTCTAAATCTCAGGATTATGATTTTCAGACAGTAGAGTCAGCCAGTGCAACCACCATCTCATTAACAAAAATGTTGATTTACAGGCACAATATCTAGAATTGCTTTTTAAAGGAACAGCTTAGAAAGGCTTCATAATCTCTGCTCCATAAAAATGTTTGCCTGTGGTGCAGGTCCACTCCAAGGGCTCATCAGTAGCAGAACTGTGCATCTCCTGGGACACATACAGTGTATGCCATTTGAGGGCATTTTTCTGCTGGTTTTCTGTGTAATTTTTGTGTAGTTACAAAATCAACACAGACAATGAAAGTGTCTCTGTGCTACATCTGCATCAGGGGTTTTGCCCAGAATTACTGGGTACAGCTTTTCATTGTCATTTTGTCCCATGTGGTGGCTTTGGGCTTTTTTGTTCAAATTGTTTGAGTTTGTGATTGTTAGGTTGGATATTTTTACCCTTGCGTGGAATCATAGACTCATAGAATGGTTTGGGTTGGAAGGGACCTTGAAGAGTGTCTAGTTACAACTGCATAACTAAAATGGCAAAAACTAAGACGTAAATATCCAGACCAGTTGAAATAGTTGGTTGTATTGGGATTTTTTAAATTTATGTATTCGTTTTGTGAACTTTGGGTGCTGCGAACTGGGTTTCTGTTCCCTTGAGCTGGCTGTAAGGTCCAGAGCAAGAGATCTGTCCCTCAAATTTCAGCAGTGTTCCTCCTGGTAGGTAGTGGCACTTTTGATTGCTTGCCTGGATGGAGGCCTAGGTCTGCTCACTAGTCCTATTTCTGCCTGAATTTTAAATGATTACCAGAAAAGACTGATTCAATCAATGAAAGTTATAAATCAAGAGTTATGTGCTTACATAAAATTCAGGCTTGACATGCTTTTGTCTCAGTTTTGGAAAAAAAAAATGAGAGTAGCCAAATGAGAAAGGATTTTTCCCAAGATAGACCAAGAAGCTCTTATGGGAGAAGCACGTGAAAAAACAGGGCTGTGAAATAGACCACATAGGTATCTTAGAATTTTTTTAGATAACTGGCATTACTTAAACTATTACACAAAGTACAAACATATAAACTCTATGCAGGCTAGCTAATTTATAAGTAGTAGGGCATAAGAAGTTGACAAGAAGAGACTTCTGTCAGAGTGACAGAATGTTGTTGAGCTGACGGAGGTAGATGCTAGCAATTTCTGGAAAGTCTGCATATCTATTGCCTTCATTTTTGTAAAGCATTTTTAAGTACTGAGTAAGGTATCCCAGCGCATCTTGTAAAAGAGTTTACATTGTTCCATTTTTCTACCAAAATTCTACCTTGATACGCTGAAACAACAACCAGAAAGAACCTTGCCTTCTGAGCTCTGAGTCAATAAATTCACAAATGCAGGGACAGGTCAAGAAGTGTTTGGGCAATGCTCTCAGGCACGTGGTGTGATTCTTGGGCCTGTCCTGTGGGTCCCTTTCAACTCAGGATTTTCTATGATCCTAGGATTATAGGTCAACAATCTTGCATTGTGTGTGTGTGTGTGTGTGTGTGGCTGTTGCCCACTGTGGTTGCAGCTGAGCCCTACATATAAATTGTCATACTGACACTGAGAAATCTGTGTCCTACCACCTTCACCATCAGCTTCTCCAGAGCTTTGTGATTTTAGATGCTTAATTCTTCATCTTTGACAGCTAGATGCATGTGATGAGGTATGCAAACTCCAAACAGATCTGAATATGATGTGCTAAAGGTTTCAATGCTGAATACATTTCAAGCATTTTGTTAGATTTTTCTCTCATGTTATATAAATATGTTGTTTTACTATAAATACCTTATTTCAAGCTGTCCCTGAAAACAGAGTCCATTCTCTATTTTGAAATCTCATTTCTCAATGTCACAGATTCAACAGAGGAATAAAATACCAATTTGTCTGCTTAGAGAAGGAAGAGGGGAGAAAAAGGGCATCCTGTAAGAGCATAATACAAAGTGATGCCAGTTGTCACTGCCTTATACCGGTGACCTTGTACATTAGTGACCTGTGAGCTACTCTTTCCTTGCTCTCTCATTTGAAGTACAGTTTGCAACGTTTTCATTGTACTGTTATTGCAGTCTTTTTTCTTAAATCTGACCTGGGGGAAGAGAGGGAAGAGTTGTGAGTTCAAAGAAAGCAACATCAAAGTATTCCCAGCAGCCAGTCAAAGCTTCAGCTGATAATAATTCTAATAACTCTGTTGTTGGTGATGTGGACTGTTTACATGGGTAACCACCTGCTTGTCTCAGGATGCTCGTAAATACTTGCAGCCTTCTCTGAAGGTTTTGTTTGTTTGTTGGTTTCTGGTTTGGTTTGGGTTTAGGAGATGTGTTTGTGTTTTCTAATAGTTGTTATTCAACAATACAGAGCCAGCAGTGTTGGCTACAATATTATTGTAATAGCTATAACAGAGATTGTTTGGAATTACAAAGGTAAGGTAGGTAGGAGCCTCCAAAATGTGGGACAAGAGCATTGAATAAAATTAAAAGGTAGGAAGTGAACCTCTATGCTCTGAGTAGTGACCTAGAGGATCTTAAAAGCCTGTCCACGATATATAGTGCCTATGCTAGTGCAGAGCAGTTATTAGATTTTAAATTAATTTCATTGGTTTTTTTCAGCATTATGTTCCTTTTTTAAGTCACTAAAGTTGCCCCTAGTTTTTGACTGTGAAATCAGAATAACTAAGAGAGAAAAAAGGGGATAATGTTCATTGTGAATGATTTTAAGTCAAATTCTCACAATTAAAAGGAATGTCTAAATTGTCAATTAAAAATATGCAGGTGTCATCTACTGATAATTGAAGCAAACATATTGCAGGAATTAATGTTTAAATTGCAGTGTATACTGAGTCCACATGTATGTGTAATAGTATATATGAATATACATTGACAGTAGACCTGTACATCCTCTGTAGTATATTCTTGAGCCAATGAGTTTTTGTGTCTCTGTCAAAACATGTCATGTGTTACAGTAAGCTAATGTTTTCCTTGGTTAATCACTAATCTGCCTATGTATTGGTAAATGTTGCCATGGGCACAGCAATAGCAGAACTGAGAGATGAGCTTTTGCCTAGTTGGAGCTGAAAAATGGCTATTTTTACTTTCAATACCCACTTGCTCAATCACAAAGGAGGATAAGAGCATTAAGTGTTCCACTACCTCTTTACAATTTATTTGCAGAAACATTTTTCATATATTCTTCTCAATATGCAGATAATATTTACTATACATTCATTACTTAGACAAAGCTCTTTTTTTGTTGGGCTTCAGATTTTTTTCACCAGATTGTTTTACAAAGTGCAGTATCCTACATATGATCAGCAAGGAGGAATCACATCCCTTTCTTAATTTCAACATGAAAACCACCCATTTTGGATATTACTGAGTCTCATTTTTTAACATTTAATTACTTCTCTAAAGTACTCCATGCTGCCACAATGCTGCATAATAAGTTACTTACTTGTGCAGATTTAAATCCCAGACTGACTCTTGTCCCTTATTTGTGGCTTTTTTTCTGAAAGAAAGAGCATTAAGCTATGTAAATGGAACATCATTATTATTTATTTTGTTAGTATGTGCAGTGATGAGTCTTTGACCTACATTTCTTGTGTGTAGTGTGCTCTTGCCCTATATCTGGATGATGAATGACAGAAATATTGATGTGGGTTGACCCCTTTTCTACGTAGCTTTTGGTCTTTTTTAATACACAAGAAAAATACTGAGATACAGATCTTAGTTGAATCCTAGTAAAATCCCAAAGAAGAAAACCACTTTTTTTCAAAAGAAAAAAGGAAAATATTTAGGCACAATGCCTGATACATAAAGATGTTTGGAAAGAAGATAAAGGGCAAAGCTGGTGTCTGTTAAGTCTTCTGTAGTTTCTATGTAATGTTGATGCTTATGGACAAGATTATGCAACTAGAAGTTGCATCCTACAGTCTCTGTTTCAAAATACGTTTTTTTTATCAAATTTGGGCAGACTAAGCAAATCATCCTTAGAAGGTGACTTTCTCTGGATGCTCCAGAAAGTCAAGTGAAGTCTCTATGCATTTATTTTCAGCCTTCCTGTGTTCTGAAGACTGTGACCTCCAAGGAACACATGCAAAAACACAGGCACTGTGCTCCTTCATGATGGCCTTTCTTTCACTGACAGCAGTGGTGCATTGATATGTTGAGGGAAGTGTATGTATGTGGCCTGTATTAATACTAATGCTCTTTATGGCTCAGTAGGTGAATACAAGACTGTGGGATTCAGTGGCATAGTTAGCCTCACTGATTTTACTGTTAGAACTGCATACTTCTCCCTCTTCCAAGTTACTGCTGAAGTAAACAGAATTTTGAGAAAGCTTATCGAAACTAAGGAAAATGACCTCTCATTATTTTAAATTAGTTTGTTACTAATTTAGTAGTAACGGGTCTAGGCATTATAAGCACAACATGGAAGAAAAGAATCATTGAGATATTTAATATTTAAACCCATGATAGTTTAATTTCATTATTTCTTTGGAATTCTGATGTCAATAGAGACATATAATTGCAAAAAAAAATGAAAGAGGCAGTCTTTCTAGAGGAGGAACTAGCAATGTCTCTTTCCCCTTCAGCAATCTGTTTTCAAATGGCTGTCCAACCAAACTCTGAGGTTTTCATATTTCTAGGAACAGCTACTGTGTATAACTTACTTTAAACTGGCACATATATCAACAATATGAAAAAAAATGTTCACACCTCTGGGAAACTGAGCTAAAAGGTCACTTTTTCAACAAATTCATCAACTGGGAAAAACAAACCTAGCTTTCCTTTGAATTTTAATAGCGTTCTTTTTTATGTATGAAGTCCAGAGGGCAATATTCTGTAGTGTAAAGACACCATCTGAACAATCCAGTGAATGTTTCACACAGATTGGCATGCATTTGTTTGTCTGCTTAAGTTTAGGTTTGTTTGAATTTGCATGTCATGGATTTGATAGGTATGTTCAGCTGCTCATCTTATTTTTATCCTGGGTACAGTATTTGAAGGCTTTCGGGGCTTTTTTTTTCTACAAGAAGGCAGTGATTTGAAGGCCTTCAGTTAAAGACTGAAAACATTAGGAAAGGCAGTGGGAAATATATATTTGGATGGCGATGTGGGGCCTCAGGTGAGAGGCAGCTAATAGGAATTTTAGCATAGCTGGTAACTAATGTAGGTTATCACCCAGGTGCAGAAAACTTCTGTCCCTTTGTTCACAGGAAAATGTTCAACTCAGTTTTTTTTTCTTTCAATTCTAAGTATAATGTTTGCAAAACTCCTCGAACAGGAAATTATATAGCAGTCCATAAGTCACAAAGGCTTTTTTCTGTGCTGCCTCATGGAAGGGTCAACAGGCGATCAGACATTGCTTTCAGCTTTTCTTTTCCTCTTTGTTTCTAGCACAGCCTTTTCGAGGCATTGAGGTGCTAGTACATGAATTTTTAGGACATCCTGAAAAACCTGCTGTTTTCAATAACCTCTCTGGATGGATGACTGCCATCAGTGTTCTCTGGCCTCACTTTATCTCTTGATCATACACTTTCTGAGGCATGGAGGAGGTGGTCTTTTAGTTTTGTCTGCTGTCAGAAGCTAGGTCCTAACTGCTAGAGAGCTTTAACTACCAGGCTCAGGATTTCAGATGGGTGAAGTTTTAAATCACGAGGTGAGCTAATTCAGCTGATTCATGTGTACCAGCTGCTTTGAGAAGCCAGGTGAGTGGTGCTCAGCTTTAGTGTTCATTTCCTGCTGCAGTCAGCAGACCTTATGCTGGTAGATAATAGAGATTGTCTTTCTTCCCCTTTATTTTTCGTATTGCTGCTCTTTGAAGAACTAATTGGAAATGGAAAAATCCTTATTCTCTGGTAATTTTCATGGTGGAACTTGGCAGCCTTGGAATTTAAAGACAAAGGGGCATGGAATAAGGACGTACCTTAATTCTGTGTTGTCTGTAACTACTTGAAGCCTAAGAGGAACCTGGGTGGAGGTAACTCTTCATACATTTTTGAAAGAAAAAATACACCTTCCTGGTTTTATTCAGAGTTTAAATAGCACTCATGAATAAAGCCAGCAGGCAGGTTAAATTATTTTGTTTCAAATAATAATTCCAAGTACTGTTTCCATTTCTGCTTCACCCAGTTAAATTATTTTTGCCCAAGATACTGATAGTACTATAATGGAAACAGGTTTATAATAGAAACAGTTGAACACATTTTATTTTAAATACAGCTCGCAGTATGGTACCTCATGTTCCTCTCTGGAGTGACTAACTTCCTATGTACCGGGATATGTGATTTTTTGAGGGATGAGTAAATAATGTGTTCAGAGTCCTCATGGCAGGGGGTTTAAAGATTCATTTCACACAAGTATGACCACACATACAGATGTACACACACCCCCTTTGTTTTCTCCTTCCTTACAAAATAATTATAAAAGTATTTCATGATTACAATTTTAAAAGCAGTTATTTTCAGGATGTTTTGAATCATATCTGGATAAAACCCTGATTTTTCAGACATAGTCTTTTATTAAAATTTAATAAGAATTGGAAGAATTAAATGCTTAAATTATGTCATAAACCATGTAAACCTAACTATCATGAGCTGATGGAATTTTTGTACGAATATGCTACTAAGATTGATCACCTTGCTTTGGAAATTATGGAAATTGTGAAAAAGCCAATGCTGAAATGATAGAGAAATTCAGCAGACAGAAACCCATCAGAAGCTAAGTGGTAAAAAAGGTAGACTTGAAGGGTAGTTTATAACGCTAAAGCAAAATTCAGTGTTTCTAAGGTTTACACACTTAACTAAAGATAGGCTTTTAAATGTGAACTCAAGCATTTGAATTAAAATAGTTTAACTGAACTGTGGTGTCCTAAGCATGGTCAATTAGCTTCTCTGCATCTCTGGTAAACTAAGCCATATTTTTTATATATATGTTCCTAAAATGGACTGGGCAACAGAGTCTTTGGCACCCGACATCTGTTGCCTCTGACCTATTTATGTGTGCTTTGAGTTATAATAATTTTCATGCATGGAGAAAAGCAGGTGAATACAGAATACAGCACTTAAAAAAAAAGCTTGATACAACCAGTGAAAACTGGTTGGGATGGAGCTGGTATACACTTTCGTGTGTATACTTTTGTAGAATTGATTACTTAGTTGCTGTGATTTTCTAGAGATTCAGTTAAGTGGTTCCAGTCCCCACTCTGAACTTTTAAATGGTATGCACTGATGTTACAAATTCTTGTTCCGTGTGGGAAGGTATTAAGTTGCTGCTACAGATCCCTTTTATATCTGTATACCTTCCCCCTCACTCATTTAACCTACTTATTATACCTCCTCTTCTTCAGGAATATGGCAGCCAACCATTCAGTCTATGGGTAACCAAGGTAGATGATGAATTTCTTTTTTATCTCTTAGAGCGAGGAGGTGCTTTAAATACTACTCTACCTGGTGAATAACAAGTATTTTGTCTGGTGGACAAATACAGGTTTATTCAATAGTGAACCCGAGAGAGATCATGTAGTCATTCATGGAGTAACCTGATGGCTGTCATATTCTTGAGGAAGTGGTATAAAAATTAGACTAACAACCAACACATTGACAACTGAAAGGTAACTGTAGGGAGTCTGCCACTGACAGGCTGTCCACATCTAAGATTAGAAGAAAATTTTCCTATAATTACCTAGAGCATGATGAACTTTTCCATCGAGAATTGGCATAGGAGACAGGTAAGAGACCAAACAAACCGCCTGGCACATGGCTTGCTCTGTATCATGACTTTATGAGGTGAGAACTTAATCTTGAATTAATGCTTTTCTGTGCTATTTATAAGTATGTTGTGATGATTACTGCCTGACTCATTCTTGAAGTGACATGCTTCTGTGGGTTCTAGATTACCTATTCTTAATGGATTGCTCATGTCCTTTAAAAAAGCCTGAACCTCTTCTTTTACCTACTAAAAATAATAGCATTTGTTTAGATCTCTAGACTGGCAGATAAATTTTTGGTTGACTGTGTCATCTTGCTGAGAAGGAAAATCTGGAATATGTAATAAAGTCATTTTCTGTAATTTAGCATGGATTACTAGAAGCAATTGTATCAGCATCTAAATGCTTTTGGGACATCTGCTCAAGTACAGCAACCATCCACCACCTCTTTTTTAGTGCTAGATGATAACAAGGCATGGGTCTCTGTATTGTAGTGGAATAGTATATACAAGCACTTGGAAAGTTGCTCATTCTGGTAAGTACCCATGCTAACTAAGTGAAGGGGCCATTAAAAAACCTCAAATAGCAACAGAATATGATAGCAATGAAAAAATGCACCACTGAGCTTAAAACCACCCATTCTGTTAGTCAGGTATTTCATATATGCATATTATTTCCTATAGTCTCATTTAGTGATTATAAAATTTCAGGAATGTAGAATTTTGCTGTGATATAGCACAATTACTTGGTCTTAGCTAAATGTGCCCCTATTAAGTTGAATTTATGCTAATTCTGTCCCATTTAAACTGCAGACAGTGTTATTGGCTGCACTACTAAATTGCTTTCCTTGGAGACATCCCATTAGATAAGTGATGCACCCGAAGTAGAATATAATAAATGACATTTTTACTTAAGCTTAATATGTTTTACATCTGTAATCGGGATAGAATTATGTTCACTGTGGATGACAAAAGACTTTTTGGGTTCTCAATGAGCATGGAACTTAGCATGTGATTTGTCCAACTGATTTTTAAATAGCCTAGGCTATTTCTTCCATTTACGTTGGAAGTTGATTCCACAGCCTGACACTATTTTTCTAATATTTAGCTGAAAGGTTACTTGCTTCTGTTTTCATTTATGTCTTCCCAATTATTCTTCCCACAGACCGTTTATATGCCAAAAGCACTCGGGCACCAATCCATTCAGATAAACTCCTTTAATTTTCTGGATAGTCTTACTCCTTTAGTTTCCTTGGTAGGCTTACAAACAAGAATGGGTGGGTGAATTTGAATGAAAAATTTACCCTTTTGATCATTATGGATTTTAGTTGCTTGTTCCAGGTTATGTGTTCCCTCTGTTCTATGACAGCTCTTTATTCTGGCTGGATCCAGGAAGAGCATAGTCCTCTACTCTCATTTCAAGTATGGCTGCACTTATTGGGAGAAGGGGAAAAAAAGCAGGTCTTTTAGCAATGGGAAGGCTGCCCTCCAGCATGATGTATTAAGTTAGTGTTCAGTGACATTTAAAGTAGGTCAGTGTCCCAAGTAACCTGGATGTGAAAAACGCTCCATTTCCCAGCAGGCCAATCTTGGTTATGATTCATGTAGTAACAGGATGAATTGTAATGATGATGCCTTTAGGGACAGAGGTTTAGTTTCTCCAAGGTTCTGTTGATGTGGTTTTGTAAGCTAACAGCTTAGAAATGTGTGCCTGTGTTTGAGTTCAGGCTATGAAGTCGTGGGAAATTACACAAAATCAATATGTAGGGCTTAGAGAGCAGAGAGCTGCAGGACAGAATTCCTTGAATTGGCAAATAAGGAGTGTTTGCTAATCTGCTTCGTTTGCCAAAAGAGATGGAGTGTGGAGCACTAGAGTGGGTATCAGGCTGTGTAAAGGACTCTGAATAAAGGACTCACTGTCTGTGAAGAAAGGTAAAAGTTTTCAAACCTCTCATACCTGAGTCACTAAGAAAGAAACATATTTACCAGCTACAGAACCAGCATGTGCTTTCCATTCATGCTATCTGAACAGGATTCAAATAACTATTCCCAGGGATTCTAGAACTGGGAACACAAGAGAAAGCTGTTGTGTGCAATCCATGTCAATCGATCCACAAAATCCTTTCAAGAGTAGCAAGAAACATAGGGATGCTTAGCTGATTTCTGGAAGGTGACAGTAGAGATCTTTCCTAGTGAAACCCAAAGTAGTACAAGTTTAGTAAGCCAGAATTCTTCAAGAAGATAAAGAAATAAGAAAGTTTTGATTGATTTGCATCTAGCTTCCCTCCATACTGAATTTTAATCCTTCATTGCCATCTGGGAAGCTGACCATTTGAAAGGCTAGTTGTTGGCTATGAGACGTGATTCAATGGAGTCAAAGCTGCACTGTGACTGGTGGTTGACAGCGTGTACTACACTGAGTGTGAGCAAGAACAGTGGTTCAAGGCCTCTCCTCATCTGCTCTCCCAAATATATTCATTTTTTTAATAGTTGGTATTTTGTAGTTGCCATATTTTCATAAACTGAAACCTATTCTCTTTAATGTTTGTAATGAATTTATGGTCAGAACCAGCAGGAATTCCACAGAATTCAGTCTTCTGAAAGGTTGAACATTTGCTGGGCTGCACTTCATAAAACTCAGCAGCTTCTGTAATATCCCACATGTAGAGGGAGAGTCATAATAGTTAAGAGGTGAGGACCCTGTGCCTTAGAGGCAGATGGAGCTGCTACACAGCTTTGTGATTTTTCTTTCCTCATGAGTGTGTTGCACTGTAGTATTTGCCATATCTAGGCTTTTTGCCATATCTAGACTACAAGTCTTTGCAGTGTTGAAGTATCTTGCTTGCTTACAAGGTGGTCAGCACATGTGGTAACATGCCATTGCATAAGTAACAAGGAGGTGCCGTAGAGAGTTCTCTCTTTCTCATGTGTTCTGTGTGGTTGGCAGAAACAGAAATGTGAAATGATGGCGTGGGAAGAGAGGTTGTGCACCCATCTCCCTGGGAATTTTATAGAATAGATAGTGAGCTGTTGGATACAATACATGAGTGAAAATTTCAAGGAGTTGGTTACTTGGCAGTGCAGTACCGCATTCTTTTTTGGATTCCATCAACTCCAGAAGCAGTCTTGGAAAGCTCAATTGAGAAAGAAAGCTAAGAATATAGGCAGTAGGTTTGATACCTGAAGAGTAAAAATCACACTGAAAAGGTAATATTAGAAAAAAAAGAAAAAAAAAGGCAACTGGAGTACATATGTCAAGGGTAGATGCAGAGACAGCATGTGGTAGATTTTAATGTAGCAGATTGGATGTCATACCTACATCAGGAAATACAAACACTCGTGCGCCTTTTTTGTGTCTGGGCATTTTAAAAAATTTGACAAATCATATCTGGGAATTTGCAAGAGTTTTTGTTGTTTTCTTGTCTTGTTCTTGTCAGAGCACCACAGTTCAAGTACATCATTATGCCATCAAGCTCAGGACCTACATTCTTCCATGTGTAATTTCAAACGTTCTCTGCCACTCATGTTATTGTCATTCTCTGACTTGGCTCACACCGCCACTTAATACATTTGCAGATGGGTGGAGAAAAATTGCAGCTAGCTCCATTTTGGAGTTTGAACTTCATTTTACAACCCTTCAAAACCCCAGAAACCAGCTAACCTGTGAAAACATACCTTGCCACTTTTGTGGCAATGACGAGGGAGAAGAGTGTTGCAGTGCAGGCTTGAAGCAGGCATAAGAAGCGTGTGTGAGCCTGCATTACTCCATCTCAGCACCTTACATCCACGCAGACTGATCGAAGTGTTGGCAAAGGAGGATTTGCGTGGGAAGAAGGGCTGCCTAAGGCAGCATCTGTATCTTCAATATGTTCCCACAGTAATACCCGGCTTTCAGCATGAATGCACTCCCACCTATGGCTACGACTTAAAAGCATCTAAATTGGGCCCTGTATATTATATGTGCATGTGTTTAGATGTGCATTAATTCCTTTCTGATTATCGTTTCTGTAATTTGTACTATAGGTAAAAATCTGGACATATTTCCCACATTCACAATGAAAATTAATGATCTTCAGTAACCAGCAGTACCACCTGTCATTAATTGCCTTTAAAAAAACCGATTTCTGCCCAATAATCACTTTTAAGTTGATTTCAGGTTAGTTATACTATTGCACATAGGGAAGGAAAGTCATATTATAAGAAAGCCTATAGCAGAAGTGTAGCCACAAAATGGCTTTTTGCTCATTGAAGGTGAACTCTGTTCTTATTGCGGACAGTTATGACTAGGGGGGAGGGAATTGTTCAGAAACTGCCTCATGTACAGCTTGAGACATGGAGCCAACTGTAAGACACAACAACTGTTGTCTTGGCTTTGTCTAGTGGAAGATGTGTCCATTTGTAGATATACCTGGATGAGAGGTGGATCTTAAATAGGGAAAGAGGGAAATTTGCTTAGGAGCATTAAACCTCTTCCCCACTCCCTTAGCAAGAATATGACGTTTGTTCTATTTTGTTGTAATTTCCCTAATTTTCATGCATTTTTGCCAATTTGCTTCTGTTGAATAGAACTGCAGAAGGTCCATTATAGGTTGTTAAGGGTTATTTCTGAAATCAAATTAATGGAGATATAAAGACTGATAAAATAGTCTCCCTGACACCTCTCAGTGTCTGCCTATCTAAGCCAGATGCCAGTATGAGATGGTTCAGACTAGATGATCTAATGGTTCTGTCTGAACAGAAAGGCTCTGAACCTTGTATGTCAATTACTAGGACTGAAGAAAGTGAAATGAGGTTATTGCAGCTGTTATAATACATTAAAATATAAGAAAATTAAGTAAAAAGGTTTATTAGGCACTGTACTCTTGTTTTTCTCAAGCTAGAGAGCAAAATTTGGACACTCTCCTGTAATAGAAATGGACATTTGGCCACAGGGCTCTGCAATATTGGCCATAGCTGGACAGTAATAGTTGCTGCAAAAGAGGGTGCTCACCTCATTAATCTGTCAGGAATAATCTGAGTTCAGATAAGGACAGAAAAAAAAAGGAACTCTTATGACAAGCTATATTTGATGCAGCATTCCTGCTAAAAGCATAAAGATAAAACGTAGTCTTGAGGCCTATTCCCTAGAGTTTTCCCTCAGCGTGGTTGCTCATAATGTATACATATATAGCATCTGGCTCATCCAGATGTAAGCTGGACAAAACTTTGTTGCAATAAATTAGTGCCATTAATTATACTCAATGGAGCTAAGCTTATTTACTCCAAAACGGAGTTTTGCCAGGTGTATCACAGCAGTTGCAGCAGAAAACATTAGCAAATGGGGCAATCCTCCTCCAAAATTTTCATTAAGATTGCACTGGTTTACCCAGTGAATATCTCTCTGTGCTGTGGGCTCTTGCTTCCTAATAAGATTTTCATTTACCCTTTACTCCTGTTTCTCTGCTTATGGCTAGGAAGGCTGCACAATTTTGCTTGGTGTATAACATGTATAATTGCTAGTGAGCATCAGGTTTTGGAACTTCTGGCTCAGGAGCAAGTCCACTCCACTCAGCAGAGATTTCAGAGCATGAAAGCAAGGGAGCCAACCAGAGCTAAGTGCCCCTACCAGTGCCCACTGATACATTTGTTAATATGACTTTTTACAATTATAAATATACAGACTTCTGAGCTTCCTGAGACATTTAAAAAGTCGCATTCCCAAGTTCCGTATTAGCTCCTATTTGAATGGAAGTATTTTGCTATTGTAGATGTTTCTGGTGACCACAGTAAAATAAGCATGGCTACCAAATACCTGAGATGTTAAATACTGTCATCACTAGGCAAAAATCCATGTGTGATACTGGTTATAGAAAAGTGTAACAGAACTTTTCATGGTGGAGGTTTGCATTTCCTGTTTTACCAAACTGCTGGGAACTGCCAAAAATAACTCAACATGATATGCCTGAAATAGCATAATTTATTTCACTGCTCTGACACATCTGAGGTTGTACAGAAAGAACAAATCCATGCATTCCTTTAATTTGTGAGGAACTCTTAACAGCTTTCTCACAGTAAAAATGGCTGTAAAATACTTTTTTGAATTTCAGACATAGGACATGTCTGAAAACTCTCTTTTTTTTTTTTTTAAATTACAATTTTATGAAACATGATGGCAATTTAAGTATGTTTTAAAAAAAGCAAAGACAGAGGCATAGCAAATGAGCAAATGAACATTGTGAAAGCCTATAGGATGGGTTCTGTATTGACAGAAACAAGCATCCCTATTCTCATCATCAGCTTGGAACAGCTATGTACCAAGTTGTGAATCCTGATCAGTCTCATCTTTCTCACTTCAAAGAGAGAAAAAGCAGCAAAAACCTTTCCTTTCTGAGCTGTGTCTGTACTGTGATCCTCTCTATCCAGACCCAGGTTCTTGCTGCTACTGGGAGGATTAAGAAGGATACTTCTTTTTTGCTAATACTTTCTTAACACCCGAGGAAGAGCAAACAACTGTTTATCTTTTAACAGCAAATAATTACTTAGTCTTCAACTACAAACCAAGCAGAATTCATAACCCATCTCATTGTGATAGTTTTTGTACCACCGCCTTGCAGGGTGTACTCTGCAACCAAATTAGCCAGTTGTCGCTCCCCAGGTCTCTTACCAAAGAGTATGGGGAAAAACCTTTTAATTAGCTCTTCCCTGTGTAGGTTTTCCTTGATTAATCTTATCTGAAACATCATGTTTTAGAAAGAAAAATCTATTTAGAAAGAGGCAAGGGCATATTCTAAAATTCATAACTGTCCTTTGCATCCTTTGCAGTAGGCGTTCAGTTCACAAGAGGCCAGTATGAACCCAGGTGATGTAGCACCAGCCAGAGTGCAGAAGGCATGGTGGGAGTCTGGATACTAATGAGGTTAATTTGTTATGTACCATGGGACAAAAGGAGAAAAAAAAACACTGACCTAGCTGAGACAGTACTTATATGTATGTGTATTTGTGTGGCAGGGGACAGCAGTGGGAGGAAAGCTGAGGAGGAAGCAAGAATAAGTAAAACAAGATTGATTTATCGGCTCTGAATTGTTCATCTGTATTCCATTCTTCACTGTGCTGCAGAGGAGGAGAGCAGCTCTAGCACCGTGGTTGGGGAACAGAGCAAAAGAGGGGGAGGAAGGTGATATCTATCACAGGCATCAAAAGCATTTAATTTTCCAGAGGCTCTGATTAAACAAATGTGGATGCTTCCTGGCAGCTCTTGCAGACATTTGTTTGGACAGAATGAATCACGAGGTAATTTGTCTGCTGCAATGATCAGGGTGGCTTGGTGGCACTGTCTTGTTGGAGACTTTTTTCCGAGTTTCCTGGAAGCAGCCATATTTCCCGAACTTCCTTCTACACCCAAGGTAATGCCTCCAGATTTCCTAAGGATGGGGATTTAGTATTGATGGATCTAGGTAGGGTAAATGACAACCACAAATAATGATGTATGGCCATGAATAAGTTTATTATGGAGCCCTGGTAATTAGAAAGGAAAAGGTCAAAAGGAGTGAATGACCCTTAGGACTGACCTGCATAGCAGAGTGCAGATTGCCCCACCGGCTGGGGGAAGCTCCAGCACAGACGAGGATGGAAGCTACTCTTCCGTTTAATATTTTTTGAACTTCCTAAGCACATGGTAAAGGAGTCTTGTGAAATGATGACTGTGCCCTGAAAGGTGCCTGGATGGGTCCCTTAGCAGTGGTGCAGCTATAGGTGAGCAAGTAGATCAGCAACTGAGCTAGCTGAATTCACTTTGCCCTTTTCCTTTTGTCTCCTCTTACATATTCTATGTAATTTTACCTCCTACTCTTTGTATGTTGTGGGTATAAAAGATAAGTGACAGAACAGCAAATGAGTGGTCTGTATGAGCTTGCAATGGCCACACTGTCCAGGAGGGATGAAGGCACAGTTTAATTATGCAGACCACTCATGGGAGTGATTATAAAATCTAAATACCACTCTGTGAAAGGCACAAGTATTATAAAAAGTTTATTTCTGCAGTGAATTAGGAAGTATAAAAATACATTCCTCCAACTAAAAGACAGCCTGACTGATTAACCTTTAGTCCAAACATCCAGGGTTCATAGGGAAAGAGAGATTAATTCAACTGATGTAGAACAGCTACAGAAATGACTTAACATTCCCATTGCTGAAACTGTTGTCATTTTAACACCTTTTGATTCTGTATTACTTAAGTACTGTCAGCCCTTAAAAGGTAGGAATCTCATTCTTGCAATGTCCTTGACCTCCTTGTTTCTAGGTGTGCGGAGCTATGAGATGGGTTAACTATTAAGGCTCTGATATTCTGTTGTATGGGAAATCTGTTACAAGCCCCAGACTGAGTCTTAGCCTCTCTTGAGATGGCTTGATGTCCAGTTTTGTTTGTGGGTTTCACTCCTTTCTAGTGGAACTGAAAGAAAATGCTACTGTTTATTGTTTTAGTTAAGATACTGGGAATATTGCTTAATCAGTTGTCTTTATAAAATAGAACAGGAGCCGCTTGCTGCAGTGCCTGTGGAATTGCAATGGATGGATAAAGTCATGTAGATTTACGAGTAGGGAAAACGGTATCATCAAAGATGGATCTTCATGGGTTTAGGAAGGGCAGGTCCTGTCTGACCTGTCGTTTTATGATCAAGTGACCCACCTGGTGGATGAGAGGAAGGCTGTGGATGTGTCTATCTGGACTTCAGCAAAGCCTTTGACACCATCTCCCACAGCATACTCCTGAAAGAGCTGGCAGCCCACGGCTTGGACAGGGGCACTCTGTGCTGGGCTAGGAACTGGCTGGAGGGCCGGGCCCAGAGGGTGGTGGTAAAAGGTGCTGTATCCAGCTGGCCACTAGTGGTGGCTCCCAGAGATCAGTGTTGGACCCCGTTCTGTTTAATACTTTTATTGATGATCTGGATGAGGGGATTGAGTGTAACAATTAGCAAATTTTCAGATGATTCCAAGTTAGGGGGCAATGTTGATCTGCTGGAAGGCAGGAGGGCTCTTCAGAGGGACCTGGACAAGCTGGAGAGATGGTCTGATTTCAACAGGATGAGGTTCAACAAGGCCGAGTGCTGGGTCCTGCACTTTGGCCACAACAACCCCTGCAGCACTACAGGCTGGGGACAGAGTGGCTGGAGAGCAGCGAGGTGGAAAGGGACCTGGGAGTTTGGATTGACAGGAAGCTGAACATGAGCCAGCAGTGTGCCCAGGTGGCCAAAAAGGCCAATGGCATCCTGGCCTGCATCAAGAACAGTGTGGCCAGCAGGAGCAGGGAAGTGATCCTTCCCCTGTACTCTGCGCTGGTGAGGCCACACCTTGAGTATTGTGTTCAGCTCTGGGCCCCTCAGTTCAGGAAAGACATTGAGGTGCCGGAGCAGGTCCAAAGAGCAACCAGGCTAGTGAAGGGACTTGAGCACAAGTCCTGTGAGGAGAGGCTGAGGGAGCTGGGATTGTTTAGTCTGGAGAACAGGAGGCCCAGGGATGACCTCATCCCTCTCTACAACTAACTACCTGAGAGGAGGTTGTAGCCAGGTGGGGGTCGGTCTCCTCTCCCAGGCAACCAGTAGTAGGACAAGAAGGCATGGTCTCAAGCTCTGCCAGGGGAGGTTTAGGCTGGATATTAGGAAGAAATTTTTTACAGAGAGAGTAATCAGACATTGGAATGGGCTGCCCAGAGAGGTGGTGGGTTCTCTTTCCCTGGAGGTTTTTAAGATGAGACTGGATGTGGCACTTAGTGCCATGGTCTAGTAACCATGTGGTAGTGGGTCAAGGGTTGGACTTGATGATTTTGGAGGTCTTTTCCAACCCAGTTGATTCTATGATTCCTGTGCCTCTTACATAGCTGACATCTTGGCTTCCAGAGGGCACAGCTACAAATACAGAGAGAAATGTGCTTGCACAGAACAGATTTCATTCTCAGCTGTACTTAGGCACATTTGCATTGTACTCTGAAGTTTAATGAAGTGGTCTCAGCTGGCCAAATCTTTGAGCATCTTGGGAGTGGAAAAACTTTCCCCCTTTCTCACTTTTGATTAGATGGAAACTGGAAAGTTAACATCTGCTCCTTCAATTGAGTGAATTTAGTAAGTCTGAAAGAGATGCCTTTATATATGCAGGTTTATTGACTCTGAAATGGAAAGCTGTCTGTCCTGTCTAGCATTCTATTTTCTGTCCAGTGGAGCCTAAAACTTGCTTTACTCCACCAAGAAAATGTAAAATTAAGGGGAAAAATCTGCATCACACTCTGCTGAGCTCATTTGGTAGGATAAGATATTTTGCAATCCTTGTGAATAGAATTTTCTCTGTATACCAAAGAGAACCTCCTTTTCGGACAGGGGGTCCCCAGCAGGGCATCCACATGAGGTCTTAGTGCTGCAGCCACATTTGTTCTGCATAACCAGTGTCTGCACCAAACATTGGGTTTTGCATTTGAAAATGGTGTCCCTAATGGTTTAGGAGGGAAAAAATTACACATCTTTGTCACACCAGCATATGCTACGGTCATTCAGAATAGCAGCTTGCCTTTTCTGATATTAAAGAAGGAGAAAAGAGCACCAGGAAGGAGAATGACAGGATCAGTGTCATGTGTGTGTGTCATGTTACAAGTGTGGCTCTTACTCAAAGATAAGCAAAGTATCTCTGGAAAAACACAGTGCCAAAGGAGGACAAGGCAAGTAAAAGGGCTCAACAAACGCAACTAGCTTTAGATAACAGGTCCTGCTAGTCTGGCCAGAGTGAGGGAGGGCTGCTTGTGGGAGCCCATAACCAAAAGGCTTTGCCTTGGCCCAGTGGCAGAGGTTGGCCCCTGGTGCCACAATACTCTGCTGCCCTGCAAGAAGTACTTACTGTCTGCAAGCACATGGGTGCTTTTCTGTTCCTTAGAGCCAGAGATTCCATTGCAATGGGGAACGTGCAGTGATCTTTTTGCTCCAGCTGACTTCCATTCCTTTCATCCTGCAAGCCTTCAGCATCCTTGTGAACAGTGGAAATTCCTTCTCCTTCTTTTCCCAGGTAGGGGAAGGTGTTGAGGGAATTGTATTAATCAGTTGCAATTACAACAGTAGTCTGGGAAAAGTGAGTTTGTCAGAGGTGCTGGAGGTGCCTCGTGTAGTCTCTCAAATTCTTGGAGTGGGTAGAGTGAGCTGGGACTGCAGGAGAAGCAGTGAGTAGTGGCACTTTGATTGGTCAGGCTGAGAGTTGGGGCAGGAGGAGGTTGAACCTACATTTTATCTCTGACTAAGGGGGAACAGTTGTCAGGCACCCCCTTAGAAATGCTGGTAGTCACAGTACTGGGAGGAAATGTATGGAGGGCTCCTGCTGGCTCTGCTGCTGCCTGTCCCATTTGGATGTAAAAGATCCAGGGGTTGGAAAGGCATGGGGTGGATACTACAGCTACAACACTCTGACCCTTGCAGACTCACTTCCTCAAGAGGCACCATGCCCAAATAATATAATATTCCTCAGCAATATATACTTGGAGCCTGAGATTAGTCTGCCCCAGTAATACTATCCATCGTCGGGCTTCTGAAATCAGTCACGAAGAATGTAGAGGGAAAAGCATGTTAATTTACATCTTCTATGTTCCCCACCATAGGCACATCACAATAGGGCTCCTGTTCCCTCTCGTCGCCTTCCCTTCCCGAGCAAAGCGAGGTTCCTCCCACCTGCCCACAGCCCTTCAGCGGGTACGAGCACAACTCCCACATGAATCTGCTTGCCAGAGTTTCAGCTGCTGATGCTGCTTCCCTGTGCAGGCTGCTCTGGTTGCTGTGCTCAGAGTTTCAAGCTGTCTGTTGAGACAGGATTTTTTTCCTCCTTTTGCTTAGCTGCATTTGGCTGTTGATTTGTGCTCCCTCCTTGACACCCAGGTCCCAGTTTGTGGCAGCAAGTGGTGCCTACACAGAGGGAAGCTGAAAGCAGAAGGAGCTTCTTGGTCAGGTGAGAAGTTTGCATATTCAGTGGTCTCTGTCCCTGGTCCCAGAAGCCACATCCACTTTCCTGCCAGATTTCCTTTGGTGGTCATCCCATACTCATCTAGTTTAAATTGACACCTGAGTGCTTCCTGTTCCCCAAACATCTGTTGGGAGTTGAGGACCTTTTAACTTCACAAGTTCGTATATTGTGGATATGTTTGGTAGGTATCACCCACCACTCTGGAGACATTTCCTACCATAGAAAGTCTCTTACCCATACATAGATTTTTGTACTCAGTTTCACCACTTTTCACTACTTGCTGTAATTAATAATAAATAGGATGTGTATGGAAGTGTTGTCATTAGCAGCTTTCTGCTGAACGGCATATAAAACTCATTAGAAATTGATAATTTGGATTATTATTTTTTCCAGGCTATCCTGTTCTTTTCCTAATTTCTTACTGATTCTCTAAGAAGCTCTAGTCTTCAAATGAGGAAATATTCCTGAATGCCTTCTTTGTCCAATGATTCCTTGTTTGTGGCTTCCTTTATTTTAGGAAGTGGGTCTGGAGGCACAAGCAGGAAAAGAAAAGGAATTAAAATGACAAATTGGCCAAAAGATTAACATGACAAATAATATGTGGGCTGCAGTCTTCCAAAAATCCAAGAATAAATAAGGCTTCTTTTAAAGTGCTTTGAGGAGGAGGTGATGATAATTTTATATCTGGTGGGTTTTTTTCAGTAAGATATCCAGCTTCTGTAGATAAAGGACCCTAAAAACTAACCCCTGATAACAAAAGCACTTCAAAATAGATTTTACTGGACATTTTTTGTGAACAAGAATTTGAGATGATGAAAAAATCACCCAAATGAACTGAAGAATTGCAATAGCAATCCAGATTGAAGCCTCTTGTGTGCTAGACCTATACATACATGTAGAAAGGTTCTATGCAGTAGACTTCTGATGGCTGAGTTTTCGGCCACTGCATGTTGTCTTGTCTCTTGGAATACACTGGCTTTTGAACAGAACAGTCATCAGGTTCTTAATTCCTGTGTTCAGTGGGACTTCTCAGGTGTTTCTGTCTGGACATAAATACTAGTTTTCAGTCCTTTGGTTTGGTTCTCTCTCCTCAAATTTTTACCTTATTTGTGGAGTGGGGTAGAAAGAGCATAAATCTTGAGGAACCTGAATTGTTTCCTAGTCTCACTAGTTGATTACAGTAACTGCAGGGGTCAGTTTGGCCCCCTGATTTCTCTTCTTGTTACCTCATTTTGATAGGCACCCTGTGGCAATGGAAAGCACTGGAAATGGGTGTAAAACAGGGACTTTTCATTGATGGAGGAAGTGTGTGAACTTGTACCCAGGTGAAGACTCTCCACATGCACAGGGAGCTGTACAGTTCTTCTCTCTTGTGGTGAAGTTATGCTTGCACTGCTACCTGAGCAAAACCTATTAGAGTGGCAGCAATTTCCTTATCTTCACTGAAGCCCTCTGAAGTATCTGCCTTTCTCCTTTGCAGCCACTGGAGCCTACTGTGCATGTAGAAAAAGGCTACTCTGATTTGGCAGCTGTTTTCTCTGCAGCCTTGGCCACCAACTCTACCACGGATTCAGGGCATCCAGAACCAGGATCCATGTGACAGCTGAGTACTCAGAAGCTCTGGGGACAGCATACTATCAGGGAATTCGCTGGCTTGTTTTCCCCTCAGTTCTTTCCTCGACAGAAGGTGCTGCCTCGTGGTTAATAGAGGTTGTAGCTACACTCCATTGGTTGCACTTTTAACAATTTATTAGGAAGTGCTCACACCAAACTTGCTGTGTCAGTAGTGCCAGCAGATAGTTTGGGGAGATGTTTAGTTGCCACCTGTGTTTTTTTACAAGGGTATCACTGTCTTAGAATTGGTGAGTTTTATGAGCAGTGTGCTGCAGATGCATGAAGAGCACTGCTTTAGGGAGGGCAGGTGATTGTCACTGGGAAGAGAAGGACCTTGACGTTGTATGCAACAACTCAAGGATCCCTCATCAACTGTCCTCATTGCAGTGCAGGTCTGAACCTAAATCAAAAGCTCTGTTTGCTGTGAACACTCTATAAGAAAACTAGAATTTTGTTTTCATTTGGAAATATTTACCTCTTTTGGATTCTGTCCTGCTGGTTGTGGAGATGGCTGTGTCAAATAGCAATTTTGAGGACTTGGGTTTATGTATGTGGCAATAAGGCATTTGTTATTATTAAAACTTTTGTACTTTAACCTCAGAGCTCTTTTCACTTAGAGAGGATGCTATGTAGCTCAGATTTCTGTTGGAGTAGTTTACTGCCTTCTCAAGAAGCATTTCCCCCCCTATTTCCTTCTGACAGCTTTCAGAAATGGGAACAAACCTAATAACAGGGTTTTGCACATTCCTAAATTGTTTTATCCAACAAACTCAGATGGGCATTACAAATACAAGGATTTTGTAGTCTTAACTTGAGCTAAATACAATAAATACTTTTCTACCCATTCAACAGCAGAATAAACCTGACATTAGGCAGGTGCTCTCTGCTTTCCCAAGAGCAAATACTTTATGTGGTGCAAGGGAACCCTGTGCAGTGTCAGAACTACTATCACTTTGATTCAGTAATATTCCAATGTGTAGTAAATATGTGCCCCATTTATGCATTGACTTGGATACAGTGATGCTGACCAGTACTGATCAGGGTAGCAGATTCCAATAATGG
Organism: Myiozetetes cayanensis; assembly: GCF_022539395.1. Taxonomy (NCBI): domain Eukaryota; kingdom Metazoa; phylum Chordata; class Aves; order Passeriformes; family Tyrannidae; genus Myiozetetes; species Myiozetetes cayanensis. The sequence continues at coordinate 103,789,162 of NW_026086604.1, forward strand.
AAATTCGCAGAATCCTGCTGTCAATAGGCTGTCTCTCCAGCAGCCATTACATTTGTCAGATTGGTAGGTAATGGCTGTGAGTTGCAACACCAGCTCTGCTAAGATCATATTTAGTTTGGCAAATAGTAAAGATGTGCAAAAGTAGTTTTCAGGGCCTTCCTGCAGAACAGAGAGTGCCAAAAGCCACGGGTCCATCAGCTTTGTGCTCGTGTTGCTTTGTTGGATTTTTTATTTATTTATTTAAGCTCAACCCTAGCTGTTTGTATTCCTTTAAATCACCGAAACGCACCAAACAAGGCACAGCACGATGTATTCTGAGTCATGGTCCTCCCCCAGAGGAGACGGGACCGAGGAAGCAGAAGCTGTAAGTAGATTTGAACCGAGCCCCCTGAAGACGTGGGTGCTGATGGTAGGTGAAATAACAGGAGGTATTTTCTCCTCGTCATGCCAGTGGCCAGCATAGTGCCTTCCATGAGGCATCTTTCCTGCCTCCCTGGCTCACTCCTCCATGGAAACCAGCCATCCCAAGCTCACTGCCCCTTGCCACCGGGCCCCTGGGCACTTTGCCCGCTTCACAGCTGCCGTGGGGAGCTGCTATTTTCCTCTCTTCTACTATAATAGCATCCTTATGAGGCTTACCCCAGCCTGTCTCTCCCCTGTAATAGAAGGTTGCATGTTTCCACATGTGGCTTGTGCGGTGATATTTGGGTTCATTTAGTATGCTCCTGGGAGCGCATTTTAACTTGAAAAGGAAAACAAATAAAAAAGGGGAAGAAAAAAAAAGGAAGGAAAATAAAAGAGGAGGGTCAGAGAAATCCTAGTCTGTAGCGGGAGTTAGAAGAAGATAAAAACAAGAAAAAACAGGAAGTGGTTTTGCATAGGAAAATTGCTCTCACTGAACTGGCTGTGTGGCAATGTGAGGCAGTGACAGTGCAGTCATCTGCCTTCTGCTGGGCAGACTTGGGAGTGCTCGGTGCTCTCAATTTTTCAGTGGAAAACCAGTGATAATGGTAGTCTATTAAGAGAAAATCCCAGACCGTTTTCAACAGTCTTTGGATTTGATGCATTCTTGATGTGACAGAGGCTATGGGTGCTTCCAAAAGAGTCAGGTGTTTAAATATTGGGTGTATACAGAAAATACCTACTTTGCACAGATGCCTGCTTCACCCATGTTTACATCCTATGTCCTAAAAATCAGGCAGAATTTTGTTCGGGATGTGTTTCACACAGTCATTTCCAAGTTAGGCCATCATCATCTTTCCCTCCCTGAATCTTTATTACCTTTCTCTGACTTTAGAGCCCTGATAATACCATCCCCCTTCCACCTGCTGTGCCTTACCTCTACACAGAGTTTCCCTTTGAGTCCACCACATTGTGAACTCTTCATACACAGAAACATAGGTTGCATCTTTCTCACCAATCTTTCCCCTACAGGAATTTCCTCCTCCTTTATCCAGCAGGATAAAATAGTAAAAAAGTTTTACAGAAACTTTTGCTTTCATTGCCCCATGTGCTCTTTTGCACTCTAATTACTCAACACAGCAGAAGATTCAAAACGGGGGATTAAAATCCTTATATCTTTAACCTCAGTTCTAGAGTCCTTGTTGCCAACATGTGAAATGAGTGTTTGGACACCCTATGTCTGTGCCCCTGGACCATGTTCTTTCTGGCATGTCATATCCCATTTGGCATCTTTCTGATTCTGACCAAATTTACCAAAGCAAATCCTTTGTGTAGTCACATACAAGACAGTAGGGAAATTTCAGAATGAGGGTGATAGTTTTTTCTTTGGTGACTGCTGCAGTTTGGAGTGCACAGACTCTGAATCTAACCTTTAAAGGGAAAATAAATAGTTTGCATTTAATTCTAAATTTACTCCTGCCCCAAAACACGGAGTAAATAGTCATAGAGTTGTAGGAAAGGAGGAGTCTGCTGACTGATTAGAAATGTAGATTAATGACAATATGGAAAGAAGTAGCATTGATTTATGACAGTGGTAAAAAGGTGCAGGGATAGCATTCAAGTTGTCAGAGAAAGGATCTTTCATCACTGGAAGATTTTAAGCTTTTATCCATCCATAACTCACTAGTTGGTTACTAGAAATAACATTATTTTAGAACAGTATTTACCCTTCTAGGCAGGATCAATGTGTTTCTGGGTACGTGTGTGTTTCTGTGTATGTCATTGGTAGTTTCAAATCGATAGTGGGAAGTAAACTTGAAGCCAAATACTACAATCCTGTTTTAATGCTTTTATGAGAAAAAATCTTTTGGCTCTGATGTGACTGAAAGGAACAAGGGAAAAAAAAACCAAAACAACAAAACCACAAAGCTGAGAATATGGTATTGACACAGTATTCACTGGAGGGGAAAAAACTATGATTTTTTCAGATGTTTCCTATGCATGTAGTCAAAGGGATGGAGCAATGGAACCAGTCTACACAGATCTGATGGTCACTGATATGTCTTTAGTTAAGATTTCTTGTATCTGTGGATGACTTACCGTGTGCCTGTGGAAGGGTATCATGATCTTGAAGCAAAGGATTGGACAACCTAATCAGTTAGTTCCATTCCTAGTTTCACTGGCTAGCAGATCAGTTTTGTAATCACAGTGAGGTGCCTGAATGCTTCTGAATCATTGGTGTTAGTATTAGGTGTCATATAAATCACTGTTCTCTATCCCAGGGAGTAGTTTATTTTCTGGTACTGCATGTGGATCCCAAAAAAGCTTCCCTTTGATCTGTGGGAGAAAAGATTGCTCCTTTGCAGCAATCAAAAATATAGGTTTCTGAAGCCATAAACCATTCCACTGCAGTTTTTAGAATGAGGTATGGCAAAACATGTCATCTGTGCTTTTTCTTCTAAGAATAGTCTAGTTGAATTTCTTATATGCTTGGTTATGTGCCACAACTCAAGGGGAAAAATAATATGCGTTGTTCATATTTATATGACCAGCACAGTAATGATATAACTACCTGAGGGAAAGATCTCATCAGACTAGACTGCAAAAATTTAGAATTTTCCAAAGGTATTATTCAGTAATTTCACTACATTTTTTAAATGGCAATAAAAACTTTTTTTTTCTTTTTCTTTCTCTTGGACATATACATTTTGTGTGTGCTTGGCAGTTCCAGGCAGACCTTGATTTGTAATAGTCCTGACACTTATTATGATCTGTCAAGTCAGTAATTTGTGAGCAGCAGATTTACAGAATAATATTTATAGCTAGCATCTCACAAGTCTCAATGGGTTTAACCTTTTCATTTCTTTGTGCATTTTTGTGAATCATTCAGTTATTTCATGTAACTATTTTTATTCTTGTGGCACAGACTGGACTCTCTGATACCAATTATCACTTGAAGCAGGTATTAATGTGAGACGTGCTAAAAAATTGGTGTTCAGTAGACACATTTTTCAGGTTTCTTCATGTTTTTAAGTTTACCTAAAAATTATTACAGCTTAATGTTGCTATAAATTATGATGTAAAATAGCATAAAGGCTCATTCAGGGGCATAGCACATCTGTACAACTGCTTTTTTTATAATTTCTAGATGCTCAGCCTAATCAGAAGGGCATGCAAATAATGGGGCTGAATGAAATATTCCAACACCAGGCTACCGAACACTGGGCTTATGCATTCATCAGTTAAAAATAAGTGTGTAATTCAGCTTTCTAGTTCAGAGAACTGAATCCAAAACCACATTTTTGGTCCTTTTGGTCATTTTTTGTTAGGTAGAAACTTTGGAAGTTTCACTTTTCTAATAAAATGGAATGCCAAAAAGAAAAGAAAAATGTAGCATTGAAGAGAGGACTGTAATTTAAGTCAAGTCCAGAAAAACAAAAGCTGAAGGTTCCAATTTCTATTTATCATTTTCTTCTCTTGTTCATGTGAGAAACAGAAAAAATGTGATGAGGTACTTTGAGCAATCAAATAAGGAATTTTACTGTTTGAATGAGGGGCCAACTTTTGGACTTGATGAAGGAACACAGAAGTATTAGCAAAGCTGGGCAAAATTGTGAAGCTTTTGCATATATGGAGTTTAATCAATGAACATTTTTCATAGGCAAAATACCATTTGCTGTGGAAAATGTACATGGGAAGTTTTGCTGAATTTGCTACTCATAACAAGTAGAATTCATAGACACACTAGATGGATTTTCAAGGTCTGTCTGGTTTGGGAGAATGTTTGGGAGCAAAGGGAAGAGGCACGAAGTTGAAAGGTAGAGAAGCTGTCCCCATTTTGCTTGGTGCTTTTGTGCTAGCTGGTATATCTGTTGGTCACTTAGAGGACTGAGGAGCTCTCTCTTGATATTAAAAAGACACAAACCTGGTGCACTGGCTCTCCTTCCATTTAGAGGTGGAGCTGGAGAGTCCCTGAAGTGGACTGGAGACAAGACAAACAGGTCTAATGGCAGGCTTAGACCACCTGCAATTCCATTTAGTTATTGATATCTCAGACAGGAAAGACCTCATCACAGTGGTTTCAACTGGTGAAAGAGCCTGGAGATTTTCTCAGCAGTGCAGCTGGTCAGACCTTTATGTTGTTTTTGTCTCAGCTAAAGGAGATAGGAAGATGTGGAGCTGTCATGCAAAGCATTGTTCTTACATTTTTATCCATTTATCAGATGTACTGAGCAATGATTCCAGATCTTTCTGTTCCACTTAAAAAAAAAAATAAATTGTTCCACTACTTTTCCTGATTTTCTGCCCATTTAAGGAGTACTTTTGTTATTCATCATAATGTCTAGAAGTTGAGTTCTTTGATTTCTATATTATCTTATGGAAAAAATTACCTATTAGAATCTTGTCCTAGCTTTCCTTCTCTAGAACCAGAAGTTTACCAATAAAGTACAGTTAATTTTCATTTAGTGTATGCCATTTAATGTAACTGTGTATTTTTAAGGGAAGCAGCACCTAAATGTCTGTTCCTAATCATGGGTAACTCTCTTGTTATTTTCTGTTAGAATTCATAAGCGTGCTATTTGACATGTTAATTACTACATTGGTATATAACTAAGGATATATACAAATATCTCCTCGTTTTCCCCCCTCCCCTCATTTAACATTTTGTTTGAGAAGATCAGTACATTCTGTCTGTGAAAAGCCCTGGATTAAATGCCACCCACAAATGATTTTGTGCATGTTTTATTTTGCCAAAGGAGGTTGTCAGACATTGGGGGAAATACTGTAATATTGGCTGACCTAAGACTTCAATTAACTAACAAGGAAGTTTACAAAACCTGTCATATTAACTTTGCACATCATTTTACTGGCACAGAAACACTGACACACAGCACTTATTTCTTGCTTTGCTTACCTCAAGGCACAAAGCATAAACAGGCAAAGAAATTTATTCCTTATTTCCTTATATTTTTCTCATAAGAAAATATAGAAATCAAAGAACTCAAGTTCTAGACATTAATGATTTTCCTTATTTCTGATGTAAATAGTTTTCTACAAATATTTCAAGTGAGGAAGAGGTTCCTTGTCTGTCAGTAATTCCTGTTTCTGCCCAATATGACCCATGTAAGTGGCATTTGACCTGTGTGTATAGATCAGCATTGTTTTGAATGGAACTCTTATAATTGAGGGTAGCATCTGATTTTAGCCCTGCAAGAAGACAGTGAACTTCTTTCACGTTGTCTTTTATCAAAATGGTTGAAGACATTAGGGACAGTGTTTGCATATATTTTGATTATGATTCTAAACGTACTTGCATTTTAAGTTTGTAAAGGACTGCTGTTCACTTCTCTTCCTATTACTATCAGTTTTATCCTCAGCTTCCTCAGGCCAGTCCTTAAGGAAGGTTTCCTTTCAGTCAGCTGCTTCCCAAGCCATACTTTTAGAAAGATATAATTTCCCCCATATTTTACCCCCTCTTTTCCTATTTCCTTTTAATTGAACTTCTAACAAAATCTCATTTATTCTTTTCCTCTAGTCTTCATTTTCTGTTGAAATACAACATCTATCTTAGCCTCCTTTTTTTTTCTTTGGACTAGTCCCCATTTTAATTAATTTTGTTGCAAGCCGTCAGCCAGATGCCTGCTTCCTCGTGCTGATACTCCCCACTGAAACCTTTGTTCCTGCACAGGTCACTTTTCCATATTCATAACACCCTGCCTACTAGCTTGCTTTCTTTTTCCTTTGTACACTCGAGTCTGTTCCCATTCCCTATCAAAATCATCTCCTTGATATATTGCCATATTCCCTTCATCCTGCCATATTACCCTTGAGTGGAATTTTGTGCTAGTCCTTTGTCTTTTTCTCAGTCAAGTTCAAGATGCTTTTGCTCCCAGCCAAAGTCTCTGCCATCACTGTTGGGTTTAACTGAGAAAATAAACAGTAATGTTGAAAAAGAACTGGAGGCCTCCTTGTGTATCCAGTGGTTCTCCGTCAGGATGAATGTATCCAAGGAAAAAGTAACCAGTGCAGCTAACAGAATTCTGGGAGCTTTTTTGGAAAGTGCCAAGTTAGGCTGTGGCTACAGGTTCTTCCTGTAGAGGTGGATGAGCCCAGGGATGTAATATAACAGAGTTCAGCAATAAGTGGTCCACTTCCACTGAATATGTTTTACAAGATGCTCACATCCAGTAGCAGAATGAGCCAGGAATTTCTCACAGGGAACCGAAATTTTCTACATCGGCATCTTCAGATGGAGTCACTCCTCAGACTCCTTCCTTGCTTTTTCTCAGCCTCCCTTTCGTACCCTGTTTCATGGTGCTCCATGTGCTCACGATCCTGGGGCTTTTATTCCATCTTTCTTACAGGAATGTAATAAATCCTCTATCCCTTCTCTCATACTCTTGGATTAACAGTAATGTCAGCCCATCAGTTCCCAGAAACTGTGTTGTTTCAGTCTGGTTTCCCACACCTGTGATTCATTAGTCAAGAGAAAATAAAAGGCAGAAAAATAAAGAACTTCTCTGAAATGTAAAACAATTGTGATCGTTTCATCTTCAGCCTTTTCTTTCTTCAGTACTCGACCTTCTGGATCTTTGGATCCAGTGCAAGGTCAGGCTTCTTCAGGTTCTCTTCCCTCTTTTCCTCAGCAGAGGGCAGGCAATTTTTTGGGTCCTGGGGCTCCAGACAAGACTTCACATTGATCTATTACTACAGCATTAGGTTTTCTGACACCTGCTATAGACCTTTTAAACACCTTGTGTGGAACTGCTGTCACATCCCCTATCTCTCAGCTTCATCATCGCATCTGCTAGGTGTGCTCATTTGTTCTGCAAAATAATAGTCACTGCTGAACTGATGATACTGATACTGATAACTGCATGGAAACAGACTGCCCAGTTTGATCAAAACCATTACATTGTTTCAAGTCTCTTCTGTGCAGATTGAAAAATATCTTGGTTCATACTAGAAAATTATAATCACAAGCAAAAGAGGAAAGAAGGGAAGAAAGAAAAGCAAGCCTAAACCCCAGCAATACAAACTTTTTTTTTGCAATGGGTTTTAAATTCTGCAGAAAATTATAAAATGTATCAGAGCTTATATCTGCTAAATCCTCTGACAGCTGCTTTCTCATCCTGCTTCCTGAAAATGAATCAACTTAATTATTCCTGTGGCTACATACATCCAGACGGCTTAGAGTTCCCTCTTTATTGCTGGCTACAGTAACTGTCCCTGTGTTCTGGAATAGCTAAGAAAATTGAAAACTGAGGGGTTTTTTTGTGATTTTAGAGTACACAGACTGCAATAGAAGTAATTGTCTGTAATTTTGGAATCTCTTGTCAATGGTTAGATTGTGCCAGCACAGAGTTTAAATTTGCTTTTGTAGGAGGGCATGTTTGGATTAATATGCTGAAGTAATGTGGAGTGAATGCTTGGTACAGACTGTGACTGAGAGACTAGTGTAGTGAATTCACAGACTGCAATATGTGGAGATGGGGGCAGGGAAATCCCCACTAAATTATCTTCCAAGGACCTTGAAGTCTCTCAGGATGACTCTTCTGTGTACTCTGAAAATATAACCATTGATCTAGTTAAGGCAATTTATCCTTTGGAACAGTCTAAAAAATGTCTCGAATTACCTGGTGCACACATTAAACATGTAAAGTTTTCATTAAAGGAGTTGACAGGTTGCTTGTAAACTAAAGTCATTTCCTTTCCCTTCAGAATTAAATTTTCTTTATGGCATCCTTTGTCAGTAAGCCCTGTTCATTAAGAATGATTTCGCCATTTCATTCTGCAACCTTATTTTTGCCTGCCTTGTGGATTTAACTGAAGGAAATCCCTTTTTGACTGAAATGATCAATCTGGATCTCAATCACCAAATTATGTTTTTCCCTGCATTCTTTACCCTGTATAAACCAGGCTACTTCTTTTCAGGAGCATTTAGATAGGAAGGAAACTAGGTATGAATTCTTAACAACCAATTTGCAAAGAGATGTCTTTCTTCCAGTTTTCTGTTTGTTGGCTGCTTGATTTTTGAATGAAAAACTGAAAAAGCTAGTGAATGAGGGTCTAAAGCTTCTTATATCTCAGGTACTTCAAGTTTGGTTGTTAGAGGGGAGTCTCTGGATATAATGCAGTCTAGTGGCTGCTCTTTTATCATATGCTGCAGTGAGGTAGGGAAATAATATCTTGCAATATTTGCTAGTGTTGAGGCAAATTAAGAAAGCACTGAAGTAAGCACATCATTGTAATTGGGTTATTTATACCTAAGTCTTGTCTGTGCATACAAAAGGTGAACTGTCAAGATTAATAGCAGTCAGTCAGCATAACATACTGACACACACAACCCCTTGAGTCAGTAATCCAAGAAGCAGTCAGTGTAACATTTGCCCCAAGATACTAGAGGTACAACTTAGTGGCTTCTGTGATGGCATCCAGATGTGTTCTTGTTGCTGTCATCACATGTCAAAGGGCATGCTTATTCAAGTGAAACATTGATATTGTGGGCGAATTAGAGAAGGGTTCATCTCCCATCTCATGCTCCACAGATCACAGAATCATAGCATGATTTGGGTTGGAAGGGACCTTAAAGATCATCTAGTTCCAGCTCCACCACCATGGACAGGGACATCATCCACTAGACCAGGTCCCATGCAACCTGGCCTTGAACACTGCCAGGGATGGAGCATCAACAGCTTCTCTGGGCAACCTGTTCCAGTGCCTCATTACCCTTACAGTAAGAATTTCTTCTTCATATCTAATCTAAACCTACCCTCTATCAGTTTATAGCCACTACCCCTTGGGAAACATCCCAAGTGGGTTGGAAACATCCAGGCCTTCAGGATATTCTGTGAGAGGTTTATGAGAAGACTGATGCTGTGAGTTTGTAGAAGGAGTATGTCTGATGAGTAGAAGGCTCAGACTTAAATTTCCAGAATCTTTCAGGGTAATGGTAGGTGTCTGAGGTGGCTGCCCATCTTCTCTAGTCAGTGCTGAAACAAACTCTGCATCAGTATGGGATAAGTAGAGTGGAGAGGTTTGTGCTTTCCATAATTGAAAGTGACCTGCTGAAATGACATTAGTGGGAAGGTTTCTGTAGAGTTTGACCCTGATAAACTCCTGTTTTTGACATTAACAACTTCTCACTCTTTTTATTTGACCCCTTGTTGTACAGCCTAAGTGTTCAGACCTCTGCTCCATCCAGAAAGAAGAGACTTTACTTGCGTAGGCAGAAGTTGTCATGGCAAGAGAGAGAAGGAACAGAAAAAGAGAAGGTGTAAATGTTGAAAAAGCAGTCAGAATATGATACGCCAAAGATGAGGTCAAATAAACAAAACACATAAAAAACTAGACTAAAAAAACCTTAAAGAAAAATATGTAATGTCAGGATACTGGCTATTGAAATATGGTAGATGGATACAAAATCTGGGGAATAAGGTCCTTTGTGTTTAAATGGGAAAAAAATGTTATGTTTTCTTTCCTACTGTCTTTCTCTTCATGTCTTCAGTGAATTTTCCTGTCTTAGTTTCAATGAAGAACTTGGGATTCTCTTAACCATACAAGAGATTATCAGATAAAAAAGGATGTGATTTGAAGCAAATGCACCCTCTAAACCACTAATTTCTCAGTAAGAGTAGCAAAACATAATGTAATTAAAACAACTGTCTGCAGTGTTTAGGTACAATCACGTTGGGTTGAGAATACCTTTAATTTCATTGTAAGGTCAGATACACATGGAAGAAGGGTCGATGCTGTCTCTCAGACGGCAGTAATCTAGGGCTGGCAACTCAGCTTTGGAAATTAAACAGATTAGAGGTTCTTGGCAGTGATTCCCAAATGCTCAGGAGACTTGACACAGTCAGCAGCTTTGGCATTTTGGCCAGCTAGTTAAATAGTGTTGGTTATAAACATTACAAGGGAAGTGATCATCTCCTTATATTCTGGCCCTGGGGCATACACTTACTGCCTTCTCTCTGGAAGCAAGGGGAGCCTCTAGACCAAGTAGTTCTTTGATGATACCCTGTGAATAACCTTTCAGACCATAGTGAAGAAGAGGAATTTTCATTGTTTTCATGTTAACCACAAAAATGAGCTACAGATAAGAGAGACAAGGGTGCTGCCACTAAGCATAAGTGACAGTGCCCTTAGTCTACTGAACTTGAACTTTCTTTGCAGAGTTTAGCCAGGAATGAGCACTGCTTCACATGGATTGTTTAGAGATCAGACCAAAAAGAAGACCCTCATGCATGCAACTCCCTAAAATACAGTATTTGTTTATTTGTTTGTCCATTTATTTTATGCGAAAAACTACTCATAAGAGACAATTTCCCTAGGGAGAATGCCTGAATTTAGGAAAGTACATGTAAGCAACAAAAAAATCAGGTTGTACAGATATTTGAATGAACTCATGAAACTGAAACTGCATGCATGCATAAGTGATGGCAGGAACTATATTTACCTGCAAATCTGGTTTAGTGCTGAAAAATCAAGGTGATATGGTAGTGATAGTTATTGTAGAAGTCAAGTGAGTGTAGATAGGGTGCTTCATCCAGGGGGTGAAAATGTGGCAAAGGCATTTGTTGCCCACCTGAGCCAACACCATTAGGAAAATCATCTTGCTACTCTTGAAGTAGACCTCTGGGATGGATGTTGTCCCAGTAGTAAGGAAGGAGATTATTTTCAGTTCTTTAATTGCTTAGTTTCACCTTCTAGAAACAGCTAAAATGAGTGCTTAGATCACATCTGAGAAAGAAGTTGCATCTCAGGAAGCAAAAATAGAAAACAGTGCAGGCAAGGAGTTAGAAGACTGAGGCAACACGTGTGAAACAATGAAATATTCATATGAAAAGAGAAGTTTTTAGCATTATTGGGGAACTTCTGAGGGGCTGAGCTTCTGGTTTAAGATACATGGTGAAGGTGAAAGAATAAAGGAAAATTAACAGTGCAGAAAAAGCTTTGCCCTGTGTTTGTGTAGCTGTTGATTTCTGTCACATTCACTTTGATACTAGTGGGTGTTACTATTTCCTACTGTTTAATAGCTGTTGCATTTGGGTGACATGGGCCTTTCTAAGAATGATAAATTGTTTTTTCAGCCAACATAAGCACAGCATCAGATAAATATTTCAAAGTGTGTGATTTGCACCAGCACCAAGGAAATGAGTCTAGGATTATGGAGACACAGACAGTAATCTGTGATATGTATTTATCTGAAATAAATCCAAGCAATTCTCCTTGGTTAACTGTGTCTCAGCAGTTTTCTCTTGATAAAATAATTAATACACAGATAGATGGTTGTTGCCTAGCCATCCTTCATTCTCATTTTTTGGTTTGCATTGTTTATGGCATTTATTCAAAAGCAATCCTGTAATATCCTTGGCAAATTGATCTCTCTCTTTTCCCTGACTAATGGTCTTTTTTAGAAAGTTCTCTCTCTTTCACTATGCATGACCATAATGTGCCTGCAGTGTAAGGCTCTCGTGGATTCTCGGGGTGGTTGAGATTGAAAGGGACCTTTGGAAGTCCTTTGGCCAACCTCCCTACTCAAGCAGGGCCACCCAGAGCCAGTCACCCAGGACCATGTCCAGGCAGTTTTTGAGTATCTTTAAGGATGGAGACTCCATAAACTACTCCCTGGGCAATCTGTGCCAGTGCTCAATCACCCTCACAGTGAAAAAGCGTTTCCTGATGTCGAGAGGGAACTTCCTGTGTTTCAGTGTGTGCCCATTACCTCCAGGTGTAAGGAATAAGGGGACCAATAGGCGAGTTAGCAGCCTTGTGCTACTGCTCTCTGGTCAGGAGAGCAGCAGCAGGAGAGCTCCAAGACCTGAAACTCTCCCCGGTCTCTCTCGCGCGCAGTTGGGCTGGTCCCTGTGGCTTGTGCACTTCACCTGTGTTGAACTGGGAGAAGTCAGGGTGTGCATCTGCGCTCTCAGTTGGCTTGTCAGGACTTCACAGCTTTTTTTCTTCTGGTGTTGAGTGTGCACTTGTCCCTGACATGCTGTACTCTGCACTAGTGTTCTCACCTTGAATTGTGTGCAGTTTTGGGCACAGCAGTATAAGAAAGGCATTAAGCCATTAGAGAGTATCCAAAGGAGGGCAATGAAGATGGTGAAGGGCCTTGAGGTGAAGCTGTGTGAGGAGTGGCTGAGGTCACTTGGTTTACTCAGCCTGGAGGAGACTGAGGGGAGACCTCATTGCAGTGTACAGCTTCCTCGTGAGGGAAAGAGGAGGGGCAGGCACTGATCTCTTCTCTGTAGGGACCAGTGACACGACCCAAGGGAATGGCCTGAAGTTGTGTCAGGGGAGGTTTAGGTTGGATATTAGAAAGAGGTTCTTCCCTCATGGGGTAGTTGGGCACTGGAACAGGCTCCCCAAGTAGTCACAGCACCAAGCCTGAAAGAGTTCAAGCAGTGTTTGGACAGTGCTCTCAGGCACATGGTGTGACTCTTGGAGATGGTCCTGTGCGGGGCCAGGATGACTCGATGATCCTTGTGGGTCCCTTCCAACTTGGCATATTCTGTGATTCTGTGATCTTAGCTCAGGATGCAAAAGAACTGCACTACTGCTGCCGAGGGCACACAAACCATGGACAGAGCAGGACTTAAAATCCAGTAACAAGTGATTGTAGTTTAGCTGCTGAGGGAGACAGCCAAGCAATAAGTAACACCCTCCCCACCACCCTCCCAAAAAAATTTATTTCTTATTACAGAGCAGATGAGCCTTTGATGTAGGCTGTGATGCCCTGTCAGAAGTTGGCTTATCTTCTGGTTATGTTACTGAAAAGTCATCCGGAGACCACACCTTCTATACCTAGAAACCTTAGTGTAACCCAGACTTAGATTTGAAACAAAAACACAGAAGGTGTTAATAAAGGTTTTATTTTTTGTTGTTGTTGTCAATTGCAGGTAATGCAGGTAGTGAAAGAACAGATAATGAGAGCACTCACTACCAAGCCTAGCTCTCTGGATCAATTCAAGAGCAAACTTCAGAATCTCAGTTACACAGAAATACTGAAAATACGCCAGTCTGAAAGAATGAACCAGGAAGATTTCCAGTCTCGTCCAATTCTGTAAGTACTTTCTTCTCTCCCCACTTGTTTTTTTATGGAAGTATTAACAATTGCAAATGACATTTGTGAGCCCTCCTGGGGGAACCCGGGGAGAAAAGTTGTCCAGGGAGATGTGCTCAAGAGCGCTCATGTGGCATCTGCTCAAAGTACATTACATTTTCTTTTCCTGGGAATTGTAACTTTTTCTTTGAGTTCAGTGAAACCAGATTTGGCAAATTCCAACAGGGTCTCACATGGCTTATTCATATGAAACTGTGCTTTGACATTTCCTTCTCTGCATGATTGTGACTCTGATTTTGGTGCTGGTAGTGACTTTAAAAAAAAATCCAACTAATCAAACACCGCAATATTGTCTTCCGTCCAATGGTCTTTAAAAATTCCAAATGTCACTTCTCTGAGTAAGGCAGGGAGAAGCTCAGAAGGAGGCAATACACACTGGCTTCACAAGAGTGGTGTTGTGTACCACTGTCTTTTTTTCTAGCATTATCTTTGGTATTAATGACAAGTAGTCATTTACTTATTTGTAAATGATAACATTCTGGCAGCTAGCCAGTCATTTTCTTGTTGTTTACTGCAAAGTATCAAAGGCTAATATTGCCTCCATAGCTCCTTCTCATTTCTCAGAATACTCTTTGTTCTGTTTTATGAAAAATGGAGGCTGTACTTGGCTCTGGTCCAAGTCGGAGCTTGTGGTTGAACTGATGGCACAGGGCAGATGCAGACTCTGTGGTGCGCAAATGATGTACTGAGAATAGCAGGAACCTTTCGAGATCAGCAGAGAAACGGTGAGGGCTCCAGAAGCATCGGCTGAAATGTTGTGAAATCCTGACTGTGTCCAGCAAGTGGAATGGCTCATGATTTTCTAAATCTCCTTCTCCAAGGCAAAGGTATAGAGATGGATTTGGACCAGAGAATTTCAGGATTCAGAAGCAGGATGTTAATTTTGATTTGTTTCTAAAGGATGCAGATATCTAAGAACAAGCTCAACATGGGGAGGGGGACACACATTCCTCCAGGGGCAGCAGGGTAACAGTGGAAGCATAAGCTAAGTAGAATTACACACTAAATATTAATCATACCAATGTAGATCAAAAGGGGAATGCTTCTTTTATGTTTTCAGTGTGTTCGAAAATAGGACCTAATGCCCAATTAGAACTGATGTCACTCATAGTAATGCATCAATTAAAAAGCGACAAATGGTTCCAGTTTGTTTTGCATCGTTACACTGCTCAGAAATCCCCTGCAAATCCCTTGCAACATTTGGTGGTTTAAAGCTGCTCACTACTGCTAAGCATGCCACCAAAGCTTCTAATTTTCCTTGCTTTCCCTATGAGTCAACAGTTTAAGTATGATACAAGTCCATCATCTACCCTCATGAAATTTGTCAGTGCCCTCTGCAAGGTCTTTATTTCCAGTGTCACTCTGGCTAGTTGCTGCCACAGTGCTGAGTCTCCTTCCCCGTCATGGAACAAGTGAAACAGCCAACACAAACAGTTAAAAGCAACTGGAGTGTTACCAGGGACTCATTTTGGATTCAGGACAAAGGCTAAGCCTAAAGGCTGTAAAGGCTAAGTAAATCAATAAGGTGTTTAAGCAATCACAACTGCATTTGCAGAGATTTAACTCCATGCATTTGCATTTTGATTACATCCATGATCACTTGTTCTTGACTGTTAAAAGAAACAGTTCTTTCATTTTCCTCTTTGATTTGATTCCCTGTACTGAACTCTCTCAAATTGCATAGATGGCACAATTGATAGAAGTACAGAATCATGGCCCCGTTGTAGGGAAAGAGACTGTGAGTGAAGAGAGCAATTGTGGTTGAGCTGTATATTTTAAAGCCTTGCAGATATGCTAAAAGAGAATGTGCACAACTGTGACTGTAACATCAGCAGATCTTGTTTAATTCTGCTTGAGAATATGGCAATCAGATGATGATTTTTCCTGCCTTGAAAATGATAGAAGTCTTTCTTCTGCTCTTCATTGTATGAAGTACTGAAGTTTTAAGCTTTCAAGCTGCTGGATAAGAGAAGCTTCAGTGAAGTTGGATTTGAATGTAATCTGGAAAGTGTTGCCTTAGATCCTGATAATTACAACAAACTTGTTTGCAAGAATTAATTGTTTCTTTTATGTGAACATTGTTGTATCATATGAAGATTTTCAATATCTACTTTTGATTAGGGAAAAGAAAAAGTCCTGCAGAATAGATTCAAGGACTTAGGATCCTTTTTGATCATCCAAACTGCCATTCCATAATGAAATCATGAAGTATCACTGTTTCATTTTGAATGGCTTTAGAAGAAGCTGTCTAGGAATTCTGTGGCCCTGTAGAGGACCAGAGATCTCCTTGACAAATTAAATGTCAACAGAGATGGGTTAATGCTAGATAAAGATCTGACATCCAATTGGAGACTTACTGGTTAAAGAAGAGTTAATGTCAACTAGGGAATCATTGTTAAGTAACGTCGTGTGAAAATCAGCAACATACCAGGAAGTAGAGGAAGGTATCTAGATGCTTTTCTGCTTTTTATCTTACATATTTCTCTGCAGAAAGACTCTCTATTTGTGCTCCAAATGTGTGAAGTGATTAGGAGAGGGAGCATAGCTAGATGCCAAAGAAATAAAAGGACAAAACACGAGTTCTGGGATTACTCTCCCATTGTGCTGTAATGATTTAAATGTCTGTAATATGCCCCATCGTGGAAAGGAAACAGCTAACGAGTGAGTCTAAACCAAAACTGAAAAGGTGAAAGCTGGGGACAGTTATAACTGGTGCTGAAGAAGAATTAGTGTAATGTGAATAATTTGAAAATCATTTCTAATGATTTTCAGATATTTTAAAAACAAGTAACTTATATCAGTATTGCCTACAGTGCCAAGACCAGTGAGATCACAAAATTAGCAATCGTATATTACTGTGTGGTTCCTTCAACTCTTCTGTTTTAACAGCACACTAACTTTTGACATTCTTATGTGATGGAAACACGGTAGGAAAGTAACTGTAGTTTTTAAAACCACAGTCTCCTTAGACTTAGTCTGATCTCTCTATTCACAAGGCACAAACTGTTAAGCAAATGTAATCTGAAGGACAGTAAATAAATATTCACAAAACATATTTGAATTTATGATCTTCCTTTAGTTAATTGTGCCTGTTTGATTTTAAAATTAGGCAGGAATGCCTATTTCCCACCCAAAGATGTTTTTTCTGACCCTCCTGTCTTTAGACAGTGATCAGGAGGAACAGAGCTGCACTGCCTTCAGACAGCTTTCAGAAGTAAATATAGTTTCAAAGAAGCACATCTTTATTTTGTGTTCTGTGGTTTGATTGCTCTGACCCACTTCTGTCGCCTTTAAGAGATGGAACAGAAACATTGACGGTGAGGGGCCTTAAGTGGCGGGATCACTTTGCAAAAATATATCTGGAGTCATGTTATCAGAAAAGTAGCTGAAAACCATACAAGCCAGAGTAACCACGTATTGGCATGAGCTGCTGAGGACAGTAAGTGCAGTAAGTGATCGTGGCAAGGGTTTGATGGTCTTACCGGGTTTCACTAAAGTCCAGAGTTACCGAAGATTGTTTCTCCATGGAGTAAGGAGTTGTATCCACAACCTCTGCATGATAAGTACGACGACCATAAACCAGAAGAGAGCACTACATCTGAGCCTCACAATTGCTAAAGCAGATACATGCATGTGGGTAGAGGGACTCCAGCACATAAGAAAGAGGCATGAGGTCCCTTCTTTCCTACCTCCCTTTCTCCTATAGGAAGTCTGCCTTAGGCGGTGAGGTACTTTAGAGAGGATTACCTGTTTCTTTTAGGATTTGTTAAAAAATCCTTCTCTTCCTCCAGTTTGTAAAGGGCAGATGGGGCTTTAGAGGCCAGAAGAGGGAATATTATGAGCAAACGTTCAGATGTTAGTGTGGTGGGTGACCCATTCTCTTTTTTTTTTATTTTCAGTGATTTCTTATAACTATGTTGTTATGCTATCTTTAACACCTATTTAATGATAACCATCCAATTTTTGAATTAAACTACATAAATATCAAACTAATGTTTACACCAGTCTTGAATGTTTGAAATTAGTCCAGCTGGAGATTTAGTTTGCAGCCTGGACTGCTGAGTAATCCATACTTGTGTTTTAACACTGCTGTCTTCAGCCCCTGCTCTCAGGTTTTACCTGAGGAATAGGGAATGTCAGCAGCTCAGTAAAAGCAAGACACTTATTCAAGAACAAAATTCTTTTAATCACAGTATTTAACCGTTTAATCGATCTGCATCTTAGATCCCAATGAGAAAACAGCAGCACTTGAAAATTGTCCTAAAGGACTGATAATACATTTCCAAAAGGTGGCCTGTTTCTATAGTTACAACGCTTCCTTGATTTTTGACCGGATATATTTTCGCAGCTTGTAAATATGCAGTGAGTTATTCATCAAGAACTGCAACCATTTTGTTAACACATGGAGGAAAGATGGCATTTTATTTTAAAGGCCTGATCTTTCTAGCAGAGGACTTACAGTGATTTCAGCAGGGGTCTGGCAGATCAAAGGCATAGGATCCAAATGAATTTGGAAATCAGAAGTGATTGGGCTTCCTAAATTGTCAAGAAGAGAGAATATTTTGTTGTCTCTATGGGATACCACTGCTTAGCTTCCTTTTGATGATGATTGCTGGAACATGCTACCAGACAGAATGATTTTTGGTATTACCTAATTTGCACAGCAATGCAAAATTATGGTTCTGACACACTTCATTTTTTATAAATCCTCTACACATTTAGTTATTTTTTTTTAATCTTACTAGGCTTGCTGTCGAGTTGATGTTTAAACCTGTCTTTTATATATTCTTAATGAATCTAAGTGAGGATATAACTGATGAATTCAGACATCTGTGAATCTATGTGATGGTGTATGAAATTAAACTTTAAATATTATGTGCATATGTTTTCTGCCTAGTTCTTGACATCTTGAACTCTTACCAAAGTAAGATGTAGAAAATGGATTTTTGAAGGATATATAATATTATTTCTAAATGTACTGTGCTCCTGGGCAAGGGTAAAATTTGAACCTTGAGCAATCCCTAATTGTGGGCTAGTCTTCCACAAATTCTGATAATAATGAATTAATTGAATTATGTGGAATTAAGGACAAGCAAATAGTGCGGGATGTTATTTTAGCTCATTGGGATTGCTCACTGTTTTCTATTATTGTTTCAAAATGTGTTTTAGCCTTCTTGTGTTGTGCTGGTGAAGTATACCAGCAGAGGATTGTGCAACAAAAGGTGATAGACTCTCAAATAAACTTCACAGGGCTCCTATGATGAAAGAGCATTATTTGCCACAGATAAACCTTGTTGATGGATTATAGCAAGTGTTATTTTTAGATGCGTAAAGTAAGAAATAAATAAGTGACTTTCCTGAGTCATACAGTGATGTTTTAGCAGGGAGATGTCTACAACAGAGATATTCTGACTCACATTCTTTGTTATAAGAAAAAGGGTTTTTTTCTGGAGCAGACTAGATTCTGACCTGGGCTTGTCTGTGACTGTTGTCCTCTTCAAACTCCTTGCAGAAACATCTTGTGAGACTCTGTCTCAGAGGAAAGAGGATGGTCTTTGATTGAATTTGACAAGTGCCTGCTTTCTCTCTTCCCAAGGGAACTAAAAGAGAAGATTCAGCCTGAGATCTTAGAACTGATCAAGCAGCAACGTCTCAATCGACTTGTGGAGGGCACCTGCTTTAGAAAACTCAACAGTCGGCGTCGACAAGGTATAGCTCAGATTGCCCAGTCTGGGTTTTTATTTTCACTTTTGTCTACAAGTCAAGATGAGGAATACTACTTTCACTGGCAGGATCCCTGTTTGTAGTGCTGTCTTGACTGCTTTTACCAGAAGGCATCTGAAAGCATCCTCAAGTTACAGTTGTTGTAGGATTTCCTGTGTTTCCCTGAAACTGGTTTTGGCTTCATCACACAGATGATCTGGAACAAGTCCAGCATTTCACAAAAATCCCAAGCAGCAGTCTCACACTCTGAGCTGACTATTTTCATTTCTGCCTGGGTGTCCATGCTTCTAGATCATCTCATAGCAAAGCCTTTGCCTCTGCAGGAGTAGCACATGAAACTTGATTTTGAATCTCAGACTTGCACCACTTTCATATACGTAACGATCTCATTCTGCACACTCCCTCTAGTACCGCCTGTCTTTGTGGTTTGTTTTACATTACCATACACAATAATTATATTATGGTGTGTAAATATGCTTTTAAAAAGCACTTAGATAAGTGATTTGTGTATACCTTCATGTGGATACTTGATTGATGTGAGAAGATTGTTTTCCCAATTTTATGAGTAATTTCTCAGTGCTAGATCCATAGCTCATTCTATACAGTAAAACTCCTTACGGTTCTTTTCCCCTCAGAGAGGTACACTTCTTTCTTTAGACAGCATTATGGGGACATAGTGTGAATTCAGCAAAATAATTAAACTCTCATTTTGTGAGGATTCAGATTGCTATTTGTTTTCCTCTGTAAATACAGTGCAAATTAGAAAGTTACAAGAGTAAGAACTGACAAAGATCAGTACTTGAGGCCTCCAGATTAACTGGGGGAAACTGCATTATTCAGAGAGAGAAAAGTATCCCTGCAATACCTTTTTTCTTAAAAACAAGGAGGCAATTTTCCTTAATGTAGGGAGGTTATCTATATCCTCTCTGTCCTGCATACAAACGCCTGTGAAGCCCACTGCACAGAGTTTAGGGAAAGATCATCAATATTCCACTGTGAATTTCGATGCAGACTGGATAGAGAGGCATTATACGTTTTCTCTTCATCAGCATACTCATGGACTGAAAGCAGATAAAATAATGTGTATTTTGGTTTGGCTATCAGCAGTGAGGCTTGTTTATTTTATTCCTCTCAGAGCCCTAACGCAAATGACTGAAATTCTAGGGAAGGAGCAAAGTTTGTAGCAAATTTTCTTCTTTTGGCAGATCTCCTAGACAAAGATAGACTGTTTATTTTATTCTTAAACTGTTGTTAGTTCATGATAAATAGGATCAAAAGCCTTAGGGGGTATAAATTCATTTGATTTATAGGAGTACAGTTGAAATTAAAAAATAAATATCTTTTTAAAATCAATGTAATCTTCTGGTCCTCAGTTAAGAAGGCTACTTTGTATCATGCCTTGGAGTGAATTCCATAGGCTGTCAGATTAAATGCTTTGATGTCATATTTATACAGGGCAAAAAAGGTTCATGATTCTTTGGAAACAAAACATGCGACCATGCCTAAAAGAAATGTATCTTTTCTGAAACCTGGTTTTAGTTAGGCTTCCTGTATCCCCTGAAACAGAAGTGTAAATTACCCCCTGGGATGGAGGGAGTAGACAAAACCATTATAGAAGAAGATGATGGTGCATAAGGCCACCAGGACTAAACTCAATATGATCTATCACTATGCAATCTAATGAAGCATGTTTGGTATATAAGCTATTCGGCTGTTTAGGTATGTACAGTGCCTGGCACAGTCCAAATAGCAAATACTGGCAGCTGGCACAGAGCAGAGTCATCTCTCCTGAAATCGGCATTTACCTTCGGGGTCTCTTGTACCCCAAAGCAGAAGAAACTGTAAGATCAGGACTGTCATGATGTGAAGAGCGAGGACATGAAGTAAAGTGAATGGAGGACCAGAGATTTAGCTAATGATACTAAATGTCATGAGAAACTTTCAAACAATTCCTCTGAATGTCCTGATAAAAACAGTACAAAGTCCCAACTTCCTGAGTGTGTCTTCTGTTAGCTTTGCCTCCCCTCCCCATCTCCTCTCTCCTAACCCACCTCCCTGTATATCTGCCCTGCGCTACCTCAGGGGATTCAGGACCCCTGCCACCTGTCTGCTGCTCCCAACTGAATTCACTTGCCATGGAGCTTTATCAAGGCTCTGAAAGGGCCGTAGTCCATGAGGTTGATATGGAGCTGAAACAGAAATGAGTAGTGCTCTGAGGCATCATGATTTGCCTGTTATGTGGCAACCTACTTGTAAGAGTAGCAAGATCAGGTAGGTGTTATACTTCGGTATGTATATGCTTTTTATACCTTTCCTATGATTCTTTTTTTCCCTTGAGACAATTCTGGAACAAGTGTCACAAATCTACGGATTGTAGAAGAAGAAACTGAACGTGCCCTACACATGAGAAGCTGACAGCATTAAATTGTCCATTTAAAAATAATTAACAGACATTAACCCATGATAAAGACTCCAGAGCACACTTCTGTTAAGATTGTTGTTTGAACATGTGGCAGGACACACATGGTTAGTCACAGTTGGTTGAAAAAACTGACTTACAAAAAAATGAGAAGGGAGTTTACAGCCTCTTATGGCCCTTTGAGAAGAGCTGAAACACTTTCGTATATACTTGGTATTGGAAAGCCTCCAATCCAACAGGTTATTAACTGGGGAGATGCTGAAGATTAAGCTGTGAGCTGTCTGTAGTCATATCTCTGCCTTTTGTGTTTCAGCACAGGATTATCATAGCAGGGTTTCTGTAGCTGAAATTCAGAAATGTCATTGTTGTCCCAGCAGGAACCTTAGCACTTTCAAAAAATACATGGCCTTTCCCTTACAAGATTTTCATAGGAGAACTGCAGAACTAACTCCTGTTTTTAATAAGTATCCTAATCAGTTGGAAATAAAACAGCAAAATCTAGCTTGCCCTTCTGGTCATGTTCAACAGCAGGTCATCAAGCTCTGCAAATCCCCACTTTGTTCCTGGACCGTGAACATCCACTGAACAGATAGACCTCTTCAGCTTTTTCCTTCCTTAGATAATTCCTAAAAGAAAGGGAAGAAGACTAAAGCAAAAACCTGCAAAGCACTCTACACACCCAATGGTTATTATTTCCAGTAGAGCTAAGTAGCAGATAAAGGCATTTTATGGAGGATAATAGATACCTCTGATGCTGTCATCCAGTACATTTCTAGTATACATTGCTGGGTGCACTCTTGGAAATAAATTCCCCATTTAGATTTATAAAGATTATAGAGAAATTGCATGTTATTGAAGTGCTTTTGCAGCCAAAGATGAGGTTGCTTAAGCAGTAATTTTTGGAAGGGAAGGAAACCCTGGTGATACACACCATTAAATTAAGAACACAAGGCACCATGGAAGTAAACTGGAAAGAGAAAGCTTAAATTAAAGCAAAAAGTCAAGTGAAAACAGGTTTTCTGTCTCTTGCTAGGTTAAGTAACTCACAGTTCTGAACAACAACACACACTTCGTCTATTTTTCTGCTCAGTTCTCTTCTACTGCTACTTCATCCCACCCTCCGTAGTCTCACAAAAAATATAATATTCTGTGAGTGCGTGACTTGCTGAGAGGAACCATTTAAACAAAACCTGCCTCCAACAGTGCCACAGGTCAACTACTCACCAGTCATTTGGAGAGCCTCCTGGCTATATTAAAGCAGTTCGAGTGAAAATATCACTACAGTTGTATTAGAGAAAGACAACACAGTGAAAGAGAAAGTGTGAGCCCATATACATGTATCTAAAATCTACACAAATACATTTGTTTTCACAGATATATTTAAAAGCATGTTCCTATGGCTAAATCTGTGAGGAAATTGTTCTTTGGACCAAAACCTTCTTTAGTGATCTTGAGCATATCTTGGGAAAAAATATATACTCTCAGACTTTCCTCCATGCGTATCTGAGCTATTTTCTGCCTGGATTCTAACAATAGAGCACTTCTGTACTAACCACAGCACTTCTTTGCCTGGAATAGTATTGTTAAGGGCATATGAGTCATTGGCCATTAATGTACTTGGAAACACACTGTGTAAATGGCCAGGCACTCTGTTGCCCATCAGCAAAATGTTCTGTGCTCTACTGTTTGTTCACAGTTTGGAATATTAGTCTTGTAGCCAAATTGTAGCTGATTTTGTTCTTTGGGATTTTTTCTTAACCTCATCTATAATCTTCATCAATGTGCTGTGATACGTTTAACCCACTGGCTGCTCTAGCAATTATCTGGAAAACAAAAATTTACTTGAAAACTTTTCAGGTAAAAAACAAGAATGATTAATTCTGTTTCCCAAAGAAATTTCTAGCACCTTAATTTGACTGCATCAATGGGCGTTGAGGTAAAAGACGTAAGGACTCACCAGAAAGTCAAATAATGTAGTGTCCAAAAATTGTGACGACATCACAAGTCCACATCATGTCTAAAGACATGGTTAGCAACTGCCTTCCCCTACAGCTGCTTGCTCTGAGGAGGAGTTTTACAGAGGCAGGTGTAATAACACTGGATACAAAATGAGAGTTGTAATTCATAGAAGGGACTTGGTCTTTGGGGCAAATTCATAAGCCTGGGCCTAAAACCAAAACAAACCCCACTGCTTCCTGTTGCCCCACTCCAGCTGTGCACATACACACAGATCTGCTAGCTGTGGAGTACCGCGTCTTTTGAGGAATGCCTATTCTGTCTTTGAAGCCTCATGTGGCACTTCAACTCTGTGGACTTGGGTTTTAGAGTTCTGGAGGGTTTGGACGATAGTTTTTCTTTGTTTTATAAACACCACTTTCAAAACATGGTAGAAAAGAGCTTTTAATTCTGCTTTTGTTTAGTTGGTTGGTTTGGGGTTTTTTTTGTTGTTGTTGGTTTTGGGTTTGTTGTTGTTTTTTATCAAGTTAAAGCTCAAGCTAAATTCTGGCCACTTCCTATGTGGTGTTCTGTAATTAAGAATTCTTCACCCTTTTTCTCAATAGAAGGAATTTCATGTAATTTTTATTTTGACTGCAGCATTATTCAATACACCACTTTTCCAATGAAATTGCGTTCAGCACCTGCACTACAGTAAAACAGCATGCATCCTGTTTAAAACTGTTCCCTTCCAAGACACTGAGATGTCATGTGAGCGGGATATTTTCTGATGCACTGTTTGTTGCATCATGTACAGCTGAAAACACCCAAATGGGAAAGGCTGAGGTGGTTGTAGAAGCAAGGGTTGCTTCACATCACTAACATGCTGATCACCCTCCTCAGCTGGGCTGCTGCTGTCATTTAGTAGCTGTGGTTGAAGAAACCTTGTTAGTTCTGTTTGGAGCTTTCATTTAAGGCCTTTTCCCTTGTCAGCAAGGCTGTGGCACAGCAGCAGTTATTAGTGAGCCCACAGGAGAATTGTGCAGGGCACGCTTCAAGCTACGCTCTATGGCTATTAGTTTTTAATTAACCTTGGGTTATGGGGAATTGCTGTAAAAGGCTCCTCATACCATTGGAGCTTGGGTTTCTAACCATAAAACCACCCCTTCCTAAAATGAAGTAAGACATTTTCATGGAGGGGTTTTTCCCTCTTTTATTATTGAAGTAGGGCATTGCAAGAGAACCAAGGTTACCAAAACACTAACCCTTTGGAGATTAAAGAGCCAAACCCTTGCTAACAACATCAACCCTATTTGTGAGAAATTGGAAGGAATCAATGGTAATTTTTTTTTTTTCAGTTACACCATCTTTTTGCCCAGGTCATTGTGAAGATAGCGAAACCATGTTGGGTTTTATTCAGAAAAAATTACTGTTTTAATTTTAGAGCTGGAAAGCAAAATTCCTTTGTACATCCAAATAAACAGTGAGGTTGCAGTGAAAGCTAGATATGAAAGCCTCCTGCTACAGTTACTTGAGGCTTTTCTTTAGGCATAGTGGTCTACTATCAGATTTAATGGGGTATATTTTTTGAGGATGAGGTTCCCTGTACAAGGTATGAATATAGAAAATTTTCACATGCATTCTTCCGAGATACACAGTCTAACGAGTGTGCATGTGCTCTCTTTGCGTGTGTGTATGCTCTTCAGATGAGAGTCTGCTGAATGAGGGTTCCTGCTTGCCTTAGTTTCAAATCCCTACAAAAATTTTGCAAGTGGGGTCTTCTTCTTGATCCCATACTGTACCACACTGTATGTACTGCTTACAGTCCAGAAATGCTTCTATTTCAGCAGCTCTTTTTGTATGCATCACATAATCATAATCTCAGGCTCTCTACTATAAATCTTTCAGTGTTGTGCATGCCTGCGAGGTAGATAACTGGAATCTCTCCCATTGCCCTTTTGAGCCTTTGCCAAAAGTTTGTAAAGTTTTTTGAAACCTTTTTGTAGAAGGGGTTGCACACTCAGGAAGTGGTTTGAAGTGTATGGGATTTTTCCCTCAAACATTTTTACCTGCCATGACAAAGAAATTTAAAAGGGCATGTCAAAGCCCATTTATGCCATTCAGTTGCCTTTCTCGATTTTACTGCATTGCATTTTAAATGACTGGGTAGGGAACTGGAGTGTCCTTCAGAAAGAAGCTGGGTCTATGAAGCCAGTGTTTGACTAACAGAGCCAGGAAGCCCTGCCTTTGCTAACACCCCAAATGAGCTCACATATCCTGGCCCTGGTGGTTCTACAGCTACTCCGATGTTTTATCCAAACTGTGGCTCCGCTTGTTCACAGCGATTGCAGCGCCGCAGGGCTGTGTCAGTGCTAACATTTCCCCTAAATTGTCCCTCAGGCTGCTGCTTGGCACAGCATCAGCACTGCCAGTACAAGAGAAGCACAGAGTCAGAGAAGCCCTCTGCCCCCCTCCACCGGCACTTTAACATGTAGCCTTGCCCTGAGATTTTGGAGATTTATAGCTTGGATGTAACAAGATTGTATTCTTGACAGCTTAACATTATGTGGTCTACTTATTAGATAGAAAGGGCTCTGACAAGGAGGGGAAACCTCTTTCTTGCCGTTTCAGAAGGGGAATTGGCAAGCACCATCCTTGCACACTAGGCAGTGTGGTGGCCCGGCTCTGCAAAGGTGATGTTCTTCACAAGAGCAGATTTTAACAGATGTTGCTAAGAGGTATTATATCCTGTGAAGTATGAGTTGTCAGGAGATGTAAATATACATCTCTGAGGAAGGAATGAAATGCAAACTGGGATGTGGACTTCATGGTAACACATACCTTTGTGACCATGCAAAGCACTGAGTTATCTATAGGACAATGGACTTAACATCTGCTTTTTAAGTATTTGTGTGTTTATTATGTCCAGTCCCTCCATAAATATGGGGGTGTTCTTCTATGTCTATAAAAACACCACATGAGTCATGATTTTCATAAAGTATGGGATATTTCAAATGTATCAGGTTTTGGGTGTCCCACACAAGACAGCTGGCAGGGCTTAATTTTCACATTGGATGCTAATATAGTGGGTGCTAAAAATGAAGCGTTTATGGCTACATTTAAGTTATTCACTCAAATCAATGGTTACTTTGTCAGTCTTCTGTCCATCAGGATATATAATACCATTTAAAACTAAGTCAATTTTTTCCTGCTAGTATTTTTTTTTGAGCTAGTGTCTAAGTCAATAACAAAAAAACTCTGTAGATTAATGCCAACTTCATTTAATGAAGTAAAATTACTGAGCAAAATCCCTGCCCCACTTTCCATAACCCCACACATTTTGTGTCCTGAAAATAAAAACAGCCTTTCCCTATAGCATCTTGTTTAAGTAAGCTTCCTCCTATTCTATTGATATTGGTGATGAAGACATGTTAGTGACCTTTCTTAATGTGTTTATTTTAACAGACAAATTTTGGTATTGTCGACTTTCACCTAATCACAAGGTCTTGCACTACGGAGACTTGGAAGAAAGTCCCCAGGGAGAAGTTCCTCATGATTCCTTGCAAGATAAATGTAAGTCATGCACAAAGATTGTGACGCTTTTGCTTCTTTCATGATAGTTCTTCTTTATAACTTGTAGTGGGTTTCTCTTAACATAGGACATTATTAACAGCTCTCTTTATGAAGATAGAGAGCAGGGGACATTTGGTTCTGCTGCTCTCCTGGTTTTGGCAAGTGTGTGAGGGGACTGACCTAAGCCTTTTGATGAGTTAATAACTGCATTCAGCTTGGAAATGTCAGGTCTTTCATGGGGAGGAACACAGTTTGTTTTCATTGCTCATCTAACTGCAGATGTAAAATAAAAATACCTGGGCATATTCAGAAGCATTTCCTGTCCATGGTAAAAAACCAGACTGGAGGAGAAAGACATGGCAGGCAGAGGTCTTTTTTGTTATTGTGAGGAGATGTTGTTATTGTGAGATCATGTTGCTCTCAATACATGAACAGTATTAAGAGGACTTCACCATTTCTGTGTACCCAGCTGGGAGAGGACATACCTCTGTTGCAACTACTATCAGGGGATTTATTGGGATTTTTATTATAGATAAAAGGGGCCCTTCAGAAAAAACATACTCTAGTTATTACTCCTTCATCCTTAAACATGACTTTTAGAGGTTTAACATACAATCCTGAGAAACTTTTTTATGATAATGGAAATAATGACCGGTGCAGTTCTGTCACTGGGAGGTGACTTCAAGAAATCAAGCACTGAATAAGGAATGATTTCTTTTTGTTCTTTCCTGAACATTTCTGACATTATCAAATTAGACATGCTTATACAAGTGTTTTAGTTGATAGCTCCACTTCTTTCACAGAATAGCAGAAAGACTAATTTTTCAGAAGTTTGAAATTTCTCCAGCCTGAAAATTGAAGAGTGATTTAAGATTTCCTGCCCTAACCTGTCTCCAGGCAGCAGCTCTTGAAAATTTTAAGGGCTCTCAGATGCATTCTGGAAGGGAAAGAGGGAAGAGCCTGTCTGATGCTGGAGCCCTGGTAGTTTACAGTCACATTCCCTTGTTTTCATTGCTTTCCCGATTCCCTCAAGGATGTTCCACGCTCTTACTGCAGACTTGGCAGAATGTAGGACAGGGTCTCACATTGCTGCATTGGCATGGGAAGAGGCTGCTTTTGTGGACAAGGCTTAGAGAAATAGCCCTTGAATGTTACAGTAGTGTCAGGATGACAGAAGGATGAAAGTCACACTTGAAACGTGGGCTCAGTTACAAGACCAACAGTTCCCAGATTTGTTTGCTTTGAGCACCCTTCCACGCACAAACCCCTGAACCTGACTGTGAGCCTCATCTTGCATTTGCATTTTATGTAGGCTCTTGAGCCTATTTGGGAATGTCGGAATCCCATGGGGGCAGAAGGCTTGTGCTTTAGAAACCACTGGGCCAGACCCACACATTCCCTCTGCATGCCTGGTGGCAGAGCAGATACCAATGTAGTTTGAGAAAGAGATAGGTATTTCATCAATGTCTCAGGTTTTCATCTATGAAGGATACAAGATTTAGCATATTAGATAGAGTTTAATTAAAAAAAAATGAGAATATTGCAAGACATGAGGTTATAAAGTGGCACTATTGTTCAAAACTGTATCAGACCAAACTGGCTTGGGAATTTTACTGAATACTTTTCAGAAATATTCAATTTTTATTTTTTTTTTTAATGTAGACTCATATTGATTTTTTAACTCTTAAAATCTGAATAGGATGACAACTTGTCAGCATTTGGAAACAGATCAACTGATGAAAGAGAATAGGTGGATAAGAAAACAGGACCAAGAGAAGCAGCATAGGGCATTTTGTGTACTCCTTGCCAAGCCTGAATAACTGGTGTTTATCTCCAAAAATAAATGTGGGGGTTTTAACCTTTTCACTTCTGTGAATGTCACCCTTTCCTTCAGGCTGGCAGAGTTAACAAGCCATGCAGACTCCAGCTGGGACAGAAAACAGCTGTCCTCTTTCTTGGGGCTTTATCTGTTGTGACCACATCACATCTGTGCTCATGCCCTCCAGCATCTTGTAGTCAGCTTGTGATACCTTCTCAAGTCTTTGATTCCATTTTTCCAAAGCAAGGAATAAGCCAAGTTCCAGATAGATAAAGATTGGGATGTCACATCAGCCTGTGATCTCCCATAGTAACTGCATTCCAGATCACAGAGATCAAGTGTATGAAACCTGGAGAAAATCCTTCTTGCCTGAGAGATCTAACTTCAGAAAACCCTATCTTATGCAAACAGAGAAATTGTTTTTCTGGACATCTTCAGCAAGTGGCAGAAACTCTTCTTAAGGAGACCTTTCTACCACAGTTGCAGTCAAGTATCTCCTTTACTTCCCAGTTTATCCTAGCTCACTCTCTCCTCCCAAAAATAATATCTCTTCTTCACCAAAAAGTAGGGGAGTGTCAGAGACATAAAAATTCAGCAGACCCACAGCATAAAATGCTGAGACTAAAAGCAGGAGAAGTTGATTAGTGAAGAGCCAAATGATTTCCATTTCTTTCTGTTTTTCATGCAAAGCAAGTCCTTCAAAAAAGTCTATTATATCTCATGCTATCCATTTGACCATAGTGCTGAGGTAATCTGTCATAAAATGTATAGCGCTGCTGTATCCAGTAGAAGAGTAAATGCATTTCTCCTCTCCAGTATTTCCATTTGAGTTTGTAAAGAACTGGGCAGTAACAGATTTTCATATTATTGTGCGGTTCTATATATACGATGCTTTTATGCAGCCACAAGGATAATGTATTATTTATAGATTGTAGAAACTGTCACTCAGTGACCATATTGTATTGTGGAGCATATAGATTCTTCATAATGTAGTTACTGTTGGAAAAATTGACTTTTGCTTGAAACTCAGAGAAATTTATGTTTTAGTGACCTCACTCTGTGAGTGACTCTGAGAGGTAGCAGATTCCAATATTTTTTTGTTACCTTTTTTTTTCACTTCACATATTAAAGCAATCAGAATGGCTTATTATAAGCCTTAGTATTCCTTATTCCTTTTAGTACCAGAAAGCAACTAAACTACTGATTGGAGTGAAATAGAAAACTATTTAAAAAATTCATACAGGCTTTAAAAGCTTTAAGTAAGTGAGATGGGGTCCAGCTTGCCCAGAATCCTCTCTCCAGCAGAGACTTTACCTGATTGCCTAGGAAAGAGCAACAACAGAGCAGACATATTACATTATTAAGGCAGAAAACTATATGTTTTTGAGACACAGGAGTACACATAAATACTGTCCAGACACATGTACACATTTATATGAAATACTTTTATCCAAAGTAGTCTCAATAGGCGAGAAAAAACATTCTCAGATTTTTTTTCCAGATGCCTGAGATTTTGTCAAGACTCACTGGTTCCTATTTTAGTCATTTTCTTCCAGTTTTCTCTCTTGCAAAAGGCTGGAAATGGCAAAGGAAATGGCAATTTTAATACATTATTCTTGCCTCTTTGTACACCCTGTAGCTTTTACACACCTTGGTTATAATTAATTTTCTGGGTTTTGATTTTGTTTCTTTTTAATGCAGTGCCAGTGGCAGATATAAAAGCTGTTGTGACTGGGAAAGACTGCCCCCACATGAAGGAGAAAGGAGCTCTTAAACAAAACAAGGTATAGTTCTCAAATTGTTATGAACACCTACTGTACAGAATATAAAGCTTGTCAACTTGACCTTCCCTGAAGTAATACAGGTATTTTTCATTCCAGCCTGCCACATTTTCATGTATGCACACCCTTTGTTTTCACCTCAGACCGTTTAAGTTGAATTATTGGGACGGCCTACCTTCCTTTACTCATATTTCATGGAAGATGTGCATTGGGACGGCCTACCTTCCTTTACTCATATTTCATGGAAGATGTGCATTGTGTGATACGCTCAGAGCACAGTTAGAATAGTCTTTAGTAGTGATATCTTCTACTTCTAAAGCAAAGCAATGACTGTTGGTACCTACTCCTATATTGTTTCTGATAAATAACTGGTTTATTCCAACTGTGTTCTCTGATGAGCTCACATTCAGTGAAACCTGCTAAAATTGCAATTAATGTCCAGCTGATGATACCGTCAGGTCTAGTCAGGAACAAGAACAACTGCCAACAAAAGCATATAAGATAAATCCTGGGCAATTAATGAGGCATATAAGGATGTATTAAACACTGCATTTGAGAAATAATTTGTAGGAAAGCATGCTCAGCTTAAATTAGATTTGTGCTACCTTTCAGAGTTTCAGATCAAGGACTGTAAGCTAACAGTAGCACTAAAATTATACAGTGCCAGAATCTTGCCGAGTTTTTGTTTGTAAGAATGGTCACCACATCAAGAAGAAGTGGAGTTACTAACTAAGTCTGGCATCTTTAGAGGTGAAGGTTTCATGCCATATTGTACGGAGGTATGTTCGTAAATTTTCTATCAGGTGGTGCTCTCTGACCTTACAAGAAGCAGTGAGGCTCTACTGGTGTTCAGTCTGACCTAGAACACCCTGAGACGTCTGGGAACCAGATCAGAGGATTTGAATCAGAATTTCCAGTTATCTGAAACAGAGAAATTTTGGGTCCAATAAGAAAGAGATTTTGATGGACAAGATAGTGAAGTTAAGAGCTCCTGCTTCAACATTTCGAGAATAAAATTACGTTTCAGAGCTACAACTTTTCTTTCCTTTACTATGCACGGATAGGCAGAGCATCTTGAGTATGTTTTGCAATTGTTTCTCATACACAGAAGTTGCTTTAATTCTCTCAGGATACCATCATCTCCTTTTCAGCATTGGCTTTACAAGGTAGGAAATTAAAAAGTCGAGCCAAGTGAGGAAAAAATCCCAGGAGTATTTTTCCTTGTTGATTTTCTGAATCAGGGCACAAACATACACTTGAGCACAATAGATTGCGTACAGCTCCTACGTCATGTTGCAGCTGAACCATCAACAGCATTTGGCTGGGGCATTTGTGTGATGCATATAAAGTATTTTTAGTGCTTCCTTGTCTTAGCACTCATATGTCCACACAAAACAGAAAGATGGAAAGCAGTGGGTGGCAGTGATGGAAATGTGTCATCATTATGAAGCAGTAATGTCTAGATAGTGTTTAATGCTAATTAGCAGTGCTGCAGATCAGTTTGTCCTCAGCTCTCAGTGTGGCCCCACTTCCTTAGGTAAAATTGCTCTCGAATGGTATAAAATTTCTGGCTGAGAATGTGAAAATCAGGAATTGATAGGTGGCATGGCTGCATCCTTGGCTGGAGCATTCTGTTCGTGACTGAGGCAATGATAATCTTGATGTTTTTACTAATTCTGAGGTGGTGCAGGGTTTTTGATGATTTGGTTATTGGGTTTTTTTTATTTTCTCAATTCCTTGTTTCTTTGCCTGGGAAGCACAAAGTTTTTGAAATTAACTATCATCCCAATCAAACTGTCATGCACGACATTGCAGCTGCTTGTTTGCAGTGTACCAAGTTAATATGGATTACGAAATCAAAACTTAATAAAAGCGACACACAGAATGTAATTCAGCTGAATTTAGTGTATGAAACCTTTCACTTTCTGAAATTTCACAATCAGTGATATATTTTTGAAGAGGTCTTTTCATCCTGTGCTTTCTTTGTACGTATATAACAACCACCTTAATGTTTATTCATTGGCGGAAAAGAAAATTGACTGGCAGAATGCCATGCTATGAGCATAGATGGAATTGGCAAAATGTCCATAACAAAGGCTTCAGTGCCTCTCCATTTGCCAGCACATGGCCATTATTCTTCCAGTGGGATGATTTAGAAATAAATAAGAGTTAAACTGAATTGGAATTTGCATGCATATGAAGCTGGAACGACTTGATAGGACCAGACCTGAATCCATTGTTGTTCACTTTGCTTGTGTTTTTTAATTAGGTTAAATTTTTAAGTCCTTATTTCTGATTCTTAAGTCATATTAGTGAATTTTAAAGAAATTAGATAGATTTTGCAGTCTTCAAAAGGAAGCACGAGAGAATCTGGACAACACGTTGCCAGATATTTCAAAATGTTCTTCTATCACCCTTTATTTGCAGATGTGGCAGGTTTTGTGCCTTCAGACTTTGTGCCTTTATAGTCAGCTGAAATGGTTCTGCTCACTTTCCTGTTGAATGAAGATTCTCTTCTATTTCATGTTAGTTGAAAAAGTTCTCTGCCACTGCTTGTCTAGGTGGTTCTTTGGGGCAGATCTTATGACTCTGGCAAGAAAACTCAACATGGCAAGGTCTCAACCTTCAGTAAAGACGTGGGTGTTTTGAGACCTTTGAAGACAGAGTAGGCAGAACATAGTGAGGTCATTCCATCTGTATGGGTTCACTCAGCCACAGGCACCTAAAATGCCTGTTCATGAAAAATAGTTTGTCTCTGGCCCACGTCAGGGGCCAGAGGAGACTGGGGGAGAGAGAGGCTCTGGACATGGGAGAGCAACCTTCCCTTCATACCACCTACAACAGCATTCCCTACAGAGCTGGAACCAAGGAGTGGGAAGTATCGACCTGCAGATGCAGAGTCTCTTGTTCCCTGTTTTCAGTGCAGCTCAAAAGAGAGGCACATCGTGGATCCCAATATTGTCACCTTTGAGAAGCACGTAGGGAAGGACAGAGGTCTGACTTGTTCAAGGGTGGAAGAAGTTAGGAGTGCCAAGGGAAGTGAGTTCAGCAGATTGAGGTGCGGGAGGAGGAAAACAAAACAAAGAGGGAAGGAACAAGTTGGAGGAAATGTGAGAGAACAAAGACCAGAGAGGAAAAGAAAGTGGTGAAAAAGGCTGGAGTGGAAAATTACTTTGAGAAAGGCTGAGAAGTAGAACAGAAAAGGGAAAACCACAGATGGCTGATAGAGACTGACCAGTTTTTCTTTAAGAATTGCCAGTTCCTCCTTGTCATTTATGGGAGTGTAACAAAACCAGGTGGGGTTTCTGACAAGTCAGCCAGCTCAACCACTGAGACTGCTATCAGTGTGGAGGGCCATCTGGCAACTCCAGCTCCTTAAGCTTCCATTTTCCTTGACAGTTTGCTATGTATAAGGTGACAGTGATACTGCCACCTGGAAGCTGTAATTCC
Organism: Myiozetetes cayanensis; assembly: GCF_022539395.1. Taxonomy (NCBI): domain Eukaryota; kingdom Metazoa; phylum Chordata; class Aves; order Passeriformes; family Tyrannidae; genus Myiozetetes; species Myiozetetes cayanensis. The sequence continues at coordinate 103,823,394 of NW_026086604.1, forward strand.
CAAGCCTTTAGTGTGCACAGCAGTCAACAAAGAAGCTGAATGGTAGCCAGGGCTGCCAAACTCACACTTTTCCCCAGAAAGGGAAACTTGGTGCCCTAAGGTATAGTCTTTTCTCACTCTCTGCCTCACTGGAAATGACCAAACCTTTGGCTCCCTGATATATTCCTCTTGCAAGTAGAGATTTTTGTTCACCTTTTCCTTTCTTTGTGGTGAAGAAATTAAATTCCTTGGAATCTCCCAAAGGACAAATATACAGGGATCAGGCTTGTGGGATTGTTGACCTCCATGAAACATCGTGGTATAGCAGATGACCTTCGGGAACATCATAGTATAGCAGTACAAGCCCTTTTTATAGCACTACATTTTATTTTCGCAACCTCAGTTGCATTACTTGGCATGTTCTGTCAGTAATTTGTAACACTATCTAAGGGGATAATGCCAGGTTCATGTGGACAGAGGTAGATTTGTTGCTGTAATGAGGAACATCACTCTTAATAAGGTGTGGCTGAGAGACATGCCTACAACACAGAAAGGCTCTGTGAGCTCTGAGACGTTTGTTTGCTGGGTGCACCAGCACTATTAGTATCTGCACCTTCCATGGGGATTTAACATAGCCTTGTCTCCTGCAGCCTGGCAATACAGCAAGTTGAACCTAGTAGCTAAACTCAAGGAAACCAAGAATATCTCCCATGAGAAGCCTGACCTCTAACATCCAAGCTTATCCATAAGGATTGCAAGTTTTATGATTCAGGCTCTGCTCTTAATCATACAAGTTCGAAACCGAAATAACCCTTACCGAAATCCAAATTCCTATGTCTGTTTCAGACCAGGAGATCAGGGCTGGAAATCTAGAGCAATATTTATGCTGCAGTCCCTGCAGTCAGTTCTTCCATTTAAAAAAACTTAGTGTAACAAATGTAAGAGGCCATTCTCTTGTCACTGCTGGCAGTGCAGGGATTGTTGTCAGCTGACAGACAGCAAAAGTCATCAGTGTGATGGGGCTCAGGAAGTCACGAGGCAAAAAGAAAAGGACGTGTGATACAGATCACAGTTACAAGTCAGCACTCTCCTATGTAGCAGGGTCTTTTTTCCACAGTTAATATATCCATATCAGCTAGCTTACAGTTGCCAAATCCTTGTAATGGCACTTGTAGTGATGCATGCAATAACCATAATATGACAACATCTTTGTATGCTCACTGCTGGTCAGTGGAAGTTCATTATTTATTCAGATTGATTTAGTTTCCCATAGGAACCCAGGTCCAGGTGACTTTTAGGGAAGGTCAGTGCTTGATGAATTCACTTAGGCACCTTTTACAACTCCAGCTTCAATGCTTAGGGGGGAAGATGATGTTGTTAGGGGAAAAATGATTGTTTTTTCCTTTCCTGAAATTCATTTGGGTCTTTAAGTAACCCAGACAGTTTGGTTTGACTGAGGCTGCTGATTCTGGTTCAGATAGAAACAAAATTACAGAAATCTCCTGAGAGTGAATAATTTAATAGATTTCTAACAGTGAAAAGAACATAAGTACATACCAGGATATTAATTGCCCTGGCAATATTTTTGACACAGGGAATCAAACCTTGCAGAACTTTATGAGTTTAATCTATACAAATTGAAAAAAACTGTTGAGTCTTCATGAAGAGTTTGTTGCAAGTGTATTATTATGCATTATATTGATTAGAGTCCTCACTATATTGCCTAGCTCAAATTTAAACTCAAATGCTAAAGTAATCCATGATCCAGTGAGCCTACAGTCAGTACTGAGGTGGGTGAGTTTATTTTGACTTAAACATCTGTGGTGGAGTTCTTGCTGTGCCAGTCTCTGGCAGTGGTTTGGTACTGCTCAGCTTTGCCCAGACAGGAGAGTACCGTAACTTATTTTTCAACTTGTTTTGGGGAATAAGAGATAAGGAAGAAAGACAGATAGACATGAATGTGTGAATACCTCTCTCATGCAGCATTAATATGCATTTCTCTGTATTGTTCCAGGAGGTGCTAGAGCTTGCTTTCTCTATATTGTATGACTCAAGTGGCCAGCTGAATTTCATTGCTCCAGACAAGCATGAGGTAAGTCAAGTTCAGAGTACAGAAATTTCTTTGAAGCCATATGAGTTGCTTTAAGGCAAGAGACAGCTTTGTAAGAACATAAGAATGGGCATCTTGGCCCAGAGTACAGGTCCATCTAAATCAGTGTCATGTCTCAAAACAAAGTGGAAGCCAAGGAATTAGTATAGGAACAAGACCTTCTGCAATTTTCTTGCATATCTGAGCCACAGAAGAAACATGATTTGTATTAAAGATCAGGATTTCTAAGCCCTCCTGAAATATGAGCCGTAAGAAAGAGAAATGAGAGAGCTCAGGCAGACCTTGCAGTTCCACAGACCTTGCTCACCATTTCCTGATGTAATTTATTTCTTTTGGTCTGCTCTACTTTAGTAGACACTGGAGAACATTTCTGTGTGTTCACTTTAGCGAACTTTACTTCAACACTGGGGATTTGTACAGCCAGGCTTTCAAAGAATCACTGCCAGCCTCAGCTCATTTTGACAATACCAACATAATCAGGGGTGGTTATACCATCGCTGGGTCTCAATTTCAGCCAGAGTTATGCTCTCCAGAATGGCATCCCCCTTATTCTCAGCGTCACATTGCTTAAGACCATTCATGACAGGTGGTCACAGAAGGCCCTCTCTCTTCCATCTCCACAGGGAAGTGTTTTGCAGTGGCTTTCATTTGTATAAAGACAGTGTAAACACCAATAGCAAGGATGAATGACAACTCCTTCCCTGCTCCCTTCTCTTACTAAACAACACAAGGAAACAGACAACATCATTGCCTTTCAGGAGGTGATGGGATTAATTTGCCTAATTGTGTGGAAGCATTCGATGTGTTTCTCTCAAAGAACTTTCAAGTAAAGGTTTAGCAGAATGCACTACATTAAAAAAAAATCCTTCTTATTTCTAAAGCAAGAAGAGTTGGTGTTACATTTTCACACTTATTTTGTGCTATCACATTTGGCCTCAATTCAGAACACTGTTGCTAGAGAAGATTGCATTAAACTGCATTATACAGTAGTGTTAAAAAAGTGCATGAAATTGTTTTACAAGTGAGTGTATTTAGTTATGCTGCTTCAACATTTTCAGTTCTGAACTGAAACCTTCAAATAAATGTTAATTTTAGGAGAGGAAGTAGAGTTATACTCACTTGGGTTTTCCTATGGATTAATATTTGAGTATCATTTTCAAGTATGTTCATTCCGGAGAAGTAGCTGCTCATCAATTTTCCTGTAAGGGAAAGCAGCAATAGGGTCCCAGGCACAGTGTGCCACTAGAGCTGTAGTTCCAAGCAAAGCATAATTGTCTTCATCCTCTGAACTGAACATATCAGAAATCGATGATCTCTGATATAAATTCTCCACAAACTGAATTTTAGACTGTTTCAGCAAATGGTCATAAAAAGTAAAAATTTTTTCAGCCACTGTATCTGAAATATAGTCTATAGCTACAAGTGGATTTTAATGGTCTGAATGTTCAAAACCTGTTAAGGCACCCCACTGACAGGCAGCAGCAGTGAGATGCACTAACCCAATTGCTCATGATTGTGTTAAAACACCTATCATCTTTATTTCTCTTTCTGATCTCATGCAGCTTCTTCAAAATAAAATTATTATGTTCAAAAAAATGGCCAGAGGCAGCTGTCTCTGCTGCCACTTGACAGTTCCCAAATGAAAGTTTTTAAAAGGACATCTCACTTCCCCTGTACTTTTCCACGGCCTGCAGAAGAGTGAGTTGTGATTAAAGTAGAAAATACACATGTTCAGAGGAAGCACCCACAAGGAAAGGCAAAGTGGCATGTTGTGAAGCCCGTGACTCTTCACCAAAGTAACTGAGGTGCCTGTCGATAGAAGTGCTAATTTAGCAGCACTGCCAACCTGGGAGATTTGTTGGTGGCATCTCAAGATTTGGAAAGCTTTCAGGAATGATGTTCATACATGCCAATGTCAGGTCAGACTTGCAGGGTTTTTTTAAGTATTTCTGCGGTCCTCGTGATTGTAGAGTGAGGCTGGAAGGTGGGAATTGAGTGTGTCCTAAAAATAAAAACTGAGCTAGGATCATAGGATAATTCTGGTTGTAAGGGACCTTGGAGCTGTCCCCAGTCCGACCTCCTGCTCAAAGCAGGTCAGCGATGAGCTCAGACCAGGTTGCTTGGGGCTGCATCCAGATGGATGAAGCCTGCACAACCTTTCTAGTTCCACTCTCTTGACTCCCAAGGCAATTCTTTAATAAAATCTCATTACTGAACCAGGATTTTTGAGATTTGGACCTCATTCTTGCCCACTTAAGTTTGGCAATTCCCTTAGCCATCTGTTGGAGATTACTGATAGCCAAAGGATTCATTACTGTGAGATCATTCCATTGTATTTGTTTTTCATTTAAATACTTAATAACTGGTTTCAACTACATAGCAAAAGGTGGATTAATCTTATCCTTGATTTTTGACAGAGAAACTGATGAGGGAGACCATAATTAGGTTTCACTGGAGTTTTATGAAAATGAATCTCTCGTAAATTAATTTTTCAGTGGCTCTTAGTCTCTTTTGCATATTAAAAGGAAAAAAGATTCTGAATGAATGCCTCTGTTTTTCCACCATCTCATTAGGATGTCTCTCTGCTTAAAATGTACAGGAGTTTAATTAGATGCACTTGCCAATACGGAGATTAGAGAGGAAACCCCTTTTCCAGGCCATTGCACTAAGCTGAATTGTGGCCAGAATTTGGTTTCTGTGGGCCCTGAATGAGTTATATCTGGAAGAGGAGAGAACTGCAGTTCTGCTTTCCAGTCCTCTGGGACTTCTCCCCAGAGAAAGCACTGACCGTACTCGCTGAGCAGGTGATGGACGATTTATGTCGGGGGCTGCATCTGTTGAATGGGTGCTCTGCGCTTCTGTAACCTGAGCAGAGCCTTTTGCTTTTCTGTTCCTTTCCTCATAATGAATCTGGGGAAGACTGTCCCAAAGAAAGATTTCAAGTCCATCATAAAAGATTATAGTCTGTTCAAAAATAACCACATTTCTAGGATAGCTTCTTTCTTTTCCTGATGTTCTACATACACTCCACAAAAATTGCATGCTTTAAAACTCTTCAGTGGCACACTTTGACAGCCTAGAATTGGCAGGCTAAGTTGTTTATTTAGTACTTGTTAGCAGGACAGCCTGAACTCTAAAGCTGATCTCATGTTAAAGCTGCAGCTTTACTTGCCAACACCCTGGGTGAAATCCTCGCTCTGCTACTGTTTTGTCACTGATTTAAATGGGTCGGATTTCACTTTGGATGTTGAAGTGTGTTAACCCATCCTATTTTTAAAATATGCCCTTTTTTTGGATGAAGACATACCCCAATAGGGGGGTTTCTCTCTCTTCCTTAAAAATAATCCTCATTTCTGCTGTGGGATGAAGTCAACCATGGCTATATTTAAACTTGGCGGTATCGTGTAGCAAATGGTCAGCTAAATTTAAAATCCATTTTTTGGCGTGAAATTCAGCAGAAGTATTCGTAAGATAAAAATGCAGTTACAGTTGATTTAATTTTTCTCCCACAAACTAGGACATAATTTCATGATTGAAATCTTTATTTTTAGATGACAGCATTTGAGTACTTCTGTTCATAGTCGAATAAATGGCTTGTAGTAATAAATGAAAGTGACTTATTCAACAGAAGTTGACTCTAGATCACCGATCTCCCTTGGGTTTGTTGCTGATTTAAAATGGTTACTCAGCCCACGCTTATCACAGGCTGTCAGCTGTTGGGAAAGATGGCATCTTCTATCAGGAAAAAGCTAACAGTAAGGAAAAGGTTTCAGAGGCCAGTTCAGCATTTGCAGCACTTAGTATTACACCCAAGCAGCTTGACATTTAATTTTAATGAAGGATATAGCATTATCTGGTTTGTTTTCACAATATGTTATTTCAGGTAAAACAGGGCTAAAGTAGGCATAGATATGTGAGACTATCTTTGTGCAGGTCAACTGATACCACTTAATGTATAGGAAAGCAAACTGCAATAAAACTAGATAGTATAGGATTTCATACACAGTCAAGAAGGATTTGGAGGTGAGATTCAGCTCACTTAAATTAACTGTCATGGAATTAAAAGTTTAGTTAGTGTAAGATAATCAGGCTCTTTTAATAGGTACTGGGGAAAGAGAATGAGATGAGTAAAGGAGATTTATCCAGAGGTTCATTGTCCTAAGTCAGATATAACTCCTATAACTGCTGAAGAATATTCAACAAGAAGTTTGGAGGAGATAGCACATTGGCAAACAACTAAATACTGTCGTTTCTTCCCATTTTTATGGAATTGTTTTTCCATTTTCTGACCAGCTCAGTGAAACATGCCCTTTTCATTATATGAGCTAATAAAATGCATCAACCTAATTTTAGGTCTCTTTGTAAGTCCCTGTGGGAGCAATACCTGTAGAGGACCAGGCCAGACAAGCAGTTTGTGTATGAAAAGTCTGTTAATGACAGTTTTTATCCTTTTCCTGTGCAGTATTGTGTATGGACCGATGGTTTGAACGCCCTCCTTGGGAAGGATATGTTGAGTGATCTAACGCGGAACGACTTAGACACGCTGCTCAGCATGGAGATAAAGCTACGCCTCCTTGACTTGGAAAATATACAGATCCCAGATGCTCCCCCACCTATCCCAAAGGAGCCCAGCAACTACGACTTTGTTTATGACTGTAACTGAGGCAGTCACTGAAACTTGCTTTGAAACTGGAAATATATTATAACTGGAGAGATATTAAAAAAAAAAAAAAAAGAAGAGTGTGAGGAAAAAAGAAACCAACTTTTGCACCTTGGATTTTGGCTTTGGGGAGGGATGTAGAAACACCTGCATTCCTTCCTGTTCCCTGCATCCCTTCCTTCCTCATTCCCATCTTCCCCATTGCTCATCCAAATCCACACTGCTTTAATTACCTTGTAATTGCAGGCTATCGGCCTTGCTTAAGGCAAAGACTGCCACTAAGAAGCACCCTCCCAAGGACTTTTTTTACATTTTTAATACTGGAATAAACATTCTTAACTAAAGGACGTTGTTATCAAACTGCATGCCTGTGAAACCCATGTGGCAAGGGCAGAGGCTTTAACTGGAAGGAGGAGGGGGTTAGGGAGCAGAAGCAGCTACTGTAAGCAGAAGATTCCCCCAGACACTCACAAGAGTCTGCTCACAACTGAATCCAATGCGATGATGAAATTGGTTAACTGCTCCCCAGTGCTTGCACCATTCGTCACTGTCATTGTCCTTTTCACCATCATCTCAACTCTTGCCACCAGCCTTCACCCAACTGTGATCGGCTCCCAGAACGGAAAGTCTGCAGGTTTTTGCTGTACCATACGCTGCAATGCTGCAAGAGCTTTTAACTTCTTTTCCTCCCAGCTCTCACAATAGCCCCACACTAGCAGATCACCCTCACAAAAACGGTGTGTGAAGCCACTAGTGCGTCCCATCCCTGTAGCATTCCCTAAGCCTCAGTTGCCTCTAAAATTGGCTTGTTGCTATTTGAAGTGATTTTTATTTTCTTGGTCCAAAGTTCAACAGTAATTTTCACAAATTAATTACAACTGGCAAACATCCAGGTTTACATTGTTGTCATTGCTACAGTGTTAGAAAATTGCAAGGGATTTTTTTTTGTACGGGTTCTAATTTTTTTATTTTATTTTGGCAAACAAATATATTTAATGAAAACTAATTTCATTGTGCATACTTTTGGGGAACAATATTTTTACTTAATTTCCATTTGGAACATTTGCCCTGAAGGGAAAAAATAATATTTCCCTTCAACTTCACTGTTGAATAAAAACCTGAGTTGTGATGATTCTTGGAACTTTGTTTTTCTTATGAAGTTGTCTTTTATTCTTTATGGTTCCTATCCATTCTGAATTGTTTGGTACAAAGAGGAGAGGGAAAAGTGGAACCTTTCTTATCTGCATCTGATTTAACTTGTTTGTTTGTGGTGATAAGGATGAGGTGCATCCAGAGATCTCCATTGCCATGGTTACATGAGCCTTCCTGTGAGAAGGACCCTTGTGCAATCAAAAATCCCAGCATACTCATGTGCTCACAGTCAATTCAAGGCTGCTGCCTTTCCTGTGTTTGCTGGAACAAATGTCTTCCTATATTTCCATTTCCTCCATTGAGAGCATTTATGGCTGCAGCATATTTGTATGAGGAATATTTGAGCTTTGCAGGATGGATTGCCTTCATCCTTGTGTTTTTCTAGGTGTTTCACTAAGTTCAATATGTCTCACTCGAAAGTGCTGGGACTAGATCTAAGGGGACCCACCAGCCCTTTCCTTCTGACTGCATATGCTGAAGACAGATGTTTATCTCTGCGAGTTCCTCTTCTGCTTGGACCCAGCTGGAAAAGACTGTGAAGGGGTTTTATCAGAGCTTGTGCTAGTGAGAAACCCAGATGGTTGTTCCCATTCTGACAGGCAGAGAAGACCTCAACTGAGGTGACCTTTGCTCCATCCAGATGACTCTGGGGCAAACGTCCTGACTGACCTCTCACCAGTTGAGGAGAGAAATTATGTCCTGCAGTGCAAAGAAAGGGAAGATAATGAGAACATTGAATGAATTCAAGCATGAAGGTCCCAAGGAAGTGCCTTCTTGAAGCTAGTGCTTGCATATTTTATGAATGCTGTAATCTAACAGAAGATATAACTTGGTTTAGGTGGCAATGGATGGTAAAGTAAGTTAAAACAGACTGAGTTAAATGCTGCAGGGAGAAGTTACAGTGGACTGTGGCCCAAGAGAAGATTCAGTCTTAATGAGAACAGAGATGTGCTACGTAAGATGTGGGAATTTTAGATGGTTTATTCTGCAGAGCCTTGTCAGACTATAGCAAAGGTAGTCATGGTCAGGACATAGCAGAAGCAAAGGCACTGCTTGCCACAGGGGATTTCAAAGGGGTCCTGGGGGTGAGAGATGGAGATAGAAACACATTTCTGTATGAGATATTGATGCTGCCTCTTATCTTCATGCAGACAAAACTTGGAGCAGAACAGAGAGCTTGAGTTGTTTTATTAGTTTCCCTGATCCAGCTGGATGGCTTAGCTATGCATGACCTTTGCTTCCTATTTGCAGATTTCAGAGTTGGTGCTTCAGGTGGGTATTGCTTTGTTAGCAAAAGAAACACCTTTTACTCCTAAGTGCTGAGAGCCAAACAAACACTGCTGGCTCAGTGGCAATCCAGTGCTGTGGTCTTAGCAAGTAGGCATCTGCGTGACAGTGAGGAAGGAGCAAACAAAACCCTCCTCCAGGGGACAACTTGAGCAGGAGAGAAAGGCTAGACTTGCCTCCTCCACTAAGGTGAGTGCCCCTAGTTCCACCCTAGGAGTCCAGGGGAGGTGGTGGGAAAAGAGCTGGCAACCCTGCCCTCTGTTTTTATCAACACCTCGTGCCCATCCACATTACACTGAGACACATCCCCACCACTCAGGCAGCATGGGGCTCTCGAGCACAAGTGGCTGGAAGCTGGCTCTCTTCTTACCCAGCAGGTGACACAGCCCATCAGCCTCTGCCCTGCCCTGGGAGGGTGCAGCCTGACCAGGGCCATCCAGGTCTAGAGCCGGATGGATACCACGGCGCTGCTGCGTGGCTCTATCTCACCGCTTCCTGCAGCCCTACTTTGCAGGATCCCCAACTCCCCACATGGCCTGGCTCTTTGTATGGGTTATGCATCGTGTGGGATGGTCACATGAGCAGGGATGCTAAATTTGTATCCACCTACGTGTCCCACCCTGCCATAAGAAAGAAGAGGCTCGAGAGATGCGTTGGCGTCATAGCCCTTGCAGCTATTTTAGAAGCACTCCCACAGCATTTTGAAGGGCCGTGGTACAGAGAAGAATCCTGCCTTCAGTTTCTAGAGCTGTCATACAAACTCACTTCATCATTACGAAATTTAAAAAAAATTTAAAAAAAAGTAAAATTATGAACAAATATCCCACTGCTTCCCATTCTTAAAAAAATAAATGAATTGAGAATGAAAATGGCAAATTCATTTGCTCACGCTGTTGTGTTCCAGTAAAGCTTTTAAGTCTTCACATTCAAGGAGATGCAGCAGGAAAAAGACTTGCTATTGAAGTTTCTTGTATAATTTCAAAACATTAAGAGGGTAATTGCTTGTAAAAGCCATAAAGGGGAGAGAGAACAAAAAAAAAATCAGTCTAATTTTAGCTACTGTTTTGGAAATGACTTTGCTTTTGAAAGTTAATATATTCTTTTACCAGAAAACTTGAATCAAGAAAAATATGTATCTTCTTAAGTCAACTGCTTACTCTGCTTGTAGGGACAAGGAGAAGAACAGCAATGCTAAGTAATCCTGCACAAAGCAAGCTATGTGTCAGAGAAACAGGGCTTTCATTACTTCTTTTCAGAAGCCATTCCTTTTTCAGTATGGAGAACTCTTTTATTAAACCTTACAGCCTGCATGGAAAAATAACCTTCTCATGCAAAGTGGCAGGTAGGTGCTGACTCTCTCTTGTCTTGCAAAACTGACTGTGCAAGACTCTGATTACTTTATTTGTGAAATCCTCTCGTGTCTCTGTGTCCTACCCAGAACTGCATTTTTTTGCCCAGGGTGCTTGTCATCGATGTTTCTCTCCCATCAGTTGGCCTTGTTAATGCAGGCATGTCACGTGTTCCCCCTCAGCAACCCTGTAGCCCACCAGCTGCAATCACACAGGCTCTGGCCAGCTCTCAAAAGAAGGAGGGATGAAAGCAGAAAAGAATCCCCCTCCTGGCAGGGGAAGATGGAGAGAGGGGCATGAGCATAAAATGCCCCTGTAAGCATCTTCTCTTCGGTTGTTTGTCACTGCATTGTACTGCAGTGATTAGAGGTGGCTCTGATGTGTCCAGCTCTACAGTGGTGCAAGCTGTTAATACTGAGCAATAACCAGTGGAAGATGTTGGGAGCAGGAGAACGCTCTTGTACTGCCATATCCTCCCCCCACACACACCTTCTCTGTTTTGTTGCTGCTGCCCTGACAAGTAAATGGCATTAGCTTCACTGTCATATGAAAGTCATTAATCTAAGGAGCATAATAAGATTAATGTGAGATTTTATCCCCTTCTTGTTCCATTCTTCTTGAGAGTTAAAAAAACCCTAATAAATCTAGTCCTTACTGACCTGGGGATATCTTAGCTATCTGGAATATTAGGCATCTGACATAAAAAAAGAACCCTTCTCCTTACAGCACCATCAAGGAGGTAAATTTAAAATCCCTGAAAACTCTGGAAGACATTCATAGGACAGACTTTTTGTTACACCGCTGGTTGAGCTGTCATTGCTTTCCCCAGAGCTTACTAAATCAGGATGAGACTTGCTCAGTGCTCCTTTCCTCCCTAGATGATAATTATGTTTGAATATTAAACATCCACATGGCTTACACAAGCTCCCTGATTAACAAAGCACTTACCAATGCAGCAGAAGATGCTTGATTTCACTTTGATAAACACACACCTAAATTTAGGTGGGTGCTCATGGACCTAGTGAGATCAGGGTGGGCCTGTGTGAACAGGAAGAGAATTTTATCAGTTACTGAGTTTTCCCTACATGCTTGGACACTATGCAAATAATGACTTTTTTGTCTGATGTGTAACTGGATCACCTGAAGTAACTGGTTACTTCAGGAGACTGAACAAAATGCCATCTGATTATTCAATATCACTCCTGCTTCGCACATCTCTGGGACTTAACACAGAGGTTAAAGAATTGAAACAAGAACCCTTCCTTTAGGAAATCAGGCTGAAACCTGACAGGAGAGTGGTGTCAAAAGCACAAGTTTGTTAGGACAAGGCTAGGCATAAAATGGATGTTGGAACAGCCATGAATTTTTATAGTAAGGTGATTTCAAAGTGCTGAGTCAGAGAGTGCTGTCCTGCGGCAGCCTCACGAGGGCAAGGTTAAAAAGTACTGGACATAGTTTCAAACTCATTTAGTGACATATATTTACACTTTATTTTCACTTCTTGCTGGGAGACCTTGAATGTCACTGAAGAGCAGAGCTGGTCTGGTGATGCTTAGCTTGTGGGGACACATGGAGGGCAAAGGAAACCTCTCCTTAGCCATCCTTCTCCAAGTGGAGAGGTTGCTGTTGGAAGTATGAGACTTTTCTGAGCTGATGTGTTCTTTCAACAGAGAGTTTCTCAGTTTTACTGTAGTCACCTTGCTGGAGGTGCCACGTAGAGAAGAGTAGCTGTTGTGGTTTTATGTTCTCTTGGAAGAGCCAAACAAGCCTTTCATTTTGGGAGGTTCATGCAAACACTCTCTCATCCTGTTTGCCACTTGTTTATAGACCATCTCCTAAAGGATGTGAGCTATGGGACAGCCACAAAGCTGGGTGACCCAGTGCTGTGTGTTCCAAGCAGGATGCTTGCCTGTAGTATGGCCACAAGACATCAGTGCATGTAGAGGAGGAGAGGGAAAAGAGATACCCAACATAAGTTTGCCAAGGGATGCAGCCAAGGGCAGGCTTTCTTTCCTGTGACATTTAAGGATCTGTCTTGAATGACTTTATTTCAGTTGTTATTAGAGGATTTTTGCAGCCTGATTGAGTGCCATAGTTAAATTCTCCCTTGATGAAACCTCATGAGTCTAATTTTAATCTTGTAGGCAACATGGTGTTTCAGCCTAAACTGATTATGTTTTGGGATTCCTCTGGGTTGTTGTTAGGGAGAGGGAGACTGGTTGTCTTTTGTTTAATAACAGGCAGCATTTTTTTATGAGATAAGTCTGTATCCTCTCAGTTTTTCATGCAATGCCTCAGATTTAATATCCCCTTCCCACCTACCTCCCCCAAGGGGTGAAGATGCCCTGGAGATCTTTGCTGTCCCACCAGCAGGCCACGTGCATGTGGGCGGCTGAGCCTCTGGGACTTCATTCCCTGCCAATTAGAAGGGAGTTTGTATTGTCAGGGTAGGTTTTGAAGAAGTAGGGAAAAGTCATGTAAGAAACTGCTAGGCTTCAAAAAAAAAACTTTTCCATAAATGCTTAAAATGAGGACACTGAGGATGCAGGCACAGTACCTTGTGCAAAGCTGCTGACTGCTTGCGTCTTTCCCAGAGGAAAATGGCTCGTCCACAGGGTTTTCCCAGGGCACAGCTTCCCGCTCCCCCCACAATCAGCAGAAGCCTGGTGCATTTGAAAAGTCTTGGAGATGCGAGCAGAGAAACATGTGAAAGGTTTCTCTGCCAGGAGTATGACATTTAAAGAGCACCAGTAGGATTATTTCAGCTGTTTTTCACCCGCACAGGTCCCTCTGTACATGTTGCTTGACTCACGATACCCTCTGTCAGTCTCTGACATCTCTCAAAGCCCTAGGTTCCCCCTTTCTGTCCCCAGCCCAGGGTGGCTACAGTGATATCTTACACCTATCCACCATTTAGTTTATCCCAAATAGTGAAAGTAAAACCCAGACAAGCTGGCTGTCACATAAACCTTTGCTCCAGTGAGAGGCTGTGCTTGGTTCTCTCATTTCCAGTATAGATAAAGGTCCACTGAAAACTGAGGTTGAGGCATTACAGTGGGTTGATTTGTGGGTGGCCTCTACAGCATCTGACAAGGTTTTTTCAGCCCACGTGCAGGTGGATGCACATACACAAACACATGCACATGCACACACAAAGGGTGCAAGTTGTCCAGTACCCTTTTCCCAGGAAACCAGTCTGAAACCAGCACATGTACTGCTTGGCAGTGTCAAATGCAGTGGGCAGCACTGAAGTGAGAGGGGACAGAGGACATCAGAGCTGATGGAGGCTGGCAGGTTAGCAGGGCTGGATGGGAGAGGATGTGAGGAGAGGAGGTTGGGGCAACATGAATGAGACCACAAAAAGTATTGTGTACCTGCAGCCACGCTCAGACACAAAGATGAAGTGAGGATAGCAGCCTTAGTTTAGCTTTTTATTGTTATTTTGAACCAAGGTTGTTATGCCTTGTGGAAGTGTCCTGTTGTCATTGTGAGCTGCATCACTGTGTTTTCATCACCTTGAATCCACTGGAAGAAGCAGCGTGGTGCCAGTGTGGGTGCTCCACCCAGCAGAAAAGCAAGGGGACAACTGGTGTGATGCCAGGAAAGTGTCAGTGGTTCTGTTGGAAAATGCCACCGAAGGAAGTTTTAATGCACACAAAAAGTTTGCATGAATTTAGCTAAATTATTGATTCAATAAGGGAAACTGAGCAGCTCAAGTAACTGAAATTTCCTGCTGATGACTTTTGGACTGTCCCAACTGGGTCATGGTTCTTCTGAAGAGAATTAGTATTTTAGGGCCCTTTTTGAGTTCTAAGATTTAAAGTGCCATAAAAAATTGTAATTGGAACAAAGTGCTAATTACTTAATTTTATTTTTTATTTTTAAATTTTTTTTAGTTTTTCACTTTTTATTGGACCATTTTTTTTTCCACAGAAAAGGAACCAAACTTCAGCAGTCTGGATACCCTTGACTGATCAGAAATTCTGGTCTCAGTGCAGCTCTAGAATCTCCTCACCAAACCTGCCTAGCCTGAGGAAGACCATCCTGCCTGGCCCTATAAGTGACTTGCAGCAACAACTCCAACACCAGTAACTCAGGCAGAATGAATGGCAGTATTTTCATCTAAATACATTTCTCATATGCTGATTTGATGAAAATGGCAGTCCGATCCCCCAAATATTGTAGCTTACACAGGACTGGCTGCAGTCATGAGGCAAAGTTGTCTTTGCAGGGGGGAAAAAAAAAGGAGAGCAAGTAGCAATTGCCTTCATTGGTTTGGTTCGATTTTAATCAAACCCAAGTCACTTTTATATTCCCAGAACTGAGGAGGCTTCTCAGCAACAGACTTCTGAAGATGGGTTCCTGAATTAAGCTAATAAGTCAAGTGACTGGTGAGTGTTTGTTCAGATCACCTTGGCTGGAAAAAAAAGAAGGTGTTGTGGATTTAATAAATTTGCACATGCAGAGCAAAGAAATTAAACACAGCCAGCAGCAGCGCTGGGGTCAACTTGGACCTGAGCACAAACACCCTGCAAGCTGTCCTGTCTATTCCAGGGTGGGCATCAAGTGTCTACCATGCTATGTAAGCCCATGCCAGCTTGGAATTGGCACCTACAATTTTCTGGTGCTTTACACAGTGTAATTTCATACAGGTTTATACAACGACAGACAAGGAGGTGTGGGGCAGGGCAGGGAATTGCTTCCTCCTCATGTTTTGAGGAGGCTTGATAGACCCTTGATGCTGAGTTTTGCAGGGACTGAGCAGGGTACTACTACAACAGCCCTGCAGGGCTGATCCCCCGAGCAGAGGTACTGGCAGATATTTTGGCATGATGCCTTGCTGGAGGGGTGCTCCAGAAGAGGCATTTTGAGTAGCTTTGCACTATCTGTCCTGGCACAAAAATTCCTCCTTGGGGGCTGAAAAAGGTGACTTTTCCTTGTGGGAGCATCTCCAATCACCAAATGGCTCCCCAATTGTGCTGCCAAGTGGGGCGGCTGTCTAGGAAAGTCATCTTGTGGGTGCAAGCATTTCCTGATGTTGTCAGCATCCTTGTGGTTGTGAGCCCTCACACCCTGTGCCAAATCCAGGAGCCCAGAGGTGTCTCCTTTGCATCCCATAATTGCTGGATGGGGCTGAAGCTGCACTTTCCATACTGTGAAGAGAAGGAAGGCATGTCTGTAACTGGCTGGTTGGCCAAGTTCTGTATGGAAATTAGCATCTTAGTGCTACTGAGAGCATCTTGTCTTACTAACAGCATATCAGGACACTCAAGACGCTGTAGGAACACAATTTTATTCCATGTATTGAAAAGAAAACAAAAAAACAAACCAACAAAAAAAATTATGGTATGGTGAGATGAGAACTTGTAGAGGTTGCCCATTTATTAATGGACTGATAACTCTCTTGGTGATACATTAGCACATTAAAAAAAGGCATTTTCCAGCCTCTTGAACATGTTAGTGAAGGCCAATTTCTATCAGCCTTCTTTACACTTTTCCAGCTTCTGAAGCCTGCTGATGCAGACTTCTGTGGGCAGCCATCCCTGTCTCCCAGCCAGTTTGGTAATGCTCTGTGTCTTCTTCCAGCACACACTGGGAGATAGGTATGCTTATCTTCAAGAAATGAACTGCATTAGTAAAGTAAGAGTGGATTTGATTCTACTGTTGCAATGAAGATAATAAATATTCATCTCTGAAAGACGGAAGTGGATGTGAAGATTATAAAACCGGTGTGCAAGACTGGAGCAACAGGTGCTGAAAAACTCATGAAGAGGATACTGGGATTTAGTAATGACATTGAGAAATTCAATGTCTTGCATGAACTGTTCCCTGCAAACAGAGAATAAACTCCAATCAGTTCCCCCTGGTATGAACACAAAGAATAACTCCCAGCCATCTGTCACACTTAGGACAAATGCAGGATTAATATATTGTGGTTTTTGTTGGCCTGTACTGTACCTTCCTCATTGTCGTCTGAACCTCCAGGGGATGGGAAGGTCTTATTAATTAATTCTCTTAATTCAAGCACCTGTGGCTGATTTATACTCAGTTTAGGGCCTGATCCTGCAGGGCAAGGGCTGACTTTGGTGAGGTGCAACGCTTTCCAAATCCCCAGCAGAGGGGAATTACTGGATCTTATTCTGCAACATAAGCAGCAAGAGTATTCAGAAGATCTCTGCTGGCTTTTTCCCAGTGTAGCTAAGACATGGTATTTGTTGCTCATCAGTGCTGCAGATTCAACTCAGCCAAAATGCACCTTCTAGGGTTGGATGCATGCTTGTTTCATCCATGGGTGACAGAATGACCTGGAAGAAGAGGGAAGAAAATTATGTCAGGAGGAGCAGGGGATTTTGCCAAAAGACCACGTCTCTGCCTACCCTGGCAAGAGGATGATTCATCCTCTGCCTCCTCAAGCAGCAGAGGCTTCGGTCCCCACCAGCTCTTTCAGACTGGTTTGCCCTCTCCCCAGACCCTCTGCAGTGACCAGCCTGCTTCTAATGTAGGAAGCAGTTCATCCTGGGAACAGTTCTAGCAAGAGCAGGCATGCCCATTTCATGGACAGGGTCTCACACTGTGGTCTTGTTCCTCTCTTTCAGGCAGAACTACAACGCTGGGTTAGACCTGGGAAGCTGAGGGGTCAAGCAGTGGACACACAAGTGGGGCCAGCAGCCAGGGTTTGGGGGTCCCTGCCCTCCCCAGACAGTTTGGTCAAGTATGTGTGATGGATAGGCCATTCAATGGGTCACGGCACCTTTCCCACTCACAGCTGAATCACCAAAAAAATAAAGTACTCAAACAATCAGGCAATATTTTAAAATGAACAGTTACAGTAAGCCCTTGTCCTGCTGAGATCACAGCTCCAGGGCTTGTTCTGCTGCTTAACCTCTCCACTGCTGGTGGGCATGAGCCCATGTCTAGGCAGGTTGTCTCCACCCCTGCATGCACAGCTTCCCTTCAGGAGTGACTGTATCCTGCCTCTTCCACCCTGGGATACAATCCTCCCATGAGCAAACCCAGCAAACCTTGTCAGAGATGTTTACTGGAGAAGCTGGTCTCACACTGCCCAGCTCCCTGAACCAGAGCAACACACATAACAGCTGTGCTCTGGGATGGATAGCAAAGTGCCCCTTGAATTCCTCAGTACAATGGATGAAGTAAATTAACACTTTTGTTTATATTCGTCTATCACGTGAGATAGATAGAAGTACATGGAAATGACATTTAGTTATTACAACCAAAATTGACTTTTAAAGTTGAAGAGAAATCCTGTCGAGCCCCTCAAGATGAAGACTTGTTCCTTGAAATGCACAAGAAAGTTTTTCAAGATTAATTGTCCTTTGGAAGCTATATTGAATCTTTCTTTCTCCTTGTATTGAAGAGATGCCAAAAAAAACCCATGAAAGCCTTCAAATTAAATATTGCAGATAGATAAATTAAGAGATAAAATACTTTTTTCTTTAGTAAAGGGGAAAAAGAATGTGCTTCCTTCTTTTTTTTTTTCCCCTGTAAATGTGATAGAAGAAATGTCTTTCCAGATAGGACTCTTTTCTGCCAGGATGGATCTGCTGTGTGTGCATGCATATAGGTGGAGTTTTCTTTCAGCAAAAACAGAGAGTAATTCTGCCTGTCTCACTGCCCATCTCTGAAAATTCTGAAAAAACATTTTTATGTTACAGCACTTGGTATGTCCCAAGTGCTCCAAACAGAAGTGAGGAGCTTTAAGGAATAATGAAAGCCTTAGCTACCTGCATCCCGGGAATGTGAACCACTCCGGCAAATATAGTAAGTGGCTTCTGTTGGAGAGGTTATGCTTTCTCAGAAATGCCTTAGGAGAGGGCTAAAATGCAAGGGGAAGCTCTAAACATGAGTGCCTCTGGATGGCTCGAGTGGAAAGGCAGAAAGCACCACTGAAAAGGCTGAGGACCCACCACTCATGCCCTGAAGGACAAATGTTACCATCTAAGTGACTACAATAGGCCAAGAAGAGCAAAGGCCAGAGTAAAGGTGAAAATGGAAAGATTCCATGACATATTTACTCTATCTGCAGTGGCAATTAGCAAGTCAAAATTTAGTAAATTAAGTCTTGTGTCTTATCTCAGCAATTCAGTGTTTTAAAATTTGACAGATCTTTTGGGTGAAATTTTGCTGGCTACCCTTGCCATAGCAAATCCAAAACAGCCCCTCAGACAGCACATATTCACCTGTGTTCTGATTTATCTCGGTGAGAGGAAGTGAATGATTAATTTTCACCTGGGTACTGTAATCTCACACCATCAGATAAGCTTTTCTATCAGCCTGCTTTCCTTTGGCCTGCTTGCTCACCATCTGCCCTAGGGGGAGTAAAAACCACCTTGAGAGACCCTGAATGGCAGCTCAACAGCAGTGTGTAGGAGACAAGCCAAACAGCCCTAATCTCTAGGGCAAAGGAATGCACCTCTGACTTTGTCTCCTGATGCTCTTCTGAGATCTACAGCTCAATGTGGAGGATCTGTGGTGGTACAGAGCATCCTCCCTCTTGCAACCTGGGTAGAATTGTTTAGCATCCATCAGCATTGAAGAAAACAAGCCCACTGTGCTAAGGGAGCCCTTCAGTGAGGTGGAACCTTCTCGGGCAGGCAGGGGAGCACCAAGGATAGATACCATTCCAGGTGCTGTGTCCAGGCACAGTTGGGGCTTGGGAGCCCATGAAGCTGCTGGCACTCTTGGCAGGAGCAGGATCGAGTCACCTCTGAAAACACAAGCCCTGATAAATATAGGTAGAGTTTTAGTTAAAAGTTACAGCTTACCTTCATCTGCAGTGGCTGTAGTTATTTTTGCTAATCATCAAAAGAAACTGGATGTAGGATTAAAGCAAAGGAATTATCTAGACACATGAATTATGAATTTTGCATCATGAATTATTGCCTAAAATAGCATGATGCACCAAATGCATCTAGGGCAAGTGTTCTTTAGTTTTCAAGGGCTGGAAATGACACTAGCTTTGGGGAAAAGAAATAGTTTCTTTTATATCTCAGAAAAAATTTGGCAACCTATTTGGCATCCAATAGTTCCTAATCTCTTTACACAACTTTTGACACAGCTGTGCTCCTGGGTTTCGACTGCTCATCTTGAAAGGCTTCACTGGGATTTGATTTTCAGGAGGTCAGTGCTAAGCATTTGGCAAAACCCAGCTGTCATCGGGGAAACAGAAAACCAAACACTGAGACACCCAAACCCAGATGGTTACTTTTGGACAGCAACATGACTCTATGTATCTCTCCTACCTCTTGTCACTTCCTCATTGTTAAATGTCCAGAAACTTGCCATATGGCATCATTAAAATTTCTTAGCCAACTTTCATGGTTTCCACATCAGAGTTATGGGACAGAAGACTTGAATCTGGAGGACTTCCAAAGAATTTGGCTACAGAGGGTGAAAAGGGGAAAGGCTTGGGTACAAGAAAAACACTGGTGAGATGTAGAGACCCATATCTCTGGATAGCTGCATAAATAACTTATTAGCCTGGCTAGGGCTCTCAGGCTTACCCTACTTGGTGTTACCCACAGACATTCTGATGGGAAATCCTTTTATAGGCTGTGATCCACTTCTGCCCCACCCTGAAACAAACTTTGGTCTGCTGCCTGCCCAGCTCCTAATACAAAATGAAATTCCCTATCCTGCATGCTATCTTTTATCTGGACTTTTACCAACAATACAATCACTGTATCGCTCAGAGGCAAGATTATTCAGACTCCCTGCTGGGGATCTGCAGCATCACTGCTGCACAGAACGCAGCACACCCAGAGACTGCAAATAGAGATGTTTCCGATATGCATGGAATAGATTTGGGCATACCCAGCTATACAATTATTATCATTTCTGCTTCCTGACAAACAGTTCTTGGCATCTGATCACTGCTGAAAGTGATGGCTCGTTTGTGTTCAGTTCAGAGCCCTGAGATCTCTGTCACTGAAGAATGACAGACTTGCTGTTGGGGTGTCTGTCTGCCATTTTTGTGAGACTGAGAGAACCGCATTTTGTTTGGTCCCCAAAATGCATTTTAACTTAGTCATCTTTCCAGGAGTGATGGAGAGGCTCCCTTTTCCCTCTGGTGGTGTAGTTCAGAGGGTGAAAGTCTCTCAGGTCCCACTTTGTTATCTTCTGGGTATAGTGTTAGAACAAGATGTTTACTTAGATCTTTTCGTTTTGAGAAACTCCTCCAGTGAGGGGAAGAAGTTTTATTGTATGTTATTTAACATCCTCAAGCTTTGTTGCTAATTTATGTTGGTTGCTTTAAAAATACATGAATGCTGAAGTTAAATGATCAATGGTGGCGAACAAGTAATAGGGAGGAAAAAAATCCACAAATACTCCAGTGTTAATTTGTTCTCTAAGCCAAGAAGATGGGGGAGATACTACTTCTGTGTCACACTTCAGTAAAACCTGGGTTACATTCCTGAGTCCTCCTCTTTCTTCTTATTCTCTGATTGTACAGCAATCACCTATATTATTTAGGCAAAGAAAAGAGAATCCCTGTGGTGTCCAGCAGCTTCATGTAAGTACAAATTAAAAATTAAAAAAAAATATGAAAAAAGGGACAGAAAAGCCTAAGCCATACATTTTTGTGGCTGTGGTCATACTTGTGCAGAAAAAGGAGATGGGTCCAGCATCAGCAGACTTGGAGTCCTTCATCTTGGAAGACAGATTGTTTTGCAAGACAGAAGATTGTTGCTCATTTTGTCTGAACAAGTTAGTTGGGTAGATTTTGCTCATGCCTATGCCTATACCCCTCATATTTAAATAACGTTTTACTGAGCACCTATCAGGGTTCAAAAAGGATTCAATAACTCATTGAAATATATTACAGCTCTTTTTTATGCATCCAGGGCAAGAGCAGAAAGACGTCAGAAAGGTATTATAAGAGAGTGAACATTTATCTGAAATGCTATTTATATTTCATTGAATGGGCTGAAAAGGACTGTGGAAGGCCAATAATGAGTGAGGGAGGCAGGCAGCCGTCCCACTAAGCACAAAGGATGGCATCTTGATGGATGATTTAATGACTCCAATATGTGTGGAGGGGCCAGAGACCAGGCGGAAATACCCTGTGTTCAGGACACAGCTTGAGTGGGGGGGAAAAAGTGATGTGGTACCTGCTTTCTCCCTCACTTACAGTTTGATGGTCCTTGTGCTGCTGATTTTGATTCTCCTGGGGCTATTCCTCATTGTGAAGGTGGGAATCATGCCTGCCTTCTCCAGGTTCAAATATCTTCTGGGATGAATTAACACATCAGATTAACATCAAACCCCAGCTGCTCACCTTACCACATCCCTCAAACACTATTGTGTTTAACTGAGTATTTTCCCTATTACTCTAATTTCTGGAATGGGCCAGAAAAAAAATGAAAATACATCTCTGAGTCTGAAGCTGAAAAGAAATAAATCTGGGAGATGCCCAGGCAGGGTAAGGAAGCAGAAAGAAGGATGAAAGGTGTTCTGAATACAAAGCCATCTTGGAGAGGGACGTTTCTGCTTTATGGTGAGGTGGTTATGAACAGTGGTAGATAAAACCAGCTGCCCATGTTATCTTCTCTCATATATGCAAGATAAAACCAGTGATGTCAGACATCAGCATTATATCTGATACAAGTGAAAAGACACAAAAGTGCAAATAAGATCTCCATGAATTTTCAGCAATAGAGCTAGATAAATTGGGACAACAGAGGTTTAATTTGGATATTAGCAAAAATTTATTTATGGAAAGGTTTGCCAAGCATTGGAACAGGCTTCCCAAGGAAGTGGTTGAATCACCATCCCTGGAGGTATTTAAAAGACATGTAGATGTGGTGCTTAGAGCCATGGTTTTGTCCTGGATTTGGATATTCTGGGTTAATGATTGGACTTCATTATCTTAAAGGTCCTTTGCACCTTAAATGATTCTATGATTCTGTGATCTGAAATGTAAGGTGCTAAAGGGCTGGCCTCATTCCTGAGTTTGGCTTGTCTGTGTAAGATTAGTTTATCGGTGAGATTGGTGCAAACTTCACTGACTGTATCCTCAACCTCAGCTTGTTGAAGGAGTGAATGTGTAGTCCTCCAAGTGCTTTGAGTTCTTTTATACAGCCCAACCTCTCCATAGAGCATGAAAACTCTGTACATGGCTGGCTGACCAGTGGCTTGCTTAGTCAATATTTGAAAAATCATCATGCACTGCCTTTGCATAGTCACCTATGGCTGATGGATGCTATCCCTGCAGGACCATTTTGCTGATGGAAACTGTCCAGCTCACCTGCAGGTCTTTTATTATCAAAGCAAATCAGTGAAACATCTCATTGAAAAGGCAAAACCCCACAATTTTTCCTAGGCCAGACACTGGGAATAATTATCTTTTATTGACCTATGTTCTGTGTCAAGATCAAGAGGCTGTTGAGCTTAATTTTATTAGCGTTACTGGAGGAAAGATCAAATGGGAAAAACATAATCAAAACATTTATTTTTCTTCTTCTTTAATGTTGTCATGAACCCCTTTTAAGCACTTATAATCTGACAGCATCTGGGGCAAGCTTACCCATCACCATCCCCTGCCACAGCTTCAACCAGCACTAAACCAGGAGCCTGATAAGGGGTTATATTTCTGACAAAAACCTGATGCAATAGTGATAGTGCTGCAGGGATCAATGCAGTAGACTGGATTTTGGCTTGCCTAGCAGGCTACTAGCTATTTATGGTGAAGCAATAATCACACTGAGTTGATAATGCTTGGATCTTACTTCTTTGGGATTTAAATTAGTACCCAAACTGCAGGGCAGCATAGAGTCTGTCCCAGGCTTCCTGACTTCTATTTACAGCTGGCTCTGGGTGACTCTCTTATCTAAAGCCTTTAACAGGTCTTTCTAATTAGCCCTCTCTCTGTAATATTGCTACACTCTCTTGCTCCTTAATTGCCAGGGTTTTTTTGTCTAGATAAGAGCAAGCATTAGGTCTTCTTTAGATCTGAAAAGGCCCACAGCTGTGCCCACACAACTCAAACTACAAAATCTATGTTGATAAGATTACTTCTGGGTTTGTAGTGTCATCTGCACATAATAAGAACACAACAGCCAGGTCTGTTTTTCTGCACTAATACTAATCCACTAAGGAAATGTTCTGCATCACCAATAATCACAAAGTCATAGAATCATTTATTGGAAAACCACTTTAGGATCATCAAGTTCAACCATTAACCCACCACTGCCAAGTCTACTAGTAAACCATGTAGGGCTCCACATAGTCAGTAGTGAGAAATACACTTTGAGGATTTAGTTCAACTCATCTCTGCTTTGCAGAAAGCCATCTTCAGTAGAAAATCCAGTCACCTCCTTTTGCCAACCCTAACAGCTGGATCTTCCCAGAGGTGCATAACCTGCTGTGCACAAGTGTGCAAGGTGATACAGCTGCATTTTTCAAGGGTTCCCTGTTTGAAAGCCCTAAGGGTCTTGTTCCCACAATTTATTATACCCAAACTGAAGTAAGTTGTGTCAGTGATTTGCATTTCTAAGAGCATAGGTATCAACAGCCCTTGCAAGCTGGGATGGATGATTTCATTAAAGGTTGTAGAATAAAGGTTAATCATCTCAGCTACAGCTTGGCAATAGCTCGGAACAAATTTTTGGATATGAGTGTAAGAAAATACTGGTTTAAATGCTTTCCCCGCAGCTTTGAATGACAATGAGATGTCTGAAACAGAAAGCATCACTTGAACTGCAAGCAGCAACTGATAAGGAAACTGGGGCAGAGGGAATGACTCAGTTGGCTGTGGTGCAGTCTCAAATCCACATGGGGCTCTGGAAATGTTCATCCGTGCCAGTGGTAATGCAGCAACCGCAGAGATGATTATGACAGTCATAGAAATCTGGAGAGCAGTAATGAAAAATAACCAATGCAATAAACCACTGGGAACTTCAGAGTCAAAGGGCACAAAGGACAACATTTTGAAAATAAAAGGAAGAAAAGAGACTGAGAGGATCTTTGATCTAAAGGCTTCTTCCTGCAGGTTTTATCTCTCCAGACACAAAAATACAAGGCTTATGTCTATTCCCTTAAGAACTGAACAGCACGTCAAAGAGGAGAGGGAGAGAAAGCCTTCCAAGATAACATTTAATCATCATAAAAATGAATGCATGAATGTCACAAAGAGAAAGAAGTGCATATATCTTAAAAATCAATATGTTACAGAAATCTAACCAAAAAGTAAAAAAAAAAAAAAAAAGAAGTGCAATATTGTGTGCAGTGACTTGGACAGAATACGATAGATAAATATACACTGCCAGATGATCTCCTTTTGTAAGAGGACTATCTCATGTCTTTTTTTCCCAATCAAATGATCCTTCATCCTGACAGATGATATATTGATTCTTACTTGTCCTGTTTTGGGGCTTCTTGGAAGTATTTTCCATTCTTTTTTCTTTTCAATTGCTTTTTTCAATGTGTTTCCTGTATACATTAATAGGTCTTTAGGAGCCCATTACAGAAAGCAATGTTTAGCATAACTCCATCCTTGTATCTCATTTCACACTTCTAGTGGCAATCACGTGGTATCCCCTATGGGGAAAGGGCAATTCTCAAACTGTGTTTAAGACCTTATTCAGGAAATCAGAAACCCTAACACAGTTCCATTGTCTCTCTATCAGGAGCAGCAAATTTAGAGGCTGAAACCTTACCTGTTCCCTAGCTTGTTTGGCACCACCACCCAAACCAATGTACATTGCATGTCAGGAACAAATATGGAAGCAGAAGAAATAGAGGAGTGTTGTGGGTCCTTCAAATTCCAGCCACCACACTCCTCCTGGGATTGGCCTAGGTGATTGTATTTCTTCACTAGTTATACATGTGCTCTGACGCTGTCTGCTCTGCCCTTATTGAAAATCAGGCTTGGTTTTGCCTGCTTTGCCTCACGTTTTTTGCAACCACACACACGTGCCAGTTTTTCTCAGCTCTGCTTTAATTGAGAGAGGCTTTAAGGTGTGGCTGGAGACCTTGAGTTGGGAGTTACCCAGTGGGGCACATCACGGTCCATTAACCCCTGGAGTCCCAACCAAAGCCCTTTCTTATGCGGTGTGTCCCCCACACGTCACACTTGCTACTGACCTGTATGTGGGAATATGGTAACTGACATTTAGCTCTGTGGACCCACACATGTGGTAAAACTCCCCAAGAAACACAGACTGGATCAAGCTGGATGAGATGAGCAAGCTCCTCAGTGTGCCATAGCATCCTGAGAGAAAATAGCAGAGCCACATCACTTTCCTTCAGAGAAGCATTTTACTAAAACCCTACAGAGGATTCAACATACATCCCTCCTCATCTGTGTGCTGAATGGAGGGAGATGTGGGCACTCCCATTTCCTTGGTAGGATGCAACAGTGTGTGGGGCCAGCACATATCATTATCACTGGCCCGAATTCAACCTTGAAAAAATTCAACTGACCCCACATCTTCTGCGTAACAGCGTGCAAATGACCCATGTGTCTGTGGAGGTTGGTCATTGCTGGAGCACTGAGGGTTTCCCATCTGCAAGAGGTGGTGTTCTCAGCACACCTCTGGTCCTACACAGTCCCCACTTCCTCTTCAAAAGTGACTGATGGAGATCCAGAAAGAGACAAAATGTTGATTACATTCCCAATGCTATTTAGGAGAGTAATGCTTCAGGCAGGTATTTAGTGGGACTTCCAGAAGCATTTCTATAGAGCTCATTCCTGCACTTCCCTGGCTCTCATGGTCCCCCAAAGGCAAGTATCAGGGCTCTGGGGCACAGGCTTGACCAGCCCCACCAGGACACCCACCCAGGTACCCAGAGTTGCAGCACAGCCCTGAGCACCCGGTCCCCACCTGAACTGCACTCTGCCTCTTGGCCGGACCTGCTGCAAGCCCAGGTTGAAAACACATGAAAAAAAACAATAGAGCATCTCTGGGGAGACAGAGATGCTTGCAAGCTGTAGGGTGACTCTGCCAGATGTTTTTGGGCAAGGAATACCTCAGGCATCACCTCTCTGCCCTGATGCTTTGCAGAGGGCAGAGCTCTGGTCTCCCATTGCTCCTGCTGTCATACTCTTTATTTCTAAGTAGGTAGCATCTCCTGAGTCACCCCTGTCCCAGGTCTGTTTCCCTGACTCAGGTGTTGTACACTACCTAATAGAAGCTTTTATTTTCAAATCTCTTCCTCTGGGACAGAAATAATGCGGTTTTTACCTCCCATGAACATCAACCATGCCCTTACTAAAATTAAAAGGCAACATCATACACTCTTTCACTCCTGTACCAAGACAGCTTTAGGTCTCAGTGTCTTAGGGACTTAGAAGTAATATAAAATATGCTTGGCAAAAGACAGGCCTTGGTATCTGGTTTGAGTGGGAAGGAGAAAGATTTCACACTGAGGGGGTGCCACCTTCCCAGCTGGCCTCTAAATCTAAGCATGCAAATCCCTCATTTGTCTGGACAGACCACATATTTTAAAAGCTTTGGGGTTTTTCTTTAATTGGTTTAAGAGCTTGGCTAGTGCAAAAGGTACAGTGCAAAACCAGCTCTGTGTTACGCACGATTCTGGGTTGTCTCACCACTCTTTCCGCAGCCTGAAGTGAAAGAAAATAACAGAGCCGATTACGGGCCTCAGCTACATGCTTTGCATGAGGTTTACATGCCTGGGAGCAGCTTGGGATCTCTCTGTATATTTTATAAGTGCTGTTGTTTAGATTTGTGTTTTGCAACAGATATAAAGCAGAAACCATTCTGAAGACCTCTCTGCTAGGAAGATTTTTCCTGCCTATTATTAGCACTCTGCTTTTGCAGCAAGCACTCATGAGCCAATATGCAGGGTTTTAAAGGACTTCAAAGTGTCATTGGGAACCAAGTGATATGTGTGTTAAAAAGGGTTTAATGGAGCTGCAGTCGCTATAGCACAGTGTCTTTTTATAGCAAGTTTTTACAGCATTAAGAAAAACATCCTGCAGATTTCAGTAGGATTGGCATATGGATAGGGTACTTTGCACTATGATTTTTGTTTATGTGCTATTGAAAAAAAAAGAAAACCAGCACTGCTAGCTATAGGGAGAATGATAAGCAGGAAGAGTTCTGCAAAACTCAGGCAACAGCTATTGCCTCTATTTTGGGTTTAATTATTCTCTCCTTTTTTTCAAAGAAAAGTGTATATTTGAAAGCCAGTAGTTTGACTTAGAGAATGGAGATATGAAGTGATTTGTATTCACATTGAAGATTTTTAAGTTATTGGGTTTTTTTTTTCCCCCAGAGCCACTGGATTATATTATCATTAGCAAAAGGCAAATCCTGCTTATCAAAGTTGAGGTAAACTTTCTGGGACTGTCTTTAAAAAAGTCCCAAGGAAAGAAGTGGTTTGCAAAAACCACATTAAATACTAAAGCGGATCTGATATCTATGTGATCATGTTGATCTGCAGGAATTGGCAGGAATTTTAATAGATCTGCTAGTTTTCCTTTTACAACACCATTTATGAGTCTCCTTTAATTATTTCTGGGAAGCATGCAGGGATACCAGATGAGGCAGGCTCCTCATTGTCCTTTAGCAACCTGTGTTAACAGCCTGTCCATTTCTGAGAGAGGCAGGCAAGGAGTGGAAAGGAAACACAAGTACCCGTGGCCCACTGGGAGGGCAAAAGACTTGCCCAGGGTTATACAAAAAGACATACAGTGTCTGGGATGTAGCTGTTTGGACGTGTTCCACCTCTGAAGCAACGTCATTTAAAAATGTTTTACTCCCTGCTTTTGCTTCAGGCTGGGGAACAACTGGTTTCTGCCTTATCTGAGGGATTGGGGAAAAAAAAAAAAGTATCAGGGAAACCTTTGGTTGTTGTGACTGCCAAAGTAGGAACAGCTCAGGATTTCTCAAGCCTCCCAGGCAGCTGAGGGCTGCGAGCAAATGTGCTCAAAGCTGATGAGAACCGGGGTTCTGCTCCCAGTGCTGCTCTTACACTGGCAGCTGTTTCCCATTCCCGTGGCTCGGTCCCAGCAGAACTAAAGCCCTGGCAAAACCCCAGCGTGGCAGCCCCGTCCCTTCTGCCCCTGCTGCTCTGGCTTGAGCAGCCTCTCATTTTTCGCACCCAGTCCTCCCAAACGGAAACCCTGGTCGAAAATCTTACACAAGCAGCCGGAGAGATATTTCTTTTTCTTGTCTGCAGAGGAGGGCAGAGGAGCAGCGGTGCGGGGGGAGGAGGGTTTGTGAAGTTGGTTTCTTTTTTTTTTCTTCTTTTTGCAACACTAGTTGTTCAGGGGAGTGTCTTGCGTTATTAATGCTGAGTGGCTCCGGCAACTACTGCGGTTCAAGGTCGTTACTCATCCGCTGCTACTGCAGGAGACACGGGAGCGCTGAGCCAGGGCTGTTCATCCAACCCTCTTGGTCCTCCCAGGCCAGCAGGTTGGGAAGATCTACACGTGGGGCAGCGGGGTCGCGTGGGGGTGTGGAGAGCAGCCCCGGGCCATGGGGTCATCCCAGTCTGCTCATGGGGTGCCTGAGTGTGTGGGACCTGCTGGGTTTAGTGGGTGGCAGCGCCTGAGAGGGGCTGAGGGGTGTGCAAAGAACAGGGCTTGGGGGAGCACCTGCAACGTGGGAGTGGGGGGATCCTCCATGCACCTCGTGAGAGGGCAGATGTCTGTATGCCTACCTGGGTATCTGCATCACTTACAGCTGCAGAGGCATGCAAGTCTCCTTTCATCTCAAACTGTAGGAATGCAGAATGCTCTTGGAGCACGTCCACATGCACCCTTCCTGCCTGATTTCTTCCTTTTTTCCTTCCTTAGGATGAAGGGCCCTAGGCAAACATTCCTTAATTTATTCTGCATCCTCTGGCTCTTGCTTCTGCCGAAGGCTGCCTCTTCCTCTGCTCTACCCCATGAAAATGAACGACCACCCCCTTCACTCCCCATTGGGCTGTACAAAGGACAGACCTGTGTTGGTATGTATCCAGGTTTTGTTTGCCTGCTGGATTTGTTCATTTGTTACTCCACTGGCGAGCTGAGAATTGCTGTGCACATCATAAATCGCTCCTTTATCTGTTTCAACAGCTGTACTGCAAAATACTTGTAGTCTTTGGTGAAACAGTCACTGAAGATTTTGCAAGGCCATCGTGGGGTCTGGAGTTATTTTATGATTTTGTTTTTCAGTGGCTGCTTCCCAAAGTTCATGTTTTTGCTCTGTAAGCAATGGTATCTGAAAAGCTGGATTTAATGTCTATAGGTCTGGGACATGGAAAAAGGATGTTGTGAGGTCCTTGTGTCTGTTAGTGTTCACGATGCATTTTGCTTAACTGCAGGAAGGCACAGTTTCCTTCAGACTTGCCCAAGTCTCCCCATTGACTTCACTGCCTTGGAAACTCTTCTTAAGAGTGGTGGGTCCATATTTGGGACAGAGTGCTTTGTGGTCTGGATGGTCATCTCTGAACAGCCAAGTTGTAAAGGCTGATTCCTCACATTTCCTTTTCTTTTTTTGAGTGCATGACCTGTACTAAAGTGAGGCAAGTTGGCAACACCCCTCTAGTGTGACTTTAGTTAGACTGTGGTGATCTCCACAAGATCTATAGCTGGCTAAGGGATTACCAAAGCAAGAATGGTAACACCACAGTAAGTTTAAACTGTGACTATGTCTGCATCAGAAATGCCCTTGTCATGAGACTGTATACCTCTAGAGATGTGGGATCTCATGTTTTTTGTGTGTGCAAATGTGAAATGAGGGGTATGTCTTATGCATTACAGTCAAATGCTTTATTTTGTCTTTGGTTGGACTCATTGGTTTTAGAGGTCTTTTCCAGCCTAAATAATTCTGCGATTCTTTTAGTTTCCCGGGGCACGGGCACTTTTTGTACTGTAAACATAAATCCTGTCACAACTCTCCATCCTTCAGAAGGAAGCAATTCTTTTCCCTGTGGCTCAAGGAATAAAATTAGAAATAATATTTTTAAGCTTGATAAAACCAGATTTTTACCTCACTTCTGAGCCATACAGAGTGCCCCTGAAGGTTTTGATGGCTAGAGAGGCAAGGTGAACCAAAAGTGGAACCAAGTGGAAGTCAGGGTGGTGAGGCTTGTGCAGCCCCTGATGGAGTTCAGCCACCAGACGGAGCATGAGAACAAGTGGTGGAAAGCAGAAATGACTGTCAGGGACTGGCCTTGTTTTGACTGGCAGCCGCGCAGGATGTGACTGAGCAGCTGCCAGAGCGAGGGGGAAGTGGTGTTGATTAATGGTGAGATCTTTAGGGTGCTACCATTTTGATGGCACAGGAAAGGCAGTGACCATGCTCATCCGTTACACTAAACACTTTACACTAGCGTTTTTTAGATGTTAGGTGTGAGCATTGTCTGCCCTTTCCATCCTGTTGACCCAGCAAAGTTCTAAATTCCTATAGTGACTGCACATAGCATTGATGTTGCCTTATGCAAGGTCCTCTTTTCCCTCCTAAAGATATGAGAGCTGAATCTGCCCCATTGCTGGGACCACTGAACATCTACCTGGCTCCTGTCTCCAGTGAGGGAACAGGAAAAACACTGCCTTTCACACCAGTTTCTCTTTCTGAAGTGCCCCTTCAGCTAAAAACATCCTTGTGAGCTCAACTCAGGACCAAAACAGACTGTGGCCCACCTCTGTAAACTGCAAGACAAAAACAAAGTGTGGCAAGTGTTAAAAGTGCATGGGCCAGGCCTGGCAGGAAGGGCTGGTGGCTACTAGCCCAGATGTCTGCCACTGGGCTTTTACTGATTTGTTAGCTCTCTCAACTAACTCTTGAAAACACTTACCATGTCCCTTCCATAGCAGTTGGTCTATAGCAGTTTCTAACCACAACCAAATAAATGGCCTTCCTTTGGCCTTGTCATGAGAAAAACTTTACCAGCATGTGACAGTTTTCTCCATCAGTGTTTCCTGTCTCCGCAGGCTGGAAAAATGCCACCCTGTTTGTGGGTGTGAAATCAGCTCAGGGCCTTCCTCTTAGCCTTTTGCACACTCTGCATGTGATCTATTCTTCTGGTTTTTCCACACAGTAGATAAAAGGGCTTTTGTAATTTTTCCTACATAGAATCATAGGATCCCAGAATATGCTGAGTTGGAAGGGACTTCAAGAACCCATGAAGCTGTTTTCCCTCCTGTAAAGTCAGTGAGATTTGCTCTGTGCACTCATTTGGGAGCTGTATCCTGGGTCTGGCTTTCCTATATCTGTTTGTTACTGATGGGCAGTATGGCTTAAGAGGTTTACTCAGGATCAGACCTAGAAATCTTTTGCTGAGAGCAGCCTAACAGTTTCAGTGTGGCATCCTGAGAAAGAGATTCTCTGTATTTTTCTCTCAAAAACTAAGCATGAATGAACCCTTCAGACACCCAGGTCTCTGGCTTTCCCATCAGTCAAATGAGGAAAATACTGCCCATTTCACAGGGAAAGCAAAGTTTTACTTAATGTTAAGGTACCCAAAGACAGTACAATAACACTGGTAACTGCTGACAATAGTGTTAATGTTTCATCATACCTGAGATCACATTCTTTGTTTCTCTGTATTTAAAAAAATTTTTCTATTAATTTTTAAAGATTTTATTCCATACTGCTTTCCACCCTGAATTACAACAGAGCCCTTTAGGGGATTTTGCAAACTGTCATGGTCTTTAGCAAGGTTGACTTTGTCCAGAGGTGTCTGAAGCAACCTCAGGAAAGGCAGAAACTGTCTTGGAGGGTGCAGAAAGTGGGGGAGACACTGAAAGACAGAAGGGGACTGCTGTATTCATCTGTCTGCAACATACTGAGGAAGAAATTTGGGGAATGGTAGCTTAGTTAGTTAAATGTCAATTCCTAGAAAAATCCTGAAATAATAAGGCATTTTAAAGGCACCTTTCAAAAATAGTGTCAGATCAGTCTAATTTTCTTTACCAAGGGTATAATGGCATGTAGACATGGAGGAAGCAGTAGATATTATAGCTGAACTTTAGTAAGGCTTTTGGCACTACTTCAGCACTAGTCTTATGGCTGAGAGATGTGACATTGATTAAGCTTCTACAGGGCAGGACAAAACTGGTGGGTAGCCTTGCTCAGAGAGTAATTACAAGTGGCTCACTCCCTAAGCAAAAGGATATACAAAATTACATCTTTCCTGGACTTCTCTTTTGAACACACTATCATTCCATATTTTCATTAGCCAAGATAATGGAATTTGTGTTATTAAATTAGCAGCTCATATACGGCTGAAATGGTTTACAAGTACAATGAAGGGCAGAATTAAATTCAAAACAATCTTGACAACTTGGAGTACTTGCACCTGCAAAGGTAATTTCGATATGGGAACACTGAAGGCACTTCAGCAGAAATAGTCCATGGCATGTAGCAGATGAGGCCCAACCAGCTGGATGGCATCCCTAGGGAAGATCATCTGGGCTTGTGGAGGCACAGCGATGGCATGCTGTCATGAATCACACACACACACAAGGCACGCAACAAGACGTGTGAACAGAAGTTAGCTGGCAAGACATGTGAAGTAACCCGTTACCTTTCTCAGCATTGACAAAGCATCAGAGGAATTTCTGCCTTGCCTTTTGGGGCTGTGCATCAAGTATGATGCAGAGTGACAGGAGGTTTCAGAGAAAAACAAGCGTAAGCTATAAAGAAAGAGTGAATAAATTAGAGTTAATCAGTCTAGAGAAGAAAAACTTGAGAAAAACATGTCTGTCCTTGAAAACATTAAAAGGGTGATCCGTTCTCAAGGTTCATAACAGCTATGGCAAGAAATAACAGAAATGGGTACCAGTGGGGACATTCAGGTTAGGAAGAAGATTTTCTAAGGGCAGTAATAAGTGAGCACAGTCATTAGTTCCTGAGGAATCTGTAGAAGACCTCATTAGAGATTTTTACAGGCTGTGTCTAGACTGTCCCTTTGGAATGGCCTAGATGGCATAGATCAACTGCTAGAGCAGAGGTTGGGTAAGAGGACTTCTTTCAGGATAGTGCTTCCGGTGTTCGGTGCTGTGACTGCAAGAACCATTTGCAAATAGCAGCATTTATTTATTTTCTCCCCAGCAGCCAACTGCCCTGCTCTATTGGCGATTAAGTTTGGTTGCCCTTTTTGGAGTGAGGTGATTAGTCAGGGAGCGCTCAATACAACCAGACAGCAATGCTGTCCATCTTCTTTGCTAGTGAGCAGAGATCCTGTGGGTCAGCAGCCAGGGAAGCAAATTTCCCCATCTTTGTGCTCGATATAATGCCATTCTCAGCAACCTTTGCAGGTCAGCACTTCCATTCAGCAAGGAGCACACAATTCCTAGTGTATGAAGAAGCATGTTTTTGAAACATATTTTTACCTCTGATTACACTGAAGGAACAGATGTTTCTGAGCTACCAGCAGCGTAAAACGCTGACCTCTACCTGTGTTGATTTGCGTGGTTGTCATTGTCCTCAACAGTTTGCCTCAGTCTAGCTGTGCATGAGTGCAGGGATGAAATGTGCCCCGCAGAGTGGCAGCAGGACTGGTGGCGTTCGGAGCTCCCGATAACTTCACACAATGGAACATGCCAAATGGAGCTGGAGGCTTTTAACAACTGTGCTCAGACAAAGTGGCTGTGCAGATATTGTCTGGGGAGGCACCATGACAGAACGTATAATTTACAGCTCAGTGAGTTCTGTAAAAAGGCCATGCCCAATATCAATGTAGCACCACAATGTATTTTACTCTGAAAGGCTGGGAATTGACTTTGATTACAGCTAAACCGGTGCCAAGCCGCAGCACCTCTGTTCAATTCACCGGCATTGCTTAGTTTGTTCGGTGGCAAAATTTGGCCTGTTGGTCAGCAATAAATAATAAATTTGGCCATAACATTTTTTTCCTATGATTATACTTTAGATAGAAAAGAACAAGCATGGGAGTAGTAAAGTGCAGTAGAGATACTAAAACAAGTATTTGGCAACTGATGGTAAAAATGTCATTTCCAGAATCACCCCAACTCTTATGGAAGTTTATGACCGTAAAATGTAAATATATCTATTGATCACAATAAAAAGGTATGCTCATCACAGCAACACATCTACATCTATGTGTGTGTAAATACACAGTCACATCTGTGTGCATTTGTAGACATGGGTAGTCGTGTCCATTTTACATTACTTATGCTTGCCTTCAGTATAAGTTTTCTTTAACAATCTTATTTATTGATGATCTATTTGGATGCTGATTGCCACATATGTGCCTCTCACTCTTGTTCATATGTTAACCCTCAGAGAGAACTTCTGCTTATGTTTAAGGCAATCACTTTTACTGGTTTTAGGAACTGTATATCTGAAACAAGTTTGATGCGTTCAGAGTCCTAAAATGGTCAAACTTTTGTGACGAGGATAAAGTTACCCATTCACATTAACTTCCCCTGCCAGCAATCAGGCTTCAGTAAATTTTCAGTGTCCTTTCTTTATTTGGAAAAGGTAAGTATTTTAATGGCACACATATTTACATTGGGGTTTTTTCCTCTTAATTAATACAGAAAACATTTCTATTGGAAATTCCTGTGGTTATAGATTTTTTAAATAGGGCTCTTTACAGTGTAACGTAGGAACCACTAGGGATGCATTTTGTTGGCAGGTATGGTACTAGTGTCTTCCACTCGATGGAAACTGAATTTTCTGTACTGTCATAGCTCTATCAGAGTCCTTGATGGATGTTTTAACAAAACAGCAATGACTGAATAAAGCTCTAAAGTTAGGGGGCCTGAGGTGGCTCACTGCTATTGCATGTGCAAAAGAAATGATAACTGGTATTCCAGGGTGTGCTGGTTTTGTTACTGATTTTGTTACAAATGTACTCAAAATACTGTTATATTGCTATTAATATTTTAAAAATATCTTTAGCCAATATACTACACGTAATTTAATGCCCAGTGACAGGTTTGTTAATAGTGTACCATTTAGTATTTCCGGGATATTTTATAACACTTAGCAAATTAAGAGTGAAAGGGTCTTGTAGATGCCAACACATTTGAATGGATACCTCTAATTATATTCCATCACTTCAGTATCTCTATAGAATAAATTACCACTGTAAATGGAATAGAAAGCAAAATCTGAGTTAAAAGACTTTATCACTCAATCCATTTCTAAATTACCTTTCAAAGACACAAATCTTCTGTCTGTATATGGGAAGAAAACTGTCCAAACTTTGCATGTACAGTTATTTCATTTGAGCTGGAAT
Organism: Myiozetetes cayanensis; assembly: GCF_022539395.1. Taxonomy (NCBI): domain Eukaryota; kingdom Metazoa; phylum Chordata; class Aves; order Passeriformes; family Tyrannidae; genus Myiozetetes; species Myiozetetes cayanensis. The sequence continues at coordinate 103,859,116 of NW_026086604.1, forward strand.
GAAATCTTGAGGCTATAAAGGGCTATTCTTTGAAAGTATCAGCTCAGTGCTGAGAAGCAGTGCAAGAAGGAAAAATGGGTATTGGGAACTATTAGGAAAGGAAAATATAGTCAGTGAGATGCTGGAACAAGTTGCCCAGAGAAGCTGTGGATTACTCAACCCTGGCAGTGTTCAAGGCTGGGCTGGATGGGGCTTTGAGCAAGCTGGTCTAGTGGAAGGTGTCCCTGCCCATGGCAGAGGTGGTGTAACTAGATGATCTTTGAGGTCCCTTCCAACCCAAACCATTCTATAATTCTATGAAAAAGAAAACATTCCTGTATTGTAACTTTGCATGGTCTGCCTTCATCTAGAACACCCACGTGGATGTCCCCATCTCAGAGGAGAAAACCTTACTTCTTATTAGCTCCTCATGTGAATGCTCTTATTTCAAACAAGAATATCTTGTTCCAGGTTGAACTGGAACTGGATTAGATTAATTTGTAAAGAGGAGATTTTATACCTGTATAACACCATCTGCATGAGGAGTAGCAATACTGCCTTTTGTGGACAGGCTCTTGGGCCTCCTCACTTGTAGGCTTCAAGAGATGCTTTGGAGCTTGGGGTCATCTATAAATGGAAGAGGCAAAGACTGTGTTTTGGGAAAGCCTTCATCTTCTGTATAAAGACAGGAATGTGATAGGTGGGTTCATTTACAGACAGGCTTGCTGCTGCAGACAGATTTTTGAGGCAGAGGTTTGTCGCTTCACCAAGCAAGGCTGCATCCAGCTCCTGCTTCACTGGGAGTGAGCTGGCTGGCAGGGTTTGAAGAGAGCTATTTGTGTCCAAGGCTGCTTTTGTGGACTTACATCCTCCTTTTGCTCTGTGGGTACATTTAATTTATGGCTAAGGAACAGTGATATGGCTGGATGGGTGAGAAAGAAGTCCAGTACCCAGAAACGTAAGCAAAGGATGGCAAAGAAGGATGTGTCAGGTGTCAGAAATCCAATATAACAGAGTTTTACTCCAATAAATAGACCTACAAATCTGAAACTCTGAGAGGCAGCTTACACTATCCAGACACTTTTTGACATCCCTAGGTATAATTCTAATTATAGAGCCTTTCAAACTTGTGCAGCAGAAGTGGATTAAGTTAAATAGTCTGCTCAAACTGCTAGAGGCTTCACAGCTAAGAAATTAATTTCTCTAGATTTGATTTTATTATTGGGGTATGTTTTTTTTTTTCCTAGACTTATTGGAAATATCATTTTATTATTACACACTACTTTCAAATACATGGAGAGAAGTACCTCCTGATGTGTAAGCTTTCACCTTGCTGCTGCTGAGCAAAATGGTTATGGACTTGTCTTATCTCTTCAGAAATTAATAGCAGATGGCACAGACTATTGCTAAAAGAGACAGGCATTTTATTAATACCAGAGTCTAGTTTCTAATGGCTGGTAGATATTACAAGGCCAATGAAGTTCTTCCAGAGAAAACATTCTTCAGCCTGTCAGGGTATTGAAACCTATTATTGAAGTGAGACAGCAGAGTCAATTTATTGAAACCTGTTTCTAAAGGAGATCATGTGCAACTATAAAAAAAATGTAGAGCTTTTTTTAATGACAAAACCTATTTACATTGGCTTATATGTGCCCAGCTCATGATGAGATATAAATTACATCTAAATATCAAATAAATTAAAAGCAAGCAATAGTTGATAATGACTGGCCAGATCAGGACATACTTTTCCACTGATGCCAGAAGACTTAGAAGTTTATGTTAGTGCACATATCATAAGTAATTAAATCAGTGACATTTCTACACTCAAAGACATCTGATTTCCCCCTGCACTTTTCAGCTAACTAATTATTTTCCATTTTTGGCCAGCAAAATTAAGAACCATTAAAGGCTAGGATAACTGGTTAACAGTTGTTTTCCTGACACTAAATTCAGAGGAAGATAATATAATGGATTAAAATGGATTAAAAAGAGAGCAGGTTTGTAGTAGAAGCGAGGATGGTCTGGACGATCTTGAATTTATAAACACTGACCTCTTGAAGTTATATCTATAGTCCAGCAGCAGAGATAGGTTTTCCCAGAGGATAAATCTGAATTACTGGAGGGGCATATTTATATTAAAAAAAAAAAAAGGGAATCTAGGTGGGATGGGCTCGTTGGACCATAGTGACCCCTAGACATTCCTCCTGCCTTCGAACAGGGTTCAGCCTCTTCCCCGAAGTAATTTTGAATCTGCAGCCCAAAAGCTTCTCCTAGTGACATCACTCTAAATGAAAGTCTTTGGCAGAGCTCATGACAAGGTGATAAAGAGGTGTCAGCAGACCAAGGGGAGTAAAGAGAGGTAGACCAAGGGCAGTTGGTAAAAGCCCTGGTAGACAGGGAAAACAGGGCAGATGTGCCTGGGGATGTCCCAGCTAGACTCGTCTGAAAATCAGTCAAGACTTTCTTTATCAGCTCGTCCCACAAGGTGCAGCATTTTGTCTGGAATAAATGCATTTGACCAGGAGAGCGTTTGAATAATCAAGGTGTGGTCTGTGGGTACCTGAGGTGGGGAGGGTATAATAGCATGAGCAGAAACATCCTCTCTGTGATAGTGAAGACGAATTTATGAGAGCAAACATTCTGAAGTTCAACTCTGTGGGTTTTTCCCTAGTAGTCAGGTTATTATTATTATTGTTATTTGTATTCATATAGCTTCTAGTAGCCTGAGGTACTGCATTAAGTACTGCACAAATTCAGTGATGGCTCCGTTAATCCTTGTGTGAAGCAGATCTCCCTTAGGGCCTGGTTCAATAGACACAAAGGTGTCTATCTGACTTAATCAATATGAAAAATTTTCATTTAATTGCCAAGAGACTGCTCCTTGAGTAGTGTTACCCGCATGATTGTGTTTGTGATTAAGAATTCTATTTCTGTTTGGCAGAGCTGAACCAAAAATAGCTTTTTTGTTCCTCACTCCCTCTGTGGTACTTTGACAAACACGAGATGGAAACTCACATCTTCAGTGTCTTCTTGTATAGCAGAGAAAATGGAAACACCAAGGGTATTTTTATCCTCAGCCCAACGTTTAGGATGTTGAGCTGTTTGTCCATAAGACCATTTTTCTGCAGACCCTGAATGCAAGTGCAGGAGCACTGCATTGCACAGCACAGGCAAAATGAGAGACACTTCTCTCTGCTGCAGTAGGTGAGACTGTCAGCTCCAACCTAAACAATTCTGATTCTGTAGATTCCTCAAGCTCATGGTGCAAAAGAATGAGAAACAGCAAAAGCTGTGCACTTTGGAAAATATCAGGAAAATATCTTGTCTTTCTTCTTGGACTCCTTTTTGTCTTTGACTTCTAGACATCAAGATTGTTAGATGAACACCTGACCTTGTTATGAGTAGAAAGGAAGGCACAGAGAGAATGTGTGTTTTTGTGGTTAAGTCATCATTTAGGTAGTTTTCTGAGCCTCGAGCCTCATAAATAAAACACAGAAGTCAGGGGAAGGGTAGTTTTTGTTGTCTGTGGGTTGCACATGTGTGTTGATAATACAGTTTTATAGGAACTAAGCTATGTAATGGCTATGCCCATGCTACTCTGGCAAATTATTATTCCACTCTTTTTTTTTTTTTTTTTAAATGAGCTATTGTGGGTTTTTTTAATGAGCTGTTAATTCCTTGGGCTAGCTAGTTTCTGGTTATTTGGAAGGGTGAAGGGGAGAGGGAAGAATGTCTTGCTTCAGGTTTTTTCCTGGGTAGTATCTGTCTCCATTTAATCTCCAATCCTTTTAGTCTGACTGGCTCTTAGCGTGCTTTATAAATCATTCTGCAGAAGATCTTGAGTGAGCATTTTATTTAATAAGTATGGAGAAGTGGGCTTTTATCCGTGCAAAAGAGGTGACAAGTTCACTGTAATTTCCACTGGATTACTGTATTTGGGGTAGAAGAAGTAATAGAAGACTCAAAAGTACAGGTCTTACAATGAGTTTCAATTGTACTACCTCCTCTTTTACCTGCTACTTGATCCACAGAAGCATCAAAGTTATTTATGTGGAAAAACAGCACTTTGATTTAATAGAGCATAGGTGCTTGGGTGGAATTTAAAAGCTCCCTTTGAAGAGTTGTGCCAGTCTGAAAACCTGAACATTAATGCTCTTGAGCTCTGGAAAAGGTGAGTCTGCAGCCACAGCAAATTGCTGCAGCTCACCTCCATTTCTAGACTGTGTCGGAGCAAGTCCGAGAGCTCAGATTTCTTGCAGAGGAGAGGGAAACAGGTTCAGCTACAGGGATCTCAAAGAGAAATCTTTATCCAGGCCACTGGAAGCTGGCATCCTGGCTCCTTGTCTACTGTCTGCCTGGGATACCCTCCTATCTTACATAGGCTCTGAGTCTATGTAGGGACCTCGCTCTGTCTGCCTGCCAGGTCTGACTACAGACTTTGCATCACCAAAGCTGTCTTCCTCATAAAACAAGCCACTGCAGAGAAATCACAATACTGACCTACAGCAATTTAAAATTGACTTGCAATGAATGCTCATCATGTGGGTTTTGAATGACTGTTCAGTGGGGATTACACTGAACCTGCTTAATCCCCAAAACAGCAGGAAAAGTGCTGCACACCTCAAGAAGTGCTTCACTAGTGTACAGTTTTGTGAGTCTCAGCCATGGTAAGTCCAAGAAGCAGCTAGGCTGTTCATACCCAGATTAGTGATGAGAAATAACCAGCTTCATAGGTCAAAGGAAGTGGTTTCTTTCCAACCGCAGAAGCAGAGCAGAATGAACTCTGAAGACATTTTGGCTTTAACACATGGGACCAGCAACCCTGTGTGTGCTGTGCACTGCTGAGCTTCGGAGTAAAGTCTGTTAAGAAATGATGCCATGGATGCTTTGGTCATGGTCAGCCCATACACCTGTCTCTTTTGTAGGCTGTCACAACCATTTGTTTTCTGGTTTTGGTAGCTCTCCGTGTGGCTTGTGTGGAGAGGTATAAAACTCCTATCAAGTATAAACCTGTGACGTTTTTCTTGTGAGAAATAATGAGAAAGCAAGTGGCCAAGCAGGCACTTGTAACAGTGGCTATCCCCTAGACTCCTTGATTTTCAGCCTTGAAAGAATGGAGACATTTTTCCAGGAGCATCATTTAGTAAAAGCCAGGCTGTTCTGTGTGTTCCCCTGGCATCCACATCCTCTCTGTGATAACTTACAGGGTTTGAATTAAGACAGAAATTCACAGGCATTTTTTCCTCTTGAACACTTACCTGCTGTGGAGCATCTCAAGAGATGAAATGCCAAACGATGCCTAAAATTCTTCTGTGGCACAGGGCACTTCATCACACTTCACAGATAACCGTATTCACTCTTTTTGTTTGTTTGTTTGTTTGTTTGTTTGAAGGATGCGTGCTTGTGGTGTCTGTAATTGAACAACTTGCACAATGGCACAACAGTACAGTAAAGGCAGCCGTGGAGAGACTGTGCAACTACATACCTGGTAAGTACCAAGTAATGTGCCATATGTTATGCTGGTGCTGCTCTATTTCTCTGTTAATTAAAAATTCTCATGCGAAGTCTGAAAAGGCTTTATCCACTTCTCGTGCAGCATCTCAAATGTGCGTAGCTAGGAGATACAAAGCTGCTATTTACAGGAAGTCAGTGGCATGGCCTTGCTTGGTTCCAGGTCTGGGATTCTGCCCTAAAATTAGAGTGTATGGGGCTGTGTTAAGCCCACACGTATCTGAGCGCCAACACATGCAGACCTCTTTCCTTTCTTCTTCTCCCCTTTGTCTCTTTGTTAGCTGCTTAAGAATAGATTCACTGTATGCCCAACTACTCCTCTTGTTGATAAGGGTCTTCATAGCAACTGTGAAGCTGAAAATGTTTCCAGTGGATATAGGAAGCTGCCATTGTAAAGTTTTAAAAATGAGATGAGGTTGACAGGTGTAAGATGTGAGCATTTGGTATGGGCAGAAAAGCTGTTGAAATGTAACTGGTGATACAAATTTCAAAAGCAATAGCTATTCCATATGATTATATGTAAGAGTCCCCTTTCTCTGCCCCTTATTTTGTCTGCCCAAAGGAGCTTAGCTGTCCACGTGCACACCCCTAAATAGAAAGCAGTTTGAATGCCAGAATAGCTTTGTGCCTCACAGATCAATCCTATAACTATTTAAGTAACTAGATCTCACATTCATGATATCTTTTTAACATTAGGAGTGCAAAAAAGATGGCTTAGGATTCTTCATTAAAAAGTAATTTTTGTAGGACTTCACAGATTATATCTGTGAGAAACCATCTTGCTCTGTAAACCCTAGTTTTACAGGAGATATGTGTAGAATATTAATTTCCTCCTTTCCAAGCGAGGATTTCCTGATGAAGAATGGGGCAGGGAGCTAATTGCTAGGATTCATTCATTGATAGAATGACGCTTATCTGATTTCTATTCCATAAGTCATATCCTCCGTGTTTTAAATTACAGGCACACAACCATGAAGTTACAATTAGAAGCACTGATCCTGCTATTAAAATACAATTTTCTTCTTTAAATTATGACATGCTAGCTCTGTGTTCACGATTCCCTCAGTGGACCTTGTTCTGCTGACATGTCAAGATATTTCTTTTCAGCTGCCATTCTTTACACACATAAAATCCTATTATCCCTTTAGTTGAATCTGTATAATCCAGTTACCTTCTATGAGATGCATGGATACACCCAATAGAAAATAACTGACCCTGAACTTGAAAGCAGTGAAAAATCCTATAGATTGTGTGAGACCTACAGTGTAACCCACTTTATCCTCTCCTGGGGGGTGAACACTGCAGGCCAGCAGAATCAACAGCTTCTTCTTGCTGCTTGAAACAGTAGAAAAGCTTTGGATGCTCATGAGGAGCAAACCTAATAAAGCAGGTCATGCATTTCACTTGTAGAAACAATTTTGTTATTATGCACATGCATATAATCAATCACAAGAATAACAACAACAAATTACTGGTAGGGGTGGTTTTCCTAGGGCCAAAAAGGGAATAAGAATTCATGTAAGTTTTTTTAAGGACCTCCTATAATTATGATTCCAAGCCTTCAGTAAAGTTATATGATGTTCCAAAACAAAAAACAGAGAAAAAGATAGAAAAAAATTCAGTACCTGTCAATCGCACTTAATCCCCTAGGCTATGTAGAAAATGGAACCATATCCTCATTTGCACGGAAATATTTGCAATATGTGTGATTCAAGCAATGTGGCCAATAAAACTATGAAAATAAGACCAGTAGTGTCATTAGTGTTCTTGAGCAGACAGAAAGGATAGGTCTGAGGGAATGGGCAGTATTTACAGTGTTAGGAGATGTTAGCAAGAATATGTGTTTACCTGGATACTGACTGTCTGCTTGATGAAACTGAGGTGTCTGAAATGTGCTTTGAGACCCTTTGCCTCCACCATTGCCTCTGAGTCACGCTCTGCTTCTGTGTTGGCCACTGCTCTGTAAACACCTTAGAACTCAAGTGCAAATGGCAACATGATAATAGCATCTTTCTTCAAATATTTATCCTCTGGGATTCAGCCAGAATCCATGTTTCTAGGACTATCAAGATATAGAGGAAAACCTTCCAGATTGTACTTAGGTAAGAACAAGGCAGTTTAGGGGATCTCTTTCACCTGACACAGGGCAAAAGCAAGTATACTCTATATTTTCTCTGAATTTTCCAGCACTTAATTTGGTTTAGGCTCTTTTTGTTGCCTTAGGAGACCGTGTAGAAAAAGACTCCAGGACAACTTAGTGTATAAGATAAGCTAAAAAGACTGGGTCCTTTAATTATGCCTCAGGCCAGGGGAATACACATGACATGCCCACACCCAGACAGTGGTTCTATGATTTTATAAGGTCCATTCAATCCCAGATCTGTCCACTCCCTGTTCTGCCCCACAACACACCCCTTTGGGAATTAGGTTTTGGGGTGTTTGGAACCGCTTCCTCCTCATCTTCATCTTCTTCACAGCACGTACAGTCCTTGGAGTTCCTCTAAAGTTATGGGCTTGAAGGTCGCTGTGTCTGTGTGATATCTTCACTGGTCCAGGCCTTAAGGTGTTTTTCTACAATTCTACCTTGAAAAGAAGACTAAACACATTAATGGAATTTAGAGGGATTGATATGAAATGGGGTAACAGGGTTGGGTATGTGTAACTATTATGCTACAGGGTAAGGGATATAATACAGCTACATTAAAATCTTCATTTACTACACAACTACTTCTAAAATCTACAAAAGTTAAAAAATCCAAAAAGCTCCAAGGCATAATTTTCTTGCCCCTGAACATTCACAGTTATTCATCATTTTTCTCTCTCTCTTTTCCGCTCCCTTCTGACTTGCACATGTTCTTTCTCACAGGTTTCTCTCTGCAATATCCTCTCCCTGTGTGTTTTATCAGAGCTGGACCTTTGTTAACACATGAATGCAGGCTGGTTCCTAGGGCGAGTCCTGTAAACACTGCCTGTGGCTTTGGTCTGTTTTGTTGGAAGTTAAAGCCTGAATGGCATCTGAATCTTCCAAGAGGACTCTTTGTGCTCAACCATAATTTAACATTATTACTATTCTTTTTACCTCCTGTCATTTGTTATGCCATGGGGTAATTACATGTCAAGCTTCCTATACGCGTAAGGAAACCAGCACCTAGAAATCAGTGCGACCAGCAAAACCCCTACATCAGCTCCCCAGAGCTGGCAGGCAGCCAAATTCTCCTCTCCTCAGAGCCACCAGTACAGGTAACAGCAGCCAACTGGCTCTTCCAGGGCCAGAAACATCATGGAAACCAGCTGGTCTGGGAAAATCCTGAGACCATCGCCCGTGATACACCAGGGAGGTGTTGGGGAAGGTGCCTGGCAAGCCTCATCAGAGGGTGTTCTAGTCAGCTATGATACCAAACACAGGGTTATTGATGTCTGCAATGTCCTTTTAGGTGAACAAGAATAAAATCTAATTCTAGTCGGGAGACCAATTCTTACTTGCAGATTGCTTCTAAAGAGCCAACAGAGAGGAGTTATGTGGCAAAGGAGGCAAAGAAATGAAGCTAATAACTTGATTGAAATAAAACACCTGTCATGGGATAAGAAAAATCAGCTATCATAGTTACAGAAGCTGCCTGCAACACCATATGAGCAGGAGAGTGTTGGTAAAACTATCTCTTCGTTCCCTGGTATGCCTTCCTGGCCCTAGTCCTCCTTTCACAGTCGCAGGTTGCCAGTCAGGGTGCCTGCAGTCCTGGCAGGAGAGCAGCTGTGGCAGAGAGAACACATCCATGCCCACCAGTGGAGTCATTGCCACAAGGCTTTGTACCCTTCTCGGAGCAAACCTTGTATGCAGCAGGCCCCCAGCCCTGGCCATGTCCAGCTGGTTAAAATTGAATATTTAGCCCAAAGCTGGAGGGAAGTGACTCTTTTGGGGGTTTCTATGGCTTTTCTTTGGGAAAGATGAGGACACTCTATGCTTTCTTCCCCAAGTCTCTCTGAGTAATGGAGGTCCAAGAGAAAATGACAACTCTCAGGAATTTGAGGAGCTGCAAGTTTGTTGTCACAGCATTTATGTGTACCCGCATCTTTTGACATTTCACAACACCAACCCTGCTGAAACAAGACTGACATCTCCTTTGCATAGTTAATCAGCTGTAGCCTGTTCAGGCCAAGAAACAGGGAGTTTTCCTTCATGGGAGCTGTCAGACCAGTGCTACCATCATGCCCTTTTTGATTCAAACCCCAATCTCTCCCACAGTGTCTTTGCTCAGGGGCAGGGGCCACCTTTTTTTATAACAGTGCCTCAAAGAAATCACTGATGAAGTGTCTTATGGAGGGCATACTTCACCCAGATTAAAGAAAACCACCTGAGCCAGCATCTCAAAAAGGCACATGACAGCAGACTGTGAAAGGAAGCCAAACAAAAAGTGTCAAATCATTTTTTGGATGAAGTTACTTCTGCACAACTCCTGCTCTACACAAAACGTATTCTCTCAAATCCAGAAGCTCCCAGGAAGTTCTAGCCCAACATCGCTTTCTGCTCTTTGATTTACGTATTTGTTTTCCTTCTTCTTGCAAACCTACTGAGCTGTTTGTTTAAACTTCTAAGGAGATTCTGTGGCATGCATTATTTCTTCTGACTTTTCCATGGTGCCGTACTCAGAACATTCAACAAACGGTAATTATCTGTTCTAGTTTTTATCACATGTGTTGCCTAAAGTGAGAGAAGGGTTTTAGGTGAGGTTAGAAATTCAGGTTTTCCCATCTTTTGGTGCTACACTGAGGTCACAGAGTCACATGCCTTTCCTAAAGTAGATCAGCTTTCACCTTAATGAACCAACTACTGTATTTTGACTACTATAAAACCAGTTTCATCATGCTCAACTACTTTAAAAAACTTATGTTTTCTAGAAAAAGTGCAAGGTTTCTGTTACTTACTTGCTGAACTTTATGGATCACACATAGCTGAACTGTAAGTATCGCTGTGTCCTCTCAGATTTTTGCTTAGTTTGTTCTTGACATGTACAGATGTACTGTCAGATTGAAGTGCAGGATTTCACTCCTAAAATCCCATTGTTATTATTAAAGCAGAGATGTTTCAGAGTGATTCTGGTTTGGCATTTGGCACAACTATTCCTGAGTGAATAAACACAGGCTGCCACCAGTAACCATTTTGATATTCCACTTAAATCTCAGATCAGGCCCACCTGATGTAATTACCCTTTGAAATTCTGCTCATTTGACTGAGGGAGGAATTTGAATAACCTGTGTGTATGAGACAGGTTCTATAGAATCACACTGATGTTGTTTGGCTCTTGCTTTCCATTCTACCTTTAATCAGACTTTCTAATTATCAGCCCTTACATGCTCTCAGCCATGACCTTGATTCACACTCTTGGGGAAAGCCTACTATTTAATGTAAGTGATTAGAAAAATAAAATGTAGGTCACTTTATTCCTCTTTGAAAGTTCTTAGTTTAATTAACCGAGCTTTTGCTAAACCTTCCTCCTCCCTACAGCTTTTATTTTTGTTTTTAAGACTAGTCAAGGGACAGCAAAGTGTTTACAGGACTAAGAAGTGCTATAATCAAACATTTTCATTTAATTCCTGATTAATGCAGAGATGTGTCCTGTAAAGAAAGAAAAAATCCTAGCACTCATGTTTGGTGATTAAAGGTTAAGGATCTTTGAAGGATTTCTGGTTATTTTGTGGAGTTAATGATTGAACATTCATATGTACCAAATTCCGTATGCATTAACTTTAACCTTTAAGTCTTTGTCAGACTTATGATTGATTAAAAAACTAGAACAGTCATAATATATGTGATTCAGGTGCTGCATATAAAGCATGGTGTTTTTTCATCATCCTGGGATCCAATTTTAAATGCTGAGTAGGATGTCATGGCAGAAAATCATTAGAGCCCAACACTGTACTGAGCAGTGATTATGGGCCACAGTGAAGGGAACTAAGATTATTGTGTGGGGTGTTGGGGAGATCTGGCTTCCCATGGCAATAGCTTCTACTTTCAAGCACCCAGAAGAACATAATGGTCTTTGTTTATGCACCATTTCCTTCAGCATAGCCAGGGAAATGAATGCTGATGTGGTTTGCCATTCCTTGAAGCTGTGTAAACAGGATCCAGGACAACCGCTTTGTCATCTCTACCCTCCTCCAAAGGTGAGTTGGTTTTCCACTTTTTTTAAAACTACTGATTGTGGAACGTCTTTTAAGCTGGAACTGAACAGTTCAGTGTCTTCCGCTGTACGTGCATTGTCTAGGAAATAAACTTCAACATTTTGAGCATGGACACTTTTAGAATGAAAAGTACATAGCACGCATTAGCTGTGTGGACCATCCTCAACAGGATAGTTGTAGTGTGAGGGTCACAAGGCCAAATTTTCTTGTACCAGTCTGGATCAGAAAAGAAGAGTAGAGAAAATAAAATCTCTCTTTCTCTGGACTTCACTGTTAAGCAGTAAAATAACCCCAAACCAGATACTCAGGTGAAGATCATATATACCACTGCATTACCACGGCATGACAAGTGATGCCCACATTGCCTGATCTGCAGTGACAGCCTCTGTGTAGGCACAAGTTACCTGCTGCAAATGCAGGGCTATTAGACTTGGAGTAGTCTGCAGTGCAAGAGGTTTTAAGCTAATGTGCATAATCTTTTGCCTCAGGCTGGAAACATTTAATTACCACCGCTTCTTTGATGTACAGTTACTTGCTATGACACTTGCATGTCCGTGATTGCATGTCCTAGACCTTTGCTATGCTCGTACGCATACATATCTGCATAGGTGTCTAAACATATACTGTTTGTTTGGGGATTCTTTTATTTGTGGGGTTCTTCTCTTCCCAGTTATCATGCATGTCCAGTCTCACTAAGACCTGTGAGTGATGGTGGTTGTTTGGCAGTGTTGAAAAAGATTTGCAAAAATAGATGCCTATGTGAGTGGCTTGCTTAGGCATCTATTTTGTAAATCTTTTTCCCTGCATCTGGATGGAGAAAGACATGTTTGATTCCTAAAGGTTGGTTTGTTTGTTTGATGTTTCACACAGGGTCTAATCCAATAGTCATTGAAATCAGTCAGTGTCTTTTTATGGGCTTGGATGAGCTGTGGTTCCTCTTCACAATGGGTTTAGTTCTGGCATTATTGAGATCTGGAGAAACACTTACCTTCCAAGAATGGCAGTAACATTTGTTTTATGGCAGGTGTGCATCCCATATGACTACTCTGCTCCATGATGTGCCCACATAGAGATATATGGTTGTTCAACCAGGCAGGGGTGAAAGAAGACTGGAAACAGCAAAGGGGGTCCACACTCACTCGACTCAACCAGGATGTTGCCCAAACTTCATCAAACAGGTTCCATGAGAAATCCCACATCTCAAACTGAGTGTCAGAAATGCAAGGTGCCTCTTTAAGTGAAAGAAGATGCAGGCAATGAACTGCACTTAAAGAGAGGGATAGAGTCTCCATGACCACATAGTGAACCAGGCTAACAAGTCTGGAGGGAGGGGCTGTTTAAATCAAGGTGACTTCTGTACAGAAGTTAGAAGACCTGTCTTGCAATTCTTTGTCAATTGCCAGAAGGAAAAGGATCTTTGGTTAGCTCTTAAACCATCTCCCAGAGCAGGTGTAGCACCGAGGTGTTGACTCTTTCCACCTCCAGCAACAGCTTCAGTGAGTGCACCCTCTGCAAGGAAAACAACTGAACATGTTGGGCTTCTGGTTGGTTTTTTAAAACAAAATTTGGACTCTTGTTTGAGTGGCCTGGAGAATATCCCTCCAAGTGAGTGGCTCAAGCAAACCCTCTCCCCTTCCAAGTGGTAGTTAGATCCCTTTCTGTCAAGGTGTATTTGTTTCTCATCAGGGAATAAGGGAACTGTGCCAACAAAGCTGATTTTTTTACACTGACTGTGCTCTTTTCTTTTTTGGCTCTCCTGGTGCCCTGAGACAGCATGAGGAGATGGGAGGAGAAGAGCAGTGCTTCAAGTTCATGCTCAAGTGGTTGATAAATTGCCCACAGTAGCTGTGACAAGTCAGACTGAGTAAAGATGAATTATGGGTGAAAAAAATTAATATACAATCAGAGACACAGATGCATAAAATGCAGTTTACCTCACATTTGCTTCTTTCATTTGTAATTTGATTGATCACTTCAGTTTTATGAGCCTCCAAATGTTGGCGCAGTCCCCTGCCGAGTGTTTGAACAAGACTTTAATACTAATGACTGTTCTGTTCAACTCTATTGATTTTCAGGTACTTTGCTTATTCATTTAGACTTTTGGATGCCCATTTTCCCAGAATTAGTATCATATTTGTACTGGCAAAGGGAATAAAATAAATAGTTACCTGTCCTTGTAAGGCAGTATAATTTTCAGGCTTTAATTGCCTTTAAGGTGGAAAACATCAATGTGTAGCTGATTTTTCAGTCAGTAGTTTATTTTTTTCTGTTTCTGTGGTGTTGTTTTAGTGAGATTCTGTGTCTTGAGGAAGGAAGGACCCCTGCTTCAGAGGCCTTGCAAACTACTTAGTGGAGATACTGCAAACCATGTAAATGATACGTGCATCCTACTACATATTTCCCTGGTGTCTGACAAATTAGCCCAAATTAATTTTTTTTTTTCCAAGCTGCCTGAAGCCATTAGCACTCTGTGATTATTCTAGGAGACTTTGCTCTAATTATGAATAAAAAATATTACTCCTTTCGCACAGAGCTCCGTGCTCTCAGTGCAGAACTGGAGGAGGAGAACACCCAACCAGGGCGAAGGCAGCTCTGTTTCAGTGTTTCCTTGGGATCTTGGGCAAGGTGAGCTGCTCTGCTGGTGGGCAGCTTTAGGAGCAGACCCCTGATGTTGGTAGGGAAGAACAGAAGAGGCTTTTGTGGCTCCTGGATCACCAGCAGGGCTGTGTGACCAGATGTGACTTGTACTGGGGTCCTCTGAGCCCCTTCTTGCTGCCAGTAGCTCATAGAGGATCAGAGATGGGAGTGCAGGTAGATTTACATGCATAGGCTTTCCCACTGCATGGTTTCTTGCCCAGTGAGAGGTTCTCCTCTACCCTTTAGTAGGAGGGTGGCAACACTAGGGACTCCTTCAAGTAGAGACAAAAACATAGGGCAGATCAGAAGCGTAGGCTTACTAAAGGTAGCTGAACACTAGACAGTATCTAAAGCTGCTTTATTGTGTCTTGTGTTTTAAGTTACATCTGTAATATGCCTTGTGGTTTAAGCCACATCAACAACAGATATTCTAATACGGACTGCAGCATCATTCCAAAACTCTGACAGTGGTAGAGGCATCCAAGATAGGTGTTTTAGGTTGACTGGATAATGTTTTAGCCAAAAATATTTATCTGCTCACATGGTGGAAGACTTTCTGCACTAGGTCATGTAATACAGCGGTGTTCCTCTAGTGAGCAAAAAGGCCTGAAATAGAGTGAAGGGTTTTAGACAGTGCCTACCAAGTTTTCCTTCTGGCCCTGGGAGCAAACAGGTTTGCAGGAGATTATTCTCAGCTTGTCTCTAGATTGCTTTAAGCCAGCTGGCCTGTTCAGTTAAATTGCAATACTTTAATTGATTTTGTTGGGGCCAGAATAATGGCTGGACTTCAGCACTGTAGTCCTGCTCTGGCAATTTCTAAAACAGTCTGTGTTGGAAGAAGCTTGTACTCTTCTTTCTGCCTTTCAGGGTGCCTCTTCTGCCCATCACTTTTCTGCTCCAGATTATAAGAGACCTTGTGGCTGCCTATTTTGCAATTTGCTGCAATGGGATTTTGACAGAAGTCATATCGGCAGCAATACACATATCTATGTTATTATTACGTTATCTTACAAAAATAACCATCATTTCCACAAGCACTCATGCTGGTTCGTGTGCCCTCTATCAGGTCTTTGACTGACTTTGTAAGAGGAAAAAGCCCCCTCATGGACGTTACTGTGGCCAGCATGCTCTTTGAGAAAGTAGGAGCCAACCAGTTCTGGATGGAAAAAAGAAACCCCTTGGGGTTTAATAAAATAAAAATACTCCTGCTGTTTGCTTTCATTCCTCTCTCTCAGTAAAAATGTGGGTTACTTCCTGGGACGTGAGGCAGAACCAAACTCCAGGGTGGGAGTTCTTCTGCGTTCCTGGTACGAGCAGGCTACCAGTCAAAGGTAGATCTTGTGACTGGGACCTGTTTCCTTTTTTTGAGACCGTAGGCAGTAAAACAAGCATCTGGGAGGCAGGCTAGGTCCTGTGGAGCAAGATGTTCTCCTTTTACCCTTTCTTTTTAGAAATGGGTAAAATCCACTAAAATGTGAGTTGTTTCTCCTGCAGTCAGAACTGAGCTCTGAATAAACTACCAATAGAGAAGTGGTAGCATAAGGCACAATTTGAGCACTAGTTTCTACTCTTTCACTTGTTTCTCAGCATTTCCTCTGTTCCTCTTCACTAGCAGAAAATAAAATGATATAAAATAATTAACCCTACACCAATCAAAAAAAAAAAAACACAACCAAAAAGCCAAATCACACAACCCCAACTTTCTACCAAATAAATCCAAAGGAAATAGGGTAGCACAGAAATTGCAGGGTGCTGCATGCAGTTACATCATGCTGATGTAGAAGCTGCCTCTGGCAGGACCCCTGAAAACAAGTCTCAGGTGACTCTCAGGTACAGAGGCATTTGGGGTGGGAGGGCGGCAGACAAAAGTGTGAGGACAAGGAAGTGTTGCTTGTGAACAAATCCCACTTTTGTCACTGCCATTTAATGCTGACAGATTTTGCAGAATTTTTGTATCTCAGTACTCTTGGTAAAAAGGATGATGAAATGAGTTAGAAGGGAAACTTGGAGAGTTTTGTAAATATCCACTCTCCTGGGAAAGAGCTGGCTAACGAGGGTGATAAATGAGAGAGAATTAGAGTTGGTTCATGCATTTGTTCATGATGAGGAATACATCTGTTTGCCAAAAACCAATCATTGCTGGGAACGCATGGTCTCTGTGGAAAGCATTGAAAGAAGGCAGTGAATGAAATCCCAGTGCCCCCACCTCCCCGCCTCAATCCCTGTCCCTGGTGTGGGTGTGCCGGGGTGGCAGGGCTGCACTAGTTTGGGCAGGTGGTGCTGGCTGCTCCCCAGGACTGCGGCACACCCTCTGCTCTGCGGTTGCAACTTCACCCATCCATCAGCTGCTGGAGCCTAGGGAGCCCCCTCCTTGATGGTGTTCTCATGCCATGGGAAAGAAAGGAGGCTCCTTGCTAACCAAGATGCAGCAGGAGTGTATGGGCTGTATGGCCTTCAGTGGCAGGCTTGACACGCTGGTGTCAGCGAGGGATTACAAGTGACCCATGAAACCAGGAGTGTTTTCTCCCGAGTGGGTGTATCAGCTACCAGTCTTCCACAGCCCAACCTGAAGTCTTGGCTGAAGTAACTTGTGAAGTGAGAGGTCTCATACTTAGCACTTCAGAGAGGCAATTTTCTACATGCAAGGTCAATTCAGCCTTTCCTCCCTTGTTTTGTGCTTTCTGAGTGCAATATTTCTGTAGCTGTCTGAAGCATGCATTTCTCATGTGCTGCTGCTGTGAGCAGGCAAGGTCTCTCCCACCCTGACCAGCAGAAAGGGAGTGATAAATCCTACCTCTCTGGAAATTTTCCATCTATTATACTCAATTTGAAGCCATTTTCCTCATCTGCCTCTCAAGTTATTTTATTGCAGAAATGACAGCAGCTGCTATCGTGCAACATAACTATGACAAATGTAAGATGCTTGATTGGTTTTGGGGACAGCGGTTGCCCAGGGGGAAGAAACTAGAAAACAATGTCTTGGCTCGTTCATGGTGTCTCTCATCTATTTGTGACATACCCTGATTTTTATAAGACCATAGACAGCATGAATTAATCATATATTAACTACATATATTAAAGTGACATGTATATTAAACCCCAGCAACTTAGAAGTCCTTGTTCCTTACTGCTTATGCTTATTCTTCCGTATCCCTGGGATTGTTCGCTATAAATTTTTGACCCTTGAATATCACGGTTAATTAATTTGCTTTGATCACTGCCTAAATCAATTATAATGACATGCTAAATTTTATGCCCAGTAAAAAATTGTTGATAACGATTACTTTAAATTCAAATTTATTCTGCTGTAATATTCCAAGCTGGCATGCCCGCTGTTCAGTAAGGTGCCATCACTAGAGGGATATTTTCTTTTTTTTCCAAATGCTTTAATACTACCACGTGGTGAAGCATACTTTTTGTCCCTATGTTGAGTTTCTGTACCTCTATCCAGAGAAACATAAACCTGGTTGGTGTTAGGCTGGGAGTTATGTCCTTAGGCTGGGCTGTAGGAGGGACTGATGGCAGGTCATTGTCAGACAGAACAGTTTGTCCTCACTAACAATTTTGAGCAGAAACTAGGTGCTAACATGTTTGTTATACTCCAGATTTGCTTTTCCATTTGAAACATTGTCACAAGTCATTTATTTTTATCTCCTTTTTTTATTTTAGGGTGGTTTTTATACTGATTCTCAAACCCTACATAAGTAGTTATTCCTTCTGAAAGAGTACAAAGAAGCTGTGTTTTCAGCCTTCTTCATTCTGAATGCTGAGGGGAAGGACAGAGGGCATCACATAGCTACTGCCTCACAGATACGGCTGTTTTCAAAGGTGGCCTAATAAATGCAGAACAGCATATGGGAATTGTCATCACAAGAATATTGTCCTAAACTGAAAATGGAACAGCAGAGGGGAGCACACTGGTGTTACCCTGACCTTCCAGACTCCTGTGACTGTCTTTTCTCTTTTTTTTTTTCCCCCTAAATTAAAGTTGTGAGATCTTCCTTTCCTATGGGAAGATGTGGTTGAATTTAGAAAGTACTATTCATCAGAGTTGCTGAACTCTTGTTAAATATTTTTGACTGCATGAGCATATCTGGGGCATCTCCCCACCTCCATGACTGGGAAGAGTCCTTGTGGCAGAAGAACCAGTATGGCCTTCTGCGCTGTGATGCAAGACAAATTTCTTAAGGCTGGGGACAATGCTTAGCAGCGTGGTGCAGAAACAGCCCCTGCTTCCTCCCCATGGCTCAGCATTTAGCCAGGCAGAACCCAGGGCAGTGGACCGGGGGGGCTGCAAAAATGTGTTGATTGAGGCTTTTGCAATGGCAAAGCCTCAAGGAATGCTTTGAGAGCAGGACCACGGCAGTGTTTGGCAGTTCCTGGCCATGACAAGTAGCCATCAGTGCTCATTTGACCACAGCCTTGCAGCATCACACACGGCACATCCGTTCTCTTGCTTCCAGCAGTGCTGGACCCTGGCTGTCACCCACACTCATAGATGGTGCCCCTTGCACAAAACTTCATTTCCTCCTTTGAGGAGCATGTGTGTAAAGGGATTTGAGGTATTATTTGGGCATCACTTGCAGTTGACTTCTTGATAACCCTTGGCCTCGTGATGGCCAAACTGATGATGCCTTTCCAAGGTATTTTCTTGCAATGGTTCTTTCACTCTTCCTTTCTATGTAGATGTAAGTATCCTCAGTTTGGAGGTGCCCCAAAATACTTCTTCAGCAAAAGTTGACATGGACACAACTGAAAAATTATCTTGCCACTGTCAGCAAGAACTTACCCTCCACGTCAGGTATTTCCAGAATAAAATCCTAACCTTCCTAGATCCTAGGCAGGAGATTTTCCTTCCAAATTCTATTCCCTGCTTTGTACCTTCCTGCATGCCAGCTGTTCCCCTGCTGGGATGAACCTCAGCTGAGTGTAACACTCATCCATGCAAGAGCAAATGTTTAATCTGTGCCCTTCCACAGTGAGTCAGACTGACATTACATGCATAACCCTCTTTTAGCCACCTAATGGATGACTTGTTCTTCAGGAGGAGTGACCAGAGAAGTCTGTCCTCTGTGCTCACACAGTGCAGTCAGGATATGAATTTCGGCTGATCTGGACTTTTCCTTAGGAAATAAATGATGCCCTGGAGCAAAATAAATGAACTCCTGCAACTGGAGTTTCATAGATCGTGACTGGATAATTGATTGTTAGTCCAATAAAAAGTAACTGATGAGGAGTTTGTGGACTCATACATCATTTTTGTGCTGTGACTGATATATTAAAATAGAAAAAAAAGGTAGGAAATAAGAAGAAAAGTTGGTGGGATACTGTGAGGCTGATCTGGTTGTTTTTCATTTTGTTCTTGCTCCCCTAGGTAGGACTGAGAACTGCAATAAAAAAGGCAAGAAGAATTATGAAGACTTCCAAGGACCTGGTAAGAAGTCAATGGCATTAGGGTGTTTTACACTGTACTTGCATTTTATCATGAGTGAGTCCTTGTTTATTTTGTATGACTGTGAATCCTTCTGAACTGAATGCTGACTCACTCCTACCTGGCACAGGATCTGTTCTGTCAGCTGACACTGGGAAGAAGGAGAGGGAGAAATAGAGAAGAAATATGAAAGTATGGGGAGAGCAAAAAAAAAAACCCTAATGAAAACGCAGATTGTTTGCAGAGAAGGGATAACAATCTATGTCCATATCCATCCACGACATAAATTTATGTCTAAAATGCATGCAGCAGTCAGTGTCTCATCTGTGAGCTCCATAATTTAGCTTCACCAAGATGTTTGCTTTTACTAGCCCAACACAGGAATTTCCCACTCAGCCTTGCCCTGTGTTTTTCCTTCCTTCTTTCAAACTTCTTTCAGTGTTTATTATTGCTCCTCCTTTTTTTGTACTTCTTCCTTGACCCTTATCATCCCTGCCTTGCCCTTGTAGCTGTATGTAAATGGGTGCCTCATGAACTGAGCCACTGTCTTACAGCACAGAGAGTGCATTTTAGAGCTGTCTGAAACTCAAGCAATGGTCTGAATGTGAATTCTACATATTTTTCCTTTATTTGTGAGAGACTGCCCTTGCCTGTTAAACTTGAAAACTAGGATTTGAAATCTTTCTGCCTCTAACAGTTTTCAGATCTGTAGAAGATCTCTAAAGGGTAGCAGAGAAGGGAGGGACAGCTTTTATTCTGCTGGGTTCACTTAGGTGAGTCAGCTCAGCCATAGAGTTTACTTCCAATTGTCTTCAGGCACTTAATGCAGAGCAAATGTTTTAGCTGTTTGTGAAGAAATTATTGGTATTGCTTCTTCCTGATTCCTTACTGCGATGCTGCTCACAAAAGTGAAAACTGAGGTGCCTAATTAGCCTTTGGGCAATTGCCAAATTGCCAAGCCAGGGAAATAAACAAAGCACTGGAGAGACAGGTCTCACCTCCCACGGAACAGCAACCAGCAGGATCTTATTCATTTTCCTTCCTATTCCGTGCTGTGCTACTGATGGCCTGAGATTTCTGCTCCAATTGCGTTAAACTCCTAATCCCCTCTCCTTGGACCAAGTCTCCTCTTAACACCTGCAGCGAGACACTCTGAGTCAAGCAGGTCCTCTCTGTTAGCCAGAGAGCAGCTTCAGGCTCAGGAGTGCTGTCCCCCAGGACAGAGGACTCCTTCCCTCCCTCACAGAGGTTTCTACCCTTGGCATCTTGGGCTGCATCCCTCTCATGGCCACGTCTGGCCTTTGTAGGCAGTGCATGCCACATCCTTTCAGGCTCTCCTGGGTAGGGTGGCGTGGTTGGCATTAGTCTTTGGGTGCAACAGGCTCTCCTATATTGCCTCTACTCTCTGTATCCTCAAAGCTGCTCCATGCCCCAATACCTCTCTCAGTCTCCATCACAGCACCCTTGGCCCTTTCCTGCTCCTAGCTGCCCATTTGCCAGCAGGAAGGACAAGTAGACTGTGCCTAGAAGCAGCAAACTCATAGTTGGGTTTATCCAGTCAATGTATTTCTAAACCTCCATAGCTGCACAACACAAGATCAGCTCAAATTAAAAAAAGTATCGTGTGCTTGCTTGAGCCTCTCCTGAGGTTATTTCTAGTGTGCTCCCTGTAATGAGTCTGGGTAAACTTATTTTAAACCTGGAAAATTAAAAATAACAACATTTCTAGAGGCATTACTGTATCCCTCAATTTCCCATTCACACAGATTAAAGTTATTTTGAGATCCAGAAAAACGATACAGTGAGAAACACAAAGGAGAATCTCTAGGAGAGAGCACAGTATGGATCCTGCTTGCATAAGTCATGTATCCCAGAGTAGCAGCATGTGATGAAATAGTGAGAAAATCACCTGCCCAGACTGAATGCTGCCATATCATGGTCTGTTTACCTGCACGTGCAGATACACATGGCAGAGAGAGCTGAGGAACCCTCACTGCTTAGGAAGAGGATCCAGAAAACCCCATCTGTCATAGGACGTCACTGCATCCACATCAGCAGAGAGAGAAAAACATTCACCTGGCCTCTTTTATGCTCTGGCTCATGCTGGACCAAAACATCAAATTATATCTGTTCATTCTTCCCATATCTGCTGTTTTGGTTGCTTTTGCCCCATTGTGTGTTGAGCAAAAGCCTTCTGAAAAAGTTCTTGCAAGTTAGTTGTCCCCATTTTGGCTTGGCAGCTGTGTGGGACTCCATAAAAAAAGGCATGTGATTATGGAGGTTGGTAATGAGAATGGGAGCTCTGTCTGCATCCCAGGATTTCATATTTACGGAATTACGGAATTATGGAATTTCTGCAGATCATTGTGAGTTTGGGAAAAAGAAAAGATATTTGACTAATGTAGAGATGCAATGAAAGTGGCTACAAACCCAAGAAATTCTAATAAATGTCTCCATTCATTAAAAGGAGTCAGCCATCTGCAAGTGATTGGCTTAAACCAAACACCAACAAGCATTAGAGGCTCATTGTTATTCTTTTTAGTAAAACCAATTAAAATAATTACAGAAATGCCATTAGGGAACATTAACAGGCAATGAATAAAATATTAGTGTTATCAATCACTGTGAGCATCTCTAGTGCTAACTTTTCTTATGGGTGGAGAAGATACTAAGGGGCATCCTTGAGCAATAGTGGTGAACAAATGGTGAATAGGGTTGTGGCTGTAGCATTTAGTGAGAGCAGGCACCATGCATACAACCCTGCCATGACTGTGAGGTCCCTGCAAGTCACAGCCTGGCACTGGGAGAAGTGGGAAGCCATGGAGGGAGCCCAAAGGGAATATTCAGTGAGAGAAGAGCATAAGCTAATTTTCCTGTGTCCCACTCATGTTACACAGGGGCAAGTAGTCCATCCTCTCTCGAAAACTCATACTGCAATCATAGCTTGTCTCTGCTGGGAAGGACCCTATAGTACCTATATCACTCAAAGATTCTCTCTCTTTTTTTTTTTTTTAAACCTGTATTCCTTTATGCCTTTGAGAGTAGCCCAAGACACCACTCTCCTGTACCACCCCAAGCAGAGCTAAAGCGTTGCCTCCAGACCTCACTGTCCCACCTGCTGTGAAGATGCACAGGCTGGGGAGCCAGAGGTTGTTGTGCTCCAAAATACTGCTGCAGCAGCTCCTCAGCATTGCCCACATCAATTCCACGTCACCAACAGACAACCATTCCCACCAAAGTTAGGCAGTCTCTGGAACTGCAGGATAGTCTTTCTTTGAAACTAACAGAGACCCAGTTGGCAACAATTTTGAAATGATTAGCTGAGAAAAAAGCAGGAAAAATTTTATTCTACATACAGCAAAGGGTAGACTTAAAGTGCAGCCTGTGAGCAGACTGAAAGGAGATTTTATTTCTGTATTTATTTCTTGCAAGTCCTGTAGTTTTTCTTTCTGATGCAGTTTTGTCTCCAGGTGCTTTAACTTCAAAGGTTTTGCATCCTGTGACTTAGGCTGAAGTGAAAACATGACAACTCAGATGAAGACTGCAAATCTTAGCCTGATGGAAAGCTTTAAGAGCCTCTAGTGCTTCTGTAGGCAGGATTAGTCCTGCATGAAGGAGGTGGGAAAAGTGGTTTCTTTCCTCTTTCCAGGAAGGTGTACATGGGTTTTCAAATCTCTTTGAGAAAAGCTGGCATCCTGCTTGTGCATCTCTCACATTCTCTGCCTGCCTGACCATACACATGTACACATAGACAGAAAGCAAAAGGGAGGTCTGTGTCCCTGCCATGCTGAAGGACATAGCCCCAAGGCAGCCAGTAGCTTGAATACAGAGGTGCAGCGGGATAGGGAAGACCACATGGCAAGTGAAGTCACAGCAGCAGGACACGGTTGGTCTTTCAGCTCATGAAAGGGCCCCACTCCCTGACTGGTTTTGGCTCTCTCTCTCCTTCTTCTGTGATTGTGTTCAGGTTTCTCCTTTCACTCCACCAACACCTCCTCACCCCCAAGCCAGTGGGACTCAAGCTTTGTCATTTGAGTGTGTTGGACAGAGCTGAAGGGAATTAATTTGTGTGTTTCTTTTGGGTTTCTTGTCTCATCTCCCTGACTTTCCTCCTTTTTTTCTCCTTTGATTTCACTTTTGCATCCTTCAGAAAGTGCACTATTACAGCTCCACCTCCACTGCAGATCTCTCCTTCTGCTCCTTTTCAGTGGTAACTGAAAAAGGTACCACTCTTTTCCATCTTCATCTTGCTGCTTGGTCATTTCAGCCACCACCGCAAATGTTGGCTGCAATCTTTGTACCAGGGGCTCTATCCCCTCTTCACTACCCCAGCCCTCCTCTCCACATTGAGATCCTGATTGTGACATATTGCTGTGGCTGACCTCCTGCTCTGGGCAGCGTGATACCCATATCTCCATCACCCCTTGTTACCTGTGCAAGCAAACACCTTCCCTGGAGCTGCAAGGCAATGCCCTACACACCATGGCCCACTGGTTCCCTGCCCTGCAATGCTGCCTCAGTGTTCTCCTCTGTCACTCAGAGCTTTATACACTGGGGTTACTGCCCCTCATGGTGAGTAATAACCTTTCGTTGTCCTCTCCTGAGTTATATCCATCCTTTATCTTCAGTTTTACATTGTATTTGGTTTGCAATGTCTTTAGGGCAAGGAATACCTTACTCTTTTTTCTGCGTATATAAAGTATGTAACACAAGGCAGTTGGTCCAAGGACAGAGCTCTTAAGTGCTATGTCTATATAAATAATTACCCTTCTTTGCATAAAGTTATGATCGTGCCCATCTGCTCATCTGCTCCATATTTACACGATAAATGTATCCTTAGTGAATACAGTTAATTAGGCTGTACACCGAGTAGCCCTCTGTATTTATAGACCACTTGAGCACCCTCAGTGTTTAAAGACCACCTGAACTTACAGTGAAGCGCCATGAGTAGCGTGTTTGTGGGATTCATTGCCGATGCAGCACAATATTTCCGTTCATTAGGAAAGTCTCTTTCAGCTTCTGAAGCTTCCTGGCTGCCTGGAACATGAACTGGATTGGCTCATGGCAGTGGTCTACTAATGCTGAAAGTTTTTCCAGCAGCTTTCTTTTACAGCTTCCAGGTCTTGCCAATATAAAATATAGTTACAAGATTTCCAGGTAAAATCTCATTAAAAATTCAAAGATATTCTGTGCACGTTCTGGATTGTCCTATTTCTCCTCTCTTTGGGGTTGTTGGCCTATCCACTCCTCCCTGAGCATGTAGAAATCAACTTTATGGCTCACAATGTTTTCACACTGTGTCACATGCCATCATGTTTATCAAACATGAGAACAGTAATTTTTATCAAAGAATGAGAAAGTAAGTTTGGTACATGAGAGGAGACAGTTTCACAGGAACTTTTTATTCCTTTCTAGTTTACAGGTCTTTGAAAGCCAGAGTAATTGATTTGTCTAAATATTCTGGCATGTAGAATCCTTAATGGTGTCACTGGAGTTTTTAGATGTCTCTAGGCAAATACATGGTTTAACTCTGTAATCTACTGACACTGAATATCCCAAGGTACACTACCTCTGTGAACTAATGCACCCATCTTTTTTTTTTTATTTTTCTTCCTCTCCAGAAAAGCTTCATGGGGTTCTCAAGTATTTGTACATTTCCTCTTCTGGCTAACCTGTGTGAGAAGATTAAATAGTATGTATAAAATTTCAGTCCTTAACCACAAACAGATTATGGTACATTTGCTTCTTTCAAAAGTCATCCTTAGTTAACAAAGCTTCCCACACTTTATTTATGCTGGTTTCCTGCAGAAAACTATTGTCTTGGTAGTATAGAGGTAGGTTACACAGAGATCAGACAAGTAAGTAAGTTTCTTCCTAGGGATCCCTGTGATTTTTTCAGTACTTAAAATATTTGCTTTTTTTCAGCATGTCCCAGAGGTCAAATATGTGGCACACTCACAGATATGACATTTCCAAGAGGGAACCACCTTTCTGTTGAGATTTCCTAAGCCCAGGAGACTTTTCCATTTCATTTGTTCACCCAGTTGTGGTGCCCATGGCTCAGCATAGGAAGGCCACCAGAACCCATATAACTCTGTGAGGAGCATGAATTTAATATCAGTTGTGAAGTGCAGAAGAATCTCCAGGTGTTTAAGAAAGTCGTGTGGGTGGCAAACAAGAAAAACCATTCAAGGCAGTGCTGACTTTGAATCAGTTTCTGAGAAAGGCCAAGGACGTGAGCTGGGATATTACTCCTAAAGCATATTTGTAAATGGAATCCAATGAGTTGGAGGAAGAGTCAAGCAAATCTACATCAGTGTTATCAGCTGTATATTTGACTGAGTGAACTACCAAGACTAACTTGGCACCTATTCACCCAACTCAACTATTTCTGCTCATTTAATTGAAACTGCAAATATCAGGAGTTTATTGGGAATAGGTTGATTGACATGAACTATCTTGTAAGTGCCTTTGAAATGTTAGGCAGGACACGTAAGCTGAGTTCGAGCCCAGTGAGTTCAGACAGTGGAAGCGGGAATCAAATTGTATATCTTATGTTGAATCAAATGAGTTCAACTCTTCTGATCTCTCCCTCATGCACCCTCTCTCGCACTCTCTTTGGTTTTTTACTTTCCTCTTTCTGTATCTGCAAAAAAAATGTTTTCAATTGGACTTTTTTAGTGGTCTGGATTTGTGACAGTTCCTTGCAAATGAACCTTACTGCCAAGAAGTAGCCCAAACAGTGCATGGGAATTATTGATTACAGACACGATAAGGATAACAATCACATCCACAAGTGCGTGTCACCAGTCTCCTCTATATTTTTCCTTACCCCGATGCTTGTGGAGCTTGAGGAATCCACACCCATTGCATCTATTTGCTCCCTGAGCCAGGTTCAACATCTCTTACAAACCCAAGAGTCTGGAAAAACTTGGAAAGAAAACTTTCCAAGGAAAGATTAACTAGCATATAATTTTAAGAGTGCTGCCTGCTGGGCTAGATATGAAAGGCTGCTCAATATAGGTGAGCTAAGCAGTGTCCCATAGCCAAAGAGAAATACCATGCTTGGGCAGCACCATGTGAAAGCAATCACATGCCCAAGCTAGAAAGGAAGGGGCACAGGGCTGACACCATCATTTTAACACCTGTTTAATGCTGCTAAAACCTGTAGGATTACTGGAAACAAAAGTCACAATGAAAAAGAAAAAGATGTAATTAGGCAGTTAGTCTCCATCAGCATGAGACCCATTCTGCAAATCTTTCTCAGGGAGAAGGACCTCCATTAGCATTTCATATCTGAGAGGTTTGCAAGGTCTGCAAGGATTGAGTGTAGTATTTATTTCCAAAAAAATTTATAGTCACTTTTACCATAGATTTGGTGTCCTAGTTTGTTTTAGAGACCGCAGGTTTGACATTGCAGCTATACAGGATTCCATCAGCTTCACCTCCAGAGCTCAGTCAGCAGATATTGAAAGAAATCAGAATTTGTTCTTTTGGACAGGATCATTTTGCTGAAGTACAAGCACAGAGCTAAAACAGAATATGGAGCAGTGAATGACATGCCAGTTATTATCTATTCTGTATTCTGCTTCACTGTGTTTTTTACCTTCTGAATAGGTTCCCTTCCATATGTTAACACTATGATTGTTGTTTTTGTTTTTTACAGTGTTATAAGAAATAAACTGCCTTTTGAAGATTTTGATGGAGATAAATTTAGTACTTTCCCAGTAAGCAAAGCCTTTCCTTTGGTACACTAATCCCTTGATAATGTGGATGTCTATGGGATTCCTCCTACTTTCTGCAATGCTTTATCCATTCATGTGAAAATAGGTATAGGAATGAAGTGAATGGAGGGGATTTTATCACAAAATGTGGAGATTTTTCTTGGATGAAAAAGCAATCATTCATTTATGCCACCTGGGGAGATGCACACATAAAGCTGTGCTCCCTGCAGAAGCAAATTGCTCTGCTGCTGAGTGGTTTGTTTACTGAATTAATAAGAGGTGAAGCAAAGTCATACTAAAAAAAAAAAAAAAGTTGCCAACTTGTCTTGTTTCTGCATCAAAGCATGCAAGGTGTCATTTATTAAAGCTTAGCAAAGGGACTCTGGAATACAACCTGTTTAGTGGGTTTTATTCTTACACCTTGAGTTAGATTCTCATTTTAGATATTTTAAATTAAAACTGCAAGACTAATAATGACTGTCCTATCTGTGTGCTTCTCCTGACCTTCAGACACTGAGGGGGTATCACTGGCGAGGCAGAGACTGCAATGACAAAAACACCACTGTGTACCCTGGCAGACGGTAAAGCTTTTAATTATTTTAAAGGCTTCATAATGATTGTGACTTCATGAAGAATGAGCTCCAGATTTTATTTTGGCCATACTCTATGATAGCACGTCGTTGTTTGTTGCTTAATTTCACTGTGATAGAGACGAGGGGATGATCAAGATCAGGGGCGGGACGTGTTTGCAGGGGTAGTGCACAGGTTTCTTTCCTTTCTCTGAAGTGTCTGCAGCCAAAGTTGGTCAGACACACCAAATGTGGGGAGGGAAACCATGCTGCGGAGGCTTTCAAACCTTAATCCACTTGAGCTAACGCAGGCTGTGCCTATTTTAGGGAGCAGCAGGGTGGGAGTGCAAAACAGTGGTGCTCGTGGCTGGCTGCTGACCTCCAGCATCCAATCCTCGTGGTATGTTGGTGGAAATGTAGGGCTAAATATGTACCCTTCTAAGTGAGTACCTTCTGGATGCACACCTCCCAGCTGCCTGAGCACGGACTTTCATGCACACCTGGAACAGGGAGCACAGCCAGTCTTATTGGTCTGGCCTTCTCCCTTGCTTTTGTTATTTAACCTTTTCAAAAAGAGAGCTCTCTTCTACCACGGTTTTGCTAAGAAGTTGTTGACCGGGACTGGTTTTATAGACTAGACATTAACCAGTTTGTGATTAGATAAACTGAGATTAAGGGTATGGCCTTGGAAGAATCATGTGCCGTCATCCTGGGCAGCACACCTACATCAGCAGAAATGGGCTAACAGAGACCTGGATAGACGGGTATTCAGAGACTGAACAGATGAAGTTTTCCTACAAGAGAGGCCTGCACTAATCATACTGTGTTATGGGCCAGAGCAAATCCTCATTACCCTGCACTGAATTTGGAGTGAGGGGCTTGGTGGATTTCAGTGAACACTTAAAAGGGCAGGGAAAAAGGCCTGTCTTTTCCAAAAATCACCCCCACTCACTTCAGCTAAGTGCATATACAGCCTGAAAGGGTAAGTTTCATTCAGCAACTTCCAGGATTAACTTTAAATTAATATTGCATTTTGTTGGGAAAAATTGCCTCTTCTGGATTCAAAGGAGGAAAACCCCCACCCTTCCATGCAGAAAGGAATTTCTAATTACTTCTTATTCTTTATAGCAAAAAAATGACACTAAGGATCCAATTTCCTTAAAAACCCCTTTTGCTTTATTGTCTGTAACACTGCTTATCCTTTTGTAACTCTGTTTTAGTCCTGATAACTGGGATGTGAAAAGTGACTCTAACTGCAATGGCATATGGGTAAGTTGCACCTTCTTGATTGCTGCCTCTCTTTTTTCCTCCTTTTGAATTAGTCTGCAAATGTTTCTTTTCTATTTATTTTGGTTTATTAACTGATTTGGATTACTCTTATTTATTTGCTGCCTTTGATATTTCAAATAATAGAACCATTTATTAAAAACTAAGCAAACAGGAGAAGCAGTTATGAGTGAAGTTTGTTTATTGATGCTTATGATTATTTAAATTATGGTTATTATAATTAATTTAAATGTACATATTAAAATAATATAATGGAAAGCATCATTATTATGATGCAGTGCTTCCTACAGGCAAGCATTCAAGAACTAAATTCTCAGCCTCTGTTTTGCACTGCCATTCTTGAGGTGCTAGATAGCTACTATCATCTCTCCCCTCCAACAGGGTGTGGATCCAAAAGATGGAATTCCCTATGAGGAGAAATTCTGCAAAGGTAAATCTTTAGCGTTAATACAATAAACAATGTCATTGACAATGCAGGGGAAAGGCATTTCAACAAGCTTTACAATGTCATGAGAAAGGCAAAATGGCAAAATTGTTGTTTTTTCCTTATCCTGAGCATGAGCAAAGAAGAAATGTGAAAACACCAGCTGCTGGTAATCTCCTGTTAAAAGTCATCTCAGTTACAAAGTTGAATACATAGATCAGGGACAGCAGCAAACAGTTATCCCCTCTGCGTCTTCTGCGGAGCCTGAAGCCTAACCCAAACGGATGGCCTTGGGATTTAGGGGAGCATTTTAACATCAGCATTTGTCCAGTTTGACTCGTTGCCATAAATACATGTTGATCCTTTTCTGGAGAAGGACTTACAGGGGTGAAGTGATGACATGAACTGATCTCCAAAAGAGGTGAAGTGATGGCATCAGATGATCTCCCCAACTGCGAGGTGGGTTTGGGTGCCTCTGTGTACACCACACAAATAACAACCTCACAAAACAGCCCTGACTGCAGTTGCCACGCACCTCACCTTACATTTAAATCAGTATCCTGGGAATGAACCATTGCCTGGCAAGACTTCTCAATATTTTTAGATGAAAGGCAATCTACAAATGCTAAGTAGCATTAATTATAAACCAGACAGATTGTTCTAACAGAAATACTCGTACGAGTAGCACATCCACCACCCAGTTCTGTTATAAGGAGCTTTGAGCAATTTTCTGAGTAATCCGATTTCCCTAAATGTTTAAGTACTTTTTAATGCATACTCTATGGATAGTTAAAATAAACATTGGCTGCACAGCAAAACCTCTGCTGAAATAACATGCAATTTGAATATAACTAGGATTTTTTCTGATTAGCAAGACCTCTTCCTGTTTTTCATGCCCAGTTCCCAGTTGTTTCTCTAGGATTGGTGGCAAATGCCTGCTAGACATTTTTTGCTGCAGATGGAGTGAAAATCCTCTTTCAGGGTCTGAACGTTTAAGCCTCATGAAGAGCGGTATAGCCAGTCACCCTGTGACTCCCTCAGCTGCCACGGCTGTTCCTCTTTAAGCATTGCTTTCCATGCTCAGTTTTTCAGTTTGCTCTTTCTGCTCATGTGACTAACCAAAGGCATTGATTAGGTGCAGGCTCACGAGGGGTTGTGCTGTTGGGAGACTCGGCCGGCGCTCACTTCCACATCCCTCCCGAGTGGATGACCGTCACGGAGATGTCAGCGGTGAGGAATCACATTCAGGTTGCCAAAAACACTGCTCCACTGGTTGCCATTTGCTTTCTCCTCTGTGCTACAGGTTGCCAATGGGAAACAAGTGCAAAATGCTTCATTGCACTGGAATTTACAGTTATGGTTTCACGTGTATCCGTCCCCTCCTGCATCTGCTCTTACGAAGATAAAAAAGCAGCCCTGTGCTACTGCTGCTCCTCCGACATCTGTGCAATTGGGTCAGGGAAGAATTTGGCTGCAGTGGCCCCGTGCTGTGCCAGAAACACAAACCAGGACATCTGGCTTTCCACGCACGTGCCTGCGGCTCAAGGAGACCTGTGCTGTCTGTGAGATCAGTCCTGCCATTAGCAGGCTTGTCGGTATGGCTCCTTGCTGTGTGAGTGTTGCAGAAGTGACCCTGCTGACAGTCTGGGAACTTTTGTTTTAGGCATCTGGCTTTGAAATGACGTGCCCTGGGTTGTTTTCCCTCATCTGTGGCATATATGAAATAGGTCTGTTAACTCCAGTGTTCAGGCTTTGAGGCTTGTTGAACAAATACATCTGCAGCTATTTGAGGGTCATCCAAGGATTTATAATAGACTTGCCCTTAAGGGAAGAGTTTCTGTGACCGTAAAAGATCACTGACACACTGATGTCTATCTTTGGGTAGTATCCCAGCATTTCCCATTTTCAAACAACAACAAAATGCAGCTGACTGTGAATTATGCTGAGCCTGGTCTGTTGCAGTTCACTGGCATATAATGAAATAATTGAGAGGAAAGGATCATTCCAGCAAACTGCAATTGTGGGGTGGAGATAAAAGTGCAGGTGTGCTCCTGGCCTTCACTGTTGTTTCCTATCCCAAAATATTGTCACTCCCTAGTCAGGGAGGACTGTGCCTTGTCCTTCTCTGCACAAGGGTCTGCTGTACCGGGGTGATCGGATAGATCATCACTGCCCACCTTTCCTGGTGAAAACCTGCTACTCCTCCACTGGCCTCTGTAGAAGGGTATGGATATTTTCTGGAGAACAATTCTTATTCCAAAATGTTGGTAGTTACAGTGCTGTGGGAGGTCTGAGAGTTTCACGTATTTTTTTCACTTTTGATCTCAGGGCTGATTTAAATGTTGCAGATTAAGAGTTGTTTTTTTCTGTTAAATGCTTATAAGTAACTATTAGACAAATGACACTGATGACAGAGCTGATGAGGAACATAATAAATTAGAACTAATGATAACTGAGATTATCTCGTCTAATGAAGATGATAATAATACTGATGGTGATGATGATTCTGGAAGTAATGCTGGCAGCAGAGCCATGTAGGCAAGAAGACTTTTAGACTATGTGAGCATTATATTATCACTGTAATGAAAATTTAGAAAGCATTTCTCTTGCTTGAAGCTTGCTGGTCCGCTAGCTGGATGGGTCAAGGGCTGTTAATGGCATGCCGAGGTAGAAGCTTCAAGGCTGGGAGCTGGAGTGTAGATTACAAAGTGAGTTTTGGTGGCTCCTTGTTATTGTCTGATGGGTGTAGAACAATTTGCATGGGAAAGGAACTCGTGCTCTCTGTGTAAGGCCCAAAAAATATACACTTCCAGTAATCAGCTCCATCTGACCAGAGTGTGGGAAAAGTGGAGGACTGGTTGGAAAAGGAGAAGTGGATTACTTTCCTTTGCAGAAAGGGTGCCTCCAGGTTAGAGCTAGTGCCCTGCACTGGGGCAGGGAGGGCTAAGAGAGATGTGTTCCCTCACTGGTCTTTTGTAGTCACTCCACTGACAGCATATAAAATAAAAGGAAGTTAACACATCACTGGAATTGGAGAAGGTAAATACAGTGTATGAGTAGAGTAAAAAAAGAAGCCTGGATTTCACATGCAGACCCAGTGCTGCCTTGAGCCAGTCCCACATGTCTCTTGTGGTATATGTTCTGAGTCCAGTAAGAAAGGGATGCATTAAAATACCACTTACTGGAGCTAGTAGAGAAAGGTGAAGGAGGATGGTATAGATATCCTTGTGTACCTTCAGAGGCTGGGTACCCTGAGGGGGGCAGTGTGAAACAGACCTCTGACGTGGGTATGACACAGTATACTTACTGGTAGCATAGAGGAACTTGGGAAAGTCAGTTACAGCTACCCAGGGCAAAGCAAGGCTGACTTAATCCCCTTTCAGGAGATGCAGCCCTCCTACAGCTGGCTGAGCTCTACAGCAGTGCACTGCACAGCCACCATGGTGTATGTGGTACAGAGGGTCTGGGGTAGGAAGGAAGAGATTCTTTTCTAGGACTATTTGCAAGCTTTCCTCCCAATCTGGCAAAAATGCAGCAGTTAAATATTAGTGCAGAGATACAGAGAGCTCAGTCATATTAAGAAACTATTACCTGTGATTAAACTCTAGCAGAAGTAAAATGTTATTTAATTTGGAGCTCACCTTGGATAAGAAAGTTGACACTTGAGCACAAAAGTGCTAGCAAAAACATTTCGGAGCTAATTCAGACTTTATCACTGCCTCTTCCTCTTGCCTGTTGTCTCTGTCTTGCTTTCTCTGTCTAGAATGTCAATAGCAGCAATTCAACTGCCTTGGGGTTGTGAACGTGCAATACTGTCGTCTCTTGATGTGTTGTATTAAATGCCACTGGCAAATGTAGGTTTAATTAACAAATTAACTGGCTTCAATGCTTTTTCAATGAAAAGCTTTCCTCAAGGAGATTTTCTAAGCACATCCAGGGATGGGTTTGTGACCATAGACAATGCAGAGAGTCTGTGTACTAATCTCACAGAAAATATCTTTAACTTGAGATCATAGAAAGAATATGAAGTTAGGGCTTGGAGAAGAAAGGAGAAGACACCAGCTTTGTGCGCCTGTTGTTCCCCTGTACTGTCAAACCCAAGACATTCACTTTGATTCTGTCCAAATTTCTTTGATAATACACATAAAAATATTAGTTTACCAAATGGTTATATCTACAGTCAATACTATAGTCAGTTCAAAGCTTTAATTTCCATTTCAATAGAATCTTAAACCTCTTCGTGGAATTCCAAATAGGGCTTCCTCACCCCTGCCCTGTACATGTTTTTTTTGTTATGTGTACAGGGAAAAGGTTGTGCGCCTGTTAATTCAGATTTATTAAGTGTACTCTTTCATTACTTTAATGTTTTTCTATATTATTACATATCCGTTTTATATGCTTTATACATTTCACATATTTCTTATTTATATTTATCCTTTTACATTTTTACATATACAAGTGTTTACATATACAAGTATAAAGTGAAATTTACACTTGGTAACAATGCTGTGGCCCCATCTGTTAATCAACACCACATCAGTGGCAGCTGTGAATTCCAGTTTTAAAGCTAATTACGTGCAGAAATAATTTTTCAGAAGAGATGCTGAAAATTTCATTAAGAGGCTCTGCAGAATGGTGGTTTTCCCCGATTATGCTGCACGAGTCTACCGTGCAAAGGACTAGTTTTGATGAGTAAGGGAAGAAAGAGAATGTGAATGAGAAATTTCCTCACTGAAGCAGGCTCAGGATGTTGTTTGGGTAGCTGGATGATTAACACAGGAGTGATGAGATGAGCATTTGGGCTGAATGAGCTTTGGAATTCGTATGCCCATGCCACTGAATTGAAGAGCATTGTTGGGAAGACGTTGTATACTGGATTTTGGACTTCCTGGTCTAATTAGGAATTTACTGCCTTCCTAGCAATGGCCTCTCAGGGTAATGACCCCCAGTGTAATCCAGTGCAGAGGGCAAGCTTTAGTTATATGTCCCATGTCATGGAATGCATCAGGTTGCATCATTCACTTTTCCCATACCAAGTCCTCTGGCGCCTTCCTGGTCTTTCTGTTTTCTTTCGCCTGACCAAATGTGGAGACCTGAATCATGTTCCTACATCCACCAAGGAGGCTGGTTTGAGGGGGGGAAACACAACGATGCAGCTACAGGCACCCATTTTGTCTTTCACCAAGCTTAAGCATGCATTATATCAGAGTGGGGAGTTGTGTTTATATTTCCATATATTTATATGGAAATATCAGTGATATTTCCAAAGCCTTTAACTAGGAGCCAGGCACATATGCAGTTATCATACCTCTCAGAGGACGTTCGTCCCACAAAGAGCATATGGAGACATTACTCGGTGTGGAAAATATCCATTATAAGGTGGACACATCTTTGGAAGCTGTAGCTCAGGCATGTTATTTCCCCAGTTAAAACAAACAAACAAACCAAGAAACCCAACAAAAGTACTTCCTCACCCTTCTCTATGTAGCACTAGGGAAAGTCACAGGTACCTTACAGGAAGAGAATTATACAGCTGTAAGAAGGGGGATGAGTCAACTTTATTTTGGCTTTCTGCGTGTCAATAGCTTCTGGGTTTGCCAGACTTAAAAGGTTCAACAAGAACTGAGCTGAATGTTCATTCCTTTGACCTGAAAATTTGTACACTAAAAAATGACGTGTAATGCAGTAGACACGCACTTTATGAGGTTTAGTAAAGCAGAAGAAATACCGGTGAGGTTTTTTTGGAGGTGGATGGTTTCTGTGGAAAGCTAATATTGAAAACACTGGTGTGTCTAGCAATGGATATTGTGCTCCTGCTGCTCTGTCCATCTGCTTGCAATTGACTTCCAAATAGCTACTAAATGCAGCATTTTTCTGTTATAGGTTTGGAATAGAAACAACTTTTATTTCTCATTTTAGAGACAATTTTATTTTGCGATAAAACCACTATATATTTATAAATGTGCTGGAAGTAATACCCTTTCTAGAAAGAGGAATTTTAAAACTGTTGGATCTCTGTTTCATGCTGAATAAAGAGAAAAATAAATCCTGCATTTATCCGCAGTCCAGTGAATATCTATTTGCCCAAAAACTCAGGGGTTCTCAGGTTTCATTAAAGTAACTGTTTCGTAGTATTTACTATTATATTTATATATTTATTATAGGAAGTATTTACTTCCTATTAGCAGAATTCATAATTTCTTTAAATATGGATTCAGGATGTCTTGAATCCTTGTTCCACTGAAACAAGGAAAAACAAGAGTTTGGCATGTGAAATTCTTATTAAAAACATTGTCTAGCTTCCCTTTAAATCCAATGAAATGCAGGCAAGTTTCTCCCAGATAGTATTGTGATGACTACGATGCCACATTTTGTGAGAAATAAGGTAATAATTTTGCTAATTTCAAACCTCTGCCCCTTGTAGCTTTACAGAATAGAAATACTATTTGTGCTTTTAAAAAAATATATTGTGCTTTTCTCATGAGGGTTAAGGTTTGCTTATTTGTATATTCAGAATAAGAAAGTTGTCTGTGGTACTTAATACTTTCACAAGGACTTGAACAATATTAAGGGATGTTTCAAAGATTTCAGAATTTCCAGGACTGACATTTCTACAAACTTCTATAAGTGTGAAGTTTCTAGTGCCCTTTTGTGTTCTGATTTTGAAAATCCCTTGCCATAGCAACCCTAACCTTCTTCTGTTTAAGCACAGCTTGGCGTTTGTGCCTTTAGCATCAACCATGGCTTTGGCTGCCCCATATTTCAAGGCAGGACACATCTAGGATGTGAGGATATTCATTGAAATGAGACCCATCTAGAGCATTTGAGGCTAAAATATGGCATTTGAAGCTAGGCTGGAATAACTTTCCACTGATTCTCTGCTAAAATCTGATGCGTAGGCTGAAGTAGGTTTCTCAGCCAGAATAGTCTAGAGAATGATATTTAGACAAGTCTGCGCTCAAAAGAGTTTTATGCTAAAGGTCAACATAGTTTAACCTCCAGAGTAGGACACATTTGCATCTGAGACTAAGAGAAACACAGTCTGTTAGACTGTACTTTCCAAACTACATTGCTGCAGAGTTTAAGGTCCAGCATTCTGAAATTTCCATTAACTACTCGTCTCCACCCTTTGGAACTGAAATATCTTCAAAAGTCTGGCCTTAAGTGCTTTGTTGGAACAGTGTCAATGCTAAATGTATATACAGTTTTCAAATGCAACTATAATTTTGAGCTCAAATGTTCCTTTCCAAACCAATTTGCAACTCAATTAGGTTCTGGCTAATTCATGTTTGAACTAAGTTTGCGGGGGAAAAAATAAGCCAAACAGTGAAAAGTTATTGGGACTTGTCCAATGAAGATATTGTTTTAGAGTGCCAACAGGAAATAATGAGAAAATTAATCATAGGATTTAAAAAAAAAAAAATTTAGTAATTTTTACCTCTTTTTATACGATATGCTGATATATCTCTCATATGCTGTGGCTTATAAGAGATCATATATGGAGGGTTTTTTTCTGTGCTAAGTGACTATTTCTGTCATCTTTAGTGCAAAACTATGAGGAGGGAAATATTGTAAATGGCTAAGCCATAATGTATCCCTCCACTTCTACTCACAGCTGTGCCCTTGGATTAAGTGGTTGTTTGCACACAAAACACATTTGAAGAAGGCAGATTTGAAGGTTCCCTCCACCTCTAAAAAAACTAATAATTTTTATGTATGTATGTATATACAGATACACTAAAGGACACATATATATGTGAGAGAGAGAGAAAGAGAGAACAAACAGAAAGATAATTAAGACATGCCCATTTTCACCTTGGTATCTAATGCAGATATACTGTAAGTAGGTCAAATGTGCTGTTACATGCTTTAAACTGGCATCTGCTGTGCATTAGACTGCTCAGAGCTTGGCTTCAGGATTTCTTCCTCCATAGCCCCCCTTTATTCACCTTTCCTCCTCTTTCCCTGCATCTCCCTCCATCCTCTTACAGTCAAAATCCACAGACATATACTCAACCCTAGTATAGCTCCCATTTGCCTTAACAATAATTTTCTGGGAATGAGAACTTGGTAGGGACCATAAGATATAGGTCTTCTGTGGCTGCTCAGTTACCTCTGACCCTCCAGGATAAAGAATTACCCACCTGCTTGTTGTTATAGCACTGAGGTCTTAAGGAAACCCCACAATTACTTGGAGAGAAAATGAAGCTAATAAATTTTATGGATTAAACTAGCCTGTAAGTTCTCTGATATTATGTTTTGACCTTCTTTTGGTTATTATCTTTTTCATCAGCAGTTTTTCCCATATGAGCACACTGGATTTATACTTTTGTCTTTGCAAGCATATCCCAGACTAGGAGATGCTGGAGATTTACTCCATGTTCTCATCCTTCTTGGGTGGCACAATTTATCAAGGCTATTTTTCTAACCTTTCATGATTTTGGGGGACATTCAGAAATCAAAGTGGAAAGGAAGAGGGCAATGTGTTTTGAATGTGCAACATGGCTTGCATCTGTAGGGAGGTTTTCATAGAGGCAGTCACTTTTAAAAAGTGTTAGGGACTAATATCAGCAAAAGCAGAGGAGGGTAAAAGGATGTATGTATCTCCCAGGAAGGTTATGTCACATGATGTGTTTTTCTCCCTGGTCCCTGTCATGCTCAGGGGCCTTTCTGACTCTGTTGCTTTAGTGACATCTCTAAAATTTGCACTGAGGACCAGGCAGAGGTTTTTAGGGGATCGGATGCTTGCAGCTCATTCTGCTGGAGAGAACAGGGGAGCTTTGAGTGAATTTGACATTATACTTCTGCTGTATGCTCTGGGGACATCACACTGTCATCTCTTCTTGTGCCCGAGGCTGACCCACCTTTGAACAGGATGGATGCTGGAGCAAAGAACTGCTGCCTTGGTGGTCTGCACCTGCACTGCGTGCTCCATATCAGGAGGAGTTTTGGACTCCTCCAGAATTAAAGGGTGCCAGAAGTTGCAATTCAGATATCTCTTCTGCTTCTCCTTCCTCCATCTTTTGATATGCCTGCCTTACAAGAGTCAACTTTTTAAGTATATGCGTACATAATTCCCGCTATTGGCTGTATTTACAATTGCTGCTGTCTGGCTAAAGCTCCGACTAAGAAGTGTTCAAATTTGCTAAAAGGATTTTTTTGTCTGCGAGGGTGAAACTCTGTTGATTTAAGAACTTCTCTTTCAGAAATCATTTGCTAATCTCCCAATGGCTTTCAGCGACGAGCTTGACTGGCCCCAGTTCTCAGAGATCACTGGATTTCTGAATTCCACCATCGGGTAAGACAACCGACAGGGAGGGTGGCCAAGTCACAGCAAGTCTCAAGGTCCCTCAAAGCACAGCAAGGAAAAAAACCCACAAGACAGTGCTTTAAAGGAAGGATAAAAAATCTGTTCAGCTCTGCTTCTGCTCTTTCTGAAATCAAGACTGATACTGGATTTAGGGTTTTTAAAAAATCTTTTAAGTATATAACCAGGTCTTCCTGAAATTTGGGGTAGGTTTTAGAACTGGTCAAATTGAAATTTAGAAGGAGAAAATCTCGTTTTTTACAAAATTCTAGGTAAGGGAGAAGGGAAGCATTGCTGAAACTAACAAAAATCAGCATTGCCTTTTTCTTTTCTTAATCTTTTCCTCTTCCTCATGTTTCCTTTTTGCTGCTGAAACAGTGGAATTAATGGTAACCCCAGGATTATTTCATGGTGTTCCCTTTTAGGGGGAAATCTTTCTCTATTCCCCACCCCACCCCCTTTGTTTTTTAACACATTTAGAGGGAAATAGCAAAAGGAGAATTTGGAAGAGTCTGTGACCTAATTTGCTGTGTTACTTTGGCTCATGTGGATGGGGAAGGATGAAGGGATAGATGGGAAAAAAAAGAAGTCTCTGCCAAAAAGGAAGGAAAATAAAATCCAAACACTTGAAGTGCCGGCAGTTTTAACTGTGAAGTTAAAAAAATCATAATTTTATTAATCATCTGTCTGGTCA
The DNA here is from genome assembly GCF_022539395.1 of Myiozetetes cayanensis. Classification (NCBI taxonomy): domain Eukaryota; kingdom Metazoa; phylum Chordata; class Aves; order Passeriformes; family Tyrannidae; genus Myiozetetes; species Myiozetetes cayanensis. The sequence continues at coordinate 103,898,859 of NW_026086604.1, forward strand.
GCATTAAGAGAGGCCTTTGAATCCTGCCAGAACTGTAGGATACAATCATCAGCAGTATCTGGTTGGACCTGAATTTCAAACAATTTTTATTTTATATCTGTAAGATAGGTCAGGAATACAGTTGAATGCCAAACCAAGCATGAGTAAAGCTTAAACAGGGTTTCTACCAACAGAATTAAAAAGTTGGCAGAATTATATTCTTTTCCAGGAAAAATATCTGTTGCACCACACACTTTTTGCTTCCTTTTTTCTCCCTGTAAAAAATCCAGGCTCCCAGCCTCAGCTACGTTCACACAGTGTCTGCTTTAAGAGGCTTTAGTACTCAACAAACCAACGGGGAACATCTGTGCAGCCTCCTCTATCAGAGCCATAGCAAAACTGACCTTTAAAAATCTATTACAATGTCCAGCCACTCAATACACAGCATTTGTCTGGGCTCCAAAGAATCTGAAGTTCACAAATGATCAGAGATTAGAAGTGACCCTGAAGCTGTCAGTGACAAGCCTTGGTCCAATGTTCAGTTTTTAATCTCTTTCACTCCTGGAAGAAATAAAAATCAAACAACTGTCTGGGGCTTCAAGGTATCTTTAAGAGAAGTAGTTCAAAATCCCACACCAGAATAAGTGTGGTGGAGCCTGGCTGGCAATGTGCAGTGGGAGGATGCCAGTTACTTCAAGTCTGCCCAAGCAGAGATACAAACTGGTGTGGTGTGTGTCCATCTTTCCCACCCCCTGATAGGCGAACAGGGATACCACTTTTTAACTAATATCCTCTGAATGAGAAGGTGTGTTTGCTCCTCTTCCTCTGCCCACCTTCTCTGCTGAAAAACAAAGAGGTTGAGCATTTCTTGTATGGCCCATTGCATGGTGATTGGCTGATGTTTTTCTATGCAGGTAGTTACTTCTTGTTGCCAGTTTAAAACTAATGATTGTCTTCTGTATCTTTGCCTTCATGCAAGTTTGTTGTTCTTAAGCCGTGATATTTATCTGATTCCTTTGGTTTCTCGGTTCAAACAGAAAATCAGCAGCCCAGATAGAGACGACCAGGTACTTGTGACTGGGAGCTTGGTCTTCTTATCAACCTTTGGGCTGCTATTCTTTTCACTTGCTTTTTGGTTTTTCTCAACAGTACAAAGTAAAGGAGAGAACTAATCACAATCAAGCATAACCTGCTTTCAGATTAATCTGTCCAAGATTTATGTTGTTGGGAAATGATTTCTCTGCCAATATTTCTTCTCTTTTACTTACTGTTCCATAACAGCCAATTGAAAAGTCAATTTGTGAACAATCAACAGTATTGTTTTGATAAATGATGTATAATAAAAAGGCTTTTATACACATTATCTGAAAGACCAGGATAAAAGCATTGTTCCTAGATGGAACAATGTCAAAGAATTTATATTCTTTATATATATATAAATATATATTTATATATATAAAAATCAATTTATAGTTTC